>NC_091392.1:120600104-121228354 GCF_032191515.1 Phaenicophaeus curvirostris | reverse complement strand
GGCTACAAAAATCACCAGATTTCCATTCTCCAAACTATAGAAGTGATTGCAACTTCCACTGCCCAGGGAAGCACAGTTTGTAAGAAGCTTCATTCCAATTTCTTCCCACCTCCACTTAATACAGACAGACAAGTAAACATACTCATCTACAGAGACTCAGAGAAGTGAACAGGAAGTTATAGAACCCATCTATATAACGACCTGAAAAACCTCGCTTTCCCTCAACGCTTCAGTGAAGCTTAAAAACAAAACACAGATATCAGTAGCCTATAGAGTTCAGATACCCCTCATCACCTCTTCATAAACTTGCAAACAGGACAAGAACGGGAACTTTGGTAGAGCAAATGGTAGACAAGAACATTTATAACTCATATAACTGGAGTGCAGCTATGGTGGGGTACAAACTCTTCAGGCGGGATAGGAAGGGTAGGACAGGAGGCGGGGTAGCCCTCTTTGTAAGGGAGGGCTTGGACACCATTGAGATGGATTGTGGCGATGAGGAGATTGAGGGCCTGTGGGTTAAAATCAGAGGAGCCCACCAGAAGGTAGATTTTGTGATGGGAGTCTGTTACAGACCACCCAGCCAAGGAGAAGCAGCTGATGAGCTCTTCTATAAACAGCTGGGGTTAATCTCTAGATCAATGCCTCTTGTTCTTGTGGGAGACTTCAATCTTCCTGATATCTGCTGGGAGTACAATAGAGCAGAAAGGAAGCAGTCTAGGAGGCTCCTGGAGTGCGTGGAAGACAACTTCCTTGCACAACTGGTGAATGAACCAACAAGGGAAGGTGCCCTCCTGGACCTGCTGTTTGTGAACAGAGAAGGCCTTGTAGGGGATGTAGCAGTAGGTGGACGCCTAGGACAAAGCGATCATGAGATGATAGGGTTTTCTGTTCTAGGTGAAGTGAAGAGGGTGGCTAGCAGGACAGTAGCACTTAATTTCCAGAGGGCAGACTCTGAACTCTTCAGAAGGCTGGTTGGCAAAGTCTCATGGGAGAAAGTACTCAAGGGCAAGGGAGCCCAGGAGGGCTGGGAGCTCTTCAAAAAGGAAATCCTAGCAGCTCAGGAGAAAGCCATCACCATGTTCCGGAAAAAAAGCCGGCAGGGGAAAAAAACAGCTTGGTTGAACAGAGAGATCTTGAGTGACATCAAGAAGAAGAGAAATGTTTATGGGCTCCGGAAGAGGGGACAGGCCTCTTGGGTGGACTACAAGAGGGAAGTTAGATTGTGCAGAGAAAAAATCAGAAGGGCTAAGGCTCAACTAGAAATCAGATTGGCAAAGTCTGTGAAAGATAACAAAAAATCTTTCTATAAATATATAAATAATAAAAGGAGGACTAGGGAGACCATACAGTCCCTATGGACGCAGAAGGAACAACAGCGACAGGGGATGAGGAAAAGGCTGAGGTACTTAATGCCTTCTTTGCCTCAGTCTTTAATTGCAAAGAAAGTTGTTCCTCCTGTGTACAAACCCAGGAGCTAGAGGTGCAAAATGAGGCTCCCACGATCCAAGAGGAGGTGGTCAGAGCCTTGCTAGAGCAACTAGACACCCACAAGTCTCTGAGGCCGGATGGGATTCATCCAAGGGTATTGAAGGAGCTGGCGGATGTGCTGGCCAAACCCCTTTCCATCATCTTCCAACAGTCCTGGAAGACTGGGGAAGTCCCACTGGACTGGAGGCTGGCTGACGTTGTGCCCATCTACAAGAAGGGTCACAGGGAGGATCCAGGAAACTACAGGCCTGTCACTCTGACCTCAGTGCCAGGGAAAGTCATGGAGCAGGCGATCTTGAGTGCTATCATGAAGCACATGCAAGAGAACCGGGTGATCAGGCCCAGTCAACATGGGTTCACAAAAGGCAGGTCTTGCCAAACTAACCTGATCACCTTCTATGACAAAGTGACTCGGCTGCTGGATGAGGGAAAGGCTGTGGATGCGGTCTTCCTGGACTGCAGTAAAGCCTTTGACACAGTTTCTCACAGCGTTCTGCTTGAGAAACTGTCAGCCTCTGGCCTGGACAGGCGCACACTCTCCTGGGTGGAAAACTGGTTGGATAGCCGGGCCCAGAGAGTGGTGGGAAATGGTGTGAAATCCAGCTGGAGGCCAGTGACAAGTGGGGTTCCCCAGGGCTCAGTGCTGGGTCCAGCCCTGTTCAATGTCTTTATCAAGACACCTGGATGAAGGCATCGAGTGCACCATTAGCAAGTTTGCGGACAACACTAATCTGGGTGGAAGTGTCGATCTGCTGGAGGGTAGGGAGCCTCTGCAAAGGGATCTGAACAGGCTGGACCACTGGGCAGAGACCAATGGCATGAGGTTTAACAAGGCCAAATGCCGGGTCCTGCACTTGGGGCACAACAACCCTGTGCAGTGCTACAGACTAGGAGAAGTCTGGCTAGAAAGCTGCCTGGAGGAGAGGGACCTGGGGATGTTGGTCGACAGCCGACTGAACATGAGCCAGCAGTGTGTCCAGGTGGCCAAGAAGGCCAATGGCATCTTGGCTTGTATCAGAGGTGCTAAGGGGCATGGTTTAGTGTTTGATAGGAATGGTTGGACTCGATGATCCGGTGGGTTTCGTCCAACCTGGTGATTCTGTGATTCTGTGATAAAAGCTGACAAAACTCAAATACTCTCGATCCACAGAAACATATTTTGGTTATCCTGATGAAGGAGAAAATCTGAAGGAGTACACGATTTCAACAATAAAACCCAGAGATTGTGAATCATCAGTTTCTCATCAATTCTTGGTTGCCACAGAAATGCATTGAAATATATTCCTTAAAGTAGCAGGAATAGCCAGCAGCTTAGCAACCTTTCTGGTATTAGGAGCAGCACTATATTCTGACTTTCCAATTACTTCCACTTTTTCCCACAAAGTGCTCTCTGAAAAAAAAATGGGTATTGCCTTAATGGTTTTCATTACTGAGTACATCTTCAAGTGGACAGCAGTCAGTTAAGGAGTATTCACGCTCCCCTCCTTATCTACACACAGAAACCAGCTACATGACTGTACAGGACAGCCCTGTTGCACTGTACTGCTTACAGGATGTTACAGCACATTTGATGCTAGAAAATCTGTTTCCCATAATTGGTTTTAAAATCCAGTGACAGGCTATGTCAAATCTACTATAAAGTGGTTGTTTGCAGCATGTGTTAGGAACACGAGGAACAACTTAGAGTAATTATTGCATATCCTAAAAGATTCTTTATGCTGGCATAGACTTCATTGGATAAGAGCAGTCAGTGCAAGTGGGTCAGGTAGCAGGCTGTATTAGCTGGCAAATTCATCTGGCAGTAGTAACTTTCAACCAGTAAGGGATACCTTTTTGTCTTTCCCAACTTCTTTCTGTGTTTTACCCTTCTCTCTACTTCTGTTTTATAAAATTTAAATAATCATATGATGAAAATCCATGCTTGAATAGTTCAATTTTTATTGAAATATGAAGGGGATACCATTATTTAAGCCATTGCTTTACACTCTCGTGAATATATGCTGTACAACTGAGCATTCCCTCAACTCCTCAGAAGAAATCTTTTTAATAAACTAAAAATAGAAAAAAAAATCTCTTTCAAAATGTTAACATACTTTTAAAACATTTTATAATTTATTATTTATCATTTTAAGCATCTTACCAGGATTAACTTTGAATACAATGTTTTTTCGCTTAGATTTGCACACACCAATAAAGCTCAAATGTATTTGGTGAATGGATTTTGTCTTCAAAATTCGTAAACTACTTTTCTCTAGTATTGTACCAATGATATCAACAACTTGCTTCACTTTAAATGTTCCTATTTGATGTGGAGAAAATGTAAATATCACATCCTGGAAAAGAAAAGTCATTATGAGATATATGAAGCAGAAAAGCTGGGAAAAGAGTTTTGTGTAATTTTCTGTTTGAGTCAATTCACTCCACATTACTTCCAAGTCAGGTATTCAAAACTGGGCTTTCAGAACATGCCAGCTGCCACACATAAATTAACAATGTAAGGAAATACAAAACTGTTTTGCACTAGACCACTACAAAGTTTCAGTTGTTCATTTCTGGGTCAATTTTTTCTCTCTTGTGCTCCAAACTGCAGGTTTGTGAATTTTATGTCTCCATATTTGACTTCAATTTGTCAAAGTTTCTTCAGTTAAAAAATATATTATGATGCTTGAGTATTTGTTATTACTAAAAGAAATGAAAAGAATCTCACAAAGGTTTGAGTATAAATCACTCTTACCAAGTAAGTAAAATATAAGAAAAAAAAATTAAAGCCAGGAAAAGCCAAGGTAAAGGTTCTTTAGTACTGCAATTATTTTTTCCAAATTTAAAATTACACTTGTTGCTTCCTGAAGTACAGGAAAGAGCATTGAAATACTCTACATAAGGAGAAAAAAATTACACATTTGGCCGATGCTTAATTTCATGTCTACTGAAATTGTATTGTTCTGGTTTACTTTAAAGTAATTCCACTGCTGACCACTGGAAAGTAAACTGCATATCTGCATAATCTAAGAGAAATTGATGATTACCTTTGCAGATCCTTCTCCAATTTTTCCTTTTTCGGGAGAAATATTAAAGTGAGCAGTCTTGCGGAAGCTGAATGTTACTGGAAGGGACTCAGATTCATTTTTGAGTGTGCATAGAACTTGTGTTTGTTCACCCGGGAAACAGTTCATAAAGTTAATAACCGGTCCTGGATTAAAAGTTAACATGACAGAAACCCCAGAACCTGTCAAAGCTAACTCCGTGTCATGAGGACGATTCACTGCATTAGATAAACACAAAAAAAGAAACAAACTAAAAATCTCACATACCTATTAGCTAATAAACAGAAAGGTTATACTGTAGTTCTATGGCTGCAAAACCAAAATGATATCATAATACAATGTGATTTATAATGCAATTTTCTATAAACTTAACACAAACATGCAATGTAATATGCACTTGAAAATGCACAAAACTGGTATTACCATAGCGTTGGTGACTTGCAAATTGCTGGGTTTTTTTATATCCTCCAAATATTTACACTTATAATTAAGTTCTAGGACTTCACTACCAGCAGGTGCATTCACGACATGCACGATTGCTTCCTTCTTTCTACTCAGTGTTCGAAGACTTAAGTTAAAACAATTTATTTATATTTATATAAGTAAAATACAGGTTTTGCTGCTAATACTGCTAAGAAGATTTAGAAATTAAAAAGAAATCAAGATATACAGTTCTATCATTCATATAAACATTCCTGATAGTGACTGTGCATTTCAGATAACATACTTGTGATTGCTGTGGTACCATCACTGAGTGCCTGCAGATAGGCAGCATTATTCCCAGCAGCTTCAAATCTCAGAAACAGTACGTAATCTTGTTTCAGTGATGGGTCATTCTCTCCTGAGTCCCTTTTAAATTTTCTGTAAGAGTCACAATCTCTAATTAGAAGTTGGTGAAAAACCAAACCACCAAATCCTAGCCTACAAAAATAAAATCAAGACTTCTTTTTCATCATCCAGTCTGACTTCTTTGCTGTTGGTCACAGCTTAAACAAATGACCTTTATACTTACTTTCAGAAAATGGAATGGTAACAAATTTCAGCTCAACAATATCCATATGCTTATTATACTAGTTATTTGATATCTTTTCTGGACTATAACAGTCTTCTAAACTCGTATTACATGCATAATATTCACTTATAGAGTTTATGTCAGGGAAAGTCAGAAGAGTGCATTTGTTTATTCTTTTCCTTATCCAAAGAAGAAATGCTCCCTTATGCTTCCGTTTTCTCTAATGGAATGAAAGCTTTCCAAAATGTTTCATTCTCTTGATGATGAAGTATAAGTATCATTTCATAATGCTGCACATATACTATATCTTAATGAAATAAAGCTGCAGTCATTATAAAGGCACTTAATTTGACAGAAATTGGAAGCCTCTAAACAGTCTTCAGAGATTAAACACATTTAATGGGAGCTGAAATTATTTCCCTTTGCAAAATCTAACAGAGTTTGTGTTCTCAAAAAAACAATCCGAATCAATTCTTGGTTCAAATACATTTTTAATGTATTATAAAACATCTCCCAGATAATCACTTTAGACTTTGCTTTCTCATTTGAAATATCATGCCAAGCAATTTCTTTTAGCACACATAAATGCATAAGAAGTCATTCCAAAAAAAATTTGCAAAGATGTTAAAATTATTTTCTCTAACGTAGCTTGTTGAACAATAGTTTGGCTAAATCAACACCTGTACGTGGGTGTGTGTCTAATTTGTACTACTCACTCACTTTGGACTAAAGCACAATGTAACCAAAGATTTCTCATAAGGTAGCAAGGTTCCTTGACTGGGAATGCATAAGATCAAGGTGGAAACATCTACATGTCTTGTACTATTTTTGAGGCTTAAGTCTTGTAACGCAGCATCTGCACTCCTCTGAAGATCTGTTCCCTAAAAAATATTGAAAATGTGGAATAGTTCAGGCTGTTCTGCTCCCATTTTTGTGGTTTTTGTATCTTCCATAACAAGTAGAAAGACCTAAGGTAAGTAACAATGCCAAAATAGTTACATATCACAAAGCTAATCAATTGATTTTTAAACATCAATTTCATGTCAGTGTTTTGAATTCCCTTTCTTAAAGATTATGCTCACTCAGATGATTTCACTGTTTGAGAAAAACAAGTGAAACCACAGATGCTTAAAATCTTAGAATTCAAAACATATTTTGATAACTCCTACTAAATGATAAGCATTCCAGTAGGTCAAGCAAAATCACTGCCAGAAAAGCCTAAAAAAAAAACGACATACTCAGGGAACATACTTAACATCATTAGGGTTAACATGCCACATAGTAAAAGGGAAATATCAAAAAAAAATTAATTCCAGGTTTAATTTACAGTAAAGAATTTATTGGTTTGACAGAAGTTTCAGAGAGCCTATTGATCACAAAATAGTTTGAGACAGTAAACACTACTAGAAGATCAGAACACTTTCTTACCATCTCTCCTCCAAGGGCATTGTCTTCCAGTACTGCTACCCAGTTCATGCTCTCAGGACTTTCATTGTATAAAGATATTTGTTCAGTCTTTGAACACCCAAAGTAAACAGGTCCAAAGTTAACGCATTCCAAGGTATTTCCGCAAGACACTCCTAGAACTTTAAGTACTTGTTCAACCACAGCGCCTTTGACCCAAACTTGAGTGCAGCCATGGCCTTCCAGTTCCACTCTGTCAGTAAAAGTGGCAAGCAGCAATAGGTAATGCAGAAAAATATTAGAAATAGTCAGTTTGGCTTATAATAGAACCTATGCAATACTGAACCAAATCAGAGCATTTAAATTACAATATCATATCTAACAGGAATTACCAGTGAGGAAGAATCACACATTACATGGTAAAGTTCTGGGTAGCTTTGGAGAGTTTTTTCCCCTTTTTTAATATTTGATACAAGAGGAAAAGCATCTCAAAAGTATTAGAGATGTCCAAAGGTGACAACATTGCTCTTATTTCTATCTTTGTATCTAGACATCAATTTTAGCATAGATTTAGTTATTAGTAATGTTCTCTTATGCAATTGCAGCTAGAGGTTCATCTGAATAACCATATCTTGACAATATCACAAAACACCAAAGGACCATTTAGATATTTTCAAATCTTCGTTAGCAGAATTCTACTGGAACAACGCATATGTGTTCCTATTGCACAAAAGAATGACATTTAATAATATAATTTATTGTTTTAATGGAATCAACTATCCTGAAACTGAAAAACAACCACATCCTCTTCACTATTATAAGAAAGCTGCATTGAAAGGGACTTCCCAGATTGGTATCCACTTCCATATTCTGGCACTTCCTGAACCATCTGTATTTACCATTTGGAAAAAAAGACAAGGTAGGCATTTAAAAATAGTCTGCTTTTTAGAAAAAGTTAATGCTTGCAAATACATTCCCTCCATTTAAAAAAAAAAGACAAAGCAAAGGACAACATAACATTTCTGAGACTCCTGAAACGCAGAAAGCCGAAAGAAAAATAGCAATGTAACAGGAGTTAAAAGAAGTAAGGAACACAGGATGCATAGAAAGGTGAAAGATACAAAAGCTCTTATTTATATACCGAGAAATGTGCAAACATCTTGTATCATTACAAATTATGAGAGATCTTTAATAACACAGCCAGGCACACAATTTATGCATCACTGTTCTGTGGAGGCAATACAATCATCAAATTAATTTAATAAAAATAAATGGAGACAATAACTGACACCTAGGAGCTTAACTTTTTTAGATAAACATTAATAATAAAGATTAGAATTACTAACAGACAAAAATGTAATGTATAGAGCTGGATTTATTCAGTCGCACACTCACTTAATCACTTCTTTGATGATTCTGGGTACATCTGTGCAGATATCCACATTAACCCTCTTTACAGATTTCGGTTCTACCACTCCACTGGTAGGTTCTATGTTAAGCAGGACATCTCCATCATAAGATATTTCAAACATGCCTAGAAGAAATATAACAATAAACAGGATGTTACACAAATAAAGTTGCAGTCTTACAGTCTTCTTTAGAATTACAAAACACATAATGCAGATATTCACAAGCAGTACATTTTCCAATGGAAACAGGAAACATGGAGTTAATCTTTTTTGAAACTATTTCTAACACATAGTATATAATTATTTCCAGGGTTATTTAAATATTACACTAACATGTCTAACGCAACTTTGCAAGCTGTGAACTTAACAGAAAAGTTATTCATGTTCCAAGCAGAAGTAACTATGTCATAAAGCAGCAGTAATTAACATTTTGTAAGTTACACGATATAGTATACACAGCTTTAGGCAGCTACCACAGCCAGAAAGTTAAGTATATATAGCAGGTAACACTAGTTTTCATTTGGTATGTATACAATGCAATTTATTGCTGAAAAGAACAGCTAACTTTTCTAGGTTATAAAAATATTTTTTAAATGTGAAAAAAATATTAAATGTGTATTTAACCAGCAGTCCTAATTGTCATTACATCATACGTAGCAATAAATTGTTTCAAATGTTGTAGGAAGAATGCAGCATTTGACCTCAGATAATAGACAATCTCTCATAAGAGGTCAAACCAGGAACAAAGGTACTGTTTTGTCCATGGGATAATATGTGAAATGCAATCCTTGAGTCATGGGCCACGATACAGCATTTCCTGCTGATACAGTTTATGTGCTGCCTGTTAGTGTGACCTGCTGTATTATGCTTTACAGAGCCTACAGAAACACAAATTCAGCAGCTATTCTTTTGTGTGCCCTCAATACATTCTTCACTAACCACTACTTCTATTCTAATTTTGCCTGTGTCCAGCCCTGCAAAACTCCATGATGCAACCTCCATGCATCATACAACAGAGCTTATAAGTAGAAACAGTTCCTCCACAACATGAGAAATTTCATATCATGCAAATTGCTTGTAGACATATATGTAACATAGGTTATTTCATTTTCTTTACCTACTCATCATTCCCCAAAGAAAAAAGTTATTATGTATAAGAGCTGATTATATAAACTATATACTACGTCTTTAAGTGGAGCTGGCTAGAAAAAGACAATATCTCCTTTGTTTTTTGGAAAAAAATAAGAAAAGAAAATAAAATCTTATTCTAACTAGACTGCCATTTGATTTTTATTTTTTTTTAAGTATTGCAACACATCTCTGCGCTACTACAATCACATGATTTTTGTTGGTACAACATTTCATGGGGAAACCTACGAAGCAAATGTTCACACAAGCTGTGCCTTACACAAATAAAAATACCTGGTGATATAATAAACAGCTGTACAATTGAGGAACAAAAATAATTGACTGCCTTAAATTTGTGTTTGAAACTCAGTGTAGTTGCCACCCTGCTTCTGGAGAAAGGTGTCTGCAGCTTTGCCCAGTGGAAAAGGCAGTCAAGTACATTGTTTGGATTATGTGAGCATTCTTATTCTCCATTCTCCACGTTACTTATACTCCTTGGAAAGGCCCATCACAAAAGTTGAAGGATGTGCATATGTTTCAGAAGCTGTGTGATTTCAAGAGTTATGGCAGCAAAAAAAAGACCTCTCATTATCTTCTGGTAACAAACACAACAGTTTGGTTCCCATCCTAGAGGACTTCAGCTCCGAAAGTAGAAGGAGCTTGCAGTTATTTATTTAATAGACAGCTATTGGGATTACATTATCACAAAGACCAGAAAGCAAGAGCAGACTTGATTTGCTACTATTTCTGTTGGCTATAGTAAGCCAATGAGCAATTGCTATTATTACATCTTTCAGATGCCACGGAAATGTAGATAAGTCCTAAATCTGGCAAAGTTCTAAACCCATTTTTCATCCCTACATGGAAATAAAGTACTGCCCACAGAAGCAATGGACCATTTATAGAACCTTTCGCTACAAGACTCATAATTTGCGTAACCCAGAACTTCAGTGAATCCGCACTTGGACACTGAAGTGTTAACTTGCAGAAAATTAAGTTTTCCAATAAAATTAAATATTTGTATAATTTAATGCATACTAAATATTTACCTGAAGACAATCCATGGTTAGCAATACTAATCTTTTTACTAATTATTTTACTGTTTGCAATCACTGCACCAAAATTAATCTCTGACTCAATTTCCAGATGACAGGATGGAATTAATCTGCAGAGAAAAGAAATGGTTATGTTTTCCCAAACCTTGAAAATACTTTTGAATTTTTAAAGAAATCTTATTACGTACTTCAGTCAAAGACAGTTCCTCTTTTCCCCTAGTTCTCCCACCAATGCTTTTGCAACAGAGTTCAGCAGTATAGCATACACAGGAAAGATGTAGAAAAGATCAAGCTATCCATCAAGCTGTTTAATGACTAACTACTGTAACTTAAAAACAATACAGCCTTACACAATTATTTTACATTGAGTGTATGCACTTACATCTAATTTAAAATGTTTCATTATAGTACAAAGTACTTTAAATATAAGTCTCTTCAGTTGTTTCCATCACAAAATAAGACCAAAGTTACTATTCACCATTTAATTATTAGCTGCCAGAACTAAAAGCAGAGTGAAAACACGCATGTCAGTTTCAATTTACAGTCTTCCTGTTTCATAGATACTTTATGTGCCTTCAACAAAACTTATATAACAGACAGAAGTGGATTAATACACAAGTTATTTCTATTATTTGTTTAAGAGCCTTAGTCAGCATGATGACATCATTGTATTGAGTATTGCTTAGCCATAATGAAAAGATCATATTTGCTTCAGGAAACTTGTATTTTAAAGGCCCCAGTTACTAATACAGTCCTACCTCTTCTCTCACATAAAACTGTTTTTGAAATCAATTGGAATTTTACATCAGCATACTTTTAACCACAAGCAGGAAAACGCAGGAACAATTGCATCTCATGACCTACTTTGCAGACAGAAGACTAAATGGAGACCAAAGACAAACCTACTTGGTCGAGCTAAGTAGACCTGTCCAGATAATCTATTGAATAAAGGATGGTGGGAGGAAGAGACAAAGGAAGAGAGAGAGAGAGAGAAAAAAAAAAAACATGAAATACAACAAAATAAGTTGCTCTTGGGAATGTTAATACACTTTAATTCTCTTTAATAATTTGTTGCAATGCAAAACAATAAACTAGTACATTCCTGAAAAAGATGGTTTAGACCAGCAGGATGTGGACAAAGAAAACAATAAAACAAAGACTAGGAGACAGCTATCAAGATTAGAGTACACTTGAAAAGACTGCAAAACCTTCACATTCCAAGAATTCAGACATTCTTCCAAGAAGCTTTGTTAAAAAAATTGAAACACAAGAATTTCTCCAGTCAAGATCCCAATAGACAACTTCCCAATTAGACAGGAATAAGCGCATCATAAATCCACGCTGCTGCAGAAATTAAGCTAAGAAAGTTGTTTGATTTCCAAAACTTAGATCAAACACAAGAGCCACAAATCCATATAATTAACCACTCGATCTAGTCTCATGATGCAGGGAAATAAGTAACTTGCAAACCAAACAACTCTGATATTAATGTCACTAAAGCACAACAGAAATAAAATTCTCTTGGTGGCATTTTTTACCAAGTAAATGGTTAGAAAAATAAATGAAGTACTATTGTATTTTAATGTTGTATGGGAAATTAACCTTTTCTACACTCTCAGTGAATCTCATCACAGACTAAAGATTACCTTAAAATGAACAGTACATGTGATTGAAAAGTCACATTAATTGTTGGCAAAAAGGTTAAACCTTTTTCGTGCTTTTCACTACAAGTGAACTTTTCTTTCAATAAAATTATATGAACAAAACATGTGAACCCATAATTTCCACAGTTTCCTATATGTACATATCATCGTACAACCCATCCAGAAATAAAAGCTTAAAACTTATATAATTTCAAAGAATGAAGACTAGAAATAAGCTAATAGAGTAGTAGCAGGTACTTAAAGAGGGCAGTCCAAATAATATCAGCAAGTCAGATAAACAATATTTAGAAGCTTACTTCTTCCAACCTATATATGTACTACATACAAGACATATATCCATATATACACACATGCAGGTAGGCACACGCAATCACACACAGGTTGATGAAAACGCTCTTTGAATGCATGACCTTATTCTAAAACACACACCATATTTTTAGAATTAGGCAATGTATGTTTCACTATAATCCAGTTCTGAAATACGGACAGTTACTATAAAATCTTTATGTAAGTGGCTCAGTAGGGAGGGAAGACATTAAGAACAGATGTAACTTGTCTTCTGTTGATACAGAATCAGAAGTTATCAATGTTATCACAATCAGCTTGGAAGAAAACAAGATCAAAAACCTAAACTCTCTCAAGGATCTTAGAGGGATATCACCTCAATTAACTTCTTACCTGTGTGCTGGCCTAAAAAACAAAAACCAGATAATGATCTTAATTTGGTAAGGAAAGTTACTATTTATTTTCAACACAACTGACAGATCAATTAGATAGCCACATGTTACACCTATTAGCAACCCTCCCACATGATTAAGCTGCCAATAGTAACAGTAGCACAGGAACTTTTGACCATCATACCCAAGCAGCGGGATACCAATTATGTCATCTTCTACTAAAAGAAGCATTCTGTCTTCAACATCTTCTGCACCCTCTGGACAATATTCCACAAAAGCTGTAACTTGAAGTCCAGGTGCAACAGGTTTTTCTGGATTTTCCACAATCAATTTAAACTGCAAGTTAAAAAAACATAAATATTTTCTTATATTGTTAAACATTTCTATATTAAAAACCACATACTCATGGTTAATTTTCAGAAAAATAGGCAGATTTAATGAAAATTCACAACCAACTTTAAAATATGCAGGATTTTATAAAATTTTTATTTACTGAAGTCCATAATTTGTACAGTAAAACCGAAAGACACTAACCAATCAAATCACACAGAAGAGTCTGTTTAGCAAAATATTATTTCTAGTCTTTCCATGAGAGCTCTAGCTTTTCCTACTGTGGCAATAAACCTTCTGAAGCAACACAAAATCAAGTCAAGAAACAAGGACTAAGCCTCAGTCCAAAGCAGCAACAGAAGGAGATAGCATAAGTGTTCCCTCTGAGTCTGACCGACATTCAGCTAATGTCCATATAAAGTCACCCCGAATATTAAAAATATCCTTGAAAGACTCATGGCATCTCCAGTTTTGTGGATCAAATGAAAAAGAAAAATACAGAAGCAGCTGGCAGAAAGCACCTTTTTCATCCCTCAAAAAATAATTCTGGATATGTTGTTGTCTGTAAGCATTTCCTTATGCCCAGCAGCCACTGCACATCTTTCCTTGCACAAAATATACGAGTAACCTGCTAGCACATAGTGGGAAATCCAGCAATTCCCATGTTCCTAGGAAAGCCTCATAGCAAGGTCCAGAGCTTCTCTGGTGTTTCAGTCTTCCTACAATTCATGTCACTCTACACACAATCAGCTTCTGCTCTATATAACCAGTTTAATTAATGTTTCTTCCTGAGACAGTCATTCTTCTTTTTGAAAATAAAAATCCCCCTTTCTGAAACTGTTCTATGATCCCAGTATTTTTTAAGTTCTCTGTTCTAATTTCCATTTGAAATATGCAAACACATAATTTACTATTTATTGATTCTATTGTCTAAGAGTCTTCTATTCCTTTAAAACTTTTCTAGCAGTAGAAACACTTGTCTAAAGGAAATTCGTTATGTAATATGCATCATGATTATGGGCTTGATTTTGAAAGAGTAGACATGTTTTAATTCTGAAGTATGTAGAATTTCTCTCTTCTCTAAAGTAAATTAAATAGCCATGCATATTCATTCTGTATAAGGGAAAAAGAATATATTATACTAAGAAGTCTTAATGAAACCTATGGAATACTGCTTTGTGAGCTAAATTCCTTTAAAGGTATTTCTTGGCCATGCATTATGACTGCTCAGGGGAGCTTACTTTTCAGTTCTTGAACTCCGTGAATGTAATGCCTCAGTAAATTCATAGATGAGTCATACACTTTAGAGCCATGTAATCACAGCAAGCAGTATATGGTCTGGGAGGGAAAAAGGGCAACAGATCAGACCTTTCTGAAACTGAACACGTGAAGTGGAATCTTGTCCCCTAACTGTCATATTGATTGTCTCATTCATAATAGCATTAAAACACTCAGCAAAAGGCATGAGAAATTCACAGAGGTGAAAACTCATAAATTATGATTGAGTAGCCTTTTCTCTTTTATAAAATTGACTCTGCCTTTCCAGTTCTGGAGCATATGAAAAATTGATTAGGCTGATGAAAACTAAGCCCAGCCCTACCAAATCAAGCACTCTCAACAGTTTCCAGTCAGTGCCAAAATTCTTCAGTTACAGTGTAATAAAAATCAAGCTGCCTAGATCAGGTAAATTAACATATTTTAGGGAGATAAAATGCATACACAGGCTTGGCAACTCTTGCCCTCAAAAAGAAAGGCTGACTACTCAAACATTGAAATTATCCAAGGTACTTCAACTGACTTAAAATCATTTTCATTGCTACTCTGGAATATTCTTATTCATAGTTCAAGCTGAAAGGAACACAAATGAACATCAGCTTTAGTTCAACCCTCAATGCCAGTTCATCCCTTCAATCACAATTTTGACATAATTAATGGATAATAACCTAGCTAGACAAAAGGCCAGTATAAAACTACTAAGCACATCTGGGTTTTGCTGGGCTCACATAGGTTACAAGTCAAGGGTTAAACTGTTTGGAATTGTAAAGATGTATTTGCCTTTAAGAAGCCTGTGTAGGCAATGATTTTTCCAGACCTAATCAGACGCTATTAACAGCAATCACACAATCTTGAGAAAAGATTGTCAAACCACATTTTCTGAGAAAGCTCTCCACAAACAAGCATCACAAATGGACTACTCCAAAAACAAAAAAAAAAAATCAGAAGAACAAAATACAGAAACAGAGCTATCAAACAGCCCTATGGAAATCCAAACAAAAACAAATTCAGAAGTTTTGCCCTTCAGCTGGACTGGAACACTTCACAAATTTCTCGTGCAGACCATAGCAAAGTGATCCATTTCAGCACAACACTCCCTGAAATAACAAGGAATACATGGGCTTCTCGAGGAATAAAATTTCTGGTGAGTGCAGAGCCAGGCAGCAAAGCTAAGCAGGACTTGTGACCAACAAGGGGCCTCATGTAGTAAGACATACAAGAAATCTAATTTACTTCTACTGAAACTATACATTTAATAAACAAGGAAGCACTCTCTAATTGCTCAAACTTCAGGAAAACATAGAACAAGGAAGACTGGAACTCATTTCATTCTGACTTGCAAGCTTCAAATGAGCATCTTTATTCAAAGGTCTATATAGAAATATTTTTCAAGTCTCATAGAAATGCCACCTACATGTTCTCACAAGAAATTATAAACCAGGACTTGCTCCCCCACTCCAGAATAACAGTAATATAAAATTAGTAATATAGAATAACACATAGTAACACGGAATAATAGTATAATAACTGTCATGCAAGAAGCAATTCAGACAACTTTGGCTCTAAGAATTGCCTCTTAAGCTTTCCAGTTTATCCAGTTATTCAGCTACTTTAAATTGATTACCAATTCACTGGCAAATTCCAGTAATTTCCATAAGCTACTCAGGCATCCATTGCAGCATTTTTCATTTGCAGTAGCTGAACACAGACAAGCCTTTTTACACCTGTCCAAGCTGCCTCTCACATGAGACCTACCTAACTGGGAAAATCTGTGGGCAGACATCCTTCTGCAAAACTGTAGGAAGCAGAAGTGATATAAGACGTAGTTACCTTTACAAAAAGTGCAGTATTTTGATTTAACATTAAAATTAAACCTTGGAAAGTAACAGAATATGCATAAGATTTCAGGGGAAATTTATACATATGCATGTAAGTGGGAAATACATTCTGTAACCAGCTCTCATCTCGCTCCTCATACAATCATAGAATGGCTTGAGTTAGAAGGGACCTTAAAGATCATATAGTTCCACCCCCGCTGCCATGGGCAGGGACACCTCCCACCAGATCAGGCTGCCCAAGGCCCCATGAATCTGGCCTTGAACACTTCCAGGGATGGGGCAGCCACAACTTCCCTGGGCAATATGTACCAGTGTCTCACCACTCTCATGGTGAAGAAATTCCTCCTTATATCTAGTCTGAATCTGCCCCTCTCCAGTTTATACCCAGTGCCCCTAGTCCTATCACTAAACGCCTTTAGAAAAAGTCCCTCCCCAGCTTTCTTTTAGCCCCTTCAGGTACTGCAAGGTTGCTATAAAATCTCCTTGGAGCCTTCTCTTCTCCAGGTTGAACAACCCCAACTCTCCCAGCCTGTGCTCGTATGGGACGAGTTCCAGCCCTCGGCTCATCTTTGTAGCCCTCCTCTGGACCTGTTCCAACAGCTCCATCTCCTTCTTATGTTGAGGATTTCAGAACTGGACACAGTACTCCAGTGAGGTCTCCCAAGAGAGGAACAGAGGGGCAGATTCACCTCCCTCGCCCTGCTGGCCACGCTTCTTCTGATGCAGCCCAGGACACAGTTGGCCTTGTGGGCTGTGAGCGCTCAGTGCCGGCTCGTGTCGAGCTTCTCATTGACCAGCACCCGCAAGTCCTTCACTGCGGGGCTGATAAAGGATGTTTGCTTTCTGAATGTCAAAACAACCCTTAGAGAGGTTGGTTTGTTTGTTTTCCCAGCGTTTTCGCTACCAGAAGCGGGGGCGCTTCTGGTACGTCTCTCTACCGAGAGATGGGGAGGGGAGACGGGGAGCGGGCACCCCTCCCGGCCGCCCCTCACCTCGGGCCGGCGGGGCGGCAGCAGCTGCAGGCGACAGCTCTCCCGCCGCAGGTTCTGGACGCTGAGCGCGGCGCGGTAGCGAACGCCCGGCACCGCGCCCTCGAAGCGCAGCTCGGCGGGGGCGATGCGCACGCCGGCCGCGTCCCGACACCCACCGGCCATGGCCGCGGCCGCGCAGCGAGGCGGTCGCCCAGCAACGGACGCTGCGCGCTGATTGGACGCCAAAGAGCGGCGCTGGCGAACCCGCCAATCGGAAGGGCAGAAACGGGCTTGGAGGCGGGGCGAGTGGCTCGGCTCGGCTCGGCTCGGCTCGGCTCGGCTCGGCTCGGCTCGGCTCGGCTTGGCTCCATGTGGTGCAGCTCGGTTCGGTTCAGCTCAGTTCAACTCAGTCTGGCTTGGTTCAGTCCAGCTTGGCTTGTGTCAATTCAGCTTGGCTCAGTCCAGCTGGGCTCTGTCCGGTTCACCTTGGCTTGGTCTAGCTCATTCTGGCTCAGTTTGGCTTGGCTTGGCTCAGCTCGGTCTGGCTCAGCTCAGTCTAGCTCAGCTCAGCTCAGTGCAGTTTGATCCGGCTCGGCTCAGTCCGGCTCACCTCTGTTTCATTTGGCTCAGTCTGGTTTGGTTCGATTTGGCTCGGCTCAGTTCAGTTCAGATCAGTTCAACCCAGTCCAGCTTGGTTTGGTCTGGCTCAGCTTGGCTTAGTCCAGCTTGGCTTGGTCTGGTTTGCCTTGGCTTGGTCCAGCTCAGTTTGGCTCAGCTCAGCCTGGCTCAGCTCGGCTCAGTCTGGTCTGGCTCAGTTCAGCTCAGCTCAGTTCAGTTCAGCTTAGCTTTGTCCAGCTCAGTTTGGCTCAGTTCACCTTGGCTTGGCCCCACTCAATATGGCTCAGTTTGGCTCAGCACGGGCTGGCTCAGCTCGGCTCAGCGTGGTCTGCCTCAGTTTGGTTCAACTCATCTCATTTTGGTTCAGTTTGATTTGGTTCAGTTCAGTTTGATTCAGTTTGGTCAGCTTGGTTCGGAGGCACCAGCTGGGGTTCGGGTATCCCGGCTGCAAGGTGCCGTTGTCCAAAAGAAGAGAATTTTTAGGCCCAAGCTGTGGCTTTTCCTTGTGGTTTCCCCAAGCTGCAGCCTGTGTCCACCCTGCTACACCCTCACACACTGCTGCCTTGGCAAGTGCGGGCATGGAGGGTCACCACATCATGGGTGCTAGATCAGGCAGGATCTGGGATGAAATAGAAACCCTGCCCCGTTACATGACGTTCAACAAGGCCAAGGGTCCTGCACTTGGAATACAACCCTGTGCAATGCTGCAGGCTTGGGGAAGAGTGGCTGGAAAGCTGCCTGGCAGAAGAAGACCTGAGGGTGCTGGTTAACTGCCAAATGAACATGAGTCTTCAGTGTGCCCAGTGGCCAAGAAGGCCAACAGCATCCTGGCTTGTATCAGAAACAAAGTGACCAGCAGGACTAGGGAAGACATTGTCCCCCTTTACTCAGCACTGGTGAATTCTCTAATTCTGTGCTCAGTTTTGGGCCCCTCGCTACAAGAGTAAAGACATTGAGTTGCTGGAACATGTCCAGAGAAGGGCAACACAGCTGTTGAAGGGGCTGGAGAACAAGTCTTAGAAGAAGAAGCTGAGGGAACTGGGGTTATTTAGTCTGGAGAAGAGGAGGCTGAGGGGAGATATCATTGCTCTCTACAATTACCTGAAAGGAGGTGGTAGTGAGGTGGGTACTGGTCTCTTCTCCCAAGTATCAAGTGATAGGACAAGAGGAAATGGCCTCAAGTTGTGCCACAGGACATTTATATTGGATATTAGGAAAAATTTCTTTACTGAAAAAGTAAAGAAAGTGATGAAGTGATGAAAAAGTGATGAAGTATTGGAAGAAGGTGCCCAGGGAAGTGATGGAGCCACCATCCCTGGAGGTTCTAAAAAAATGCGTAGATGTGGCACTTCAGGACATGGTTTAGTAGGCATGGTGGTGTTGGGCTGATGGTTGGACCTGGTGATCTTAGAGGTCTTTCCCAACCTCAATGATTCTATAATTTGGACTGTGTTTACCAGGAGATACCTGAGCCAATGATCACCCAGTGAACACTTGCTCGGTGCCTCTGAAAACACCTGAGGTGTTTTCATGCTCCAGCTCCCTCTCCAACAAGGGCCTGGGACAGTGATGGGTGATACAAACACAGATGCTCTCCTTCTTCTGTGTTTCTTCAAGTAAAGATGGATTAAATTGCAATTAAAATGGCCTTATCTCTCTTCTGGGCATGTGAGTGGTGAAAGTTGTGTTCTTGCTCTGTATCCTTATGCCTTCCTATGTTGTAATTTAAGTGGCAAAATGAAGCTGACAAGTATCCAGCACTTAAAGAGACTTGGAGGTAGATAATGGGCCATGTTGCTCTTCACTTCAGTGTAGCAGAAACAAGGAAGGGGGAGCTGCACGCACAGCATGTACACAAAACCTCAAACATCAGTTTTGATTAACCCAAAATGTTTTTCCTTGGATTACTTCATCCCCTGAAAGTGCATGAGGTGGCAAATTATTTATATTTTAAAAGTCAAATATGAGAATCTGCAAAGATGGATGTGACAGTTCAGGAGAACTACAAAGTACAAAAAGAGCAAAAAGCCAATTTTTAATGGATCGAGAAGCCTAAAGGCAGCAAGGAATGA
Organism: Phaenicophaeus curvirostris; assembly: GCF_032191515.1. Classification (NCBI taxonomy): domain Eukaryota; kingdom Metazoa; phylum Chordata; class Aves; order Cuculiformes; family Cuculidae; genus Phaenicophaeus; species Phaenicophaeus curvirostris. The sequence continues at coordinate 121,208,366 of NC_091392.1, read as the reverse complement.
GGAGAGTCTTTGTCTCTGTGGCTGGGGAAGGATGCTAGCCAGTCTTTTTGTCACTCTTAAAAATCTGAACAATAGCTACCCATCTCTAAATTACTGAGGTGGGAATATGACATCACAGTCACTAAAGGTAAAATTCAGGCGTCTGAAGGGAGTTCTTTGGGAAGACTACTTCAATGTGTTTTATGATAACATGATTGAACTTAACTGACAGGCAAAATAAAAGGAAGAAATAAAAGAGAGAAGAGTACATTATCAAAGAATTAAACTCCCTTTGCTTTTTCACTAGAGAATGGAGAACACTCCTGCATAGTTTCTCTGATCCTTGAATGAATTCTTCTGGAATTTCAAAGGATGCAAGATCAGACCTAAGAAACATCAGAGCCAAAGTGAAAACTTTGAGACTTTATACAGACATCATGGTGCTGCAATGAAGTCACAAGCTCATTAGTTTATCTTTGGGTTATTCCTTAGTTTTCACATTTAAGTAATGTGCCAATGTTCTGTCTTTCTAACCATACATTCTGGTACTTGGAAATAATTAAATTAAAAAATTAACAGCTAACTAGTTGAGAAAAATGTCAAATATGTCACTAATATACTATTTTGCAGCCAAGTACTCAGTCACAAACTTATTTTTTCCATTCCACTGAGAACTGTAGCAACGTTTATTATTTTTAGCAAAACTATTAGAAACAAAAAAAATGCTTACAATTTTCCATTTCAGTTCAGGCAGTGCTGGAGTATAAGAGGATGCTTGGGAGGCTCACGTCCTCTCTACTTCTCCTGACCTTACTGGTTTCCTACATTCCCATCTGCCTCTTGGTTGGGTCACCAGCCTGTATTCTGCTGAGCTCCATGTAGGGCTGTGTAATAAACTTGACCTGTGAAGCAATCCAGGGTGAAAGCACTTATACATGCATCATTTTTTTGGTGGTGTTGGAGGATTGTCTTTAAGCAAGATAATTTCTCAGCTTCAGTTTAGAGCACTATTTCCTGACTAGTTGAAGCAGGACTTGACAGGTTGATAACTTCATGACAAGGGGCTGGAGCAAGCAGCAGAGACAGAAATTTTTAAAAATCAATTCTGTCATAAAAGACTTAGCAGCAATGAACGCACCCTGTTCTTATTGGATTTGGTGTAGATATGTCCATACAAAATTTTTATGAATTTAACTAAATGTTTTAAAAACTAATTTTAGCTGTGATTTAGTTTGTGTATGAAGGAGCCAAGCTTCCTCATCTCTCTGAAATGATTTGGTTAGGCTCTCTTGCTCTTCTACAGACCATTATATCCAAATGTTTACTGTTGCCATCATTATGATACCTCATTATGAAACAACGCTAGATAATGGACTCTGCTTCTTCCTTTCCTCAACTTATACTGGCTTCATAAAATTCTTTTATTAGTCACCTAATAATCATCCCTAAAGAGAAAATTATTGTAAAGCAACAGGCATACTTTGTTTTGATGACAGAATCTTTTGTAACTAGTGCTAGGGTATGGGTTATGTATATCCTTTTTCCTTTATCACTAAGTCATGTGGCCACATTAACAGCAATTTTACTTCTGTGGAAATTCATGTTATTTTACAGTGCAGTAACCTGCACAGTTCACACTGCATTTACCTTAGCAGTATCAGATGACGAATAATGAAATTTCACAGCAAACTCCTCAAAATTGTGTTATAGTCATCAATGAAGAGTATAACCTTATATAAATTGCCACTACAGTTTAATTTCTGAGTCACTTCCAACTTTTATAAACCAGACTTTCCCAACCTGAAACTTATTTGTCCTCTGATCTGATTATCCTCCCACATACCAGGCAGAAAACCAGAAAAGCATTGTTAGTTCTTTCCATTTAACAATAATTTGTTTAAAATGAAATAGTCCTCAGCTTGTTCAGATCTGTGCTGGAGCCATGGCCGACGTAAAATTAGATGCAGAATCAGAAAGCCACCACCAGCATGTATGAGACAACAGCTAGGTCTGAGACAATGTTCTAAAAGCAAGTTAAAGATGCTTGTGCACCTAGTCATCAATGAGATCAGAAGTATCTCTTGCTCATCCAGGCATCTCTACACACACAGAAATATCCTTCAGGAAGTATTCTGAGCAGAGGTTAGAAAAAGGGGCAGTATATGATCATAATGGCGGTTTACTTGACAGTAATTCAGCAACAAGAAATGACAGTGATACCTGAGATAGTTAAACTAATTTGAACAAACAACAACTCATGCTGCACTTTGTTGCTGGAATATGAATGCAGAGAAACTGTGGTTTGAACTGTGAATGCTGGCCTATTTATTTTACTTCAAGGGAAATAAATATATCTAGAATATCCTAGAAGGAAATAGGGCCACTTACTGGTAAAACTAAGTGTATGCATTCTTTTTTCAGCTTTCAGGAGAAACAGACAAAGTCCAAATAATGATAACTAATAAGATATATTCCTTTGCATTTAATCTTGCAAATTGCTCTGTTTAATGGAAAATGTGAATGTCCAAAATGACAGATTTGCATTGTAATTCTCTCTAAAGGTCTCTTCACTAAAGAAAGCATCTGTGAGAAGCAGAACTAATGAAAATTTTATTGGGTCTTTTTCTTCCCAATGAGACCATCAGTCTTCACAAAATGTGTAAGAATTGCCAATCTCTGAGACCTTTTTCCTTCTCAGATTGGGTTCAAAGGAGCAGGACCAAAATTACTGACAAAAAAAAAGGGAGTGATAGAGAGACTGTCGGTTAGACAAGGCAATCACAAATACCTTCCTTTTTTTTTTTCCTTTAGAGAGACTCTTTAAAAATTGGTAAATGCACATTGGGCTTGCAGGGCAAGATTTTGGCTGCAGGAGTATCTTTTGAGAGAAGCTGCTAGAAGCTTCCCCCGTATCCAGCAGAGCCAATGCTAGCTGGCTTGCAGATGGACCTGCTGCTGGCCAAGGCTGAGCCCATCAGCAACAACAGAAGCACCTCTGTAATAACATATTTAAGAAGTAGAAACTTGGACCAGAAGCAGCCAGAAAAAAAGGAGTGAGAATATGTGAGAGAAATACTTCTACAGGCACCAATGTCAATGAAGAGGGAGTGGGAGGAGGTGCTCCAGGTGTCAGAGCAGAGATTCTCCTGCAGTCTGTGGTGAAGACCATGGTGAGACAGGCTGTGCCTCTTCAGCCCATGAAGAATCCCACGCCAGAGCAGATGGATGTGCCCAAAATAGACTTGTCCCATGGATAGCTCAAGCTAGAGCAGTGTTACAGGCAGCAGCTGTGACCCCAGGGAGAGAGGATCCCATGGTGGAGCAGGTTTTCTGGCAGGACTTGTGACCTGGGGGGGTCCCATGCTGGAGTAGTCTGTTCCTGAAGAACTACATTCCATGGAAGGGACCTATGCTGGAGCACTTAATGCTGCAGCCTGTAGGAAGGACCTACTGAAGTAGTTAAGGAAGAACTGTTTCACATAGAAGGCACCAGGGGCCTCCCATGAAGGGCATGAAGAGGAAGGAACAGAGATGTGTGATGAAGTGACCACAAGCCCTATTCCCTGTCCCCCCTCGGTGGGAAGAAGTAGAAAAAACTGGGAGTGAAGCTGAGCCTGGGAAGAAGAGAGGGGTGTGGTGAAGGTGTTTTAAGATTCAGTCTTGTTTCTCAAGGCCCTCTGATTATTGGTTGGCAATAAATTAAAATAATTTCCCTGAGTCAAGTCTGTTTTGTCTGTGACAGTAATTGTTGAGTGATCTCACTGTCGTTTTCTCAACCCACAGGCTGTTACATCTTATATTTGACTTCCTGTCCAGTTGATGGAGGGGAGTGATAGAGCAGCTTTGGTGAGGATCTAGCACCCAGCCAAGGTCAACCTGCCACAAAAATGAAAAACCTGTATCATAGGTGTGTAAAGTTTCCATTATTCAGCAATACGGTTGAGGGATAGAAGAGCCATACACTGAGTGATTATATGTATTTATAGAGCAGACACAGAGTGATTTTACCAGTGTAACCCTTCAGTTTAGCTGAATAGCCTGACTAGGAGGGAAGTCATAGTGCTGGTGTAACACGACAGTACCGATTTTGGGACCAAGGTTCATACCAGCACACAATGCCGAGCCAACATTTTGTCCTTATGAGCTCACAGCAGTTAATCTATAGTTTCCATCACCAGGCTCTGTATAACAAATCATAAATGTGTCCTTTGTTTCCTGCATTCTGCTCCAATTGAAATGCTTTCTGCATCTGGTAACTTTTTCAGTCACAATGTGTGAAAACATCCTTGTTCATGAAAAATTTAGTAACTCTAAAAGCAACCACATCCACTCGTGGATTTCATGTATTAGGTAAATATAAAACTTGCTGGGTAGAAAGAAAAATCATTGAACTGCTGCACTGAGAAACATAATGAAGTATGTTTCTGAGCTGGGCAGATCATCTCTCATCAAAAGAGAACTTAACTACGGGGAAACTGCATTTGTATATAAATAATAGTCAATTCTGAAAATCTCTCATATAAATCAGAGGTTCTTTAACAGCTGTCTGTGTCTTTTAAAGACTCCCATAAGTTCACTGTATTTACCATGTTTAAACAGAACAGTAAATGTTCCAGCCTGATATCAAGATGTCAGCAAATATTGGCATCAATGAACCAATATTATATTTCCAGTATGCACAACTAAGATGTGATTTCCTAAGGTTACTAATGGCAGGATTCATCTTACCACACTTCACTGATATAAAATCAATGTCTAGTCTAAGCTTCCACTATGGTTCGGAGTGAGATAAGTACTTCCAGAGGATGATCATCACCCTCCTCTTACATAAATATTTAAAATAGAATTCCGTATATCACATTGACTTTAGGCAAGTCTTCTGCCATCTAGTTACTTAAAGAATTTCAAGAATCTTTTTCTTAGGCAGTAATGATAAAATTATTGAGAACCATGTTCAGATGTTAGGGAGTTTATTTTCTTTTGCCTGAAGGCTGAAAATTGCTACCTAATCATTTTGTGGTACAATTACGTGTCTTTATTACACATGTATCTTTTACATTTATTATGCAATTTATCCAATGTACTTCCTTAGAATACAAATGCTTGGTAAGATAAATTAAATTGCATTGTATTGTGATCATCTAGAATATCACATCACTCCCTGGTTTTCAGCTTTTTAGGTACTCAGCCTTCTAAGCTGCTTGATGTTTTTATTTCCTTGACTTCAATTACAGTTGGAAACCATTACCAAACAGATATGTCTATATACTTTAAAAACAATCTGTCTATGGTTCAGTATAACCTTCTGTGGTTACCCATTGCATTAACAATCCACTTTGCCTCAGAATACTATCACTAGTCCTCATGAATGTCATCGTAGCTTGTTCCATTATACTAGGAGAGCTCATTTGTCTTCATACACAGCAGGTGAAAAGATACTACTCAATTTGTCTGAGTCCTTACCCAATGATGGCCATGAAGATCAGTAGCAAAACTTCAATATTGCATCGAATGGGAATTAGGATAGAACTATCTTGCAACATTCCAAATATACATAATCTGAGAAATTCATGGTACTCAGTAGGTTAATTATGCACAGTGTCAACAAATTCCTTTTATGAATTTTACATTGATTTCAGATTGCTATTTTAACACTTCTTCCTGCACTAGGTAAAAAGGAGAATCATGGATATACAAAAGACCTTCACAATTCCATTCTTCTTTTCAGATATCTCTACCCTAATATTTCATGCTCAGCTTAATCCTGTGTTTATTTATTGTTTTCTTCAGCTGAGGGTTTTTTGGTTTGTTTGGGGTTTTTTTTCTGGTTACCCACTTGTTCTAGATGCAGTGGTCTACCTGTAACTACCTGTAGATACTTTTCTTGATGCAGTTTAATATCCTGTCTGTATTGATAATTTGCATAAAATAGATGTTCCATTGCTTTCTTCTAACTAACATTCATTTATTTTACTGGCTGGTCATATCAACATGGAGGTACCATAGGTCTTGAGCTCCTCCTTTCAACATGCAGTACTGTCACCTTATCTACACTTCAATCCACTTGCCATCATGTGGCCTAATTTATTAGCTACAGACACAGCGTGTTTATTCATTAGGGTAGTATCAATATGTTTACATTTCAGGCTGCATATGATGAGCATTTTGTACTTTCTAATTTTTCTTAGCCACAGTGACAAATATTTAATATAACAATGGATAAAAAAAGGCAGGCTTGCAGGTAAGAAAGACACTCATTGAGACTCAAGGGTTGATAAAATTTTTTTAATTTGGCAACAAACCTTCTTTCAGCAATTTCATCAAGCACTTATATAGTATACAACAAAATTACATCCATCAGAGCTGTAGGACAAGAACAGAAACAAACAATGCATAATAAAGCAATTATCCAGTGGGAATAGAGGTCACCAATATTGCCAGTCTTGAAGGCTATTCACACAGAGCTAATAGTTTGGGGAGCTATTGAAAGCAGAATCTCATTTCTTCAGTACTTATTACTTTCTATTAACTGAAGAGGGATCCACATTCCTGAAATTACACAAACTGTTGCAAATATCCTAGATTAATTCATAGCTGGCACAAGTTCATCTGTCTTCTATGTGAAGAGGTCCTCTTGACAGTGAGCTTCCAACACTGCAACATCTATCGCCCACTGTAGCAACGGTTCCCTCTCTATCTTGCGAGAGGCTCTCTAAAATGAATGCTAAGGAGTGCAGGCTAAAGCAGAAAAGGAGAAAACATCAGAAACGCTTTGCCTAATGCTGAAAAAGCACATATGTTCTGCTCTAGCGCTGGCTGTGAGATGAAATGCCTGCACCCCAGCAGCAAAAGGCACAGACGTTTTATGACACCACAGTAGGTGGTGCTCAAGCCACCCTGGCCTCCCAGAGCACCAGGAGAGAAGTAAATGTCTTCCCAGAAGCAACCTTCACTGATAGGCTTCTCCATAGCCCAGCAGTGTCCCAGCAGCAGTTATTCTTCTTGAAAAATCATGCTCAAAATATTAATTGAGCAAGCCATGGTGAAACTGTATTTTACTTAATAATTTTGCAACTCTAGACACATTTATGGTGAAAACTAAAACCACATTAAATCGACAGTGTCTCCTAGGGAATTCTTTCTTCTACCTGAAAACCATCTGCATGTGTGCAGGCAGATTCACCACTTCTCCCTCAAAGCTGTGATTTTGTTAGCTTTACTTGGGAACTGTGTGGCCTCTCCTTCAGGTCAGCATGTTCAATGTGCATTTTAGAAATGCTAGAGATTCCAAAAATTTTGCAGCTTTAATGGGCCATGTCATGATTTCAGAACAACTCCCATAGGAGGACAGGCTGAGAGAGTTGGGGCTACAAGAAAGCTGGAGAGGGATGGTTTACGAAGGCTTGTAGTGATAGGACTAGGGGCAATGGGTGTAAACTGGAGAGGGGCAGATTTAGACTAGACATAAGGAGGAATTTCTTCACCATGAGGCTGGTGAGGCCCTGGCACAGGTTGCCCAGGGAAGCTGTGGCTGCCCCATCCCTGGAGGTGTTCAAGGCCAGGTTGGATGGGACCTTGGGCAGCCTGATCTAGTAGGAGGTGTCCCTGCCCATGGCAGAGGGGTTGGAACTAGATGATCTTCAAGGTCCCTTCCAAACTATTCTATGATTCTACGACTCTATGATTCCTTTGTCTTTTGATACCATATCTGAAATGTCTGTACCTCTGGGATCTAACAGCTTAGATATTTGGTGACAGAAAATTTAAAACAAATTTATTTGCAAGAGCACTATGAAGCCCTAGGAAGTACAGGAGCAACCTAAGTTCTTCCTGGACTCCATAAATAGCTTTGGATAGATGACTGCAGTCTGACTTACAGATGACAGGCATTTCCAATGAAATAAAAAAAATCCCATTTAAAAGCTACTAATGGAAGTTAGCAGGCTAATAAATACTTTGATCATATCTTGATGAATCTGCTACTGAAAGCAAAACCCAGCATTTTTCAGCAATCTGCTGAAATCTGCTGAAAGTGGATCCACTGCTGCTCTCATGAATCCTACCTTGCACTGTAGTGGAGAAGGTGCCAGAACTGCTGTGGGAGGGCAAGAAAGGTAGTGCAGGGGAAGAAGGAAGAGAAAGGTAAAAATAAAGGTCTTTATTTCTGCTGGCCACACAGCCCGACACGTGTCCATACACACTGTGAGCTACTGTGGTGTGACATTCCCATTTCTTAAATAAAATGTTAAGTTTAGGAGTCTTTGATCCATACGTCTCCATTTGTTCTCAGAAATTGTCTGTGTAAGAGCCAAAACAGTTACCATACACACTTTCTGCATCATTTTCTTGATAAACGTTTCAGGATCTCAGATTTTCAAAATAAGCAGAATATTTGAGGAGATTGTTTTTTTGCTTTTCACCATTCTCAGCTGTTAATGAACATTGTTTCAGGGTTTGTCTTTTATTTTGCACAAATCATTGGTACACAGCTCATCACTCTCTGTTGGTCCCAGCAGGAGGCACTGAGCTGAGCCTATCAGCCACAAGAGTGGTGATGCATTAGAGATTGTATGAATTGCTTATTTCTCATTTGTCTTCCCTTGGAGGCCTCACAGCACCAAGAACAGCTGTGCACTGAGCTGCAGACATCAAGAAAGCTACTGTATTTATGACAGTGCTCTTCTTTTCCTTGTTGCCCCAAGAGTGGTCAGAAATAGCATAGCCATTTATACTACAGAATCCTATTATCACAGTATTTTTATATTTTTGGCCACATCCTGAAAACAAATTCAACTGCCCAATGCCATTATCTGTTGAGGAAGTATAGCAACATTTTAATGCTGATTTTAAATTCCTTATACTTGAATTAGTTGTGTATATTTCACAGTGGCATAGTTTAACTCAAATTCAGCTTTCAGCAACCGCTGGAACATTTTCCCACAAGTTCTTACTTACAGGGATAAAAGAAAACTTACAAGCTATTCCAGGTTTCTAGCCAAGGACTTTGTAAGCATTTCCTTATGGTAACATCATGTGGCCAGTACTCCTCTACAATTCTATAAAGCTTCAGGGGTACAGCTACCCACAGTATTCAACAAATATCTCATTGTGTCTTGCCAGAGATTTTGAAGCATTGCTTGGTAGTTGGCAAACTTGGGTTTCTCAGAGTTGTCAGTGACCTTTTGTAACATTTCAGACAAAAACATCGTGTGATCACCCGATTAGATTTTCAGCAATATAAATGCCTTGTGAGTTACTTAGACATAATTGCTTATTTAATTCCAGCAGCTGGACTTGCACGAAAACTTATCCTTTGGTTGGTTGCAACAGCTAATTATTCTTTTCTGTGCTGTCCTAGATCAGGGTCTATCATCTACAGATGAGCTTTGCTATGTCTCTACATCCAAGATCTGTGTCTGCAAATAAAAATGCTCTTGTAACAATCAAGGACACCAAGAGAAAAATTTTGACACTTTGAATGGTAGGCTGTTGTTCTGGTGTTTGAAATGCATTACTGTCATTCCAGAAATGACTAATTAGCTTCATCTTAGTTATATTCAGTCTCCACTTTAAACCTAGAAAGTCCAAGGGCACATAAGCATAAAAATAGTCTATTAACATGTAGTCAAAATTTACAAACACCTACTCCAGATATGAAGGAAATTAAAAGGTAAGATATTGGAAGTCTTTGTTGTTTCTGAAACATTTAAACACTATCGATGAAAGATAAACAAACATAAATGTGAACATGAAATAAAAAGTAACAAAAGGTGCCCATACAAGTAACTTTTCTTCTCACTCACACACTACCAAGATCACAACTGAAGCATAATTTGAGGTGGTCTCAACTAAATCTATATGGGAATTTTGCTAAAATTTTTGGCATGGAGACCTTGAAGTATCTGAAGGAACTCTAAGTATTTGAAGCAACTAGAAAACATTTTACACATTGCTAGAACAAAATAATTAATGAAGAATAATAAAATACTTCAAAATATTAATGTGAAATTTATGCATTTCTCATTTATGCAATGAGAAAAGTAATAGATGTAGGTCAGTAGCTGCAATCTAAAAAGGTGCAGAAGCAGATTTCATGCATGAAATGTAGCAGACTGAGAAGGTGGAAAATTTGAAAAAATATGTATGTTATTCAATATATAAAATTCTAAAAGAATACATTAATAATTATTAGTCATTAAGGTCAATGCAAACAGTAAACCACAAAGAAGAGTTGGATTATTTAACTGGAAGGTTTGTAGGAGATTGAAGAGTATATCTGGATGCAGTTCCATTGCAATTGGCTCTGTTTTTTTAGATTAGCATGTGTGGTTTTTGAACAGTGCAAAAAGTTAAGGATGGTGGTGCAGTCTGCACAAAAGATTCATAGCTGTTTGGGAACAATCCCTTGAAAGCAAGGGTTGTTAGCACTGGAAGCGGTGAAGCATCTTGTTCTAAGATGCTGACAGCTACTGTGCCACCTGAGAGGCAGAAGGAGAAAGTGAAGGGGTTGAAAAAGGCATGGATAACTCAGCCATGTACAGACTATGGACTTTAAGTTATACCTGGGGAATAGTTCCCAACCATTCCCCACTGCAGCTGATCTTGCAGTATGCTGAGCCTATGCTTGTAGATCCTAAAGAGATTTAGTTTTGGTAAGTGCAGTTTCAACAAAGCCCAGTGGCTGCTGATGAAGCTGACCTGTCAATTTCACTGCTGACAATGGGCTTCTAAGGGATTCAAGGGAAGGAATAAACTTCCTTATCTGGAGGTTTTAAAGGTGGTCCAGAGCAGTCAGAGACAGTAAGTGAAGTGCTGTGATGTTGGCATTCTCTCAAGGGTTCAGAAGAGCTTGGGGTCCAGAAACAGCTAAGTAGCTGCCCATTGTTCTAGTAACACAGCAGCTTGGGGAGTTGACTCAAAGGAGGCCAGGGAAGCAGCCACCTGCAGGCAGCAAGACCCCAACTCAGGAAAATACTAATGTAAAACAGTAAAAAGGGCAAAATTGTAGAAATACTACGGCATTCAGCTGAAAGGAACTGAGTAATAGAATCTTCAATTACGCTTTTTCCTCTCTGTCAAAAATATGTATGGGCTGTTCACAGCTTTCTCTGTCATGGTCAGGTGGCTTGCATTCAATCACAAAAGATCACGTAAGTTATTAGTGTCTCTGAATAAGGGCAATTCTTTGTAGCTGTTTTGAGCCTTTGCTTTCAGTGAGTCATTTTTGGGAGGGGAGATTGCACACATTGTTTGGCAGCCAGCTTCTAAAGACAATGGGTCTTTCATGTCAACTGTATCCTGTTTAGATCAGTGGATTAGACTAATCCAAGACTGTCATTCAGTAAAAGCAAAGGGGATTTGCAAGTTAAAAAGAACATGGGACATCTTTCACTCCCAAATTCTAAAATGGAGTCCTAGAATTGGCATTATTTCTTAGAAATCTAGATATTGGAAATCTGCAAACATTACTGAAAAAAAAACAAAAAGCCATTAGTTTGTGTTCTAAAACTAGATGACTAAATAAAGCACATACTTCAAAAGGCATTTTTGTAACTGCTTAGAAAGGGAATGTCACAAACAAAAAACAAACAAAGAACCCCCAGATATCTCAACTTATTCTTAGTCCAAAGAGCAAAACAATTTCAGAAAGGCATGGACTTAAGAGAAAATAAAAAATTTAGTTTTTACTTTACTTTTTCAGGTCATACTGCCATTACCTATGCAGGAATTGGAAGCTGCAGCAAACACTGGGATTTCACAGCTATGAAAGCTCAGAGTACGATGATTCTTCCCTCTGTTTGTCCTTACTCTTTGTCTTTGCTACCTAATAAAACTGATTATTTCATGCCTAATATGACTTTCTGAAAATTGTCTTTGTTAGTTATGGCCCTCTGTTAGCTATGATCCTCTTACCATCTTTGATCAACTTTCTGCTTCTAGATCTGTCCGTCTATGAATGACTTTTTAAATTCAACTTTCTCAAGTTGTTTTTCTTTCTGCCTGATTCCATATCTTGTTTCTTCTTTTGATTTTTTTTCTAGTTGTAAGATTTAGTATTTGTCTGATTTACTATTCTATATTCCCTTATCATCATTCTTTCTGATTGTCATTATTTTGTCAGTTTTTCTCTTTCATTCAGCAATTTATTTTATATCCCAGCCTTCCCAGAGCAATATTTTCTTGATTTATATGTTTCCCATTTATTTTTAATCTTTTTTTCTCGTTCCTCTCCATGACACAGGCTGTTTCCCATACTTTTTGCTTTTATTGTATTTGCAGCTATTTTTCGCTTGTTCAGCATCAGCTACTGGAACTTTCAAAGGGCATGAATACAGAGAGACAGCTTCTGTGCTGAATGGGTTGATGTCAGCAAAGCAGCTTCTGAAAGAACATTTCATTCCACTAACTCGTTAACAATTAGGAATCACAAAACAAATTGGTCGGTTATATCTGTAAGGTATAGCTCTTGAATTTGTCTCCTGCAATTTCTTTCAACTTTAATCCACTTAGATACTGCAATTATACAGCAAATTGGTGTAACTCTTCAAAACAAACACATTTCATGATCCTCCAAGAAACAATTTAATGGCAAGCAGTGATCACGAAATCACCACTTTAAATTAATTAGTAAGTTAACATCATTCTAGTTTGCAAAGCAATCCTATTTACTTTTAATTTTGGAAATATCTTTCATACTGCAGAAATCTGAGCTAATTTCAAAGTACTGTGCCAGCACTGCAAGAGTAACTACTTTAGTGTAATACTGCTTTAATCTTAAACATCAGAAAACCAACGATATTAATTCTCCATTACATCCCCCTATTGCAAGTATCATTTAATAAATGATAGGTGTTCTTTTTTTCTGTTCTACTCGTTTGATCTTAGGGTTTCTTCCAGCTCTAACAATCACGTCCTACAGCACACTTTCCCTGTTGGTTCAGCTTTCTGAATATCACCATGATACATGACACTGCATATGAGAGATACAAGTTTCATGGCAATTTGAGATTGAACACTTGACCCTTAGTAGGAAATTATAAAAAAAAATCATCCTAGAATTTCATGAAAGGTTCACAGCTGTTGGTGTGATTTATAAGATAATGGAATGATGCTTTCCAATCCAATTTCTCAAGTAATACTTTTACCGTAGTTTATTCATAGATTATTTCTTAGGTGACAGTATTAGATCTTGTAGTCTGATTTCCATTATAGCACAGGCTATTAAACTTCTCATAAATACTTCAGTAACTCCTGAAGAAAATGTCTATAATTTCTTAAAAGAAGTATTCACCACTGATTTTTTAACATCAACAGTGGAAACCCAACCTCTTTTCACAATTGTTCTTGTTGTTTATCATCCTTGCTGTTAAAACGTAAGAAAATAAAAATGTACTAGATTTGTACTTTGAATATTCTTGTCCTTAATTAAACAACCACAGTTTGTTGTTTTGCTTGGATCTGCTAAGATGCCTTTGTTGTTTAGTATTGTTTTCCTTTGAAAGTGCTTATACGCTCCTGTAAGGCCACCATCTATTTGGTAAATTAAAGAAATCCAACCTTTTCAGCACCTCAAGGTGTGTTTTAGTGGTTGGGCTATTTCTGCTGAATTGCATTTAATTTAACACCGCCTAGATGTTTCCAGTCGTGTTGTAAAACTCTGCCATATGTTGTGTGTCTTCATTCAATGCTGAATTCAATGGCTTAATGTATCATGTTCTTTGTGTTGCTCTTATTGTATTGAGCACACACAGATGCATAGCAGTGGTTAGTATATTCCTGAGAAGTGTGAGAGTAATAGATCAATGGAAATTATCTGACCTTCATCCTATATAGGTCACGAATATATAAATATTTGTACACACAGAGAGACATATATGCACACATATAGAAATAACTCATTTGAGGGCATCAATATAAAATTTTTTTTAGATATTATATAAATATGTATAAATCTCTTTTGAGGGCAATAGAAACATTAATTGACAGAACTATACTACTGAAAATGTGTTTGGGAGCACTGATACATCAACTATGAAACAACAATGTCTACTAGAGTAAAATTTTTTCTTCAGCCTCAGAGTCATTCCTGTGAATCTCCTCTGCTCCGCTCTGTTCTTTCAAATATTTTTTTTTAAGTGTTGATACCACAGCTGGATACACTAGGAATTTTGTGTGGACTTGTAAAATCATCTCCATACTCCCTTCTTATAGTTCTGTTCTTCATGCATCATATACCTTTTGCTATAGCAAATCATATGGGGAGACCGTTCTGCCTCTCTACTAAAACATCTTATTATTTTCCAGGACGCAGTCCCTCTCGTGTTAAATAAGATCTACAATCTTATTCCTCATCATATGTCCTTCTAGCAGTTTGTGTTAAAGTACAATCTATTTCATTTAGCTCAAATTTATCCTTTTAAATCCAGCACATTCTGTTTGGCTGACTTTTTTTTTTTTACTTTTTACCACTTTGGACCCCTCACAAATGTTAACACCGCTGATTTTATTTTTTATTTATTTCTGCTGATCGATTGAGAAGGATGAAGAACACATTGCTGATGAAAATGAAACTGATTAAAAACTGAGACTACTTTCTAGAGAACTTTCCTTAAAATGTCATCATTAGTAACAGCTCCCTGCTGGCAAGTACTCTTTGAGTCCTGTGAGCCAGTCCTTAATCCATTTAAGATGTACTTTATTGATATTGTATAGTCCTAATATTTTTATCGGCATGTCATTTATAGTTAATCAAATGCTTTATAGAAGTCCATTATTTACTTACTTCTATCAATTATAATTTTATGAAAGAACAAATATATTTGCCAGAGCCTATTTTTCATAAATTCATGTTTAGCGAGCTCAATTATAAACTCTTCTCTTTTTTCTTTTTATCAACAGAATCTTTATCATTAAGAGCTATTATCTTGCTGCCTGCTATAGAAAAACAGGCATCTTCTATGGGAGCTGTAAGAGGGTCCCGTAACTTCAAATGCATACAAAATCTCTCGAAGCTGCCCCTACCTAACTTCAGAGATGGAGCTATCCTCAGACTGCCTGCATGCCCTGCAGCAAGAGCCACCAGCTGTGACCCTCCCTTGCTGCAGAAGTGGCTGCACAGAACTGAGTGCCATGGTAGCCTGTATCACTACAAATGCATTTGCTATCATTAATGGGCAACATATTACACATATCTGGTCTCCTTCCCCACCATGGTGATGACTTGGATGCTATGCCTGGTAGAGAATGTCATATGGGCAGCATGGTCAATTAAGCTTTTCTTAAAACCAGGACAGAAGGGAAAAAGATGTTCTTTTTCTCATTTTGACTGCAACCCAGGCCCAAATATCGAAACAAGCTCCAAGGTGAGAGATTGCTGAAAATGCAATGGAACTGTGACCAGTTCCATAATAGGAAGAGGGGAGTAGAAGCAACAAACTGAAAGGATCACCACCTTTGCCTTACTGTCTCTAAAAAGGGAAAAATTCCTTGCCAATTAGAATCATGGTTCAGTGGGTTCTTAATCTGCAGACAGAGGATGCTTTCCATGGGCAGCAAGGAAATGAAAAACATATTTTTGAAGGCATGGATATTAATGAGAACCAAGTTAAAGATATCTCAAGAGCTTATTGGATAAGCAGTTCAGGACAGTTTAGGAGGCAAACTGAAAACAGGATCCATGCCCAAGAGTAACTGAGGATGTGAAGCAATCACAGAATGACTAAGGAGAGCAGCTATGTTATGGGATTTCCAGGAAAATGACACCAGTATATAACAGGGTGGACACTTCCCAGAAGAGGGAGTGAGTTAAGCCAAAAATAAAGTGAGACACAGGGTGCTGTTTGGATTATTCTATGAAATAAAAGGAGAAAACAAAAAGATTTCATCTAAAAATCCACTGAGAAATAAATTATCTATAGCAGAAGACATGGTACAAGTCATGGTTAAAGAGGAAATAGTTGCCACTGAGCTTAGAGCAATAGCAAAGGAATTTGGGACCTCAATGGGAAAACCGGTGTGGCTGGGATTATTGATCACCTAGGTCTCACCTTTTACATTCAAAATTAATAAGATTTTGTACAATACCTTTGTTAACATTAATAGTCCAGTTTTACCACTGATTTTAGCTTTTAAACACTTCAGGATATTTCCAAAGGTACCATTAGGTTGGACCTAAACAAAAAGGTATCAATGTAATATCTCCAATATCAGAGATGTGAAGCTTCATTCTTCAGATTCTAAAACAATTTATAATTTGCTAGTTAGGTTGAACTTTTTCAAGATTTCAGCTAAGATTGCCGTTCATCAAGCAATTCTGCTTACTTTCCTCAATGCTGTTCTGGTTTTAGTTCTCTTCAAATCAAAGACTCAAGAAGTGTATACCAGTAAAACCACAGTGGGTGCTCTTAGGGCCATGAATACAGTAGATAGCTTCTCATCTCAATTTTTACTGCTAGCTTTTGCTGATTTTCTAAGAGTTTCCTTGCTCATTCTGCAGAAATATTCTACTTGTCCAGATCTTGGGTGTTGTCCTGCTATGTGGACTTTATTTTTGCTTAATTCATAAGATTGTGCACAACTGTTTCATTATTTGCTCTTGACGTGGCTTCCTTGGGAATTCTCCATAGATAAAACACCACAATCTATAATTGCATCACAGCTGACTGTGTGATATC
The DNA here is from genome assembly GCF_032191515.1 of Phaenicophaeus curvirostris. Taxonomy (NCBI): domain Eukaryota; kingdom Metazoa; phylum Chordata; class Aves; order Cuculiformes; family Cuculidae; genus Phaenicophaeus; species Phaenicophaeus curvirostris. Next base: position 121,191,714 of record NC_091392.1, on the reverse strand, counting down.
TCTTTTCACAGGAATAACTTCCATCCATTTAGTAAATGGGTGAAAAATAACCAAACAGTGCTTGTTTCTCCAAGTGGTGATCCAAAAGGGTCTTAATGGTGCTAGTCTGTACAGTGACCACCCAAAGACCACCTACATACTGCAGCTGGATTTGGTTTTAAGATAGCAGAGCATTCACAACTAATCCTGCTAGCCAGTTGTGTACCCATTGCTCTACCTCAGCCACCATCACATAGTACTAATTCCATCTAATGTTCAGCTATGCCAGAACAGGCTTATTCATGAACAGATCAGGCAAGATTGCTTTGTACCAGTGCTGGACCTACCCATGCTCACAGATAATCTCTTTTGTTTATTGTTTACTTTTATTGGGCAAATACCAATGACTGTTAGAACCTGAGTCCCTAGAAGCCCAACTTTCCAAAGTCAAAAGGTCTTTCAAATTTGGAGCAGAGAATTACATATAGTTCAAATTAACTCAAGTAACCATTCCATTAAATTTCCTAGTTATTCAACTGGAATATATGCTGAGCAAAGCCTGTTTAAGCAATGGATTGAGAAATATTTAAAAGTGAAAGAGAGAGGCAGCATTTTAAGTACTTTATTGGGAAATTTAGGTGTAGTGAGTGGAACACTGAATACTGTAGACCTTGAACACATTCGTGATAAATTATTACTCATGGGCAATTTTGTGACTAAAGCCTTCCTACAGAGAAATGAAAGACTACAGGTTTCAGTGCACAGCCAAGGGAAATTATTGCATCTTGAAAAAGCTGTACTCTCATTAGTTTCAAATGCTATTAAAATAGCAAATGAATCTGATTACAATATGACCAGATCAATGGGGTTTGCTGATATCAAAATGCATTATTGCAAGGATAAGTAGAAGCAAAGATGACCTCATTAAGTATAGAAAGGTCCACCACCCTAAACTGTATGCTAGGGAACTGTGAACCACTAAGTGCAGCTTTACAACACTGTGATCTGCATGGAGCTGTATGTATCACATATTAGATATGTGAAAATACATAAACTGATGACCCTTGGACTGGTAAAATCCATCCCTAGTGGAAACCACACATTTCTCAAGAAGGATCTGACTGGGCAGTTTCAGAAATGTCTTATGATGGCATTCTTGCAGTTAAGAAATGGAAGCAAATACTCACCACAAAGAATTCTTCTGATCCAAAAGTCAACTGGTAGGACCCCCCAACAAAGCATGTTTCATGGTGTCTTCAGCATAAGACTATATTTTAAAATTGAAAACCACACTTTACAAGGGTGTTGTGGTCAGTACTTACCAAGTTTCAGATATATAATCAAACATCATTGTCCAATCAGACTGACTGAAAATAAGACATAAACCCCTACAGTGGATGACAACTACTACTGTAACAGTAACAACGGGAGCTGAATGGAGGAAGTTGTAGAAAAAAGGTCTTTATTGTGAATCCAATTGTAAATCAATAAGCAACACTCTCAAGAAACCAAGAAGAAAACTGAATATAATCATCAAGAAATAACAATATGAGCATTGGTGATTAAGACAATATTTAGTAGATCTCAGTGGGACAGTCTGTTCTATACTTCTGCAACATTTAGTCTGTTACGTGTACTATTTCATCCATTATTGAACTGTTAGCAATGCAGACCATGGCATTATATGCCACTGTGGTAATTTGTTAAATACGTTATCTCAAGGTTATTTTCAACAAAGCACTAAAAAATCAATACTTTATGAGGCAAACCCAGAATGTTTCCTCAAGAGGCCACTGATTATGTGCAGACTGGGGAGTGAACAGTTTAACCAACTGCACTCTTAAGGAAATTGTGATTTGAACAGGGCACTATCAAGGAGAGAATTATTGTGGTGTGAAGAGAAGCCAATAAATTCGAGTTCATATCAGTAACATTGCTGTAAGCACACAGATATTTAATAGCATATAGGTGATAAAGCATTATACATAACTATAGTTATAGTCTTGAAAGAAGTGCTGCGCAAAGAGAATTTTCGACAATCCTAAAACAAGAATGTATACGTGACTGAATCACTGACCCTAGAAAAAGAAGGTACTGCAAAGTGCTGAGGCTATCACAAAGCTACATATGGAAAACACTATCAGAATATCTTTAAAAATGATAAGTTCTGTCTGAACAGAAAATGGTTATGCTCTCAAAGACTATTGTCTTGATGACTGCTAAAAAAAGTGTGATCTTCTGTGAGACACCCAGTCATTCATTGTACGGGAGGATCGTGTAGTTTAACCACAAGGGGAACCTATAAAAGCTGCCCCTAACCAGCTGCAGAGTTGGAGCTATTGTCAAACCATGCCCGCATGCCCTGCAACAAGGGTCACCAGCTTCCCGCGCTGCAGAACTGGTGGGGCAGTACTGAGACTTGCTGGGCAGTACTGGTCATGCCATTTCTTGTATCAGAAACAGCGTGGCCAGCAGGTCCAGGGAGGTTATTCTCCCTCTGTACTCGGCACTGGTGAGACCGCTCCTCGAATACTGTGTTCAGTTCTGGGCCCCTCACCACAAGAAGGATGTTGAGGCTCTGGAACGAGTCCAGAGAAGAGCAATGAAGCTGGTGAAGGAGCTGGAAAAAAAGTCTTACGAGGAGCAGCTGAAGGAACTGGGGTTGTTTAGCCTGGAGAAGAGGAGGCTGAGGGGAGACCTCATTGCTCTCTACAACTACCTGAACAGAAGGTTATAGAGAGGAGGGTGCTGGCCTCTTCTCCCAAGTGACAGGGACAGGACAAGGGGGAATGGCCTCAAGTTCCACCAGGGGAGGTTCAGGCTTGACATCAGAAAAAAAATTTTTCACAGAAAGGGTCATTGGGCACTGGCAGAGGCTGCCCAGGGAGGTGGTTGAGTCACCATCCCTGAAGGTGTTTAAAAGATGGGTGGATGAGATGCTGAGGGGCATGGTTTAGTGACTGATAGGAATGGTAGGACTCGATGATCCTGGAGGTCTTTTCCAACCTAGTGATTCTGTGATTCTGTGATTCTGAGAGCCATGGTAGTCTGTGCTGGTACAAATGCAGGCATTGTTATCATTAAAGGGCCACATAGTATGCACACCTGGCCTGCTTTGCTCCCTGAGGCCTGGTGGTAATTTGAACACTACAGTCCCACATAAAGAGAATGGAATAAACCCTTCTGTGGCAGCACCTGCCCTAGGCTGGAAAGAAGGTGCCGCTGACTAGCATGGACTGGACACAAATTAGTGTTAGTAGGATTCCCTTCACTCTAGCAGACTGGAATGTACTTTGTACATCCTCATGTATTTTGAATAGATTCCTCTGCTTCTTTACAAACAAGACGACAAAACCATTTATTGAATAAGCATTTCTTCCTCTGGCTCTTCAAAAATTTCCATTTCCTTGTGGCAGACGATCCCAGTTACATTTTATATTCTCCTTAATAACCTTGATAATGTGTTATTTTTGTCCTCAGAACTTCCAACCTCTTTTGTTCTGATATCTTTATCTCTCCTTATTGACATTCCCTTTTTTTGGATTTGTAAGTGATATTCACTAATACTGGCATTTTAGCTTTTTTTTTTTCCTTAATTTCTTCCTTCACTTACCAAGAAACAAAAATAAACTGCCAAACAGCACTTACTCGACTTCTTACTTGACTATGGAATCAATCTGGTAATGAATTTATTTCACAGATTTAAGAGAGTTTTTTTTATTTTGCCTTAACCTAGTTTATCCCAGAAATTTTCTCAGCTTTGGAAATTAATGTTATTTGAAACATTTATTAATATACATATATACATACATACATAATTATATATAAAGTGACTATATAATGCTGAATGAAGCTGTTCATAGTTTGTTCATTATGAGTATAATAACACCACTGGTCCCACAGTAACCATCCACTTCAAGTCCAGAGATTATGCATTTATATTTAACTGCCACACTGAAGTTCAAAATAGACAGGTGATTAAGAAATTAGGTAACTCATCCTGACTATATTGGATCAGACACTGGATTTCACTTACATCATAGTTAAAATTAGCTACTGCCTGTAAGCAGACAGGAGACAGGGGACCAGCTCTCTCTTTCACCGCAGTCAAGTGATGCTATATCAGAGAAACTGACTGCAAGATATCACTACTGCTGGGAGACGCCCACCAAGCTGCTGGAAATCTCACGCAGAGAAACAGCCTTTTCTGCAGGATGGGGAAGAGTTGCCCAGAATAATAACACAATCAGTGAAAAAATGTTTCACACTTCTGAATGACCTTGCCTCTTTGGACCTGAAGTGAATGGGAACAAGAAACATAAGTATTTTGAGGCATATCCTTTATTTCAATGATGTTCCTTTGAATTTGTGGGAAGGGTGTAAAAGTTAGTCAACTCAGAAAGATCCAAGGCCTACAAGTATAAATCCTGAAGTGCAGCAAGTCAGATATATTCAAGTGAGACAGAAATTACTCTCTAAATTATTTAACAGTATGAGTAATGTTTCGACTTTGTGCTGCCACTTTTTATGGCATCTAAATCAATTTATTTCTCTAAATAGATCCTAGTGCTTTGCTGCAGTAACCGGATATTACTTTCACTGCTTCCACTCTATCAGTAAAATGTCAAATTAGCTTTAGCACTTCGTTAGAAGTTTTAGCAAATTATGTAATGAAGGAGGAATAAATTATTTAAAACTATGAAAGGGACAAAATAATGTTCATCTCTCTGAGGCATTACAGTAGCACTCTGTAACTTTAAAATAAGATGGGTTATTCCTTTTTCCTATAGCCTTAAATACAGCTTTCATTATTCACAGAATAATGAGGTGAATAATGAAATAATGACTCCACTGTATCTTTCATCACTGAAACTCAGTGTCCACAATGACTATGTTTTCCCAGTGCACCTAGGAATGTGGTTTTTACATCAGAAAGATGCATTGTCATTGTACATAAAATGGGACTTTATTCTTCTGTCTACAGAAATCTGTAGGACTCCTTTCCACGTCAGTACCACAGAGGGCTCTAACAGAAGAGCTGTAGTGAGTCCTGCCAAAGCGCTTTATGATAATCTCTGTCCCAAAACTGTCTCGTCTCTTCTGCCAGAGGCTATTTTCCTCAGAGAAAATTTGGCAGACTATGGTATGTGCACATACTTCAACTTCTCCAGAGTAAATCCTTAAACTATCAACAAAGATGGGCTTGAGCCACACCAGGCTGCTAAGGGAAGGAGCTAAAGAGCCGTTACTTCTGCCAGCTTTGCAACAGGGTAGTAACCTTTGGTAGGCTGAGTAAGCCAGCCAGCCTGTGTATGGTATTGTCAACATCTGCCCCAGCCAGATATTGCCCATTTTCCTCTTGAGGCTGTATGTCACAGCATTGCAGTTACAGAAAAACTACTTGCATGAGCAAGTAGAAAAACTACTTGCACAAGTCCCTGAAGTGTGCATGTGTTCAGACCTTCGCAGAGCAGCTGTAAAGCATGTGTGCAATAGCTGATACACATGCATCCACTGTCCAGGCTGCCAGACATCCAGAAAACCAACTGGTACAAAAATAAAGTCATCTTCCAGCTATTTTTAGGGGACATAGTCGTAAGTCTGAAAGGATTCTCAAGATCCTTCAGGGACTTGTTCCATGGAACTCAACAAGTCAGCTATGAAAATAATCCTTCTAGTATCTCTAGAGTGAAGAGGTTGATAATCTGATCCACATGCACTGATTCATGTGTGGCTGGAACTTATAAGATACAAAGAGACCTCTTTTTTATGACAGTCCTCCTCTTACCACCACCATTTTGATACAATTGACGAAGCATCACATCTAAAAGTGCAATGAAGTGTTCAGAGGGGAGGAATTACACGCATGTGCTTCTTGAGAGGCACCACGGCTACCTTCTACTTGCTGGTGTGGTGATGTGAATATGACCTTGTGTGAACAGTTCTGTTGGTACCTGTTGCAGGTGTCTGCAAATAGTAGATGACATTTATTCCACAATTGTACCTGAGACACATCCCTCAGCTCTTCCCAAAAGTAAACCAGGATTAATATGGAGTCATGTTATGGCTAAATCTTGCCGTAACCAAAACATGTCCTCATCAACACAGAGAAGCAACATGACATTAGGATCACAAATATTTTTCTCCTAGATCAACTAATAAGACACTTTTACATGTTTTTTAAGCAACTTAATATCCTTGTATATTCAGAGCTGTATTTATTCAATTGGCAAGACTACTTTAAACACACTGTGTAAATACACATTTTCACTTGAAGAAGAATGAAACACTGTAATGGAGGGTATAAAATACCATAAGTTCTAACAGAACATTTGTGTCAGCAGTGTAAGTCAAAAAATGTCCCTAGTCAGCTTTTAGCATAGTTTCCCAGAACCAGAAGAAAAAAAAAAAAAAAAGAATGGAAATGTAGGGAACAGCCTGAAACACAGCTGAATTTGTTTTAGAATAGGACCCTCATGCAAGACTGATCTCAGATTGTGTTACTGCTACTGGCATTTGACGGAAGATTAAGGATTGTTCACATGGAAAATTATGGTAATAAAAGGCAAACTGTGATTCTAAAGTGCAACAATGGCATTAATACAAATTCATATGTGTATACTTTCATCTATTTGTAAAATACTTTTTTCCAATTTTGGTATGAATTCCTTCAGAACTGATTCCAGCTAGACCAGAAAATGCCAATCTCATGCTGGAGTATGCATCAACATAGACAGTTAAATTAGTACAGTTATGTTAGCTTAATTATGCCTCTGTAACTTCCAGAGAAAATTTTTAGGATGAAAAGCAGTTGTGGTTGTTGTTATTAACTTTTATATTTCTTATTTAATTGTGCTACGTGATTAGGATATTAGATGACACCCACCTACTTTTGCATTTGACTAACCTGCAAGTTCAGATATCACACTTGCTTGTTTTTCTCAAATCTCAGTTCAAATCCATGTAATAGATCCTCAGTTTAAAAAGACACAATTTTTAACATCTCTAAGAAGAAATTAATATAATTAATTGAAATTTTAGTAATTTCCTTTAATGAACTATTGTACAGATATGAAGTTTACTCTTTTTTTCCAGTTAGTGATCCTTGGCAATATGTATGTGAAAAATTAAAGGATGCTATTGAAATGGCAGATGACAGATAAAGTACATGAGGCAGAGAAATGACCTCTGATGGTCTCTGATGAAAGATCAGCGTACAAAAGAGGGACTTCTTCTGTATTCAGTCCTACTCATCCTTTACTACAGTGAGATATAAAATATATTACTCATGCAGTTAGCTAAGTGTAATTATCTATATGATAACATTATAAATCTAGCAGACAAAAACATAAGCAATTAACACTGTTCTATTCGTATTTCGTATAAATACAATAAAAGACACAAACTAGTACCATAATTATTCCTAACTCATGTCAGGCTATCTGGGGGTTTAAAATCCCACCCGTCACTGTCATAGCTAAACAATTTCCACTTGTAACTCAGATTTCCAGCAATGAAGAACTTAGTGGGTTTCTTTAAATTTCTGGTCTCTCACAGGTTTCAGTATATACATCTACCCTTAGGAGAGTGTATTTTTGTTACTATTGTTATTTTGACTACAAAATTGAGGACTGGGTTAGCCAGGAGATGAGTATGTGAAGAGGCTTCCTCAGGAAGAAAAATTGTGTGTGATTCTGAGGTTGTCCAGTCTGCCGGTTCTGTGCACCTCATCTTCTGATTTGTAAACTGCATCACCCCAGAGAAGATCAGTAGTTCATAGACTGAAATTCAGCCTTTAGTATTGTTTGGTCTTGATTTTTTAATCACTTTAAGGTTTAGTTCTGAGGCCTTCGAGCAATTTGAAGTGTATGCTGGGACTACCTGAAGGCATTAAACACTGCCCTGACATAGGCAAAGGAGAATAACACAACTGAGGAATAAAGCCTTTATATGTTATACCAGCGAGAAGGCAAGCACAACTTATACATGTCAGGAAATCAAGCAGTTTTAATGAAGACAGGACTTCAGTATATTGCAATAAGCTGCAGCCAGGACCTAGTGGATAGCTATCTGCAAATCATATTCCACGCCTCTATTCTGTTTAAGCTGTTATCGCTGTGTTTGATGTGCAGAGAAATGCTCTTCTTGAAATGATTTTTTTATTTTCTGTCTTCATCTGACCCTCAGTCCATTCCCTAGTCCAGTCCATTCAACCTAATAAATCTCCCTGAATTAAAAACAAAATCTCAAAGGATAGAAAAGATGATCAATCGCTGTAAGCTCAGAGTTCTCCATGGGTATTTTTATTGTGCTAATGATTTCCACTACCTTAATAAAACAATGCATTAATAAAGCAATGATATGAAAAGAGAGCATATTGGCATTCCAATAAACAGAAATGAAGAATAAATATTATAGTTCAGTATATTAAAGAATTAAAAACTAGGAGCCTTTTGGAAAACAAAAATTGTAATGTGAAGAGAGAAAAAGATTAGGTTCATGAGGACTACCTGAGTCAAAGAAAGAATTTTGGCCTGAATCCTGCTTTTAGTTCTGCACCTACAAGAACAGGGCCTTTGCTATTGTATTCCACACATTCAGCATTTCCAAGAATTTGTCTCTTTGTGATGCATGATTATTATTCCTTCTTTTACATGTCAATTCCATTGTGGCTGCTTATTTAAAGACTGTTTATCTATGAGAGCTGATCTTACCTACAGAGCCTCTTGACACTCTAGTCTGAGCACAGCTATTCTGGCACAGCAGCCTTGTGATGATGCAGTGAGGGGCCTTTCTGTCAAGTTGGTTATGTTTTTTTCTCCTGCAACATTAATCAAGCCAACAAAAGCTTTCTTCTGCAGCACAGCTCTATTAGCAAGGGAGTATGATGATTTTCACACTTGCAGCTGAAATGACTCCGCTGACAAAACTCTGCAGTGCAGGTCAAATTTGAAAAACAGCTGAGGGATACTGTATAACTGATAATAAATAATACATGCTCTGAAAGCCATTGCAATTTATTTAGTTTGTCAGATTTAACAGGACTTAGCTGTCCCATGATGGATTTTCACTCTTCCTGACAATCCAGTTCCTGTGCAGTGTGCATAACGGTGCCTGATAGGAACAAAATAGAAACCATTATAATGAGTTAATACAGTACCATTTGCACAGTGTGCATTTATGATTGCAGTCAGTTCTAAGCTGCCAAAGAGGAATCACAAAGCTATAAGCAAGTTTACTATTTATATTATAAGCACTATCTCAGCAGCTTCCATGTGTACAAGATAGGCAGCATTTCTTAAAGTCCTTTCCCATAGGCACCTCTACACAGATTCTGCAGGCAGACATGGTCCAGAGAGACTGGAGACAAGCCATCTCCAAGGTAGAAGCTATCTAATGCTGTTGTCAACGGGCAAAGCTAATAATTCTGTGAGAGCATATCAGCTTGGGCTCAACAATGTGCTAAAAACATCAGCATGGCTCCCAGTTGACTTAGAATGTGATGAGAGTGAGTTCGTACCTGTCTGTAAAAGAACGTAAGGATGTCTAAATCTCTGGAGAACAGAATGCTCACTGAAACTTTCACAATGCACTGTGAATGCTTAGGACATACCGAAAATCAGGGGTTCTGCCAGACAGCTGTGTAATCCTTTGTGTATTTTGGGATTCATTACAACAGCTGGAATAAAATCTATTACAGCTGGAGCTATATATGCTATTAAAAGACCTTTGGTTTGAAGTCCTGAGATTATGCAAAGTTCAATTGTTTACAAGGAGATTTTCCCATATCTGATATTTGGACAATGCAATTTCTTTGGAAAATTTCAGCCCTAATGATTCAGACATTTCTGAGAATAAATCCAGGGACTCACATTGTTTTGCCAATATTAAAGTCCTGTCAGCCTTTTCATTGAGTGTTCTGTTTTCTCCAGATTTTAGTGCTGGAGTATGACCTTTATTTGGGGGTAATTTTTTTTTTTTTTAGTTAGGGAAGAGACTTTTGCCACATAATGAAAAGCTATCTGACTGGCCAGTGTGAAAACATAATCTCAGATTGCACATACTACTAAAGCCTCATTAGAAAACTAACTAAAATCCATAAAGAGACTAACATCACTAAATACCCAGACCTCTTGCAGCTCCTCAGACTGACCAAACTGCCTATGTGCCATCTATGGGAGTTTATATTTCAGAAAGACTTTATATCTTTTGCTCCTCTTTCTTTGATGTGTACCGAGGGACTAGAACATAGAGAAGGAAACTCTCCTCTGTACTCAGGAGGGAAGTAGCCTTATCTAGTTTTACTGATTAAAATCTTAGATGTCTAGTCCTTAAAAATTATCAGTGTTCACTCTATAAAGACACTACTGAGAATTTTTTCTTTCTGAAATTCACATCTTCAGATGGAACACATATTACCTTATGAAGAGAACTACTGTTCTCCAGTAACTAGAAAGTTAATCTACCTATCTAGCTTAGACTAGATGTCTAATTTGTTAATAGTTATGGAAAAGCAGGATGGATCTTACTTTGGATAAGCCTTGCTTATTCTTCAAATTGAATGGAATGGTGAGGCTGTAATTAAAGACTATTTTATAACCCAAGCACAAGAGGCCATCAACTGTGATTACACAGACTGAGTCACTTCTGCCATTCCTGTCTTCTGGGATGTTGAAACTCTGATCTCAGCAGAGTTCCTCTAAATTGTTCTTGCTCAGGTAATATAGCTCCTGCTGCTGAGCGTGCTTACCTTCTGATGACGACTATATGTGATCAGTCAAAAAACATGTTTAAGATTATAAATGTATTAAAAGAGCTTTCTTCTTCAGAACAGTGTTCTTTTTAACCTTTGTTCAGTTACACCTACATTGGAATTGGGTGCCACATTACCTCAGTTCCCGGAGCGACACTGCCTCAGGAAAACCCTTTCCTAGCATCTGCTATTGCTGAACCATTGAAAGAACAAATACTCAATACATTATCAATTATTACTCAATCCCTGTTATACAGTAGAAAAGACATATCATATGTTCACATTATGACATAAACATTCACTTATAGCAATTTTGTGCCTTCAGAGATTTTGCTTAACCTCCACAATGCATTTTGTATTTCACGTAATACAGAAAAAAAGACTGGTTTTTCACTGTGTTTCCAGTTGCCCAGTGCTGAGAAGGATGCTGGGTGGTGGGACACCACCTAAGTCCCTCAATTTAAAAAACAACACTGCTCCCTATGAAAAAGAGAACACGGCAGTCAGGGCTCCCCATATAGATTTGTCCCCATGTAGAGTTGGCCATGCAGAGATGTCCCATAAAGAGTTAGTCCATGAAGAATTGGCTACTCCGCAGAGTTGGCTGCAGAGAGTAGTCCCTTTCTCTGTCTACTGGCTACAAAAGGAAAACCTGTACACATCTGTAAATGTCTTGAGTGCATTAATAAGCCTTACTGGCTCTGCTCAGCAGCCCCAGGGCCTCCCTCAACCCTGCCCATGAGCTCAGGATCCCCATTTCAGGCCAGCCCTGGGCTGTTAGTCTCTGCCTCAGTGATGGCACGAGCTTGCTTGTCTCCAGCTTCCCAGATCCCTGTTCTGCTTGGTCACATCATTGCCCTCAGCTCCTGGCTGCCTGTCCCTGAGGAAGCACCTGAACCTTGCTGCTCCCTGATAGTATCTTCTGGTGGCCTGAAAAACACCTTCCTGACATTGATAGATATCAGATAATACCATATCCATGTATATGTGAGCCAGTGATTTTGAAAGAATGACTTTCATATTACCTTGTGTAAATATTAAAAATTGTCATCATTTTAATAAGAATCTCATTAAAAATATTTGATGTTCCCTCAGACTCTCACAGACTGCATTCATTTTCTGAAAAATATGGCTTCCAATTAAGAAAATGATGAGAAGCCAGATTCTGAATATTGTAGAAGGCTAAAAATCTAAATGTCTAAACACTTGCTAACCATAAGGCAAACAAACTCCTTGTGATATTTTGAAACATAATACATTAAGTTCCAAATTGCCAAAACTATTCTTCCAAAAACTCTTCTGCCAAAATCCCTTCTCCAAAATTAACCAAACCTAGCTGAAGTTGTAGTTAATTATGAGGTATTTGTATGTTTAGGCTCCTTTAGGTAAAGGGAAGGGATGACTCTTTAACATTAATGTGGAGAACATTTATAATTTCTAAAAAAATTACTGTGGGGTTTTGTTGGGCTGAGTAAGGCATCTGCTCAGGGCATCAGCTTAGAAGAAAAAATAAATTTGGTCTAATTTTTAAATTATAGAGAAGCAAAAACATGCAAAAACCTCTTGGATGGAAAACCGATGGTGTTGATTTGAACCAAATGTTCTTGTGTTTGTTTCTTAATTTGTTTCCTTTGTGGAAAAAAAATCTTCATTTTCTATCCAGCAATACTACTAAAAAGGAATTTAATCTTTCTGAAGGGTTGCTAATGCGTGTAGAATAAATATCACATCATCCCCAATCACAACCTCTCTGCCTCATTAGGGAGACATGCTGCGGACAGCATCTTGGCAAACTCATTAGGAGTTTCTTGTTGCAATCAAATTTGTCCTGTCCTTAGTTGCCAGGCACACTATAATATGGAGAACAAAACCTTGTAATTGTTCTACCTCATTTATTTATTTATTTATTTAACTGAATGCACCATCTTTGTTTTACAGGAACCATCCTCAAAGGACAGTGGACCGTGAAAATGCTCATGCTGAAAAGAATTCTATTAGTCAGTGCTGGACATAGATTAGCATTATTTCTTTCAAATTGCCATGCTGTAATCTTGAGTGACAAAACAGAGATGCAGGCAGGCAGTTGCTTTTGATTTTCTCTGTGCTATGAAGTGCAGAACACCACAACTCTATGTTTGAAGAACTTGGAAACATACAGGGACCTTCTCTCAGTGGGATACCTGAACTCTAGATTAGTGTAATCTTTGTGCATGACTACATGTGACATAATACTCTTGGAACCTTTGTGTATCTCAGACGTATCAATGCTGATGCACCTAACAGTCAATTTCCCCAATGTGGATCAGTAAAACTCATTTCTGCCACTATGGGTATGGTCCTGAGGAGCATCAAAGCTGGAATAAGGTAGGGGAGCAAGGAGGGTGGACCAGATGGTCAGAACTGGGGAAGGGCTGGAGGAAGGAAAATGAACAAAGGAGGCTGAGACAAGAGAAAAGGAGAAGAGAACTGGAGAGGAGAATTGAAAGACAAAAGGGTGAAGGAAGCTCTCCTCTTTTCAAGCACAGCAAGTAATCAGCTCCGCTCTCTGTGGAACTGAACCTTCTATTTAGAGTTTTAAAGTCTGAAAGCAGTCATCTCCTGGTATTATTAGATACATGTTTTCTAAAGCGCCTTTGATCTAGAGATTTTAAAGAACAGTATGAGGTCAATTTTGAGACAAAATTTAAGTTCTAAGCATTTTAAGAACAAATATTTGCACACCATGAGATCAATATAAAAGATTAACATTTTCCTGTGAAGCATATATAAATTCAGATAAAACCAACAACTTTCTGTCTTGTGCAGTTATGTGTAAAGTCCAACAAGTTGAGAAGAAACAGAGCATTTTATTTATATTCATTGCACAGCACAAAGTAAACATAAGAATAAATAATGGAAGAAAATATTGTCAATATCTTGCATTGCCAGAACTTCAGAAAGCATCTGTAATAGGATTTTTTTTCTTGAATACTATGAATTTTAACTTGATAGTTTTCAGACCTGGTGATTTGCATGACTTGAAGTGAGATCATTAGCCAAACGCAATTAAGGTATATATTTATAGAGAGAAGAAGCCAGAAGAAATCAAAGTTGTTTTATATTATCTTAAACAGCTAATACAAATGCTCTCATTAATTTCTCATATGTGAAAGAATCAAACCTAAGAACAAATACATTGACTTTGAATCACTACTCAGTTGCAAAATATATTACTTCCTCTCTGTATATTTGAAATCCTTTAGTTAATAATCAGCATATGCTGGAAAGCAATATGATGCAATTGTAGTAAGAACTATTTTTAAAATGAAAATTGAATAGGAAATTAGAAGTGAAATTTATTTTTACAGTATCTGTTTACTAAATGGAGTTCAGACAGCAATACAAAAATGTTTCTTTTCCAAACAAATCTGAATATAAATGTAACTATGGAAGAATTCAAACGTCTGCTTACTTGGCCTGATACAGACTTTTAAAATAAATTCTAAAAATGAAAGCTGTTACACAATTTATTGATCATTTACCATTTTAAATTGGTTTCAAGGACATATTCTGAATATAGTATTAGCAAAAAATACACTATAGGATAAACATACAATTTTCATTTTGATACACTGAATTTGGTAAATCACAAGTAATGGGAAAAAAACCAATTTTGATCTCCCTGGTTTGCCTGAAACACTAATTTAAACTGGTTTTGCTCTTAAAAGCGTTCCTCTGGGCTCCTTAGCTAAGTCTAGATACAGTGACTGATTGTATGACAGTAAAAATTTCATGGCGTTTTTACTTGGGGAAACAATAATTTTTGGTTTCTTTATCAAATACTGCAGATAAAATATTAACACATTTGAAGAACATGATAATACTTCACTTTTTGTTAAATGTTTGATATTTCACTAGCTCTGAACTTGAAAGGGCCACCTCACATCTCAAATGTAACAGTTGACAATGTACATACCGCCTGAGGGTTGGAAAGCAAAATAAAATTTCTTTGCACAAAACTGCCACTCAATGTTTATCTAAACTTGTTTCACTTGGCACTACAACAGATAAGAAAACTGTGGCAGTAAACCACCAAGGTTGCACTAAGGGAATGATACATAACAGTAAAGGTCTGGGAAAATGCTGCGGTTCATTCTGCAGATTAACAGCAGGAATGTTCTAGGTCCACAAAGTCCATTTCCTGACAGGAGGCTCCTGAAGGAAGCTCAGAGCCAATAAACAGAAAGCCTCCACTAAAGAATACAGTGCACTGCCTATAGGAACTGTTCATAAAGTTAACTGGCTGCCTAATTCATCAGGCCAGTACGTGACAATGGCTAAAGACATAATATCACATGCCTTGTCATATACTTCTGTTTTTCCTCCGTCTTTAACACCTCACTACAAGATGCAGTGGAATTAGAGTGATGATGCCTTCAATCTGTAATCTCTCTCTTCCAACAGGTAAGTAGACATATCAGGGATATCTGTCATGTTCTTTCTAAAGTATTTTTTGGGTGCACAGGGTCTTCACAGACAAGACACCAGGCATGCCAATTGCTAACCAAATGGAGGTCAGCGTTGAATTTAATAAGAGGGACCAAATAAGATTTAAACTGAGAGATCCTTACAACCAAAAGACACCAAAATAAGGGGGAAAAGGGAAAGATAAAACACTAAGGACTCTCCAGACTCTCCAAAGCAATGAAAATGTATCTGCTGCCATAAGCAGGTGAAATCCTACTGTTTATTGACAAGTAAGTAAGATTAAAAAAAACATACTACAAGGAGAGATTTGAATGATAATTATTTCAGCGTGAGGTATCAGTTTTTCTTTTTCTTAGCAATAGAAAGGAAGTCTCTGGAAACATTAACATGTTTATAGAATCACTTCTTGTTACCCTTTATATTGCTTGTACTCCTTCCATACTGCTGATCTATAGCCTTTCTGATTAGATTCCTATGCCCCCATACCATTTTTTTCATACTCATCTTCACACATCTGACATAGTTTCCTATTTTTGTATTCTTTTTTCTTCTCCTTAAGAGTTCATGATTTTGTTAAGATGATTTATTACCACTCTTCTACCAGCCTTGGAGATGCAAACTGTGGAGGGCGTATCAGAATGTCTTGTAGCTCTCATCATTAGATCCAGGTCCAACATGGGTATGAGAAATTAAAAAAAAGATTCTCAGGGTTGCTGGATATTACCAAGTTAAAGCAAGGGGGGAAGGATGTGTATTTACAAAAAATAGTTTGAAGTTTAAATGTACTTTTGCTCCCACTCCTGACTACAAATCAATTACTTGCTAACATGGCTGTTATCTGTGTAGAAAAAAAGATAGCTGTACCCAAATAGCAATAATCCTCCAGTGCCAACCTACAATTTCCTCAGATATTCAGAAACAAGTGTTCTTGAAAAATAAGCTGTGAATGAATACATGCAAGTCACTAGTTCTTTGCAGTTGTAAGAAGGATAAGCCTCAGAGTCGAAAGCAAATGATTACATTAGTGATGCTGATACAGAAGTTCAAACCTGGTGATTCCATGCAGGCTTGGTTGTAGTCAGCTGGAAGCCTCTCATTCACTAGCACGCTTAGTCACTGACACAAAGAGTCAGTGCTTCACCGGGGAGTGAAGCGCTTGTTCTGACATTAAAATCTCTTTCATTGTTCCCTTGTGACCATTCAGTTAGGTTAGTCAGGGGCAGTGGGCAGTAAGTTCAGCATGGGCACAATTTAGATGTAAGAAACTGAACTGCCCTAGTGCCTTGCAACATCTGTACTGGCAGCTGGGGCCAGCTCTGAGATGACAGTGGTAGCAAAAGCCATGTGGCAGCAAGGAAGAGCATTGATAAGCCTCATTGGTGGCTTCTGCTCTGGGCCAGGATGCCTGTAGGTGTGGTTTCTAACCACCTTGCCACTCACAGCTCCTGCTCTCTTGTCCTCACCCAGTGGCAGCTGCCTGTTGCACCCTCACACCAAAAAACAGGCCTACACCCTCACACAACAGCTACATGAGTTCTACATGTACTTAGTTCCTCATATCTGTCTCTTTTACTCAAGGCACATACAGTCTGGTTCAAAACACAAGACCTGGCCCAGTTCTAACTTTCAGACCCACTGCTATTGTCCTTACCCTTGCAAAACTCTCATTTACATGGCAGTGGTCTGGAGACTGAAGCACAAACCAGCTGAGGCAGGAAGGTGCCCCTGGAGACGTCTGGTCCAAAGCTCTGCTAAGAGCAGGTCCAGTCAGGTTTTAAATATGTCCAAAGATGGACCCTCCACAGCCTCTTTGGGCAGATTGCTTCAGTGTCTGACCACCATCACTGTGAGATAAACATCCCATCAGATATTTATACACATGGATAAGATTCCTCTGAGTGGTCCCTTCTCCAGGCTGAGCAGTCCCAGCTTTCTCAGCCTCTCCCTGTATGACATGTGCTCCAATTCCTCAGGCACTTTCATGGCCCTTCACCAGACGCTCTCCAGTAAATCCATGCCTGCTTTGTAATGTGGAGAACAGAGATGGACCCAGCAATCCAGACATGACTCACTAGGGCTGAGCAGAGGGGAAGGAGTACCTCTCTCCATCAGCTGCTGATGACATTTTGCCTAATGCGGACCAAGATGCTGTTGGCCACCTTTGCTACAAAAGCACACAGCACATGGCATGGTCAGCCTGGTATCCACCAGGACTCCCAGGTCCTTTTCTGCTAAGATGTTTTCCAGGAGGTCAGTTGTACAGAGTTATTCCTCCCCAGAGGAAGGATTTGTCATTTCCCATTGTTCAGCTTCTGGGCACTTGTGCTGGCCCATCCCTTCAGTCTGCCAATGTCCCTCTGAATGACAGGACACCCATCTGGTCTATCAGTCACTCACTCCAAGAGACATATTCTGCAGAGAAAAGAAGTGACATCTTCTGATAAGCTCTCTCGTTTTATAGAATTGTAGCACAAGAGAGGATTTTGTCACCATTGTGTCATGAGTAAATTCAAGACGCATATTTGAAAGACCATAAAAAAAGAAATGTGATTCTCCTTAGACTTTTGTTAACAGTTAGAAGGCACACAGTGCTACATCTTATAAGATCATGACAGTGGAATTCTGACAACATGGAGTGATGAAGTGCTAAGTAATTCCATTTCCAGTCATTTAAATTTATGCTGCATTTCATACTTGGGATATTTGCTCTTTCTGCATGCTCACTTTGTTGCTAAATGTGTGCATCAAATATATATTAGAAAAAGCACAACAGGGTTCGAGAAAAAAATGCACTTCAAGGATGCTATTTTGCTGAAATGTTCTGGAGAGACACTATAAACCACAGAAAAGAAATCTGAGTTGCTTATGATGTTACAGGGACGCTGAGATTGCTCGAGCACTCCTGTTAAAAATAGTTGCTTATCTATTTTTTATATCAAATAGACTTTAAAAAGCTTTGCATGGTGTTATAAAATAAAAGGTCATTCATCTATCTCCTCTTCTTCCTCTCTTCTGAAAAGAACGGAAATATACTCCAAACTCACAGGGTAGACAGAGTGAATTCAAAATCATTTATTTCCACAAACATCATGGGAACTCAAATTTTCCTAACAGTTGTCAGGCTCTCTTTTAAAAATGCTATTATTTCATTAGCTATTTGTTTTTCCTTTAGGATGTTAGTCTAAATATTCTCACACTCTCATCCAGTGAGAAACAAAGCTACTCAAGCCCTGATCAGGAAGTTGCTTATTTTATTGCCCCAGTAGGGATTTAGGCACATAATCTTCAGTTCCAAGGTTTACCAATTTCTAAAAAAACTTGAAGATTCATGTCATAAAATGTTAGGGGTTTTGGGTTGCAGATTTGTAGGCAAGAACTGCACAGTGCATAGATTCATAGAATCATAGAATCATAGAATAATCAGGTTGGAAGAGATCCACCGGATCATCGAGCCCAACCATTAAAGTTGGCAGTTAAGGCACCCAGTTTGTGTTTAAATATTTTCATTTATTTGTTTCCTTTTCTTTCCCCCTTTTTTGTCTCAACAACTGAGAAAAAAATATCTGATATATAAATGCTCAAGATCAGAAAAATAATTATGGCACTTTCACAGGGCACATGGAGGCCATCAATCAGACAAAAATATACACTATAAAACCAATGGTATAGGACTTACATGCATCCTGCTTCCCTTACTGCAGTTTATAGACTATAAGTACACTCAAAATTATGTTGTAATATCTGGCTTTGATCAATAGCACACTTGTGTGATCTACAGCAATTCAGGCAATACCTTCACAGAAGCAAAACAATTTCTAAACAATTCAGAATGCAACTAGAACACACATTAAAACCTGTCAGTGTTTGGGAAGGGAGTGTAGCAAATCATAAAGTAATTTCTGAAAGCACAAAGCCATTTAGATGTGAGTGGTCAATCATTCAGAACACTAAACATTCCAATGTCACAGTGCTCAAATAATAAAGGATTATTAAAAAATCTAAAATATTTGAAACAAGTTAATGTATTACACAGTGATATATAAATGCACTTGAAAATAGCCCAAGTGTATAATTCATGAGTATGATGTAAATTCACATAATGCAGCAAGCAACTGCTTAGTGAACCCTGTCTCCCGATGTGAAAGTTTTGCTTCAGTTCAGAAGCAGGGAAAGTGGCCATTATGAGGCAACACACTCATCTCCTTTGGAACATCACTCATTAATGCTGCTATTACAGACCAGACCACCCTAAAGAGAAGCCGATTTAGCCCCACGTGTATAAGATGAATACTGCTCCAGTCCAAGATCTCAAGGCAGAGGAATTAAAGGGGAGAAACAGCTGAATAGGCTAGAAAATATTGTTCTGTTCCCCACTGTTCCCCACAGCAGTTATTGAGTTTTTGTGCCATCAAAAGTTTCAGAACTAGATGGCAAAACAAGATGAAGGTATAAAAGCCAGAGGGAAAGTTTGTGCTCTTTTCGTGTTATCAGACTAGCCCTTTCAGTGCTGAAATTTGTCATTTGTCAGGAGATGAGAAAAAGTCATAGAGCAATGAGGACACTGGATCTGTGTCAGACATTGTACTTCAGAACCTCTTGGTTTTACTTTTGTTTGCTTTATTTGATGATGAAGACATAGTAAACCAGTTACATTTCTGTGAAAGTGTAGCATTCAAGGAAATGCTCTAGTGTAAGGTACAATTCAGCTGAGCAAACACAATGCACAATAAACAGGAAAACTTAATATGTGAGCCTGAAAGACAGCACCCGTAGAAAACCTGCACTGTACTTGGCTCTAGATGATAGTTTATACATTTTCCCTTTGCTTGTTTCAAGGAAATTCTGTCTTTCAACGTATCTTTACTTTTATCATATTATACACATTAAAAAGACTTTGTAAGACACACTTTCTTTACATGTGTATGCCATGCCTAAATTTAAGGTACATTTTTCCAGTAAACAGTAGTAGCATAGTTATTGTCCTAGACACAACTCTGCTTCCTCCTACTTTTTTAAGTCTTGTCAGTTCTTTTATTGAGATTGGTTTCAGACTTCTATCTCCCTTCATCTGGAATCCTTGTTTTTCCCACTCCTTGTCCTGCTTCTGCACTGCATGTTAATGATAATTATTTCACACTAGAAAGGTCTGGCTGTGTTGTCACTTTTGTACCTCTTTTCTTCGGAAAGTAGGAGTAGCCATCCCAAAGGCACCTCGGAGTTACAAGACTATGGAATATTTAAAAAACAAACAACTGTTTACTCTTGGAGATGGAAGCAGATACTACATAAATTTCAAAATTAATTACATTCCACAATACAAGTCAAAAAGAAGTGAGGTCTAAGACATTTTTATGAAAACTGAGTCATTCAGCTTAACAGCGTGTTAAGAACTTTAGGTGGTAGGTAGGTTTACTACTGCTGTTCCAGTGAATACTTAGTTGTTTATATAAAGTAAGGCATCTCCAAGAAGTGGGACCCGAATGTTTCCCCATCTCATTTATGGGAAGGAGAAGAGCAGAGATCTGAATTTGTTTTGAAAAATCTAAGCAAAGTACCTAAAAAGCAAATCTATTACCCATGCTAATAACTCTCACTCTATCTGGAAAAACAATCTTGGAATGAAGATACTTCTCCCAGTTTAAATTTTATTAAACTATACCATTAAAAATTTATTCCTTTCTGAATAGAAAGTCTACGTAACTGTAAATTTTCCCAATGAGTTCTACTTAAAGCTTTTACACCTCCGCTCCTTTCAGCAAAGCTCAATGACACTTCACTCTCTTCCAATATAGCTGTGACATTTCTTATTCTTTGTTCAGAGTCTTTTTTACCTTTTCCATTGCCCTTTTGAGCTTTTGGCTCTGAGACTTCACAAACAAACTGTGTAATGTGTCTGGAATCAAGGAAGAAAGTACTGCACAATTATTAAGTTAAATATTGTCTTTTACTCCTTATAAAGAGGTTTTTCATCTACTGCCTTTCCTGGTTATTTTACAACCACCTGCTATTAAGTTAAATAGATATGGTTAAATACTACATATTCAAACAACCTGTGGCAAACACTCATAAACTATCACAGAAAAACTCCCCACCTTCCAAATAAAGGCGGATGCAACGGTGTGTGCCTGTCTCCATTGTTCCACCAATCTGCAGGGAGATTGTTACATTCCAGGCATCCACATAGCTTGCACCCATCTGGGACTTTCATTTACTCCTTGAAGACAAACTTAACAATTGTTAAAACTTCTCCTTTCTCCATAACAGAGTTTCTGAGTCAGATTTCATGTCTTTTTTTGCCTATACCAATTAGGTGCCTTTGACATAGGCTCACCAAGTGTACTTTTCTTTATTTTGCTGTCTTTTATATTTCAAACAGCTTTCCACCACAAAAACTGTATTTTTGCTGTACTTTCTTTCACATTCACTTGCCTCCTAATGAATCTGAGCTTCCACAAAAATTGCTGAACAGCCCATTCACACAGATATTTTAGGAGTAGTAACCACAGGTCACTTTCTGCTAAAAACTCTCTGGTGTTCTTCTTTAGGCATTGCCTACACATATGCCTTTGACTTTTCCTCCTCTTTTCTTCAAGTGGTGCATGTCTGTTTCCAGACTTCCAGGGGTCTGCAAGATGCTCACGGGAGAATGTCAGAGGTGTATGGAAGAGTTAAGCAGTTCCCCACAAATGAATTTCAAGGGAGTGTTTGGACACTGAAGCTCTCAACTCTAACCTCATCATTACAATGGATTGCAGTCTGCCATTCTGCCTGCCATGTGAACCAAGGTAGCTGGAAGACATCAGACTGGTGCCTTTGTTGATGGGAATAACAGAAAATAGGGATCCCTGGAAAGCGCGTTGTTGTTAGGTATCATGACATTAGAATCAGGTGTCAAGACATTGAAGAAAATGTTATGCCCTAGACTCAGGATAGGCCAACCTCAGCAGCATTGGGATTAGGAGTCAAATCCAAGTTTCTTGACTTGGCCTTTCACACACCACAGCCTCCAAATGCTGCTGCAGCCTATGGTCACACCTCTGCATAAACAGTTGCTTCCCCCTCTTCATGCTCTCTAATTACAACTGCAATTTGCCAAATAATTTCCAGGTTACAGTCAACTATGAGGAAAAGACATGAAGGAGGATCCAGAACAGCTGTTGTTTCACATTATAGAAGGGAAGAGGCTGAGATGAGGAGAGTGGACTCTCTGTAACAGTCTTGTGAGAGGGCCAGGATGAGCCACTGGATATTCCCACTCTCACTTCCTAGCAGGGCTATAGCATCACAAGTACCTGCATCAGGTTGTGGCAGGCAGGAAGATAAATTCAATGTTTTACATGAAATTTGGTCCAAATCAGGTACAAGAAAATGCAAATGGTCAGATAAGACCACCCTGAAGAAGGTATGCTACACTCCAGCAATCTAATGGAGCTTGCCACTATCTTTTGTTTATGCCATGAAAGTTACAAGTGGTATTATTTTTGCACAAACATGTAGCCATTATTCTGAAGAATACTCCAGTCTAAAACATAGACAGTTTATACAATTTCTACCTTTTCCATCGTTTATTTAGTGAAATATTTCTGGAGTTGCAGCTGAGTCATAAAATGCCCTGTCTTTCATTTTTGTTGTGTTTAAACCTAATCAGTAACTGTATATTGAGTTACAAAATATTTTCATTTTAGAAAATAAATAAATAACTCATTAAATTAGTGAATTAGGTGTCTACAATTCAAAACAGAGGTTCTGATGATTCAGACTAAACTGTAAATAGAATACAGTTATCTCTATTTCAAAAGCAGCTACAATCCCATATTTTAAAATATATATCTTCTGTTCTCAATGTATTTTGACCTTCTTTGAATGCCATCTTCGTAGTACTGTTCAGAGTCCTAGAAAGTACTATGAACTTAAGCAATAATAGCATTTTTATCACTAATGCAACTGTTACTGGATGCAAACGAAGAAACATTTCCTTTGGAAAAGTGAAATCCTGCTAAAGTGTATCAGCATTGCATGTAAATTTTCATATTTTCACCTTTAGTTTTGAATTGTTATCAGCAAAACTTGAACACCCCTTGAAACATCAGACTTCTAGGATTTGAAAGTCATACGGTCTTCGTCATGCTAGTTGGGCAGCCCTTAAAACCTCACTGTTCTCTTGGCAAATGTTTTACTACTTTGGCAACAAGCAAGGGCAACTGAAGCAACTTGGAGTAACTTTAAAACAATTTTATGTTCTTCCCATAGTGAAACCATGTCAGTGTGGCTTAGTGTTCAGGACAAACTAAAATGCCCAGTGATTGTTGTCAATTATGAAAATCGCTAATAACTCTGAGGTTTTTTTTGCAGCCAGGGATTGTTTGAGCCTAGAAATGATGCAGAAATAACTTCTTTTGTCTCTGCAGACAGCTGAAAGTTCGTGCCACTTACAAAGGTAATAATTCTCAAGAGATCATATGGATTTACAACCTTTCCTTGTAGAAAAGGTAAAAAAAAGTTACAAGCATGTAAGTATCCATGTTAACAATATATGTATCTTACTGTGACAAAAGTAATGCAAAATGAAACATGAAAATTGTTTGGGACATTCTTTATTTCTTCTCTAGTCAGTCTTTGCTTGTACAGTGTGTCTCTGCCTTCTCAGACTTTCAACTCTGAGTAAGTATTACGCTGCTAGTAATGTTGTATAATACAGAACATAATACAATTTCATAATTTGCAAAGCCCCATTCCTACTCTCAACTTTGACTTTTGACTTGTAGTCTTGAGTTGATAAAAATCAATGCTTTAAACAAATAAATAAAACCGTATTTATGTAGACAATGTTAAATTTTCTGTTTAGTTGAACCATTCTTTACATTTTATACAGATTTTGTCTTTCAGACATAAATTAATGGAAAATATTGAGGGCATCATTGAAATACTTCATAATTAATTGGAATTAGTTCTTCAGGATAGCTTTGACTATCAGTTCAATAACACATTGGAAAGACTGTCTTCTGTGAAGTCTTTTGTTAAGATGACCTTATACTAAACACCAATGGAGGGTTCAGAAACCGAGAAAACTGTGAACTAGGAAAGATATATCACACATAATACTAATATTAACCACCATCAACCACCTTACCTTTTTCTTTCTCTTTAAACTTGATTGTGACTGATGGATTCAGCAACATATGGTATTTTTATGGGACTTACTGATGGCCATTTGTTTTCACAGGCTCAGTAAACTTTCAAAGAGCACAAGCATTTTGTCTCTCATTGATTCAAGTGATTTTAGTTTCTAGGTAATTTTTTCAAAGCACTGCCAGACACATTAATGTAATTTCTTTTGTTTAAATCCTCACAGTCTTAGTGTCAGGTCTCAGCTGACATGTATGGGAGCATTAACTTTTAATTATAGGTCAAGTTCCATTAAAGAAGTTGAGACATGTCTGAACTATTGCAAACTGTGTCTCTTTTTTCTGTTCCCTAAACATCCACATGTCTGTACTATTACCTCATACCTTTTCCCAATGATGTCAGTTGTCTGTTAGTATAAAATTCAAGGTAAAAAATACTATACAGCATAGTAATCCACTCAAAATTGAAGCCACAGAGCACTGACTGTGAAGGCAGCAGTAATCTGAACTTCAAAAACCACCACCTATTTATAGGGAGCTTCACTTCCATTTTCATGAAATAAATGGTATTTCACACTCCACGCCACTTAGACCTCAATTTCTCTTCTGGCAAGCCAAGCTGTTATTTTTGTGAATCGTTCCTAAGTCATTTATAACCAGGCCACTGCACCGCTGACAACAGCACTTTTGAAGTCAGGTAGGGATTATTAATCCCCTGTGAATTTCCTGAGCAGCTTTATCCTCTTCTTTGTATGCATCCATTAAAAATCATAGAGGAGAAAATGAAGGTACTAGTCACAAACAAACAAACAAAGAAAAAGCTAAAAACCCCTTCAGTTTCAGAGGAAGGATCAAAAGTTGGTTAGTACCAATTCTGGGCAGGGCAAAAAAAAAACCTAAATCATCCTTAATTTCTAATGCGGACCATAAGGGTTTCAGGGTTCCTGAAATTCATCTCCCAGATCCAAGAACATGTGAGTGCCCAGACCTCTAGGAAACAAGACTCACGACACCATGGGGAAAATCTTAACTTTATGCAGTTTCAGCTCTCCATCAAAGGTCACAGTTGCTGGGGATGGAGGAGGACTTCCCAACCAGAGGAAAAAGGCAGCTATGTCTGTACAGACAAACTGATACAGACAAATTGTTCAGGCTTGTTCAGCTTGGAGAAGAGAAGGCTCTGAGGATATTGTATAGTGACCTTCCAGTACCTGAAAGGGGCTACAAGAAAGCTGGAGGAGACCTTATCACTCTCTATAACTACCTGAAAGGAGGTTGTGGAGAGGAGGGTGATGGCCTCTTCTCCCAGGTGACAGGGGACAGGACAAGGGGAAATGGCCTCAAGGTCTGCCAGGGAGGTTCAGACTTGACGTCAGGAAAAAGTTTTTCACGGAAAGGGTCATTGAGCACTGGCAGAGGCTGCCCAGGGAGGTGGTTGATTCACCTTCCCTGGAGGTGTTTAAAAGACAGGTAGATGAGGTATTCAGGGACATCGTTTAGTGGTTGATAGGAATAGTCAGACTTGATGATCCAGTGGGTCTTTTCCAACCTAGTGATTCTGTGTGTTTCTGTGACTATTATAAAGGCTTGTAGCGATAGGATGAGGGGGAACGGGTATAAACTGGAGAGGGGCAGATTTAGGCTTGATATAAGGAGGAATTTCTTCACCATGAGGGCAGTGAGGCACTGGCACAGGTTGCCCAGGGAAGCTGTGGCTGCCCCATCCCTGGAGGTGTTCAAGGCCAGGTTGGATGGGGCCTTGGGCAGCCTGGTCTGGTGGGAGGTGTCCCTGCCCAGGGCAGGGTGGGTGGAACTAGATGATCTTTAAGGTCCCTTCCAACCCAAACTATTCTATGATTCTACCACCCGGCCGCGAGGAGGGAACCAGCGCTGGCCGGCTGGAAGAGGGGCGAAGCCGCCAGCCGGAGGCGGGAGGGGCAGGTGGGCGCGCAGCGCTCCCGGCTCGGGGTGGCCACAGGTCCCGCCCCGCCTCGCCTCGCAGCGCCCCCCCCCCGCACCGCGGGCGGCAGCGCATGCGCCCGCTCCGCCGAGCGACGGGGGCGCCCCGCGGAGCTCGGGGCTGGGCGGCGCGCGGGCGGCTCGCGCCGAGGCTGGCGGCGGCGGCGGCGGTGAGTGCGGGGCGGCGGGGAGCCGGCTGCCCCCGAGCCCGCCCGGAGGCACGGGGAGGGGGGACGGGACGGGGGCGCGGGGGTTCTCGAAGGGGACGGGGGGTGACACGTTGTGCCCGGCCGCTCTCTCTCCTTCCCTCCCTCCCTCCCTTTCCCAGGCTCCGGGACTGGCGGAGCCGACCGGAAAAATTCCCTCGAGGGATTTGTGCCGTTTCCAGTTAAGCCGGGGAGGAGAATGTTTTGACTGTGTTTAACAAAGGAAAAATCCCGCCGACTTTCTGTCTTTCTTTCTTTCTGTCTTTCTTTCTGTCTGTCTTTCTTTCTGTCTGTCTTTCTTTCTGTCTGTCTTTCTTTCTGTCTGTCTTTCTTTCTGTCTGTCTTTCTTTCTGTCTGTCTTTCTTTCTGTCTGTCTTTCTTTCTGTCTGTCTTTCTTTCTGTCTGTCTTTCTTTCTGTCTGTCTTTCTTTCTGTCTGTCTTTCTTTCTGTCTGTCTTTCTTTCTGTCTGTCTTTCTTTCTGTCTGTCTTTCTGTCTGTCTTTCTTTCTGTCTGTCTTTCTTTCTTTCTTTTTTTGTTTGAAGGGGGTTAATGGCTGTCTCCGAAATAGGCAGCTAATAAATTTTTAAGTTTAAAGAAAACACCACCGCAAAATAAAACCGCGACCGTCTGAAGCCTCGTATTCCTCTGTTAAAACTTTTTCCCCTCTCGGCAGGGTCACCCAGAGCCTCCTACGTCTGTTGGCAGCGCTGTAGCCGAAGCTTTAAGATGCTGAGCATGGGTAGGTGCCTGGGGGCTGCGAGCCTGGTTCTCCAGGAGCCTGAGGGACCTCTCCTAGGCCTAAGACTGCCAAGGGAACAATTTATTCAGGTCCATGGGAAGCAAGAGACTGGGATTGAATGTTGCATCATTAATGGGTGAAAAAACAAGCAGAGGTTGGCTTTTGGGGAGCAAAACTGAGAGGAATGGAGCCAGTGAGTAAAGGGGAAGAAGACTGTAAGCAAATGAAGACACTTGAAAGCTTCTCAAGTTTTCATAACCCCGTTGTCATAGATAAGTCTGGGGAGAGAAGAGGGGCCATCCTGCAGATGTTGGTGTTCTTGGTTGAAATCATCACCTTAAACTTATTGTTGCTATAGACTATTGCTGTCACTGAAACGAAAACCTAGTCATGCTTTTTCTGCAGCCTCACTGCTCGTTGCCACCTTCTGTATCATCTTATCCCCATGCTGGCACCATTGCTTATGTGGCAATGGGGTGAAGTATCATGGAACATTACCCACTAACCTTTTAAATATATTTTTCTTTAACCTAGTCTGGTTCTCTGTGTTACCGTAGGGATGTTTATGTGAGCTCGAGGAAAACTGTGTGATGGGGAGGGGAAGCGGGTTTTTTGTTTTGGTTGTGTTTTTTGGGGTTTTTTTACATAAATGAATAGGTATGTATGTAAAAGCAGTGGGTTTTTTTTCTGTGCGTATATTTATGTGTAGGCACGCGTACCCCTGCGTAAAGGGATTGCACAACTGTGATATTGTGCCCTCTGGGTCTTGTGTTGAACAAAGGTAGTACCATTGATAAAGCGATTGCAGAGGAGGTTTACAAGTGGGAGAGGTGACTTACAATCTGGGTAGACATATCCAGTAAGGGTGAGTTTGCAAGAGCGGTCTTGCTGGACATGAGGAGTGAGATTAGAAGCCAGGGAAGAAGGGATGGCAAGCTTCTGTGTGAGAGTACTGCATGGAAACAGAGTGAGGCTTTTCACTCATCTCTTCAGCCATCTCACTTCAGCCTCTTTTAGACAACAAAGTTTTGTTTTCCAGGATAGGTTAGGACAGAGTTTGGGATTCCTGTGTATCTCCCTTTTCTTGGAATTAGTGAATATAAGGAAATTGCCGGGCAAAACATGGATTATCCCTTTCTCATGCAACTTCATCCAGAAATTTGCATCCAATTAGTGCTGCAAGATAATATATTAGCTTAAATGGCAAAGCATTGCACCTGGTTATAACACATACGTATGACTAGATATAAACATGGTGGCATCTGTTTTCTTTTGTTAGAAGTGAATAGTTACATATAGTTAGAATAACTAGATTAACATTGTCATTTCCAGAAATGCTCATAAATGAAAGAGAAATGAAGGTTTTTTAGCTTCAATTCAGCCTCTTTGTACATCTGGATTGAGCTACAGTTTTCTATTAAGTAGTAACAGTTTGTTGCGTTAAAAATCCTGTTGTACTCAAGGTATTAAAAAGTTGATGTATTTTAGTCTTATCCTCTTTACTTTGGTTGTGTGATATCAAGTCTTATTTTCTGAATATGACTCAAATCTGCATTCACTTTCTGCTTTGACTATGGAATTATAAATTTCCTTGTGTCTTCTATTGTGCTTATTGCCTTAATAATAATTGCCAGCCTGTTCAGATCCCTTTGCAGCCTCCCTACCCTCCAGCAGATCGACACTTCCACCCAGCTTAGTGTCGTCCGCAAACTTGCTAAGGGTGCACTCGATGCCTTCATCCAGGTCATTGATAAAGACATTGAACAGGGCTGGACCCAGCACTGAGCCCTGGGGAACCCCACTTGTCACTGGCCTCCAGCTGGATTTAACACCATTTACCACTGCTCTTGGGCCCAGCCATCCAACCAGTTTTCCACCCAACCAGTTTTCTATCATATATTCCTGCCTATCTCTGTCATCTCCCTCACTTGTGGTATTGTAGTTGTTTCCATATGTGTCTGATGAAGTAGATCACAGAGTTAATCAGGTTGAAATATATATATATAAATATATATATATAAATATATATATGACTGACTTTTGACTCTTACCTGGCACTTATAAACAGCGGGATGGGTGGAGGAACAAGGGATGTGGTAGGTACCACTTATCCGCAGTATGAGTGCTGGGGAAAAAACTAAGCCATTTTGCCCCTTCACTTCCCCGTTCCATTAATTCTGTAAATCTTATTTGCTTTAATTTATTCCCATTTGCTCAACAATGACACCTGGTTCCTATAGGAAGAATTTTATTTTCTTGCACCATCCTATTAAGGGCTTTTGCTTTCAGTTTCTCAGCTCAATTCTGAACTTTGTGCTGGTTTTCATCTTCCTTTTTAAATAATTCCTATGAGCTGTGTTTCCAGGACGCTGTCTTTCTCCGGCTCATGTTTCTTTAATGTTGTTTTGTTTGTTTTTTTTTCACCAAAACAATTACTTTCTGCTTCCCATCCCTTGCTTCCACTCCTATTCCACATTATAAACAAAGGTACTTGCAATGTGCAGTTGAGAACAATAGAGTAGAGGCAAAGGAGTGGATAAAGTGACCTCATGTCCAATATCTGTTCTCCTGCCAGCTATTTTCGTTTGACTTCCGATCTTGCAAACTATTTGACCTTTTAAAATCTAATCTGACAATACCAAGGCCTTTCCTTGTTTACCTTTATTTTGTTTACTGATGCTTGTTAAGTAAAATTTGAAATACCTTTGTGAGGTCTGAAATATGCTCAGCCCATTCTCTTGTTGCCAACAGTTTTGATGGTTCATTATCAAGTGGTCTGTGTTTTAATCAAGATTCCTGAATACCATTATCAAAATAGCTACATTTCAAAAGCAAAGCTTGTCTTCTTCCTGGAAGTTAAACAAATTGCATACTAACCACCTAAAATCACACTGGGTATTTTTACCATTATTAACTTTTATCCAGTTATGCATCTGTTCAGAAATATACTTGTAAAATCAGACGAGAAACATCTTTGCATAGCTCAACGTGTTGGAGTTTGCATCCAGGCCAAGGAGTCCTGGACAATATAATAGCACAAGAAATGTTGCCTGTTTTCAAGCTAAGAATGCTCTGTTGCTGTTGGTTTTTGAATGTTTATTTGTTTTTATGCGAGTAGGTTTCTTTGTGTGGGGGAGAGACAGCCTATCCTTTATTTGCATTTTGGAAGTTCGAGATCACTCACATTTTATACATTACATTGTGCTGTGTAACTGCTTGGTGGAGCGTTTCTTTTAAAGCATTTGAATCAACCTTTTCTTGTCCCTTATGAAAATTCAGAAAGAGACAGTGTATAAGTATTGGAATAGTTTGTCATAGATAGAACTTATTAATCCTAGTAAAGTTTTCCTGTTGTTGCCTGGAGCTGCAGTACTTCTATGTTTGCCAGAACTCTAAGGTAGATGAGAATTTTCTTGTTGTTTATGCCAAGATATTATACCCTGTTGTAATTCTGGATGTTCCTGTTTTGCTGAGCTCTTTTTTTTTTTTACTGTAATATAGGTACAAATGTCATGGCCCAGTGTCAGGATTCACTTTACAGCAATTCCTCATTAAATCCCTATTGCTAAATTAACTGTTTAATATAACTATCAAAAATGAATAAAATATAACTGCCTAAACTATTTATTATAATTAGCTATATTTCTAAATGTTTGCTACTTGGCATTTAAGAATGATTCCTTTTTGGCTCAAAAAATGTTAATTTGTTAGTTCACTGCTGTGAGGCAGTTTATGGTAATGCTGCCAGGAAAATTCAGAAGTAGTGGCTTCATCAGGTGTGAACTATTACACCTGCCTATACTTCCAGGTTTATAGGTGTGCCATTTACTGATCTTGTGTGTATTCTTCAGCTTTTATTGGCAGAGTATTGCTCTTCAAACTATTTGCTAAATAAAGGTGGGAGGGTAGCCAACTTCCTGTTCATCTTTCTGTCCCCAGTCTTCACTCTCGTGACTATGAGGAAAGGTTGAATGAAGTCTCAGCAGCAGATTTGTTAGCTAACTCTCTTGCCTGTATTCCTATAGATTTACACTATGGCAGCTGAAATTAGCACAGTCTGTGACATTTTATTTACATACTGCTGAGTAGTTCTGAGTATCAGGTGTGAAACAGACTCACTGTACTGTTTGCTGCTGTTGGTTATCAGAGCTGTGGGCAGCAGGAAAATAAAGGCATGTCTTAGTCTGGAGAACTGAATGTGTGGCTTTGTAAGCGGCTTAACTTATCTAAGCTCGTTCTGCTGCCTGAGAGTAAGATTTCCTGCTTTTCCCCTCCATCCTTGCTAGCTTTTGCATTTTCTTTGCTTCTCTTGTGCTGGCAGTAGCACCCTTACTGCTGTGCAGTCAACTGAATCAGGGAGCTAATTTGTTTTGAAATGAAAGCGGTCAAACTAAAGCAAGCAAACTAACACACACACACACAAAAGACTTCCCACTAGGCTATTCTGGCTGGCCTTGGGGGCTACCCCAAGGTATTTTATTGACTCAAGAGAGGGAGTGGAACTGTGTACTTAGAGAGCAGCTTTAGTGCTGACCCCAATACTATCAATGAAACAGCAGTGTAGCAATATCTTTTTCTGCTGACATCTTGGAAGAACAGCAGCAGACTGCGCAAAGGGAAGGTACAAGAAAGTTCTTCAAGAGGGCCAAGAACCTGCTGAACAAAACTTGGGCTGAGACTCAGAAAGCAAGAAGAAAAGTTAACAAAATCCTCTTTTATGTAGAGGCCACTTATGATTAATTGTAAACAAGTGTCCAGCTACAAGCTTGTCGGATCTGCGGTTATCTCAGAGAAACAGAAGTATCAGAGCACTTTCACTTTGGCTGTTCTTTAGGAGCTCTTGGCAAAGGTTTTCATCTCAATATAAGAAAGAATTCTTTTACAGTGAGAACAATCATTCACTGGAACAGCTTCCCAAAGGACATAGTGAAGTCTCAATCGCTGGAGATGTTCAAGATTCAATTGGGCAGAGTTTTAGATAACCATATCTGGGTTCCCTTTCCCACAAAAGTTTGGACCGGATGACCTTCTGATATTCTTTCCAACCTGGGTTGCTTTATGTTTCTGAGAATTTTTTGTGTGGGTGAAGTGATCTACACCAGAAATACAAGAGGTGGAGATGTACCTGCTGGTGGGCAGAATGTCTAGGAAGGATCTCCAATGACTTTTGCAATGTATTACATGTGTAAATTAATACAAAAGAATTACCAGATTTAAAAAATATCAGTGATGTATTTGTATTTGCATTAGAAAACTCCTTTCCTCCTTCATATTCTCTAGGTGCTGCAGTTGGTGTACAGCTTCTTAGAGATCTGGAGGGGAATACCCTTTAAAAGTTCTAAGAATAAATGTTCAACCTGTTAGATCTTGTAGAGGATCTTTCAGTTGTGAAAGAAGTTTTAATTAGAAGAATTAATTTTATTTTAATTGTGTATGCTTTTACACAATTATATCTTCAAATACAGTTAATTGCACATAAATTTGACACATTAATTGGCATGCCAGTGTTAGGAACCTCAATATGTGTGAAATTTTTCTTGCCTTAAATATTTTAAAAATTATTTCTAAAGCTAAAATCCTTTTGAATTGTGTTTGCAACATACTTTTTTGTGCTTCCAGCTCACAGGCAGAATGGGTATTATACTGAATCACTTCATAGGGAGTAGGAGAGCATCGGTAGAATTATTGTTGTAGTTGTTAGAGCTGCTCTAGTGTTTTCACAGTGCTGGAAAGTGTGTAATACTCTTTGTAAGTACTCCCTGATACTGGTAGTTTTGTGACTGCTGGAACTCATGGAGTTTCATCTCCCATGAATTTATGCTGTGTGGTTTATCTGTTAAAAGCTCTGACTTAAAAGATTTACTGTGGTATTTATTTCTTCATGAATGGCAAATTTGAATTAGATGTTAATTTGTCCTCTAGTCTTTTCTCGAGTTCGGAATGTCTCCATCCTTTATACTAGTCTACTTTCTTTAGGAAATGTTCCATGAATTTAAAGTTTTCAATAATCTGTAGTAGTTGATTGGAGAGGACCAATGAGTAAAATTACAATCCCAAAACAGAAAAACTGTCGTAACAACCTTTGAAAAGAAATACTGTTGAAGTTTTTAGGTTTTGCATTTCTAGTAATTCTTACAGAATCGTACCCATTTAAAATAAAAATTGATACTTGATGTCGGTCTTACTCAACCAAATGTATTTATGTTATTGAGAATTACAAGGTAACTAAGTATGGATGCACTAGTTGCCCTAAGGGTTGGATTTGGTGGTAGATGCAGTCTAGGAAGTCCATACTTCCTTTCTGCAGCCATCTTCAAGAGCAAAGGGGTGGGAGAAAGGGGAGCTCAGAGAGAGGGACGCAAAACTGTTGTGCAGAGCACAGAATTGCATCATCCTTCAGTCAAGAGTGGGGAGAAATTCCGTGACTCCTCTTCAGGGCTGAAGCCAAAACATCATGTTTCATTGTACTCCAAACATGTAAATGAGCTAGAGTACTTCTAGGTGTAGGTTTGTTCAAATCCTACTTAGAAAAAAAACAACTGTAATGCAGTAAAAAAAGACAGCCAAAATGTGTGCATCTTAACATATTTGGAAATTCAGGTAAAGCTGATGTGAGGGTAAATGAGCACGGCTGTTGTGAGAGAGGGAAATAGAATTTTAAAAAAATTTTTAAAATTGCTTATCTTTTCCTGGTTTGTAGGACTGTTTACCATTCTGTCTTACCTGGGAGTGTGACTGCAGCTGTTCTGTGAACTGCTGGTGGTGTACACCTTTCTGTGCACTCTCTTTATGCAGTTTCCTAGTGTGACAGAAAACTTCATAAAATTCTGTAAAGAAGTTGTGCCTCATTGTCTTTTCCTAGTTACCATATAATTCAATAAGATGAAATATGTATTTATGACTCTTCCATCACATCTATGCTATCTGATTTTTGGTTGACTGGAAAATCCTATTAAAACATGCTCTGAAAAGCTGTCATGTGCCTTGCTTCAGGGGAAGAGAGGCAGGATGGAAACTTGTATTAAAACATGCTGACAGTGTGTAAATATTTGGAGGAGAAAGCTTTGTTTGCACATTTCTCTAGCTTAGTTTAGCACTTCACAAAGAAATTACTTTTTATTGTTTTCTGGCTAATTTTTCTAAATTAGATGAGGTGTAAGATACTAGCAGACCAAACAAGTGCTCAATGCAATTTTGTATAGGGAAGAATATTTGTCTCACTTTTGTTTCATCACAGAAAAGCAAAATAAACTTTGTGAAGTAGGCTTATGTTCGTTAAAAATTACTGCACGCAAAACCAAGATGAAAAAGTAGAATTATATGGGTTTCTTTTGGCTACAGAAATGCACATTCTAAATTCTAGAATCTTTCTGGTTTTCTTAATACCTGCTTGAAAAATACTGGTAGTGTAGATGAAAACTGATATTAAAAAACATTGCTATTGCTTCTTACACTTTACAGTGTTGTAAAAATTTCAAGAAAAACTTCAGTGAGTTGGAGGTAATCCTTTTCTAAAGTATGGAACTGTCGGTTCTCTTTTTTTTTCTCTGAATGCAATAGACTTGAATATTGGATACAGTTTGATACAGTTGGAGGCTGAATTATGTACAGACTGTTTATGTTACTGGAAAATCCATAAAGGTATTGTTTGTGAGAGTCAGGTCATGGTTTGGCTTTTATTTGGGAAATAAAGTATCTGTAAGAGTTTCGAAGTAGGAAAAATGGTACATTTTTAGCTTTGATCTTGTGACCTTTTCTGAGTGGACAAACACTGTACCTGCAATGAAGTTATATTCTTCTGAATGGACTGTGCCTGGCTACTGTTTGGCTGTTTGGGCCTTCTCTGTCGTACCTGGAGAGGTAGCTAAAATAAAGAAATAAAGGCAGTCTTCTACTGGGATTTTTTTTCCCTTCCCCCGCCCCGCCTCTCCCCTACCTTGAACCACAGATGCTTTCGAGAGGCAGGCAGGACTGTTTTAATTTTTTTCCTTGTCCTGAATGTTTTAAGGTGTTTATTTGAGGGCAGATGGGACACCCAGAGCTGAATGAAAAAGCAAGATTGTAGATAGTGGGTAGGAACCATTAAAGAGACTACTTGCTGTCTATCAACTCCTATTTCTATCATGTGCTGATACTTACTCTGCTGGTTCTAATCCAGTTTTAAACCACTTTGGAGAGGAACTAGCTATAATTATTCTTCCCATACTGGGCACTGGACTGTTTCCTTCCTTTCATAGCCAGATAGTTACCACTAAAAGGTATATGTCTCCTGTATGTGTGTAAGAATACATACATAAAAGTCAGCCTGGCATTGTATGCTGTACTGTGCCAGCAGCTGGCAGGAGGTACTGTGGTAAATGTCTTAGAGCAGAGCATGGACAGAGTGAGCCTTCCTCAGTGACGTCGTGGTTATCAGTAGATCAGAAACTTTGTAGGGTAGAGTATACATCTGAAGAATTGTGTTGTAGTTATCACCAAATCTCTTCCTCATTTATTTGATTTTCTTTCTGTTTTTTAAACCTTTTTCTACTTTTGTCCTGATCAGAATCTTACAGCAGCAAGATCTGTAACTTAAGCATTATGTGAAAATTCAAGTCCTGTGATTTTTTTACATCTGTGTCAGCTTAGGTCGGTGAATATCCTCCTGTTTCTCATGTTTTGAGAAATAAATATTAGTTGTAGTGTGTCTCTCGTCACAGGTATATAGCCAAGAGACCAACTTATCTGGACAGTCTCTGTTATGACTAGACCAACTGAATGTCTGCCTTCTCTGAACTGACTGGTTTGTTATGCAGTGATTATTTGATTATTTAAATACAAAGGTTTTTTCTTTTTTTTTTCTTAAATAGAAGAAACATATTTTTCTTATCCATATACAATCCAATTTCTAACTGGCGTTAAGAATTTCTGAGTAGTCTTCCTCTGTTTGCTGTTTGTAAAGGAGATAGTCTGAACTGCAAAATGGAGGTTGACTTGTTCATAATGTACAAAACACATGCAAACATTTAATTTGTATGAAAACAGGGTGAAAACAGAGGAGGAAAATAAAATGAATGCACATTCAAAGTTTCTAATTTAGGGAGGCTGTGAGTGAAAACATGCTATAAATGAAATTTGCAGCAATTCTGATACAGTTCATGTGGGGGTTTTTTTGTTGAAAAGAGCTAGAAGGTCCATTGATTGTTTTATCTGACTAGAAAAGTAAAAGAAAATACATGATAGCTATTCAATAAACAGCTGGCACTTTACTAGTATAGCATAAGAGTTTATCGATATGTTATTTAAGACTTCAGACACCTCTAAATGTGAGGCAGGATAATAATATAGTTTCCCTGGCTTATTGTTTATTGACTTTGTGTGCTACTTTATTATTTTAGAAGCTGGTAACATTTTGGAGAGGAAGTTATTGAAAATATTGGTAATGGTGATCATAAATTGGTTGTTAATTTTGTGTTCTGTAATTGCAAGTTTCTACTCTTTCGGTGGAG
Source organism: Phaenicophaeus curvirostris (assembly GCF_032191515.1). Classification (NCBI taxonomy): domain Eukaryota; kingdom Metazoa; phylum Chordata; class Aves; order Cuculiformes; family Cuculidae; genus Phaenicophaeus; species Phaenicophaeus curvirostris. The sequence goes on along the minus strand of NC_091392.1, from coordinate 121,154,998 downwards.
GCAGGGAGAATATACTTTTAGGTTTTTTATTTTGGAGTTTTTTTGTCTCCTAGTTCTCACATTAGTTATATATCTCTCTTTCTGGTGTTTCTGAGCAAACACTCTGGTATTTTAGGGTTTTTAGCTCCTGGATAAGGCCCTGGGGTATCCTGTTATTAGCAATATTTAATTTCCACAGCAAGAACCAACATTTTAAGAGAAGAGATAAGCACATAGATTGCATCAGAAATCTCTTTCACTGTGGTGAGGTGTTTTTCTTTCTGAGGGTTTTGTTTGGTTGGTTGATTGGTTTTTTTGCTTGAAGGAGAGCCTCATATTACCTCTGCTTTTTGTTGGCTTGTTTGTCAAAGTAATTTTGTAGCTCCACAGGAAGTTTTGCCAGACATTCGCTGTCACCCCGTAACAACCTTTGGTTCTTTGCTGAGGAATTGTTTGTCTAGATCTTCCTTCCTCACAGCTTTGTACTACTTTGAGTGTAGACATACAGTATGCATTGGGTATATTTGTAGTAGCATTTTTGTTCAGATTAGGAGTATGCTGTGGAAGCAAAACTCCCAGTTTCTGTCACTTACTTTACTTTTATTTGCATCACAGGATCATTTCAAAGCACTTAGACTAAAATACTTTTGGATGAAAGTAAACCAGAAGTTTTGCTCTAAGAGCGTACCTGTTGCAGTCCCTCTGCCGCACAGCGTTCAGCTCATGGAATCAGTTTAGATCTACTCCAAGGTAAAATTCTCAGCCTTTGTGTGGTGTTTATGTTGGGTCCTCAGCACCAACTGTTTTGTTCTTCAGATTCACTCCTATTGCTCTTCCTTCCTGGCTAGTGTTAGTATAGTCATTGATAAACATAATACACTTGGAAGTTATTATTCACAACCACTGTACTTGGCTCAGATAAAGAGACCAGATATTCAAACCTAAGTTAGAACAAGTAACATCAAAGTAGCTGACAACTTGAGTTTGACTTGGAAGCTGAGGCTTAAACAGTAATTATGTCAGTGAGCGCAAGAGCTATAATGCAGCTATTTTTCCTGTCTCTGTTACCTTTTACCCTTTCCTATTTTATTAATCTATAGAGTTCTACTCCATTCTCTAACATGCTTATTTTTGTGATCCAGTTGCTAACCCAAATCACCACAATGTTCTGACACCTCTTATGTGCTGGCTGTGATCTTTCCCTATTTTCATCTCTTCATGGTTTTGTTTTTTTTTTTACTTTACCAGCTTGCAAAGGTCAGTAGAGGCTGTTGCTGGTCCTGAGCATGGTGTGTTCTTTTTAACCACCTACTTTCTGCCAGCGAACATGGATAATGACTTACAGCTGCCAAAGGCACCATGCTCCCTCATATACTCCTACAATCAATAAGCCCCATCTTTACTTAAGTGAGACTGTAATGGGTTTTGTCTGTTCTTGTTCACTGAAAACTTAGAGTAGCACAGAAGAAGAAATATCAGTGTTGGATTTAGTTAAAATGTATAGGTGGGAAACCTATAAATTAGAAAGTAGAATAGATAAGTAATACAGTATTTTTGTAGTTTTGTGTCCAGGATAAAAACACATCCTACTGTGAAAGCATTATTTGATTGTTCACTATTCTCCCTTGAAAAAAAAAAGATGAATTGGTTATTGTTTCATCAACGCTTAAAGAGATTATCAAGTTAAATACTCCAAATTTGAATTTCCAAAGCATAGTGATATTGTCTAACTTAAAGCAATGTCTTTTAACAGTAGTGTATGGGCAACTGAGATGTCTGAAATGCTGCTACACAGGCTGCTCAGAAAGGCGTGGTCTCTGGAGAATTTGTGCAATTCTGGTTTCAATACAAATAGTTATGTAATTGTTCAATTATGCCTCCAGGAACTGCCCCAAGTGGTCCCCATGCACTTTAAACAATGAAACCCACCAAATTTCTCCCTCAGCAAAGGGGAAGTGTGTTTTTTTTTTCCTCCTAGATGTCCTACTTGCCAAAACGTGTGTATCAGGAGGTTATTCTTGTTTGGTTTTGAAGGGGAGGGGAAGGAAGAGATAGATATAGGAGCTTCCCCTTTGAACCAGAGGAGCCTGGAAGTAACCAGAGCATAACCAGCCAAAATATTGTTTAAAACAAACAAAAAACCCACCACAAAATAAATAGGGATAATGAAGTTTAAGCAGAAGCATAGACATCAGTCTCATCCAGCTGAAGTCCCGTCCAGCTGCAGTCACGAGGAACCACCTTCTCTCTGCTTACGAGGTGGAGTTTGAGCATTGTACTCAGCATGGTAGTTATGTGAGTAATGATGTAGTGTATCAGGTTTAAGACGTAATGGCAGTCCTCTAAGTACAGGTTTCTTTTAGTGATCTGGTCTGTGGTTCTGGGTCCCTATGTAATCAGAATTAACAATAGTGTTTTAAATGATGTGTTCGGATAGCATCTACAAAGCAGAAGGTTGTGGGTTTGTTTTTCAGTTTTCTCTCACTCTTATCCTTGTCCTGTGTAGTCTTTGGTGAGGCAAGTTTTTCATATCCTTGCTTGACAGAGCATTTTCCAAAGTTTTCCATCACTCTATTCCCACCCACGTTCCTTGGCTAACCTTGCAGTTGCAAATAAACCAAGTTTAAGAAATCTAGACTTCTCCGATATCCTTAAACTGTGTTTGAATCCATGTTAAATCCTTGTGTGCACTTTCGCTAAGGAATAAGTTCTTTTGAAACAAATTGTTAAAAGTAAAATTACATTCCAGTGATGTAAAAGCCAAATCTGGTAGGCACATAGTACATTTGGAATAAATGCAAGTCAGATAATTATGATCTGTCTTCCTGTGTAATAGTTTAATGTTTTCATTTTCCTTCAAAATAAACCTCCCACACGAGTGTTTCAGTTGTTGCATTGCACCTGGTTTGGGGCTGGGGTATTTATTGCTGGCAGTGTCTCTTGAATGTGCCTGTTATTGTAAAAACCTCTTGAATGTAAATATTTGTAATTTTTAGAAGTTGTATAGCTCTATATGGCATTTGGCTGTAAGTTGCATCCCAGTAGTCTCATTAATTGTACAGACTGCAAAACTAAAATAAACAGTTCTGTCCCCAGTTAGAGTTGTATTGCAGAATGAAAAAAGCCACTTACCTCTCTCCTACCTACATACTGTAATGCACATCCCTCCCCCGTTGAGAGAGGAACATGCTGTCCTTGCAGTGTTCAAAGTCCCTGTAAATGCAGGAAGTGGGAAATCTAGCTGGGGGGAATACTGCTGCGGCTCTGTTATCCTTATTTTCTATTTTCTTTTTAATCTCTTCCATAAAGGAGGACATGCTTTGTTCTCAATGTTGTGTCTTCTTAGAATATATGACAATTAGTGAATGAGAATAGTGAAGGCAGTTTGGACTTCTGTGCCCTCTGTTAGATCCTCTGTCTAATGGTACATGCTACACACAAGTTTCCATTGAACTTGTACTCAGGAAATACAGCCAGAGGAGATGTACCTGCTAATGGAATATGGGCATCTTAACAAATACAACAAAATTTTGCAGAAATATTGCAAGCAACTTTTAATGTCAAAATTAGTTAGCCTCCCAATTTAAGTGATACACACTGCACTGCTAGAACATGGTTACCATCTTGGGAAATGTACATAAAAATATTCTGTGCTTTGTGCTTATACATATTTTACACAAGATTTGGGCACTTTCAGGACTGAGGAAAAATTATTCAGGTTAGTTGTGAAAATACAGCTTGGTTTGTTACTTCAATGTCATTATCTTTAATTTTCAAGCAAAATGTTTCTCCTTAGTAAGGTGCCACAGCCCTTTGGTGGTGAGCACAGTATTGCTGGTAAATAGCACAGGCCTTGTTGGAACTTTGCTGTCTCATGCTTTAGAACTCATTGTATTTCCCATTGAGTCACTAGAAGTGGGTGGTTGATAGTTCTTGTTTTGATTTGGTTTTTTTACCACTGTACTGACAGCCAAGTAAGCTGTCAGAAAAGATCACTTGTTGGTCAGGTATGTCAGCTTGCTATTGAACTCAGAATTTGACACTTAGCTTGGCAATAATGCTGTCCATGCTGCCCCCCATGTTGTCAGTTTTTCCACAAGCAAACATAGGTGATGTATAACCTCTTGGAGAGTGTGGAGGGAGTAATATATAGAAGATAGTTGGAAGAAGAGGGATTCCTGAAACAATAAACATTGATGTTACTACTAAGATTCTGGGGGGAAGTAGGGGGTAGGGGGGAGTTTGTTCTTGCATTTCTGTATATGCATAAAAAAACCATTGCTCTGACACCGTAGGACTATCCAACCTTCAGTAAGGTTCATGAAGACTTAAAAGCAGGAAACTAAATAAAGAGTTGTGTAGAGGAATGAGTCAGTAGCAAGTCGTTTCTGTAGTGTTGCCAGCCCTCTTCAGTTTTATTAGCTGATTTATGAAGGTAAAAAAAAGATTTATGTACTTGTCTGTGTTTGATCCTTTCTTCCAAACAACCTTTGAAATTTTTGGTCAATTTGAATAAAGACTGTCAGAGATTAGAGGACCAAAATATAGATAAGCTCCTTCCCTGTAGAGGCAGGGGCAATTAAGTAGAGGGCAAAGACCTAAGTGGTTCATCTGCAGTGGGAGAGTCCATTCTGTGAGTGTGATGTTTGTGTAGTGGCAGGGCAGCCATTGCCTGTCCCCTCAATCAGCCTCTTGCCTAGCTGGTGTTTGGGTATCATAGCAGGAAACTAGCCATGTTTTGTAGGAGCTTGGAAATGAAGAAGTTTGTGAGGAGAAGGAGAGAGAGAGAAGGCGTGATGTAATTAGTTCCAGGAAGGTCTATGTACTGATAATTGCTGTAAGAATCTAAGGTGTGTTGTTGAAGTGAATTTTCTACACCACACTTGCTGGAAAGCTGCATTTGATATTTCCTAGAGATGAACACACTGGTTCCTTTTGTAATGAAGGAAGAGTAAAAAGAACTGTAACTTGCGTTTGGCTGCCAATTCAGCAAATCTTTATCACTCACTCATAATATACTTGAATCAATTTCCACTGAAGAAAAGGTGTTTTTCCTTTTGTGTACTTTCTTTTTTCCCTCCTCCTCCATGTTTTCCCTCATTTTCTAGTCTGTGTATGTCAGTATCCTGATGTTCATTTGCAAAGATCAGGTGATATCAGTTGTAGAGGCAGTACCTCTGGTGGAAGATGTCCCCTAGAAGGGAAGAGGCAAGTTAGTCCCCTTCTTTGTGCCAAAGGTTCCAGTAGGCAGAGCCAGCTAGTAGTGACTCAGTGAGCATGGATGTGGATGGGTGTGTTTTGGTTTTGTGTTGGTTTGGGTTTTTTTTAATGTTGTTGAAATCCGCACCCAAGTTATTTGTTAAAAGAATGAAATTAAAGACTAAATGAAAATTAATGCTGAAAAACATCACCAGTTGAGAGACGTAGCCTGGTAAAGTGCATTTCATGCACTTTATTACATTACTGCCATGTAACAGAGCAAGTGAGTGCTCATGGGTCTTGCTCTCTTATTGTTGTGAATCTTCTTTCAGGAGCTGTTGCAAAAGCAGCCACCTGAACTGGAGGGTAATAAATGGCAAAAGAAACTCATGATGTAACAAATTAAAAGAATAGTCACACCAGTAGCCAATTTTTGTGTGAGCTGTTTGTTATTAAAAGCTTGGCAGTTTCTTCAGCACAGATGTTTGGGTTGTAACAATGTGACTACCCAGTAAAGGACACTAAGTTTAATTTATTCAAGGAACAAGTGGCAAAGGGAGTTTTGCGTTTCCACAGAGTAATCCACTAAGAACAATTAAGGCTATTAAAAGAGGTTATATATATTTGGACAATTTTTTTTAAGCCTTCTGCTTCTGTTGCCTTACTGTACTTGGAAGTGAAAAGCTAAACACTATGATGCTGTTCGTTTGCATTTATTTGCATTTACAGAGATTTGATGAACTTGCTTTAAAATCAGTTTACCTCGTAGTCCCAATTCTACAATCTTGTTAGCAGGCTGGGATGGCTTTACAGAGCTCTGTTCACTTAGGCAGCAAGTACAGCAGTCTGCTTTTGCATTATAAAATAGTGTTGGATGGACCATGCTGGAAATGTTAACTTTCATCTTTGTATACTAGACTAGCTATGGCCAAACTTTGTGCCTACTTATCACTTTTGTACAGAGAGGACATTAGTATAGTGTGAAATGTTGATGTGTAACCTGGCCTTTGAAGTACAATTAATGCTAACCTTTCAGAGTAGGTAATTTATTAGTAAAAAAAAAACAAACCAACTTTAACTTCATGGTGTTCTACCAGCTTGCCTAGAGAGCTGCACCTTTCTTGTACTTTACTGAGAGCTTTTATTTTCTTTACTTTTCCCATACTGGCATAAACTCCAAGCAACTGAAAACATTCTCTCAAACTACTCTTGCTGGTGGGTGTAATGAGCTTCAGGCACTTTCTTGACTGAGAGAATCTCTTGTCTGTTCTCTTTCCAAGATAAGCTATAAAGTACGTGTAAGTTCTTGTAGGGCAGGTTGGGATCCTCTCATGTATTGCAAGTTCCTTTGCCGGATCTCAAGTCTTGTTCTGCCCCTTAACTTTATGCAGGCATCTTGTTTAAATCAGTAGCAAACTCTGGGTGAATTTGCATGTGTTCATCCTGAGTTCAAAAAGTCTGATCCATAGGCTAAAGATAATGAGTTGACTTCATGATCTCTGCAGAGTGAATTGAAGTTTTATATAATGTATAAGTAATTACAGTGGAGAATGTAATTCAAGTTCAATTAGGTAAAACTGAGGTTGTAGAGTAACTAAATGATACACACCTATTTCATATTAGCATTTTTGCATATTCTAAATATAGAAAGCTTTGAAAAAGGTTAAGGTAACTACCATTTCACAGTGGTTGTATTTTTTTTCGATAGTATTTATGTACTACTGAAATTAGTCTGCATGTAGAGTGGTACAGTTCAGAAGAGGGATTAATCTTGATGACAGGGTTTCCAACACTGTTGCATTTGTAACAATATTTGGGAATGAAGAAAAACTTTTTCCAAGTTCATGGTAATTCACAGACTCAAAAGGATGTTTCCTCTTTTTTCACAGACTTGATATTTGCAAGTTCCCTGCCTTGACAGCAATCATCATGGATAATGGTAAGTTTAGCTTAGTGATAAGTTTGCATTCTTTATTGTTCCCAATGAAGTGAGCATTGACATGCTACAAAACTGTCCTCTGCTCAAAATCCCAGGCAGCTTTGGTGTTACATATGATGCAGATCTTTGCCCATGCTAAACTGAACTGGAATCGTGCTACTGCTGATAGAGACATCAGACTCATTTGTAGACCTTTGAAAACTGGCTGCAGAATGAAGACCACAGAGCTCAGTTTCCAACCTTGAGTAGTTTTAACTGTTTTTAAACTTGTCCCAGTAACTCCAGATTCTCAGAGCAGGAGTCACTTTTTAAGCTGTGTAAGTTAATGCTTGAATCATTTTTCACCCTTCTGCCCAGTGCAAATGAAACACTTTTAAGATCACCTACAGAATGATTCAAATTTATCAGGAGCTGCAACTTCAAATTTGAAATTACATGCTTATTTCTAGTATTTAGCGGTGGTTTTAATCCACTTGGCTGTTGGCAAGGAATCAGAAAAAGGAAGCCTCAATAATAGTCTCAATAGAGCTGGGTTTGGTGACAAGGGCTTTGCTTTGGCAATGCTTCAGTGTGGGAAAAGTGTTCTGAGACACTGATATTCCCTGTTCCTTCTCTCACTTGCCTGTGACAGCTTCAGCTAGCAGGCTGAGATGTATTTATCTTCTTGTGTCCTTGCCTGTCTTTTTCTGATTCTGATTATCTGTTCACTAGTATGATAGCACACCAGTTCTCCAGCAAAAATAACAGATTGATCTGACCATATTACTCTCTTCAGTTACAGTAAGTGAAACTAAGACTTGGAATTATTTTCTTTGTGGCTTACTAATGCGTAACAGCTTGCTAAAAGCCAAGTGTTACATGCAGAGCACAAGCATGTCTGAAGCAATAAACTTGTATTCAATTGCATTAAATTCTGTAATTGTTTATCTTCATCTGTATTCTACAAAAGTTGCAGGAAAGGAAGATACATTGAATTATTTATTTCTGTTTATCTTATATAATGCCAAAATAAAAATTTTTGGTTTTCCTTTATCTTTTATTTGCTAGTTAATCTCCTTAAGAAAATGAAAACGTTAGTTTTATCTTGCTTCATTACTATTTTTTTTTTTTGCCACGTGCAATTCTTCCCTGATTATCTTCAGCTCCATAGTAACAGCTGCAGTGAATTCAGCCACGCTGTAGCTTAGCTAGCTGGGCATCCAACCCAAAGTGGTTTGGTTTTTTTTTTTACACTTTCATGTGCAATTATAACTGAATGTCTACATGATGATGGTCCTGGAATACTAAGAAGCCAGAGTGGTTTCTGCAATATGGTTCCATTAACTCTTTTTATAGGATCCATCAGGCAACAACTGATTCTCATTAAATCACTGTGTTTCAGTCAGTATCTCCTGCTTTGATCGGTGTATGTTTTTTATGTTTCCTTGCTGTATTTGTATTGACTCCTCAATAGGATTTAAAGTCACTAGGAGTTTGCAGAGCTTTAGGAATGTCAAATTAAAACAAGCAAATTAATATGCTTCAGTCTTATGGCATTGCAGGGTCGAAAGCAATTCCTGTTCTGGACTGATCATAGATCATTATTTATCGGATACATTCACAATTAATATGAGGTGTGGTTTATTTTCCTCAGTGGACTGCTTTTGTCTCTGGGATATATGCATTTTCTATGCTGTATTGTGAGAAGAGACACACTTTCTGAATATGAATTGCTAAATAATAAAGGTTTTACATAGACATATATTGACTCTTCTTGAATATTGAACTATTTTGATGTTTTGCTGTTCTTCACCAATGCAGAAATGTATGCTTAGCTCATTTTGGAAAACTAAACTATTACTTAGAAGTTTATCCTAATGTGTATCAAGTGCAATATTTCATAACTTACCAGCTTTCAAACCTTTATTCTCAGTTTGCTGCTTTGGTAAATTGGACAGTGCATGCTGTGAAAGAAAGATTTGTATGTTTCCAAGACCCAGAAGCTTTAAATAGGGGTATTTGCATCCTCTCTATTTCTTTCTCTTCTGCATCCATTGCAAAGCTGTTGTAGTTTCTCGCATTGTTTTTCTCTGGGATGGATTCCAGCTATGAAATTAATTTCCCTAGGCTTTATCTGCTGAAGGAAGAGAAACTTGATTTATAGTGCATTATATGCTCTTTGGTGACTCCACACATGAGCAATTTAGAGAGCCTGGGTTGTAGCTTGTTCCACTTCAGGAATGCAAACAGAAGGAGTTGGTGAGAAGTAGATAGAGTGCTGGGAATCCATCCCCATACATGGCTGCATGCTGACTTTGTGATATGGACGTGACCTTCATCTCATCAAATTTAGGTGATCACTGAGGCATGTTGAAAGAAACCAAGTTCTCCAGGCTTAGAGAGGAGTCAGGAGAATTGTGTGAGAAGTGGAAAGAAGCCATCTTTTTTTTTTCTTTCCTTTTTGGAGAGATTTAGTTAGTGAACTTACACTGACTGACAGGAGGTGCCTATGTGGTCACCCATGGTGCTGTAGAAACCCAAAACTGTGATAGGTGCAGTTGTAGAGTGATATGCACTGAACCTCTGGCAACATTATGAGTAGTGTAATTTGTGTGGTACGTGTACATACCATTTGTATTCCACTGAAAGCAGAGGAGTGACTGGTGTTTTGGAGTTTAATCTTCAAATCTTTTTTTAATCCTTTGCAAAAGGCAGATGACTGTCTAATGCTTTATAACAAGTTATACCACAGAGACTAAACAAAATTAAAGTACATTAGCCTAATTATGGTAGTAGCCTCATTGCTGAAAAATGCTACCACATCTGTCTTACAAGAAAGCAAAAGTATAGTGACCGTCTTTGTAGACCTGCTGCCATCCTTCTTTAAAATTCAAAATTAGATTATTAAGGGGGAAAAAAACCGCTTTAATATAAAATTATAGATAAGTCATTGCTTGGACCAGTCAGTCTCTGTCCCTCAGCAGGCAGCAAGAGGTTGCCTTCATAGCATATCAAGGGTCCCAGACAAGCTGTGAATGAACCAACGCAGAAATGATTGCATAGGTCAGGAAAGCGGCATATGTGTGTCAGTATGAACGTGCCTTGAATAATTAGTCCCTCTGCTGGCGGTGAGAGCCCAAAAACACTGTTCTATTGTCATAGTGTTCTTGCTTCCTGATCTCAAATACTTAGAGAATTTCTGCATCATTCACTGCATGTGTATGTCCTGGGTAGTTCAGTCTGCTGGCTTTTGGAGTATTCCAATTGCTGTATGTTACTGTAAAAATCATTTGACCAAGGAGTTTGAGGGAAAGCTGGAACGTCAGAAGATGAGGATGCTTCTAGCATTCTTCCTTGAACAGAAAACTAAGGAAAGCAAATTAAGAGTACTTGTATCAGAATGTTGGTTGCCTTTTGGAGTTTTTATTTGATTCATCAAATAAGGTGAAGTTTTGTGTGTGAGTCAAGAAAGTAAAGAATCTTCTTCCTCCCTTTCTCCGCAAAAGGGTCACTACTTCACGGCTGACATTTCTGGAGTGAAGGGAGCAAATCTGTTTTGAAGTGCTTAAGGAAACTTATACACTTAAATTTTGATAGATGCAGCTGTTCTGGTATATATGACTGGGTAATATTCATAAATATTTATATCAAAAATTTCAGAGCATTCTGGATGTGATGCCCTCAGGCAGTTGCAAATACCTTTTGGATGTTCACAAGAAGGGTTTGTTTGTTCTTGTGTCATCTTAGTTTAAGAAACAGCTTGCGCTGAGCATGTGACTGTTTCTTCTGAGCAATCTTAGGCACCACCTTCAATCTTGTTTAAGCCTATATGCTGAATTGAGGTGCATCAAATGCATGACTTTATAGCAATAACTACTGAAATTGTAGGCCCAACTACTTACCATAGTGAATAAAACTCGGAAAGGCCTTTTATCATCTTAAATAAAGGGGAGGGCTTTGAAAAAGCTCTTTATTTCCCAAAGACGCTTTTTTTATTGAGCTGTTTCAGCATAAGGTTTGGGATAAACATTTTAGAAGTGACCTTTGTTGTCTTTCCTCCTATTCAGTGTTCTTAACAGAGGACAAAGCCAATTCTTTATTAAAAAGATATCCTAGAGCCAACACATTTTGGGAAGAATTAAAGCAAGGTAACATAGAACATGAATGCAGCGAAGAAATCTGTAGCTATGAAGAAGCAAGAGAAGCATTCGAAAATGAGGAAAAAACGGTATGTGTATTTAAAGATCGATGGGGTGTATTGATACTAAATTTTTGGGTATAATGAATGCTTGAGCGTTATTACATTGCATTAGATTTGTTTTTCTTTTTGGCCTTTTTATTTAAGCAAATGTTACTGCATAGCAGTAAGTTCTGAATCCTTCATCCCAATTAAACTGAATTTGAAGGGGGTAGAAGTCTCAAAGATAATTATGCTCTTAAGTGTTATGAACATCAGCTGGAAAGAAAAGGAATATGGACTAATACCCCTGCTTGAGAACTGGTCGGCAAAACTGTTGTCTGTTTGTCAGCACTATTTACCCAATTAGCCTGTGTCCCTGGTTCTCCTGTCATCACCCACTGAAGTCTGACCTGGATATCAACAAATGCAGTTGCCTTGCTTGGAAGAAATGATGGGATTGGGATTGGTATAGGGAATATATAGAAGCAGAGGGCTCAAGTCTTCTCTTATCTCACTTCTTATGGAATCAATTTTCTGGAATATGTTCACACAAAATGAGTGAGCAACTCAAAACTTTGAATCACAGGTGCTGGTGTAGCTGGCCAAAGTGTTCAGTGTCCAGACTATTAATAGTCTAAAAATGTGAGAAAAGTAGTGGCCTTCGTCAAGCTAAAATCTGCAAGCTCCCTAAAGAGTGTTGTTGAGCAACAGTGATCTAAAACATGGAAAGAACAATAATTTCAATGCTACTGCATGTGTTATGCAAGGGCAGTGATACATTAACTTGACGGGAATGAAGCAAAGACTGTCTGCACAGAATTGTTGCATAAGTCTGTTGGCTTCTTTAATTAAAAGAAGCATGTAGGCTAATGGCTCTGCAAGCAATAGCTACACATCATACCCAAAATATCTTAAATTGCTTCCCAACTAATAAAAACAGTACACAGGTTTTTGGTGGCATCTGACTTACTTAATGCAATACAGTAAAGATATATATAATTATATTTTTTTAATTCAAGACAGACTTGGACAAAATTAGGGCTGAATTTGAGGATAAGTCTAAAGTAAAAACAGATGTGACTCAGAAAATTTATCTTAAAAAAAAAGCTTGTTCCTTGTGTATTTTTGCATAGGGAAATTGTACTTGCCAGGCCAATGGGTTGCCGGATGAGGTGGCACAGGTAGCATTTTAGATTTCTTCCAGAATTTATATGGGTAATGCATTCCACCCTTCCCTGGCTAAGCTGTACAGCAAAAAAATAGTTGTGTCTTTATAAAGACATACTGAACGTTTTAAGTTCTTGGCATCTTTTTGGTGAAGGTCGTAGTTGGGGAGATGGATAAGGCTGGAATGAGAATTTTCTGATGAAGTAGTAGGATGTGCAGTGTCACTTCAAAGCTGCTTCTTTCTGAGGCTTTAAAGTGCTTGCACACACATTTGTCATGTCCCCAGACTTGATTCTGTGTGGCCATTCCTAATGATAACTCATTGCCTGATTAAGATTGTGTGTACAATGACACAACTTGTGTAGGATTCTAACATAGTATCACTTTTGCTTAAGTAGCTCAAGAAGTTCAAGTCACTAGAGAAAGCATAGCCTAAAAGTGTTGCCACTCACTTTAGCTTTTCTCCCCATTTAGTAACATTTTATGGTTTTGTGAATAGATTTGTCTTGTATTTGGGATGTAAAGTAGAAATAGTTACACTTCTGCTTTTGCCACAACCCTTGTATCACCGTGGAGGAGTTTCCAATAAGGTCCTGACCCACTTCTGCTATTGTATCATTTTTGCCTGGCTGCTCTTTTTTCTATTTTGGTAGCTTGCTAATGGGCCAGGCCCTGCTAATGCACGGTCACGACTGAGTCTAATTCATTTACTTAGGCTTTATTTAGTCCATTGTCCCAAGCGGTATCCATCCTTATAGCTACTTAATAAGACTTAACTTCTGTGTCCCAGGGGAAGGAACTGTATCAGTGGACTGGCATCATGATACAGGATATTGAGAGTACCCAAAATACAATAATTTCACAGCATAGATCAACTTCAAATAGGGTCTGTAGCTTGTTTATCTCACGATAACTCTGTTTTGTGTGATTTGTGGTTTTTATCTTGTCCACTTGTGGGGGTTTTATGGGCTTTTTGGGGGTGGGATGGGTTTGTTATTTTTCCCTTGTGTGCAACATCCAGATTTGTAATATTGAAATAATCTGAAGCAGTTCCCTCAAGTTATTTTTGATGCATGAGTTTTTCTTGGAAGTTGGCATTATGTATGTGAAGAGTACATGCATAGCTATCATGGAAATATTGGAAGCATTTCATAGTGTGTGGGCGAGGGGGTTTTGATAAGTTCAGAATTAATATTTAAAATGATAAAGTCAATTATAAAGATTATGTTAGTAAGGGAATAAATGGTAGGACCTGGGTAAAATCAGTGTTGACAAGTATAATGCATGCAGGGGAAAAGCAAACCTTCATTGTGTACATGGTTGGCTCTGAACTAGGCTTGGGAATGAGGTCTGAATTTGAGTCTATGAAGACTTGTATTTAATCCTTAGCAGTCTAGCAAAACCAAAAGAAAATAAAAGCTTGAGTGCTAAGAATCAGAATTAAGGAATAGGGATCAAAAAGGAGAACATAACTGAATCATTGCACACCTACATCTTGAATGTGCCATTTATGGCATTGCTCTCCCTTTTGCTTAAAAAACAAGTTAGTACCTGAGGAAGGGCCAGAGAAGTGTGACAGTTGCCCAGATATTAAAAAACTTTTGTAACAATAGATTGGAAAAGAGTTAAATCAGGGAATATGTGCTGGTGTCTGTGAGGACCATGAAGATTGAACTGATGCCAGTCACTTGCCTTCCAGTCAACATGAGTTCACGAAAGGCAGGTCTTGCCAAACTAACCTGATCGCCTTCTATGACCAAGTGACTAGACTCTTGGATGAGGGAAAGGCTGTGGATGTAGTCTTCTTGGATATTAGTAAAGCCTTCGATACAGATTTTCATAGCATTCTGCTTCGGAAACTGTCAGCCTCTGGCTGGACAGGCACACACTCTCCTGGCTGGAAAACTGGTTGGATGGCTGGGCCCAGAGAGTGGTGGGAAATGGAGTTAAATCCAGCTGGAGGCCAGTGACAAGTGGGGTTCCCCAGGGCTCAGTGCTGGGTCCAGCCCTGTTCAATGTCTTTATCAATGACCTGGATGAAGGCATCGAGTGCACCCTTAGCAAGTTTGCAGATGACACTAAGCTGGGTGGAAGTGTCGATCTGCTGGAGGGTCGGGAGGCTCTGCAAAGGGATCTGAACAGGCTGGACCGCTGGGCTGAGTCCAATGGCATGAGGTTTAACAAGGCCAAATGCCGGGTCCTGCACTTGGGGCACAACAACCCTAAGCAGTGCTGCAGACTAGGAGAAGCCTGACTGGAAAGCTGCTTGGAGGAGAGGGACCTGGGGGTGTTGGTCGACAGCTGACTGAACATGAGCCAGCAGTGTGCCCAGGTGGCCAAGAAGGCCAATGGCATCTTGGCTTGTATCAGAAACGGTGTGACCAGCAGGTCCAGGGAGGTTATTCTCCCTCTATACTCGGCACTGGTGAGGCCGCTCCTCGAATCCTGTGTTCAGTTCTGGGCCCCTCACCACAAGAAGGATGTTGAGGCTCTGGAGCAAGTCCAGAGAAGAGCAACAAAGCTGGTGAGGGGGCTGGAGAACAGGCCTTATGAGGAATGGTTGAGAGAGCTGGGGTTGTTTAGCCTGGAGAAGAGGAGGCTGAGGGGAGACCTCATTGCTCTCTACAACTACCTGAAGGGGGGTTGTGGAGAGGAGGGTGCTGCCCTCTTCTCCTAAGTGACAGGGGACAGGACAAGAGGGAATGGCCTCAAGCTCTGCCAGGGGAGGTTCAGGCTCGACATAAGGAAAAAATTCTTCACTGAAAGGGTCATTAGGCAATGGAACAGGCTGCCCAGGGAGGTGGTTGAGTCACCTTCCCTGGAGGTGTTTAAGGCAGGGGTGGATGAGGTGCTATGGGGCATGGTTTAGTGTTTGATAGGAATGGTTGGACTCGATGATCCGGTGGGTCTCTTCCAACCTGGTGATTCTATGATTCTTCCTTCTGCTGAGAGAGCTAAGAGGGCCTCAAATGAAACCAGAAGGTACAGGCTCAAAGGACATGGAAGTATCTCTTCTCACCACAAATAATATAGCTGTGCACTGACTGCCTTGCCACAGGATGTCTTGGATGCTAAAAGCTTATATATGTTCAGAGAACAATATAAATTAACAGATGATAAATCAGTCTAGGACCATTGAATAAAAAGGGTCAGCTTTGGCTAATGGAAATCCTTGAAGTACAAATATGTGGAAGCTGGAAGAGTATTGCTGCCTGCTTATTAATGAACTTTTCTTTCAGCAGTCTCAACTGGTTGTTGTTAGAGAGATGATAATGGATTACACGACACCTAAATCTGATCTAGAAAATCTGTTTTTATAGTACCTGTAGCCTGCAGGCAGCACTGTGGTCATTGGTCAGTTTTCAGAGGTTGTTGAGAGACTCAAAGATTTATTCAAAAGTTACTGTGCAAAGTATCTGGGTGTAATTGAAGCACTGATTTTATTTCTATTTTCTCTTTTGTTTTATTATATTGCATGAAAGTTTTAAAAGTTAGAAGTCACAGATCTTAATTTGTGTTTCAAATTTCTCACATATTTTAAGAATTATAGAAATTGCCAGGCTCCCCGTATAGCCCTATTCTAGCAAAATAAACAGACCACTGAAAAGCTTAGTAAGCAGCTCAAAGCTTGTCAGCCCGATATCTAAAATACTGTGATCAAATAAGACTTCTGTCATCAGTCTATGTCTAATTATGGATGCTGTATAAATACCCAGAAGAGACAAGGTGAATCTTTTCCTGCCACTTGGAATTAAGGGCGGACCAGAAGAAAACGGTGTGGCAGTACACTCACTTCCCATTATTGCTTTGTTTTTATCTTCTACCTACTGAATGCCAAGCAGTCTTCTGACTGGCATATTGTTAGTCCACCTTGAAAACAAATCAGACAATTGACCAAGAATCATTTGAGGCTGACAAGTGCTGCCAAATGTAGAAAAGGAGCTCAGCTGAAATTCTCAGCAGGCGGTGCAAGTCTCTTAACTTTCCTGTGGATCCCTGATTTGATTCAGCATTCAGATCCAGTTCACTGATGCTGACTGTTCCAAGAAGTATTAGAAATAAAAGGGAAACAAAATTCTAGCAAATTGGCCGTAACTGTCTTTGCGTAGGATGCCCTTGAGAATTCCTTTTGATTATTTCAAAATGGATTTTCTAAAGCAGTAAGGAACATCCAGAAAAGTATTTTTTGGCAGGAATATATGTTAGATCTTTACTAAGTCCTTTCTATTGTCCTTATCTGATTTTGTGCCTTCCTTAACTTATTTTTTCAGCCTTTTAAGGCATATATGCCTGATACACATGCCTGATATACTCAGCTGTACAGTGCTCAAGGGTAAACGATTACTGGAGTGTCCTTTTCACAGGTTAATAGTTTTGTCAAATAGAAAGTAAGTCCTTTTTCTTCTTGGTTTAAGAGACCAGCAACTATGGGAGGGATATTTATGCTGTGAGTTTTCCAGCTTTTAAATTGCTCTAACTTTCTACACCTACATCCTAGGTTTTCAGTATTTGTCTCCTTTTTTTTTTTTTTTTATTTCTCCTCTCCATAGGAATTTGTATGAATCCTCACGTTGTGTAAATTCATCCAAATTTCCTGTCGTTTTGTTGGGCATTATTTGACTTTGGCTAGGTGACTTGTCCTCCTCCTGTGCCATGACTTTACAGCATAGTGTAACTGTGAGATGGCTGAGCCAGAGGAGGAGCTCCTTGGCAGCTGTGCCACTAGAACCTGAAGTATTAGTTTCCTGCAGTTTCCATCAGTTCTGTCAGTCTGGAACTAAGAGCCTGTGTGCTTTCCTTGGAAATTTGGCTGGAAAAAATACAAGCCAAAAATCTCGGGTTTAGTACACTAGCATGTTTTTGGTTGGTGGTTGGTTTGTTGTTCGTTTGTTTAGTTTTTATAGGAGTGGATTTTGGGTTTTGTGGGGTTTTTTTCCCTGAAGAGGAAAAATTAAAGAAATTTTTTTTTTAGTATTTTTAACCTGTGAAGCACTAATTTTTGACAGGGCAGGGGAGTGGTGCCTAAACTGTCTTGGAATTTCCTTTGCCTCACATGCAAATGAAAGTGGACAGTAAACTACTTTCATCCTTTAGGCAGCTTACACCTTAAGCTCTTTATACACCACTGGTCACACCATCAACTTGAGCAGCCCCCGCAGCCGCACACCCTATTCTGAACTAATTGCCTGCCATTCTGGGAAAACAGCTTTTCTGCTGCTTTGTCATGTTTCAGAGTAACTAGGAGGGATGCTGCTATTTCAGCCTTCTGAAGAAGTTACAGAGACGTTTTCTCCAGCAGATAGAGTTGAGTTAGAAGTAGTATGGAATCGTTACTAACATATCAGTCACAACTTACTGCCTCTGTATCAGAGAGAGCACGTTTCCTCTGCAGTCTGCAACACAAAATATATTGTGAAGGGAAAGGTGTGATTTCTTTCTCATCAAAACTACCTTTCTCCTCCACAGAATCTTTAAAATGATACATCCTAGCCAGTATATTTGGCAACTTTCCCTAGATCTTTGCAATTTTGGCCTTGAAATGTACACTGTACCATTTTATTCCTTTGCCACTGTTAAGGCAGTGAAACAGTGAAATGGGAAGAAAGCTTGGTTCCATAACAGATAATTGCAGCTAATGCTAATTAATCTTTTTCTGCTTTTTCTGTTGAGAATATATGTATTATTTATTCCACTAAATAATCTAATTAGTTGTATTCAAACCAGATGGAGATATAATAGATAACACATTTCCCAAATTCTAATTGCCTGGTGATCGGATGGGGAGAGGTGGGGTGTGTAGTTTTATCGGGGTTTGGTTTTTTTTTTTCACCATGCAGAGATTCAAAAAGTCCGGTTGTGCAGCTAATTTTGGGTGGTGTTAGGTTTTCCCCTGAAGTGTTTTTCCAAAGTCAACATAGCTGATCTGGGATTCGCTGTAGAAATTCATCAACGAAGGCCCTTGTAGAGAAGTGTTTAGAGAGGTTTGTGCATCTTCCAAGATTTACCTGCCTTATTTGAAGTTGAGGCTACTTGATTTAGCTTAGATGATTTGTACCTGGGTTCATATCAAAGAGGGGCACTGTGATGACTTTAATGCTGATCATGTGGGAGCCATTCTGAACCAAAAAAATTGATGTGTCTGCTTTATGCATGCACAAAGTCAGTCTGCAACCTGAATACACAATTTACTAATAACTGAACAATGACTGTATCAATTTTAGACGGTATTTGATAAATACTAGCATGCGAGATGTGTGTTATCATTTAAAATAGAAAGCAGCATAAATAGGAGTGGGTCAGGTATCTGCATTTTTAAAGGAACTGAAGAGTTTAGACTTTCTGGCACGAATTTGAGGGTTTTATATTTTTTTTTCTTAAATTATACATAGCTATAAAAAACATTGGAAGTGTTTATTAGTAGGAGAGATCCTAAAGGTGAGGATGACTGCTGTTTTGAGGTCAGGTGTGCCTTTCTTTGTACTAGCTTTTTGTAGCATTCACTGCAGAGAAAACTGATAGCAACATGATGTCTGTGCTCCTACTTGTGTATGTTAATATAGGAAAAGAGTAATACAGAAAGAAGTACTGGTGTCCTCCTTCATCTTTGTTTTCCCTTGCTCATATTTTCACTTTTCATTTTGTTGTATTTATCTCTGGATGTGTTGTCAAAATTTCTAGACTAGAATAAGCTGTATAATATTCTTACACTGCTGAAGATAATTTTAGCTACAAAGAGAGGATCTAAATTGACTCAAAATAACTTGACAATTGCTTTATGAGCCAGAGGGTGGGGAAGTCTAAACTATGAGATGAAAGTACAACACAGTTGTGCTTTGCCAAAGTTTTCTGTCATTCCAAAACAGTATTATCAAATTGTATTAGTACATTATTACAATTTTAAAACAAATGAAATCCGACTTTTGTTTTGAGAGGTACTGAAAAATTTTTATCCACCAAATAGCTGATATGTATGCTGATTAGATTTCTCAGCTACTCCTGTTTGTGCTGAAGGTTTGTCAATGTTGAGTGCAAGTACAGCATCGTTTTGTACCACTAACCACATCAGAAGCAGATTTGACTTTATTGTGCATGCTTATCCATACCAGTTATTATTTTAATCATCAGTATTTGTAATGCCTTTTTTTTCTCATTCATTTAAAACAACTTGATTACATTAATTTATTTTTTTTAACTGTCTTATAGCTTCTGACTTATCCTGTCTTGCTTTTCTAGAAAGAGTTCTGGAAAGTCTACAAAAATGGACTTCAGGGAGAAAGTAACACAGGACATACCTGGTATTCATTTTACCTTGCATTTCCATTAATCATTGGCCTTTTTGTTATCCTTATTGTCATTTTTGTCATATGGAGATGCCTGTTTAAAAAGAAAATGCGTAGACAGTCGGTGTACATGCATGGGGGACCCCACGAAGCAATGGGTGATGGTGCTGTGGCTGATGGCAGAGGTCCTCTCCCGCCGCCTCTCAGCATTGTTCATTCCCCACAGGAGGAAATGTTTGAAGTCAGTGGGCTCTCTCCGGGAGGTCTGAGCTATACAGATGGGCGATCAGACTCAATATCCACAAGGCTTTCAAACTGTGATCCTCCTCCTTCATATGAGGAAGCCACTGGTGAAATCAGTGTGAGAAGTGGTGAAACTGAACAGCATTTAGATCCACCCCCGCAATATGAAGACATTGTGAATTCCAGTTCAGCCAATGCAATTGCCCTATCTCCTATTGTCACTAGTACCAAGTAAAGCAAGAAGAATGCTATGGACTTTTTAAAAATTATTAATCATTTTGTAGCACTTTATCATGGCTTATTATGCATTTCTGTAATTTAATGGACTTGTACAATGAACTTCACTTTTGGTTTAGATTTACTTGTTCTTTGGGTATGGGTTTTTCTTCCCCTGCAGCAGGTCTTAAAAGATAGGGAATTTGTATTGAGAGTGTTGTGCAGGTACAATTGTGGTGCTCTGTCATGCTTCTCCAAAGTACCTCCACTTTGAGGGTTATCACTCATTTTATTCTGGATATTGTCGACATTCCCCACAAGATTTGTGAAATCCCCTTCCTTACTGCAGACTGTCTGCATTGCCTGAAGTAGGGAATCCTTAAGCATCACTTCAGGTAGTTATTTACACTAAAGGAGGCTGATTTTGCAGTATTGCCTCTTGTCTGGTTGGTTCCTTTTTCTCACTTGGATTTTTGTTACATGCTACACTGTATCCGGGGCCCTTGCAAGGCCGAGTGCAGTATGCCACTGTGTTCAAACCAGTATCTCATTAGAGTGTGCTGGCTTAATAGCAATAATTTCAGAGTCCTAGCAGAAGAGATGTATTCTTTTGCTATTACAACTCAAAATTCTGTAAATGTTTAGAAGCTAACAACTTGTGATACTAATTAGTGAATTTAAGTGTACTTTTTTGTCAGTGTTCTGCCTTTCCTCTCTGTTTTCCTATCTATTTTTACTTGTGTATTCTAAAGGTGAGAAGTGTGCACGTGTTAACTTTAGAACTTGAAAATTCATGCAGCAGTAAATAATGAAATACTCAAGAGTAGGTAAAGTCCCAATCAGAGTCTTCCTACTATAGTCTTCACTGGGACTGGGATATTTTCCATAAACACATAAACCCTAAGGTATTAGTTTGCTTTTTAAAAGGGAAAAACAAGGAAAGTGTTCAGCGTGTGTGACTTTTTTTTTTCTCCCCAACTGTGAAGTAAAAACCCTTCCCTCAAATCCAGATACTCTTTCGCCTCTTGCATACTTACATGTCCTGTGTGTGCACATTGTATTGGTGGCTGTGGAAGTCCTCTACAGAGAACATAGATAACATTTTTCAACAACAAATATGCTTATCACTTATCCATTCTGACAAAGTGCTTAAGTTGCAAAAGTTAACAATATGTTATAATGAAACACAACTACTTATATTTTTCATTGTTTCTAGGAACAGTAGTGCTTCTGTCCATGGTGTGGATTCTCAGTATACGCAAGCCTTTTTTTTTTCCACAACTCTTAAATCAGAAGTGCTCATCAGAGTAAGAGGTGCTGGGGAGCATGTTAGCCCAGGCTGGCCCTAGAAATTGTTTGGCCACCCTGGCTCTGCTCATTCCAGTTGTGAGCTGTGAAGCCCACCAGATATAGGGCAGAACCTTGAGGACCTACTGTGTTCTCTCTCTAAGGACACAATGCAGACATACCCCCATGCATTAGTCTGGAATGACCGTTTGAGGTTAGAGAGGTGTGGATTTCTGTCAGACTTGATCCAAGTTAGAATAGAAGCTTGTACAGAATTTCAGCCACCTGGTTTAGATGACATTTAAACTGCTGCAGCTGGAGTGTGGCAATTTTTCCCAGCTTGATTTAGAAGTTCATTGTTTGGTTTAGTTTATGAATATTCATTTTGGTTTTCTTCTTCCTCCCCACCCCGCTCCGTAGCATGACATTAGGTTTAGTATTTTTCTGTGTTCTACTAATCAGTTAACACTAACTGAAATGTATTTAGCACTGAAGGGCTATTGTGTCACGTTGGCTTTCTTACAACAGAAACTGATGTTGCACCTTGTTCCAAAGACCACAAATTAAATGCCAGTGCCATCCATTTGAAGTTCTTGTAAATGTCTGAGATGCATGCTGGTGTCCACTATCTTACAGTGGCTTGGCTGGCCTTTTCCTTAAGGGATTTTACAGAAAGGTGCTGAAAAGAAGTCTATGGTCATACATGAGTGTGTATAGCTCACACTTCTGTAAGAAATTGATATAATATATTCACAAATGAAGTAAGGATTTTATGATTAATTCTATGTTCTTATTTTTGGCAAAAAGTAGGTTGCCTAAATTGTGTAGTGGGGAACTTCAGTTGCTAAGACAAGTTGTATTAGAGTTAATGGATGAACTCCAGGCCAAAATGTTGTCAAAAAGATAACTCCTATATTCCTTTTTTCTTAATAGATATTGGAGAGATAAGTACAATATGTTTTGGACATATGGACATATGTTTGGACATATGTTTTGTTATATGTGTCTTGAGTTGCCGCTTGTCACAGTTAAAGCTCCTTTTATACTGAGCAACAGTTAATGTACTGCTATAGGCAGACATTACCGAAACAAAGTGCCTCATATCAACATGCAGGAACCACCTCAAAAAAAATCTGGTATTTCAATATCCGTGCCATATTGGCATCTCCTGTGCCTGCCAGCACAGCTGGCAGTTTTAGCAGTAATTTTTATTGTTCAGATATAAGACTTTCCTGTAGGAAATGCTTGGAGATCACTCATTTCACATTAGGTCATTCAGCAGCTGCCATCATCCCCTAAATATGGGCAGTGTAGTTTAGAGATGAGCTGGCTTTTCTTGTTTTCTCTTTTATTTTTCTTTTTTTTTAATTACTCTATGTTCCACTGCCAGTTTTAGTGACTTTATGCTTCTGGCATCTAAGTTGATTATGTTGCTGTTTCCTATAAATACCTTTGTGTGCAATGCAAAAATGATGCTTGTCTTTCCAAAAAAGCCACAACCAAATATCTTAAATGATCTGTAAGTTGAATTTTTTGGGCTATGCATTTTCCATGTGCATCAGCATGAATGCCATTGTAGGATATAGAGATGTCTTTGTGAATAAATTTCCTAATTAAACAAAACTGACGCGCAACAGTTATCCAAATGTATTTCCTTTAAGACATGAAATGTTATATTAATGTCAAATTACAAACTGTTTTATTCTGTTTTGTGAAATGTGGGAAAATAGCTTCTTCTTTTGGTTGTTTTTTCTAATCTGATTGAAAAATAATATTTCATATATACAGGGGTTTTATACAACTTTTCTAGCAAATCACTTAATAGTTTCACCTATCATGTAATTGTTCTATCATGCAATAAATACTACAAATTTATAGTTTTCCCTCTGTAAAGGTTTTGCCAATCTGAATGCAGTACTGTCTTGACTTATGACATGAATAGTCAGGATACTGCCTTTCCCACTTCAAATGTAACATTGAATTACATCTTGTGTTAGGATTGAGATGTTTTATCTACTAAAACTAACTTAAATGTAAGTGTTGCTGTTTTAAGAAATGATGGGAATTATTTGCTTAGATGATATTAAGCATTAGTGGAGGTTGTTCTGTCTTCACTGGATGTAAATAACCTCTGATACAGTATTGCGTATTTTAAAGGGGTTTGGTTTACATTAAATGATCCTATTTAAACATTTTTGCCTATGTTTATAGAAAATTTTTTGTAACATTTGTTTTTGGACATGCTAAATAAAATTTTTTAAGATGCCTCATGTTTCAAAATATCAATTACACACAACTGCAGTGAGAACTAACTTTGTAAAGTGATGCTCTTTAATTCCCATTGGTTTATGTAACTGATCATTTGCAGTGAATTGGTTGTTTTGATAACTTAAAATATAAATGTAATTTTGTTTTCAAGTAGACTTGATATTATTTCTTTTAATCTGATTTGTGAATTTGTTTTCAGTTTTTAAAAAAATGCATTTGTTGTAGCCATAGCTAAATAAGTCACAGGCTGAAGGAAAGCAGAAATTATTACAATGAAATGAAGCAGTGTACTGTAGGAAAAAAATGTTAAAATCAGGGGACTCAATTTCAAAGTTGGCTTCAGCCATTCACAAGGAAGTGATTGCAAAATTTTGCATCAGCTCTATGAATGATGTATTAATAGGAAACAAGTCAAAAACAAACAGCCTTGTGTAATGATTCCTGCTGGAAACTGAAGGGTTTCCATTCCAGTTAGACAAAGTTTGTCATCCTTTCTCACTCAGGTGCTGGTAAATAGCATAATATGTTCCTGATATTTTTCATTAGCTTACCGCATCACCAGAGGCTGTGGGAGATGTTAGTGAAGACTGATAGGAGGTACGTATCTTAGAACTTCATGAGCACAAGTGCAGTTTCGTACAGGTCATAACAAAAATGCAAAAAGAGTCACTTGAAGCAGCAAAGTGTGTGTGATTTTGCAAACCATCATGTGCATAGTGTAGCGCCTTGCTCGCCTTGGTAAGCTTTTATTTGTCTAGCTCAGACCAACACCATCCAAACAGAACACTGTGTGTTCAGTTAAGTGGCATTCACTGTGCATATACACGTACAGTATCCTGACCACACATCCATCAACATTGGCTAATGTGTTTACACATGCTTCAATGCATGATGGCTTCTGCATGCCTGGCTTCTAGCTACTGAAATGTGGTAGCTATAATGTTAAACTGGTATCATGAATCTTGGTGTCTATAAAAAAATCAAATAGTTGTATCACATATCTAGTGATGAATGTTCATGATTTATTGTTTCTTATGTCCTGAATACTGCTCTCTGCCACTCTAAATCATGCTGACAGATTCCTTTTTATCTTCTGCATAATCTGTGAATATTTCCTAGTGCTACTAACTGATTTTTAAAAAGAAAAACCATGTCCAACTGAAAGCAGTGAGGTGACATCTGTACTGTTTCATTGCTTGCTTCACACACGTTTGATTGATTTGCTACAGGATAATTGAACTTTCAGCTTTGCCAGAAAGTTGAACTACACTTTTCTTCTGCAGTGAGATCTCAGTAATTGTATTTTTGATTTGGCAGCGAGTTATTGAATGCTAAGTAACAATTCAGTGCAAGAAAGGTGTATACGTTATCACAGAATCATAGAATCACCAGGTTGGAAAAGACCCACCGGATCATCGAGTCCGACCATTCCTATCAATCACTAAACCATGCCCCTCAGTGCCTCATCCACGCGTCCTTTAAACACCTCCAGGGAAGCTGACTCAACTACCTCCCTGGGCAGCCAGTGCCCAATGACCCTTTCCGTGAAAAACTCCTCTTCTCCAGGCTAAACAACCCCAGCTCTCTCAGCCGCTCCTCATAAGGCCTGTTCTCCAGCCCCTTCACCAGCTTCATTGTTCATTATGCAGCATTCGTCTACCATTTAGCTCTCTGCCACAATGTTTGCTGTAATATTAGGACATGTTCTTTTTCCCCATTCTGTCTCAGTGTATCATGCAATAAAAAGCACACCAACCACTGTGCTGTTTCCCCCTGTCTTGGGACAAAGAATGAAGAATCAAAACAAAACCTTGTAGCGTGACCTGCCCTTTCCTTTTCCAATTGGAAGCTTTGTAGGTACCTGTGTACCTACAAAGTTAGTTGAGGAGCTTAAAGCAAGAAGGAAAGAAGTACTCAGAAAACTTATTTTGATACTTCCAGCAATGAAATCTCTGCTTAAGGAGTAATCTATACCAGATTGTCTCCCTGGCCTTTCCCAGGGTATAGGGTGTGTTTTGCCACAGAACAGATCCTGGACCAATTCCATCGGTCAAAGGCTCACAATCTAAGTTTATTTTTATTTTTCTTACTCCATTTTCAATGCTAGCAGTGGCAGAGCACCCACTCTTCAACATATGCAGTGACATAAGTTGTTTACTCAATGACTGCAAACTGCGAGGTCTGTATGTATGAGGGTCTGGGACTCAGGCTTTCCTACTTTCCTTCCTTGTCCCTTTACCTTGCTGTCTTGGTCACAGACCATGCAGTATTTCAGAGCCAGAGAAAAAAACAAGGGGCTAAATGCAGGGACCTGGGCTGGATGCAGGCATCAGTCTGCTGTGACATGTGGTGAAGGCCGGGCTGTTGCCACCTGTGGCCTTTTAACTTCCAGTCTTACGGTAGCCACCACACATGGATCATTTCCAAGATTATAAACATTGCAGACAGCATTTCTTGCAAGGATTTTCTGTGAAAAGTGATACTGTCAGAGAAAAACAAGGATGATGCGACCGGCTCAAAAATTTCCTCAGCTGATAGCTTTAAGCAGTCTTATCACAAGTCATTTACTATTAGAATTGCTGTTGGTTTTCATTTCTTCCTTTCATTTTTGCATTGTATGTTTTTCTGTTTATGGTTCTGTTGGAACCATAGGGTTTTTTCCATACAGATGAATGAAGATGAAATATATCTGCCTTCTGAAAGGAAACACCACATGTGAAAGTTGCTCAGACTAGATTTTCTCACGTAGTCACCCCACAGCTGGGCTGGGCATGCTTGCACATTCATTTGCTGGTAATGTAGGCAACAGTAAGCAAAGTCTGCTGTGAAAGCACCTGACTGAATGGGAAAGTTGAAGATAAATGCCAGCTTTAAAATGAAAACAGCTGCCTTCCATGCAAAAAAACAAACGTTGACCCCAAATCTAAGCCTGACTGCCCTCGGTGGTCACACTGCATCGGAGGGACCAGAGATCTGCAGCACAGCTGCTTGTACACTGCAGACAGCAGCCTGTCTGCCATCATAGTGAGACTCGTGGGCATGGGAAAGGTCCGTCATCCTGATGATTAGCACAACCAAGTCAATTGTATGTTCGTACTTCTGTGGGCTTTGCCCACAATAAGCATATTGTAATGTTTTAGGTTCTGTTCTCCACATGTGGGTGCTCACCAGAATCTGAGGCACGGGGACAGCTAAGACAAAATGTTGCTTTAATATCTAACATGCCCTTTATGATCTCCAGGGAATGGCTCTGTTCCACATCCACACTGTCTGTGCGCAGCCAGGCTTTGCCAGCTCTGCCTGGCATAATGCCCCTACGCCGCTGGAGCAGCCTGTGCTGCTCTACAGAGTGCGCTGCGCAAGGCAACCAGAGCTGTGCTTGGAGTAGACTCGTTACTGGCTACAGGAATTGGCGCTGACATTTATGTAATTTTTCTTACGTTCAGTCTGAGCTCCAGAATTTTTTTTTAACAGTTTAATAACTTCTGCAATGTGAAAGGATGTCTAACATGTTTAATCAGATGTGTCTACTAATGGTAAAAAGTTAGATGCTTCATTTTTCTATTTCTGGGCTTTTTTTCCTCTTAACTTGCTGATTTTGGCATTTTGTTTAAAAACAGTGCTGAATAATGACACCTCTTTTTTTTTTCCTCCCTAAAATCTTTCACACGCTTTTTTATCAAACTGCATAAAAGTTGATATTTTTATTGTGCAGATTCTCTAGAAGAAATGTCGGTTTGGAAGTAATTTCTAGTGTTACATTCTCCTCAATAATTTTTTTTAGCCTTACGAAGTGTCATTTGTAGCTCAGTTTCCCTTATCTAACCTATTTGTGCTGCCACCTTCACTACCTTTCAGCCTTTCCATACAGGCAGCTTGACTCTGTGAAAATGCTACCACCTCCACTACTGGCAGGCAAAGTATTTTAAAAAGGGATTTCTGTCCTGCACAAGGCTTTCAGATGCCTTTCAGATACCTTTCAGATACAGAACATTTACTGTTCTGTATCAGCACAGCCTGAAAACTGTTCATAAAATCAGTGCCAAAACATTCGGTGGCTTGAAGCTGCCAACACACCAGCTTGTGAGGAAGGCTGGTTCTTGCCCTGACTTTCCCACTCACCCACAGCCCTGGAGCAAGGATTTGAACTTGAGTTTCTTCTATTGTGTGGCCTTGGACTGTTGTGCACATTAGACAAAGCTAGCAGTCTTCAAGTTTTTCAGACTTCAAAATCCCTTGAAATTTCCTGTAGTATGTGCACATTTCTGAGTATGGTGAATTTAAACTAATTATGATAGACTTAACTTACATGTTAGCTTCTTATGAGTCATTGGAAAGCAGACCAGTATTTTTCTGTCAAGGATTATCAGAGGTGTGGATTTGAGTCACTCCTCTTGGCTTTTTTTGTATGCTGGTGACACCAACCTTCCCATCATAGGTTTTTGATCACAAATTCCATCTGGAACCTCAAAAAACTTTGCCACTGCAGGTTCTGTTGCTTGTTTTTGTCAAAATTGGCATGGTCCCATGAGCAATTTTAGCTCATGGAGAGTTCATTAAAAAATTAGTTTACTAAAAACATTCCTGAGCAGCAGTAGTCAATAGCTGATTGACTACAGTGATGTCTCCTAGCAACTTGGCTGACAGAAGATCATCCCATATTGCTCATTTGTCCAGAGATTTCCAGATTGCTGTGTAAAAATGTGTTTATTGTGATAAGGCTGACTAAAGCCTCTCACTTCACCAGTACTCCCTCCACCAAGTTTTGGGCCATACTGTTGAAAAGGCTTCTCCAAAAGCGACATCAAAGGTATGAGCCCCAGACTTCTGACCCCTATTTCAAGAGCAGGACATATACAAAATGCCTTCCCAGGCAGCTGAGTGGCACTACCCCAAGTGACCAAAACATTCAATTCCCTTTGGTTTGCCCTTTCCTAGCAGCTGTTCTATGCCCTGGCTTGACAAGAATAAAGAGAAACCTGAGGAGTTCATTTTGCTGTTGGGCACAGGTTTTTAGAGTCAAGTACTGCCTGTGGACCTTTCGTGTGGCACCCCGTCTGTGCTGGTGACAATGGCAAATGATTGGCTTGTTGATAGCAAACATCATTTCAATAATCCTTTCTTTTAAAGCGATTTCTGTTGTTGGTTGTGAACAAATGCTCTTTTTCCACAAGATTGCACAGGTGAGTTGCTGTGAGATGCTACCCTCCCATCATTCTTTTCCTCATGGTGTTCCCTTCTGCTTTCTCAGATTGCATCCTTGGGCTGCAATGACACCGTCATAACCGCTATCTGTACTGATCTGAGGTTAGCTAATATTCAGCACAGATATCACGAAGGGGTTGCTGGGTGAGAGGCAGCAGAAATGCTGTCTGCTCTCCCTCCTGAAGAAGGGCATCTAGCACTGATGGAGAATCCCTAAGCTGCCATGGTTGTCTCTACCTGAGACATCACTTCTCTCCTCTTGAGGTCCATGGAGTTGCTTTTCTCTTACTTGTGTGGCCTTAATTTTAATTTCTGGGGTGCACATTGTAAAAGCTTCACTTTTTTACGTGGCTTTGAAGGGGATATAAAGAAATTATGTGAAGGTTCTTTAGGAATGTTCCTGCCATCTCTGTCTAGTACCTTATGCAAATTTTGATCTTCACTTTGTTATTTAAGCTGCTGGCAGGTGAATTTAATTAATTTTGATAGAACGCTACTGGGTGGGTTTTTCAAGTCTAATTGTTGGAAGGGCACTCAGAAATGGTAAAGGGTCTCTTCTAATGCCAAATCCACAGGAAGTGATACAATTAAATAACGGTCTATTTTTTTCTTAGTTAAAAAAAGAAGAGAGAGAAAAAAAAAAAGGAAGAGGCCAGGTCAATTGAAGCAATTACACTGCTAGTAGTATAGGAGTTTTAGAAGTCCTCTGAACCTCTTTATAATTTTACTCTCTATATTTGGATCAAGTTAATACACACATCTCTGCTTTGACTTAACCCGCCCTTGTGCTGTGGTTGATATCAGGATTCCCAGCAAACCCACAGCAGGAAGATCATCAAAATGGGGATGTCGGACCACTTACTCAGTACTAACAATCCTCAAGGGCAACCTGAGATACTGGTCCACTAAACTGGATTGGCCAGTTCAGGTACTGGTGGAATCAAACCCCGGAGAGGGTTAATAAGAGACTCCTTGGAGTGCAGCAAGGCAGTGGACGGGGAGGTGTGCAGGAATGTTGAGGTTATCCCAGCAACATTGCAGTGCTTGTCTACCTGGTAGGAGTTTTCATTCCTTAGGATTGTTTAAATCACTTCTCTGCTCCTCTGGTGGTGTGCATAAGGCTATCTCTACAGGGCAAGTAGATAAAGTGTCCCCTATAGCCAAGATATTTGCAATATTTTCCCTGTAAGTAAAAATTTCTATCATCAACATGTCTCCTTGTCATCTCCCTTCTAAGGCTCTGTCTGCAACAACAATAGCATTTGTCCTGCTGTATTTCACCTCAAGAAATCAACAGAATGGTTGAAGTTAGATTTCTACATAAGTTTATATATTCAGGTATCAACTCTGCTCTGGATATCAGAATACCTCTGAGGTTAGAGTAGCAAGTTCCTGTACCTGCCTCTGGCCTTAAATGATTAAATGTATTGAACAGATGACTCGTGCTGTGGTTGAAAAGCACTGATAAAGAAATGTGGAGAGTTAAATCTTGCTATATTTTAGGTATTTTCCCTTCAGTCATGTTCCTCTTGAACTGAACACTCTTCAGAACATCTCTTCACAGATTAGGCTTTCTTTTTATTCAAGCCTATGTCAAGGTAAATTTATAATAGAAGTTTTCTTTCACTTGTGTATAACCTTGAGAAAGATTTTTTCAGCTGATAGTTTGACTAACCTTACAAAGACCAGAGCTGAACAATTTTGTCTAATCTCATCATGTCGGAAAAGATTTATTAAGCTTGTATTAAGAAATGAAAAGACTAAAAATGCAGTAGTTGTGCACAAGTCCATTCTCATTACATCTTTCCAAGTAACTATTTCAAGCTTTCATCTGTTGTTGAGCTTCATTTCTATCCCTAATAAAGCCAATCTAAGACAAATAATGAAATATTGATTCAGCAACTTGAAACTTTTTAAACTGCCATTTTATTCAATGCATCCATTGGCAGCGCAGCAGAATGAAAGTTTTATTGTAGACTGAATGAACTTATTGGTTTGAGCATGACATGATAAAATCATAACATAGCAATAAAATTGCAGGGCACATCTATACCATCTGTTTCATAGTGGAAGAACAAAGAACATTTTGATGATGGCCTCAAACAATAAATCTGGATTTTGAAAACAAAAACAATTGGAGTTTGTAATGTTAGGAACAGCCTAAGATGTTGCACATACTCCTTCCCCTGCTGTTGCTCAGCTGCCAAGTTCTCCCAGGCATTTCTTTGCTTAGGCATCCTTAGCTGTTACAATCTGCTAGGCTGAGCGGTCTAAAAAACATCTTTAAGTCACAGAACACTGAGTCAACAGATGTTTGTATCTTCCTATCTTATCTATTGTTTTTAGTGCTTTTTTGTTTTGGAGTGGGCAGGAAGGAAGGTGGTCAAGTTCCATTCCTTCATGGTCAGTCAGTGATAGGAAATAAGAGTTAAAAGGGTCACAATCTATTACTAGGAGACAAGCATGAAACAAAGGTTTTGTTCAATCTTCCATCAAAACACTGAAACTCTGGTAACTAAGCCCTGTGTTATCAGCAAATTAGGCAACTAGATTGCAGTAAACCATGCACTATATGCAGGAAAGTTGTTTTCATATCAGTGAAGAAAGATAAGAGAGATCTCTTATTCTGACCACTCTTCAAATATTCAATATCATGTCCCTTGTATTTTTAAATATCCTGTGACATTAAAGAAGGGGCCATAAAATACTGTCCTTGTAGCAATTGAAATATGTAGATATAAAATATGATTAAGGTATATAATAAATTCTTTTAAAAAAATATTTTTGTTGCAAGGTTATAAATGTTATAGCATATCTACATAGAAAGATATAAAACCCACCTTTCTTCTTTGGTGGCTGGGATCTCTTGCAGGGAGTTTCTGCACAGTTTCTTACTGTTTTCTGTGTGTCCCTGTTCTCGCAACAATCCTCTCTAATGTACCTGGATGACCTGCTGTAATGGTATCTGTTCAAAGCCCATGTATTGATTTTTGGAGGAGGAAAGGAGAAGACAAAAGATGTCAGAGTTGTAGAAGCCACTAGTTTCTAGTCCAGCTACAGCACTATTATTGCTTCAGTGCATATGTCTACACTCAGTGGTAAAACTCCTCTCTGGCAAATCCTCCTCAGTTCATCTACCCATCTTCAATTCCTTATCCTGTTCACTTGCCGTGCCAACACATGGTGTGTACGCTCTTTCCTACAGCCTCACTCACATCCTGCTGCTTTACAGAGCCAGAGCTTCACAGGTAATTGCTATGAGTCTACCATCAGCTCCAGTGAAGGAGGCTTTCATCCTTGCCCAGCTGTCTCTACGAAGCACCCAGCTACTTGCCTGATACAAATTGGCACCCGTCAGATTTTAAACAAGAAGGATGGAAGCAACTGGATTTGTTTGTGTTTAAGCCACAGAAGGCACAGTTTTCATTTTTTATAGTGCTTGCCTGTTTTAAGATGAGAGCTTGAAAAATGCCATTAAAATGAAGAATAGTTGTGAGGTAATAAAGAAACAATCTTCTTGCTTTTAAGGACTTGAGCTGAAAGCTAAATGACTGTAGTGGTTCAGATTGTAAAACCAGTGGGAAATTTAATGAACAGTGACCCCACTGGAAAGTCAATCTGTCTGTTAATATTTAGTTTTGTCATTTCTTCTGAAAAGCAATAAACCTCTATAATCTAATCTATTGGGTTTGGAACCTGGGGTCAGGCTCATGTTGAGCTTAAGTGTGACAATCTGTCTCAGCTGAAATTACAGAACTTCCCTGTGTAATAGGTAAACATCTCAAGCATGAAATAAATATGCAGGTGCTCAGGGAAATAGGTATGCTTGTGGAAGGGAAATTGTCACAAACTTGACTGCGAGAGGTCTAAATGGTCTGCAAATTCCCATAATATTCAGATGATTCAGACAGTTAAATTATTTAAGATATAAAGAAGAAAACTGATTAATTAGTAGTGGCTGATGCCCCAGTTCTGTAACGCATCATTCATCTGGTTGCTGTAGAATATTTATGGCAAATCTCATAGCAAAGGTGGTAATCAAATAAGAGATAAAAATATGAACCATTTTGCTTATGCTTAGCTCTTAAAAACATGTATTTACTTAACCAGGTAGTGAGACAAGGATCCTTGAAAGCTAGTTGATTTAAAGAGGTGAGTTTTAGCTACAGGCTAAAATTAGTAACCCAAAAGCAGGAAAGCTTCCAGCTTTGGGTAGTATCATCCACACAGGTTGTTGCTGTGAGCATAGGCCTAGAAGAGGCTTCAGAAGCTGTCTGCTCCTGTCCCCTGCCACAAGGCAGAATCAGCTCTGTCCTTTAAAATTCTTCATTTGGTCTAAAGTTTCAAGTTGGCTTTCTTTTAATCTTACCTACTTCTTAAAGAAGAGGCTGATCTTGTTTGGTTACACTTTATGACTAACATATTAAGTGGCTTTGCACAGCAGCTTGTCCTGTGAGAATGGAACTGTGCATGGGTGGGATATGACTTTGGAACTCTTCAGGCTTCACCATTCTTCTTTGTTTCCCCAGTTAAATATTGAGGATTATCCAGAATCCAATTCCTGTATCTGCACAACCCTCTGTCACACACCGAGGGGGACAGAGTAGGACCTAGAACTGCATTTAAACATTTCATTTATTACCTATAATGTTGCAATTCTAAGTCAAAGTCTAAACCAATATTAGCATCCTGTAAGAGTTTGTGAGGGACTTTATGACCTGTCTGGAGTTCAGTGATAAAGTCTTTTTCGATGCTCCCACGAGGTCACTGCAGGTGAAGTTTTTGCAGACACTCTAGTGCTAGGAGGGATTGGATCCATGATGTTATGTTGACATTGGTGGGGGTCTCAGACCAGCTGAAAGGGAGCTCCAATTATGCCCAGCTCCTCTCATCCTCTTATAGTTCCTTCTGGAGTTCCTTCTGGATAATATCTGGGATATCAGTCAGCACAGCTCCTCACCTTCTTTACCTTTTGGCCAGTGGCACCACTGTTACGCGACATGGTGAGTTGCTCTGGCCCCCCTGCGGGTGCAACCTCCACCAATATGTAGGGATCTGAAAAACTCCAAGGTCATACATCAAGCCATTTCCAACACACAAAACTCACGGTTTCCTCATCCATAAGTTCTCCAAGTACAACATATATTAGTTCCTATTCATTAATTTTATTAATACTTCTGTTTTCATCATCACCTCTGATTCCTTGTTCTGTGGTTATGGTGTAACACTGCATGTCTGCGTTGATATGCGGGAGGGGGGTGACCAGGGGCCAGTTTGCTCATCCTGACAGGCAATTGAGTGGAGAAGACACAATGGCTGCTCATTCTCCCTGACTTATCCTCGCTACACACATGGGCTTTGATGTGGCCGCTGATGTGCAGTGGCCACCAGACCTCCATCTCGCTCCTCTCCACCCTGTGGCTCAGCAAAGCAGCAGCTCTCTTCAGCAGCTTCCAGGTGGGGGAGGGATCACCCTCACAGTGTACAAATTTAATGGGAGATAAATTAATTGCTTTCATGCTGCATGTCACAATAAATCTGCATTTTCTTCCTTATAAGGCATTAATAAAAGTTGTGTAGCTCTATTTATGTGTGTGTGTCAGATAAAATTTCTTTAAAGTCTACTGAAGTTTATTTTTGCTTAAAAGCCTATTGCAATTTACAGTCAAGTATATAACACAGATAAAACTTCACATTTAAAATGTTATAAAGCTTTTTATAGTTGCCATCTTTTTTCCTCTTTTCTTCTTTTTTTTTTCTTCAGTCTGGCATTTGGTTCTGTGGGCTGGAAAAAGAAGCTTTCTCTGATAGGAATGTCCTTTTCCACTAAGCAAATTTTGTTGATGTAAAGGCAATTTTCCAACTGGCTATTTGCTGTTGGTAAAGGACAGTGAAAGGTTGGTAAAAAATAGTCTGGAGAAGGCCACTATTGTAATGAAAAGGAATCAACCTGTAAAGTTTTGTACTGGTCTTCAGGCTGTCTTGGCACAGCAAAGGCCAGTAGCAGGGTGAGGACCTCCACTATCAGCTCCAGGGCGGAGTTGGGATGGGGATAGTGACTGGGGACCACCACAGAGCCAAGGACTGCCAGGCACGGCCAGGGATATGAGGCAGTTCTGTGGCCCAGCCTGGGATCTCAGCAGGTGAAGCAGGGTCTGCTCTCAGCCCAGGGCAGGGGCCCCTGATGCTCTTCCTCATCGGCTTTGCCCACCAGAGCCAGCTCTGGGTGAGGGGCACAGAGCCCTAGGGTGCCCCAGCCCTCATCCAGGCAATGATTTGATCCCCAGAATTAGCAGGATCCTCCTTTTGATGCCACCTGTTTCCTTCTGCCCACTCCGCACAAGTGTGATGGGGCAGACAGGAGGATGGCAGCCTCCCAGCCCACCCCCAGTGTGCCCTTAGCTTTTTTTGCATTTTGCACTCCCCGGTGCAGTCCTGATGCCTAAATATTTTTACTCATGCTTTAATCTGCTAAGCAAGCATTCTCATTAGAAATATTTTCTCTCTTTTTGCCCTGGCAGCACTGTGCATGCTCAGTGTGCATGGCCAGCAGCAGCCGCTCCAAGCCCTCTGTACAAAGTTAAATTCAGCTTCATGCTGCACCACTCCCACCACACCTTTTTCTGAGCAGAGCCTCCTTGTGTCTTTCCTGAAGTAAATTTGGAAACTATAGACTTAATGAAGAACTGTATGAAATACACCTTGTGGGGAAAGATCCCAAATCTGACTTCTTCATGAGTGTACAGTGCTTCTTTGGACCAGCAGACAAGCCGTGGGCAGCAGAAGTGTGGATGTAACAGTGTTCTCTGCCTGTTCATGTTGTCCAAAAGAAAGACAAAACAAAAATGAGAGTAAATTATTTTTTTTTCACGATGGCAACACAGCCACTTCTCAAATCAGGGCACGGGATCATTAGAGACTGATCTTTCTCATCTGTGCAGTACTTGCTTCTGAGCGCAAGAGTTTCTCTACAATGTGCTGAGAATTGTCCCCTCAGCACTGCCACAGTCTCTGCGGCATAAATGACTCTTCACCATCTTCACTCCCACCCTCAGAGGGTGGTGGTGCACTCCCATGGATAATGATGGCTTTGTGTGTAAGTCTAACATGGTGTGGGCAGGGGACTGTGTACGTGGGCATCAATTTCACCAAGAGTGACTAATCAAACTAGTTGCTTCCTCCATTCCATGGAGCTGCCCGATGGTTTACAGCAATTAAATAGCATGATATGTGGGAGCAGTGCATACAGTAATGTCTATGTCATGCTAAAAATGTTGACCTCTTTGTGTCCAGGGGTCTGGCACAAGCTGCACCCTGTTCCCTGTCACCACTTGCTGTCACCTGCTCGCTCCAGTGCGCTTGGCTGCAGGCTGAGCAGCCAGTTTGCTCTGGAGGAGTCAGTCCTGCCAGGCCTCCTGCACCTCTGAAATGTCCTCCATGCCTTCCTGTCCTCATCATCTGCTGCTCATCCTGCTGCAAATAGTGCGGTCATAGTGTATAAGGTCCTTTATCTCACCTTTCTTATTTATTCATTTTAAGAGGTGGCTTGTAAGAATGTGATTCCTCCTTCTAACAGCGTAAGTCATAGCATTTCTGATGTGGTGTGTCTCTCATTTACCTGTCAGCATCTGGTTAATGACCCTGTATTCTCCTTTCTGATGACACTGCAAATCACAGCCAGAGCCTGGAGCTGGCAAGTAACTTCTGTGTAACACAAAGCGAAGACAAATCACTCATCTAGAACTGAATCACTCAGAGGAAAAATATTTCAGCTGCATCTGACAAGACAGTTGCAAAACAGGCATTGCTTTTTCACATATAAGACAGAATATGAAATATGTGGGGAAAGAAACATTTCTGGATGGCATTATCAAAAATGTTTAGCATATGGTTAGCAGTTTCCAGTCAAGTGGGAGATAAACCTTTTATAGACTGCAGTAGGAGCAGTGATTTGCTGTCAGTGGTAATTTCAAAAAGCACATTAAAATTAACCAGATTAAGAAGTGATACAGAAATTTGTTGGCTAAATAAGAAAGGTTACAGACCTGAGCGAGATAAAAAATATAGTATTTAATTGCTTAAGGTTCAATGAAAATAAGGACATGAACCTCTAGAAATTTATTCATACTGTTAGTCCCATTAAAAGAACTGATAAACGGGCTACCCCCTGAGGATGATTTGTAGCACTGAGCCTCCACTTCAGTTGTCTTATAGAGTGTTTGAGATATGAAAAACCCCAAGTTTTGCTCCTATGTTTAGTTGTCCTAAATTGGCTAGCAGCAGTGTCATATTAGCTTCTGTGAGATGAAAGAAACTTAATGCATACTGATTATATGTTACTGCTATAAGCAAAATAGCAACACTTTAAAAGAGTAAATGCTTTTTCTATAAACGCCATGCATATATGGTAGAATAAAATTCTCCGTTCAAGAGCCTTGTTTTTATTATGTGAAGGCAGGGGAGTGCAATGGCTGTTGCTATATTGCCCTCTCGTGGGATGAGCCTGGAAACAGCAGCTGAAGGTGCTGCAGCTGCCAGCTGCACTCACGCAAGGTCACGGGTTTGCACTGGCCTGAGATGATGGGCAGGCAATGCCCTGCCCAAGGAGAACACCTTCAGAGACGTCCACTTGGTAAATAATTAGTCAAATTAGTCAATTTCCCCCTAAATCTTCTGTTTCTGCATTCCTGTAGAAAACAGTTCTGAGGCTATTGTTCCCTACTGCAAAGATCGTCCCATAAAAATGAGCAGTCCAAATACGGTACATCTCCTCTTCCCATTTATCTTTCTACAGGAATTTACATAGCAAATAGTAATTAAAAAACAGGAGGATGAACAACATTATTTTGTGGCACAGTCTACAGACGTAGTGCATGCCAAAAGTGAAGACAGCATACTAGGGATGAAAGTCTATACACAGATCCGTTTTGCTTTGCAGTGAATGATGCCATCTATCAAAAAGATTGCTGCAATTGCCTCCCACGTTGTTATATCTCATCTCTATTCTGTGCTCTTCTTCTGGGAATTTTAAAGCAGCGTTTTCCTGTCTAGCCAAGGTACTTTTTTCACCCGCGCTGAGAGAATCGTCTGAGTACTTCACGGTCTCTGAAATATTTATCCTCTCGCTTCTCTTATCAGGTAAGGAAATTCTCCATTTTGCAGGTGACAGTGTGAGGCACGCAGATTAATTCTCAGCTCCAAAAAAGAGATTTATGCATGCAAAGTGACGCTTAGGCATAATTTAAGAGTCTGTATCCAAAATGTACATTGAAAAAGCCCCATTCAATGGCTGAAGGTGTCTGATGGCATGCAGGCAGCTTGCAGGGAGCTCCCTTCTCTGTCTGGCGGTCAGGAAAAGTGACAGCAGCTCAACTTCTTGTTACAAGCCATTTATTTCTGTATATGAAATAGAAGTTCCTAAATAAACCCACATTCAGCTAGAACTTCAAATGCAGCCTGTGCTTCTGAAAATCATGTAAGGGTGGAGGAAGAGGCACAGCCTACAGACCTCCCAGCTGGGAAGGAATCAAGATAAGATCTTGTCCTATCCTGCTGTGACTACCTCCCTTGCTTTGTGCAGGAGACACTCATGCCCCCAGAGAAAAACCTTGTGAGATCCTGCTGCAGCATCAACTGGCATGCTATACACAGTCTTGGCTTTGCTGCACTGACCTGCTAGGTGCATGCTCAGTTTGTAAAGCTTTTTTGGCACCGACCTGCTGTGAACCTGAACTCTCCTGGAGCTTAATTAAGATGACTTTATCACAAAACTTGATGCCCTGCTTCTATCCAATAACCCAGAGCACTGCTCCAGGCAACATAAAACCTACGTCCCAAGTACTTCTAGTCCCAGGAAAGTTTGAGCCTCCACCTCCCTGAGCTTATAAAAGTGCCCTATTTGGGGTGGGAATGATCCCCGTACTCTTGGGCCATTGCACATCTGACAGAGGAATCCCCACAGCACCAGCAGAAAGTGACCATGACCTGGAGCTCAGCGGTCTGTGTGTTTCCTAAGGGCAGGACTCTGGCTTGTTCTCTAGAGAATTTTCTCTGCTTTATGAGCATTCTGTTTCAATTTTCTCAGAGCCTGAAGAACCACAGAGTGCCTCACCCCAAACTAAGTGCATATACCCCACTCTACTGATCCAGTACCCCATGGGAACCCTTGCTGTCTGCCCTCCCAAAGTCAGCATTTAGACTACAGAGCAGCCCAAGTACAGTAAGAGAGGATCACTTCTGTACAAAATGCCCCATATGCAGCTACCTTATTTCCCTGTAACGTAGAACCATTGGTTCAAACATCAGTAAGGGTGGTACTGGTGTGGGGTTTAGCTCTAGCCTCCTGAGCATGTTTCCTAGTCCCTGGCTAGACAAGACAAGACAAGACACTGTGGAGAGAGATTGCATGGCTCTGGATCCCTGTTTCTCTGGGGAAACATCAAAGATAAGGTTTCAGACACACTGGTATCTCAGCATTTCTGATTGACTAGTTTAAAACTCCCCTGTGCTCAGCAATTTGGCTTTGGGGCATTCTCCTTTGGATGCCCAATTTTCCTCTCTGTGATGGTGAGAGACTCTCACCCCACTATGTTACCCTTGCAGATGGCAGTGACACACAGGGTGCTGACAACAGAGATGCCAGAGATGCCACCTCCTGTACATCTCAACTCCTACAACCCGTTGCTGAACGCCTGCTGAAGTGCTCTTGACTGCTGAAAGCAAAAAGCCATGCCGGACAGACTGCTTTGTTTTCTTTCTTGCATTCAAGACAAAGAGTGATTTTAAAGCCCGTGTCCCCTAAAATATTCTGTGTGAAAAGAGCTATTTATATTGCATACGAACAGAACTTAAATTTAGGCAAGAAATTGAGATATCTAAATTAGGAGACCAGCCTGCCTCATTTCCCTTGTATGGCATGAGGAGAAAGAAAGCTAACTCAGAAGGTTTTCAACACTGGAACTAAAGGTCAGGGGCTGTTTTAAATTCATCAACAGTGTGTTACATTAAAATACACTGCAACATCTGGATTTTCTGATTTGTCCACTAAAGGACTCTCTCCTTTGCAACTGTAGACTAGGCACATATAAGACTAGGGACCTTCTTCCAGTAAGTATTGTAGCTCCTCAAAGTGACTGTGTGAGGAGGAATAGCATTAGAACTTTTCTGCTTGATAATGCAGCTCAGCATTCAAGGAAAATGTTACATTAGAAAACAGATCCTGGTTTTCTGTGGTCTGCAGATATCTTTTTTTGGATCCTCATTCAGCAAATCACCTGGATGTTGATTTAAAGCCCACCCGAAGATTGCATCTTAGTATGTACATGTTTTTAAGCAGATGTCTAAGGACATCTCTGTGCAGCAAAGCACACAAGTGTGTATTTAAATCCCACTGAATGCCAATTTCCCCTGAAAGTGCATTATTGAACTGGAATTTTGAAATATACCATCACCTCTGCTTGAAATCTCCCTTCACTTTGGAGCTCTACTGTTTCAGAAAGAAAAGCCATATGGAACTAATCATGCACATTTTGTCTAGCAGAGAGGCATTAGAGCAGATTGTGTTTTCCCTTCAAGTGATTGTCCATATGAGCAGGCAAACTGTGGTGTGCTTCTATCCAAACATGCAAGCGAAGATTTTTAGCCCTAACCACATCCATACTGATGGTACCTCCTGCTTAGTCACATAACAATCATAAAAGATGAGCACACTTATTACATCTACCACTCTGCCCTCACACAGACCTTATTCTCTTTTAGAGCTTGTTTTTATCCTTACTTTATTTCATTTCAGAATTGGACTTTTTTCCTTGTCTGTTGATTCCACAGAAAACATAACGGAGTTCAGATCACAGGAGATTTCCCTTTGTGGCAGATATGCTATATACAGCTATATTGCTTCAGAGAAAAGTACACTCTGGGAAGCATATGATTCCCTGAAACTGGCTTACAGAGAAACAAGAGGGACCAAATACTGCAAAAGTTTTACCTACCACAACTCCAGTGCTAGAAAGGATGCATCAATCATGTGCAAAGCAGCCCAGGAAAGTGGCTTCTCCATCACTATTGACACATTCATTATATGAGATCTCTCTCTATCTTTGGAGCATATTAAGAGGTTTGAGTGAGCTCCTTTTCCTTATCAGTGCTTCCAAACTGTCATGGTTGGTTTCTGTCATATGATGGAAAAAAAAAAGAGAAGGGAAAATACTTGGCTTCTTTTTCACCCACTAAAGCAACTTCTCCAGATTTCAGGGTACTCCTCAGGCACTTCCTCAGCCCTGAGCCTTATCTGCAAGCAGCAAATGAGAATTTTATATCTCTTTTTTTTTAAGTTTTCTTCAAACCCGCCAGTTGTATTCTCAACTTCTGCTGCCTGCCAGAACAAGCCCTGCCTGTCAGACAGCGGAAAGGGATTTTACCAAAGGCACTTTCTCATAGTCCCAAATGTAGCTCTGAGGCATCAGCCAGGTGGGCAAACTTGAAACATTCCTTTAGGCCAGGCTTTTTCCCAAAGCCTCTCCAGCCCCAAAGCAGAGCAGACCCTGCAAGTGCACACTCTCACTTAGAGCCATCTCCCTACAACAGACTTTCTTTTTACTTCTCTACCTTGGTAGGAATAGATTTCTTTGCAACTTCATCCAAAATACACAGTTATAGAAGGTCCTAAGCTCTTTTGAGATGAAATAATAGGTCCTTAAAGATTATTTTGTGCCAGGACTCAGGCACGATGTAGCATTCATTTTATATCCATGTGTGCAATTTCAAGGGGATCAATCAGTCAATGCAATAGTGGAAACAGTCGCCCCATGCAGTACCTTGCAGGACCTTGTGCAGCACCTAAGTCAAAATGTGAGCCACTGATAGCAGCAACACGCATCTAAAATTTGTTCTCTTTTAAATTCTCCTTATCCTGACCTTGTAAGTTACAGCAAGAGCTTCAGAAAAGACTCAGCTTTCCAATAATCACTATATAAGCGGTCTGGAGAGTGAGGATACAGTAAGTCAGAGATTGTATACTGCAAACTCTTTTATTTAGAATTACCAAGTACTGAGCTTTTTTCATCCTTTTATATACATCTCTTCTTTGTCTAAATGACAGCAGTTGTTGATAAACGGTCTCAAGGTAGAGCTCTTAATCTTTTCCTTACTTAAGGTGTCACCTCCCTGAGTGCTTTACAAGTGAAACTTGACACCATGGTCACAGCCATTGAATGCTTTGCCTCTTCAGTCTTGGTAAAATGGTATGTATAGGGATTGCCAACGGAAAAGCAGAAGGCAATGGAGGATCTTTCTTAGAACATGGAGAGCTTTGGTCCCAGAAAAGATGGGACTCCAAGTGGTTCAAGAAGTCAAAAGTTACTGTTTGATCTCTAGAAATATCAAGAACCACTAAGCATAAGCAGCAATGCACACTATGTTTGTCTTTTAGTGTGGTCAGTCCAGAAATCAGCTGTCATCTATGGAAGTTACCAACAGAGTCTTAAGATACCAAAGTTCAGCTAGACATCACTGCTGCTGGAGGCCACTTGTTTGTACCTACCAGTCTTTCATAAACTTCGTATTTGACAGAACAGCTTTGGAGGCATAATGAAGGATACAGTCTGTCTCTATCCCCACACTATAAATCTTCATTATCAATCCCTTTCAACAACTAATTAGCCAGGTATCTTTCTAAATTGGATTCAAACATTCAGAGGCCGAGGTGTTGGACAACGCAACTCATGAAGACAGACTGCAGTCTGGTTTCTTTGGTATTACTTATTCACCTTCCCCTTCACTTTTCTGAACACTCTTCTCATCTGTCTGAACCTCTTCAGCAACCGGCTTTTCTTCCAGCACAGGGACTAGACAATCAACTCTCTTGATCTTATAAAGAAAGAAATTCACATCAATTACTCTTTTCCCTCAGAAAATGGATTTCCTTTGGATTACATATCAGCAGACTCTTGGTATAAGCCACTTTGGCAATTCCCTTCCTAATTGTATTCCCTCTTCTAGTAGCACGAACTTTTAAGTAGCTGGAAGAAGTATGCTTTCAAAACAAAAGTCTGACTGAGACAATCTGTAACAGATGCCTCAAGGCTTGAATATAGCGTGTGGATTTGTTCACTTTTACAGATTTCAGTTTCCTGTCCACCAAAGAGCCACCATCAGTTCTCTAGCAGTGGGGGCTCTCTGGAAAGTGTGCCAGCCCTTCCCTTCATATCTAGGCAATGACAGCCAATGAAAATTCTACGCAGCACAAAGAGAAGTACCAGGACATTTTTTCCATTGCTGAGAAGTAGCAAAACTCTCTGTTTAGGGTATGATAT
Source organism: Phaenicophaeus curvirostris (assembly GCF_032191515.1). Lineage (NCBI taxonomy): Eukaryota > Metazoa > Chordata > Aves > Cuculiformes > Cuculidae > Phaenicophaeus > Phaenicophaeus curvirostris. The sequence continues at coordinate 121,111,744 of NC_091392.1, read as the reverse complement.
CCCTGTTTTCTGCAGACTACCCCCTTACCACTCAAATTATGGGCTGTTACAGACAGTCTAAGTCAGTGCAAACAGTTAAAGACAATACCTTCACAAGATTTTCTGTGATCAGGAATGCTCCATTATCAGCATTCTTATTATATGGAAAGGAAGGAAGTCCTAGACTTCCAGGAAAGGGATTTTGGGAACAGTGGCTTCATCTAAACCTCAGATCCCTGCATCTCCCTGTACTGTGGCTGGAAACCTCTTTGGGTGAGAGCATGACTGATCTCACTTAGAATGTAACCTCTTTATAAAAATACAAAGAATACGAAGGAGTCTACAGATTTGAATGGAGGCCAGAGGACTGGGGTTTTTATGCTATGTATAAATGTGCCCATGACACATAGGGGGATTCATTAAGCATGATCCTACAGTACTTATTGAAACTTAAGAACACAAAGCTCTCCATGAGTCTGTTGAAAGTGCATCTGACAGCTGTAGCCACCTTTCCCTTTTCCCCAGAGTAAGTGCTTTGTTTTTCCAACCAGCTGTTACATCTCTTCAGAGTTTCTCTGCCACTCAGATGTCTGCTTTCTGAATGGACCTGTGGGTTTTTTCCCAATGATAGCAAGCCATGCATTTGAACTCCTCATGTCCAGCATCTGCCCTTACCTTTCTCTCTCATCACTTTAGATAGAGAATTTGGAGAGATTCAGACTCATATGACTGCTACATGACCGTTACTCCTTGCATAATCTTTTCTATGCCATGTTATTTCAGAGATAGCCGATGTTTTTAATCAAACTGGACCCCATTTCTACCTAATTAAATAAATCGTCCTTCTCTGGTTGTGACCAAAACAGCCTTTATCAGCAACAGAGGCAACACAACACAGACTAGTCGCTAAACATGATGTTTTGTCTCATTCAAGCAGGATACAATTCTTCCTCATTTTTTTATCTCCAATACAGAGAGATCATATGATAATTGCAGGAGCAACCAGCTTGTATTTGAGAGGATCCAAATGTAACACCAGTAGAATACATTATACAAGTTTTTAAGTAGCATGTAAGTACCCCTGTCATCACTCATCTAGAATGGGACCTTATTCTGACTTAAAGATAAATGGTAGGTTGTTGAACTGTTTAAATCGGATACCAATAAAGGCCGACTAGTAAAGCTTAGCACCTCACAAAGCACACTACTTTTTTTCTCTTTAAAAGTGATGAGTATAGTTCCAACTTGAATTGCAGTGTCTATCACTGTGTCATTCTTGTTCACATCACACCACTGGGGCTACAAGGCAAATTCGTCCAAGCTCTTCTCTCTTAAGGCTTCTTAGCATGAAGTATCCTGAGCATTTTGTTAGCAGTTGCTCGGATTCTATAAAGACAACACGTTCATCCCAAATCTGGCAAATAAATCTATGTATTATGTCATGACACTATCTAATCTACATATATATAAACACACAGTGCAGACAGATAGATGCATATATAATTTTCTAGTTAAAAGTTATATTTTAAATATTTTTCATAATATGTTTTAACAGTGTTTTAGGAGGTGTGTATTTTAATCTCTGTAAGTATAAAGATTTGCATTTATACTTGTGTGTAAATCAAAAGGAAAAAGAAAAAACAAGAGTAATAGGGGCAAAATTTCTCAGATGAGTCCTAAAATACTCTCCTATGTACTAAGTGTCTCTTTGTTTAAAGTTGTACATCTCAGCACTCTCCAGTTCTCTAAATTACTATACTGGATACTCTAGGAGACTCCAAAGCTCTTTGTTCCATCAGTATTTCAGCTTTGAATTGCATTGTATTGATCCTACCACAAATACTTATCCAGTATGGAATACTGAATGCCAGGAGAAGGTTATGTTGAGGAGCTTAAATTTCTTACATGGGAAATAGATATGGAAGGAGAGCACTGGAATTTATGGCAGGGTGAAAATTTGAAACATTTTTTTGTAATGTCTGTCACTGGTATTAGACAGATGATTGCAGAATCAAATAGGCTTCCATCAGAGTGAGATGGAGAAGTTAAACTTTTTAGAGCTATAGTTTATCATATGACTGTACTTGTGAGTGGCTGTACAACTATTTTTGTACAGAAAACAATGAAAAGGGTATGTTATCAAAGTTATAAACAAGCATTCATATTTTACAGTCCCAGCTGGGACTGGACAAATATTTTATGAACTGAAAAGGCAGTTTGGGTTCACTTGGCACAATTCACATGGCAAATAATTTGGAGCTGGCCTCAATTTGAGCTGTAGAGTTAACGGTGAGTGAGAAAGGAATTGAAGGAGGTAGACAGGTTCTTCCTTGTATGCTGCAATACTTGGCCTTGGAAACTCCCACTGAAGCTACCAATTTTACATAAAATACTTAAAAATTAATGTACACAATTAAACAAACTCATGTGTTCCACCTGCAGGTAGTACTGCAATAACCATGCTTTGGGTATGTTTGGACCCTAATTCTGGCTAGCAATAAGGATGAATAAATTTGCTTCACAGGAACAGGCAGCAATGAAGATGCTTGCCCTTGCTTCATAAGGTCATAAAATCAAAGGGAGTAAACAGCCCTTTGACAGGGAGCACCTACTGATCCAAATCTGACTCAGCCTTATAAGTGTCTGAAAGCAAATCACATTTCTTTTTTCAGCAGCATAAAACAGAGGAGGTTGTGTTGATTTGCAAAATTTTCATCATTTGACCACTTTAATGATAAATGAATCATTTGAAAAACATGAGTGGTTAAAAAGTCTCAACAATTTTTTAATTAAAAGAGAATAGGAATATAGCAAATTATTTCTCTGCTATTTTTCAGGTGGGTTATGTTATATAGTTTATACTGCTATTTGATTTGATTGTTCTTGACAACTTTCCACGTATGATGCAGAATTCTTCATCTGCAAGAAATATTAACTCATCTTCCTTATATAGAATAAAAAGAACAAAGATGGTTCTGCTTATGCCTGTGAGCAGAAAAACTGTGTTGCACTCTCTGAGGATGTGAAGAGAAAAATGTCCAAAGAAATTATTCTGGAATGCTTAAATAATTATAAAAGATGTGACAATTATGATCTTATCTTGGTTCTTATGTTTAACTTTTCCTGATTTTCAAGCTATTGCTTGTGATTATTCAGGACACCAGAAAGTTTAAAAGGCCAGTGTGCATATGTGTGTGTGTGTGTGTTTGACGAACACAATAAATAGATTTTATTTACAGTTCTAATTCTCAACCTTTGCATTCCTTACAATAAAAAAATAAAAGATAGTTTGTAAACAAGTATGACATATTATTCTTCAGTTCCTTCAGTTATTATGAGGTTGTGAAGGTTAAATATGCAACTGAAAGTGGTAGATTTATTTATCTTATTCAAAAAAGCTCATTACAGAAGTCCAGAGGCATTCGAATAAGTCTTAGCTTAGCTCGCAGAAGTAAAATTTCACCATTTTATTCTCAATAATATTTCACTTTTAATTTAGAGATATCATTGTTCTTTATCACTGGAAATTAAAATATAATTAAATCACAGTAAGATTTCAGAATATTTCTCAACTGAGCAGCTCATCTTTACAAGATGAAAAATATGTCCTCCTCTCCCTGCTCTATATCTGAGAACTTGCCATAGCCACTGAAGGCACACGGCAGACCATTAGCTAAGGCAAAAACTGAGATGAGTTTCTGTGATTTGTGAATCTGTATTCTAGCCACCCGATGGGTAACTTTTATTCCAGCAGCAAATATTCAGTCTTTATTATGTGCACTGCAGTGCAATCCGGAATGCTATAAGCAAGGGTCTGAAACCTACTGCTTTAGGCACTCTGAAAACAAATAAAAAATACAGCATATAGGGAGAAATTGTAGATGAAGAGCAGTGCACAGCAGCAGATCTGTTTCTGAGGGCATTTTTCTTTGTTTTTCTGCATACCCTGGTCAATGCCACAGCCTTTAGATTGATTTGGCAGACTTACAGTCTTCTCTTCATTCTTTGGACAATTCATGATGAAAATACAGTTTCAGAAGTGAATGGCATCCATACAGAAGTTTCCATTCAGCGCCCAATAAGCAGCAAAGCCGCCAGTGCCCATTTCTCTCTTGTCTAGACAAAATCAGTAATGACTGGAAAGGTAAACACTATTCAATTACAGTGTGAAGCTAAAGCCTTTTTCTGATGTCACATTTAAAAAGACTAGTCTCAAACATCAGAGACCCAGGAAATATTAACTAGCAGCACTCCACAGGCTCTGTTCAGTGGGGGCTATCAGACACAATGAAAAGAGTGCACACAGATCTGATAATTTTTTGGAAGTTTCAGTTCTGCCTGGGATATATAAAACAGTATTAATGTCTTGGCCAGTTTCATCTGCCAGGACCAGCACCTTGCATTGCGATAACTCAATTTAAGTCATTATCAGTAGGTAACATGATAAGCATTGCTCACAGGTCTGAAAAGCAGAAAAGACAGGTGAAAAAGTGGTGCAAGTGGTGCGGCTCCAAAGAAGTGAAGGTTGGGGACAATCTCAGGCGCCTGGGACAGAAGGGCAGTCAAACTAAGCATGACCTCAGTTGGAGCCTGACTGCACTACAAATAGTCACCATCTTGTAAATACCTCCAGGGATGTTGACACTTCCCTGGGCAGCCTGTTCCAGTGTTTGAAAACTGTTTCAGTGAAGAAATTTTTCCTAATACCCAGTCTAAACTGCCCCTGGCACAACTTGAGGCCATTTCCTCTTGTCTTATCCCTTGTTACTTGGGAGAAGAGCCCAACACCCACCTCGCTACAACCTCCTTGCAGGTAGTTGTAGAGACAGGTAAGGCCTCCCCTCAGCCTCCTTTTCTCCAGACTAAACAACTTCAGTTCCCTTAGCCGCTCCTCATAAGCCTTGTACTCCAGACCCTTCACCAGCTTCATTGACCTTCTCTGGATACATTCCAGCACTGCCCCTTTGTTGTAATGAGGGGCCCAAAACTGAACACAATATTCGAGGTGTGGCCTTACCAGCACTGAGTACAGGGGGAAAATCATTTCCCTGGTCCTGATGGCCACTCTGTTTCTGGTACAAGCCAGGATGCTGTTGGCCTTCTTGGCCACCTGGGCACACTGCTGGTTCATGTTCAGCCAGCTGTCAACCAGCACTCCCAGTTGCTTTTCTGCCAGGCAGCTTTCCAACCATTCATCCCCAAGCCTGTAGTGTTGCATGGGGTTGTGGTCCAGGTGCAGGATCCAGCACTTGGCCTTGTTGAGTTTCATATAATTGGCCTCAGCCCACCGATCCAGCCTGTCCAGATCCTTCTGTAGACTCTTTCTGCCCTCATGCAGATCAATACTGCCGCACAACTTGGTGTAGTCTGAAAATTCACTGAGGACACACTCAATCCCCTTGTCCAAGTCACTGATAAAGATATTAAACAGAACTGGCCCCAATACTGAGCCCTGGGGAACACCACCTGCGAATAGCCGCTGGCTAGATTTACCTCCCTTCTCCACAACTCTTTGGACCGGGCCATCCAGCCCCGTGTTCTACCTCATTTCATGAGCACTAACTTAGAGTTAAAAAAAATTAATGTAGAATACATTAAATGCATTTTCATTTCTATCCCTATTAAACAGAGCATTTCAAGAGAACCAGAATCTGTATGCAGAATTCAGAGCATTTGATGTACCAGCCTTTAAACAAAATACAATCCATATTTAATTCTTTAATTCTCAGAACTTGTAAAAGCTATGAGAAATTGTTCGTGTGTTCAGATGTCAGAGAAGCATAAAATATAACACACAGAAATTATTTTTTTCTATTTGTTGCTTTCTTTTTCTTTTCTTCTTTAACCCTTTCCTCCGCCCTTCCCCAGTTCTGTAAGTCCTCAAGGCCAATTTTATAAATACTCCAACCAGTGATTTATAACAGAGAAGTCAGTTTTCTGCCTGATGTGAGAATTTGTGATGTGTGTCATATACAGATAAATTTGAGGCCCACTGAGGAATTCTGTATCAAGTGACCCAACTGCAGCTCCACTTGCTGTGAGCCTAATAGAGCAAAAGCATGGCATTACAGGGATGTCTCACCAGATGTCTCCCTTGTATCAAATTCTTAGGTGCAAAGTTTTGACGAGGTCCACTTAGAAAATCTTCATGAATTCCATTTAAATATGTTATATATGACTGTAAATATTGCTGCATAGTCATTTGTTGACAAGAGAAGACAGTTTTAAAGTAGTTTCTCCATTTAAAATTATAATGTTCTTTAAAAGAACATCGTTTGCTGATTAGAGATACCAGTTCATTTAGCTGCAGTGCCTAAAGCTTCAAATTTGATTGCATTCATTTTAATCACATAACGGATCTTATTTTCAGCAACATGGAGTAGTTTGTTCCAAACGTTTTTATGAATTCTTAATTCATCTCAGTTATGCCACATGCTGGAAATGTTATTACTCTTACAAATTCCTAACGTCATAAAATCCCAGCCTACATGGAAGAAAAAGTACTGGAAGAAGGAAGTAACTTTTGAACTTTTTAAAAACAAACTTACTTAATTTCAAGTCTTTAATCCTGCTTATGCTTCCCTAAGGGACAGGCTCCAAAAATGCATATGACCTTTGTGCCTCAGGTATAAAAGACCTGCCAACTTCCAGAAACTGAGAGTGACGCTAATACAGTTGGCTCATGCAACACTTCCCCTGAGGGTGGCTATATCTCATTTGTTTGCAATGCTGTACCATGTTCCCCTTCTTACTAGATTAAACCTACCTTCCAGAAGCAGCCAGCTGCTCCAGCCACCATCCCTTATTCCTCCAGCCAAGAGGACAAGGGAGGAGAAAATAGACTAAGTGGGGGGGAATGTTATTTCACAACATGCCTTCCTGGCTCCTGTACCATGTCCTCTACCCCGTAATCAGAGTACCACCTCATCCCGTATATGGGATCTTACTCTCTGGGAGAAGACAAACCTGAAATTTCTGGCCCAGCAAGACAAGCACCAAAGAGGGCAAACTCCTAGCAAACTAAGGCAGAAAGAGTTTTTTGGTAGCGGAAAAAAATGCACCTGGCAAGGCACCTTCTACAGAATTTGTCTTCTGTCTGCAGCATGCAGGAACACCTTTTTGGAAATCTTTTTTAGCCAAGGATTAGAAGGGGACCTACAATGAATTAACTAATAATTTTACTGCTGACACATGTAAACCTCTGGTCCTAACCTCATACATTTAAAAGTCACGCCTGTGGGCCATAAGATGAAGAACAGGGATACAAGGACATTATGAGTTGGCAGGAAAATGTTGCCCAAGAGCCACAGAGCTCCTTTCACACTACACTTGCTGCCTGCCAGGGAGCAGGGAGTGCCCACACTCCCCAGGACATGCGTGCCAGGCATATGTGGGCAGGAAAGTAAGAGGTTCACTACAATGTTCCAGAAGTTAATGGTCTTTCAGTGTTATTTTAGGAAGAGGTCATCACTGGGCCATAAAATTCTTGGAATGTGCCTTCTCTCATGCAGAGACTCTCCAGAGTCTGAGTCCTCAGAGACTGAGGCAATGATGGGGAAGATGCCAGGGGAAAATTCCTTTGTATAACAAGGTCAGATATACTGGTTTTCCATCTTTATTAACTGCCCAAGCAGTGAAAAGCTTGGAGGGACAGCCAAGTCCAATCAGATGCAGCTCCAGGAAACATTATGCAAGAATAAGACTTTGGTATAATGGGAGTCCAGGACCTTAATGCAAATGGGAGTTAAGCCTATTGAAAACATCAGTCAGATCTCCTGCTGAGATAAGGTTGTTCTTATCAGAAGAAATATTTGAAACTTAAATCCATCATTTGAACACAACAATACCTAAATCTAAAGGTGGATGCAGGAAAATGGAACTAAGTACCTCAATGCGTGCCTCTGAGCCTGCCTATGCTGGGAGGCAAAGTAACGTTAAAAAGAGAACAGTCTGTACGTTGACTAACATGCAGAGGTTTAACTTCTCCACAGTAAGTAACAAGCACTGACATCTGTGAAAGTCTCTGTGCATTGGACAGCAAGCATCCAGACGAGGGGCATCCAGAGAGCCAGACAGTCCAGCCCTGCCAGCATCAACAGCTGCACTCCCAAGCGCAAAGACAAAATTTTTATTGCAGGGACTTCTGACGACTGAGCCCAGCATCCTTTTCAAAGGAGAGGCTTCTCATTGAACTTTGTATTAATGCCTGATTCCAGAGAGATGTTTGCTTTGTTTCATGATTTGATTCTGATAGAGGGAACCAGGGAAGGAGAGGCAGCAAGAGGAGGTAGCAAATGCAGGTAAATTCTTCTAAAACAGTTGTGATTCTAAATAAGTTCTGACAAGGTTCTTCTTTACACAAATGCTGAAAGCAATGAGATGGCACAAAAAAGACTTGCTACCAGCACCAGTTTGGAAACCAGGAAATAAATCAAGCAGTAAATTAGTAGGTATAACTGTTTGGATTTGTTTGGTTTTGATGATGTGTAAAAGTAAAGGTAATAATCAGAAAGTATTGGTTCCACTTCAAAATGATTTTCAGACTTACCAGAGCAAGTTTTATTTTTCAGGTTGGAAACATGAGGTTATATATATATACATATATATAATTTATTTTTGTTTATAAATGTTACAAATATATATAATTTTCCTTACCTACACTACCTTTTTCATTGAAGAGCTTGAATCATCTGTCTCACATAGAGAAATGAACAACAACCATGTTGGGGTGGAAAGGCAGTAGTTTTTTTTCTGTCATTCATTAGTCTTACTTTGTATAGTTTTCAGAGGTTTAAAATATCCTTTAAGCAGCTTCAATTCTGCTTACTTCAGAGAAATCTCAACTTACAGAAAGCTGGGAAGGGCAAATGTGGTATATTCTGTGCCAGAGCAGTACAGGTCTGATCCACTCAATCGTGGGCTTTACATCAAGTATGCGAGCAACTCCACTGACCCTTATGATTTACTGAATCAGAGTGTAATTTCGTAATATCCCATCCAAATTTACATCCTAGTACTTGACTATGTCTCCCTGCATAATTCATGAAGCTGTGAATTAGTTTTATATATCTTCTAGCTTTTTTTAAAAAAAGGTGTTTGCAAACTGAAGACTTGAAAACCAAAAATGGTTTATGGCATTCTGGAAAAATCCCAAAGCATGATCTTGCAAACAATATTTACCGAGAGCAGTGAGGATTATTTACACGTTTAAGATAAATCCCAGGTGTAGATATTTCCTGGACCATAGGTTACACATTTGAGAGTGCAAAAGTAGGTTTTTTCAAAGACCAATAACACTACTTCATATTATTTTAATTTATAACTTCAAACCACTAATAAAGCTTACTCCTACTGAAAAAAAACCCCAAAGCAGAGTATAATACATTTCACATTTCTGTCATGCCCCCTTGGATGCTGACCAAGCAAAACAGTATACACTGCTACAGAGATGAATCTTCATCTCTTCATCTACCACTGTCTAGTACAGCTTCTATGCATCCCATCAGACTAACACAGAGCAATGAAATGAAGACAGAAGGTGCAGTAAGTGCAAGAGCTGTAAATGAATGTGAACAGAAATTGATTTTGAAATGTTCTTGGCACTTTCCCAAGAAAACATTATCACTGTACTTAAAAAAAAGAATGCAGTTTCAGGATTTCTATGAATTAAAAAATCTGGACTCCTTAGTTATTTTCACCTCTGAGATCTATTTTCTATTCAGTTGCAACATATACATAAAAACAAAGAAACTTTTATGTACTTTTAAAACCTAGTAGACTAAGAATAGTACTGGAGTACTGTGGCTGGTTCTGGGCTCCTCATAACAAGACAGATATGGAGCTACTGGATTGAGTTCAGCGAACTGTCACTAAGATTATAAAAGAACAGGAGCCACTCTCATATGAGGAAAGGCTCTTAAGAGCTGGGACTGCTCAGCCTGGAGAAGAGAAGGCTCAGGGAGGATCTCATCAGTGTATAGAAATATCTGAAGGGCAGGTGCAAAGAACACAGAGCCAGGATCTTCTTATTGGTGCCTGGTGACAGGACAAGAAGCAAAGGGCACAAACTGAAATGCAGGAGGTTCTGTCCGAACATCAGGAAATGCTTTTTTACTGTGAGGGTGACTGAGCACTGCAACAGGTTACCCAGGGAGGTTGTGGAGTCTTCATGCTCAGTCACTTAAGTTTCCTGGACACAGTCCTGGGTAATTGGATCTTGGTGGTCCTCCTTGAGCAGGGAAGTTGGACTAGATGACCTCCAGAGGTTCATTCCAACCTCAACCACTCTGTCATCCTGTGACTATATTGAAAATGGTGCTTTAAAACGTGTCAATCAAAAAAAAAATCCCAATGTGACTGCAGTTTTCTTGACTATTAGCCTAATTTACTTCCTATATCTTACATTAAGCTATCTGATTCATTCTCTGACTGGACAAAAACTATACATGGAAGTCAGTTTATTTTTTTTTCCTAGGTCTGCAGTTCTACAGGATAATGCATCAGGATCCTACAGACAGAAGTCAGCACTCTGCTGATTCATGAAAGCATCTAGGCTGCTCTCACTTGCACAGAGCTCAACCCATGTGATTCTGCACGACTTCATGTTCCCTAACCTTTACTCCTTAGGTTATGCTGAAAATAGCTAGGATAAAAAGTTCTCAGGAAAAGCCTTATATAAGTTTTTTATTTTGTAAACCCAGCCTTGTCTTACGGGTTTGTTAGTTTACAAAAAAAAAAAAAAAGAAAGAAAAAAGAAAAAAAACAACCCAGCCAACAAACCACCTGGAAGAGGTTTTCTTTCTGGACAAAATGATATTTCTATGTGTGGGACAATGTGTGTGTATGCATCTTTAACACAGCTTATCACCTGGCACTATGAATATCTCAGATACGTCAAGCTAAGAAATTTAGACCTGGTCGATGTGCAGGGCCAAGAAGGAAATTTTTAAAAAGGTCAGATGCTGCACTAGTTTTGATGATTTAGAACTTGGAAATCTTTCATTCACATTAGCATGTATCCTGCTACCTAGTGTATCATTAAAGGATAGCTAGTTTATGAAGGTGCTATCTTTCCTCAAGGACATTAAACTGTTATTATCATTATCATCATTAGCTGGTTTTAAGACCCTAGGACATATTCTTATCAGACTTTGTCTTATTGCCTATAATTCCAACGACATTATTACTCAGTGTCTGCAGCTGCGTTGTCCCAAGGCTGTGATGGGCCAAGTCATTGTTCCCAGGTCTCTTCACCACCTGCAGATGCTATGGGATGAGGCCCACTAGGTGCAGGTCCTGCCCTAGCAAGAAGAAACATGGTTCTTTAATAAAAGTCTAACGTTTCCATCTCAGCAGTTACAAGATGAGCTAGCACAAAGGTTAGTGAAATGTACAGAGAAAACATCACAAATAAAAACGTTAGTTCCTTTCAGGTAAAAACACTATTTGATTGCAGATATTGATTTTTGTTCCTGTACTTCGAATTGCTTCCAAAATCTGGCTTCAACAACAATGTTACAACTAAAATCTTGCATATCACACTGACATGAATTGTAGAAAAGATGCACTTCAGGAAATTTAAAATTTACAACATATGTTGTACTGACAGGCTAGTTAGTAGGGCAAAAGTAACGACTGTGTTTTAATATTAACAGTGGAGTGAAGAGTAGGACTGTTTGCTTTGTTATTCCATTAGAAAATGTCAGAACCATGCAGAGAACTGGAGATGAACTACTGTTCTCTAAGCATGTAAGTATACTCATGGTTCATTGCAAATCTCCTTGAACATAATAAAATGAACACAATCTCCTGGACAAAGAAACTTTGGATTGTGATAGACATGACTGCAGAAAAGAGCTACACCAACCTGTTAGTCTGAGCAGGCACAAGACAAGGAAAGGAACACCAGGGATAAAAACGTCTACAGAAAAAGCTCAGGACAGGGTCAGGGTAGTGCTAGTTTGAAAGTAGATTTTTACCAGTTAAGACAAAACACAGAATTTCAAGCCTCCTGCTCTGCAGAAAGCATTTGTCAACAGCTGAGTGGTGATTCACTCATTGCAAATAAGTCTACATAGAGATGATGAAATATGTAATACTCTCTTCAGAGGCTTCATAACAGCTGGTACATTTTTATCTAAGCTGAGTGCCTTATCAAAATTAGCCCACCTCTCCAAATGGAAAATACAATATTCCATAAGCAGAATAAATTCTGTAAGCAATTCTGTAAGCAACTTCTACCCACACTTTCACTATATTATTACAGGGATCTTTAAGTTGTTCACTATACATTCTCACAGAAAAACCCCACCAAAACAACCAAACCTAAAACGTTCTAGCCTTGCTTCTTAAGGTAGCAAAGTTTGCATGGTCATGCATGACTACCCAAGTACCTATTCAGCATTTTCCGCTATCGCCATAATTTTGCATCTGTTGGCAGATTTCAACCAAATTTGCTAATAAAGTCTCAAAGAAACCAAATCCCTATTCACTTCCTAAGTTTCAGGAAACTGAACAGTGGACAGAAATTCAGTGCGCCTTTGGAGAAAAAGTCACACAGTACAGCCCTTTACTATGGGCCAGCTGTAACTCAACTCTGTTCACCAGCTCCTGACACCTGCCAAGTCCCCCAAGCCATTCGTGGCACATGCTTCCCAGCAAATGGGAAGAGCATGGCTGGGACACAATGACCAAGGTGAGAAATGCCAACACGGGACAGGCCTGGGAACAATACGGTGATAATGGAAAGCAGAAAACAAATCAGTCAGACACCAGATCTTATTGGTTCCAGTGCTCATAGACCAACTTGATTAACAATAAACACATGCAAGTCTCAGACTCCAGGTCTACTGTGTAACAGCAGTCACTGTATAACCACTGGAATCCAAATGAGGTGGGCTAATTTAAATATCGGACACAATGTTTAACATAATCTCTGTGAAATAACATGCTTTATCTTCTGATGTGCAATTTCTCTTGTGATTAAATGGCAATAGATGCACTAAGATGCATCGGTCACGCAGAAATTGTGCTTGTATTATAAACTATACATAACAGAATAAAAGGTTGACTGAGGAAAAGAGATTCATTTGTGCAATGCCAAGACACGCTTAATTTTCAAAGCAGGTCCTCATACCACTGTCACTTGGTCATCATGGAGTGAAAAATACAAAAGCTTTTGTGTATCTTTGTAAATGGAGTCCATACAGAACAGCACAGCTCAATCTGAGAAAATGAAAAAAAAATACTGGTAAGAAAACGGAATACACTGAGCAAACCAAGACTGCTGGGGCAATGTGGCTGTGGAATGACAATGCTATGAGATCCAGTGGCTGCCTCCACTGCATGACTCCTGGTTTGAGTTCTTCATATTTCAGCTACTGGCACAGTCTCTGCAGTGCACAGTGATAATTTCCTCTTCAAGAACCCATGGCAAGGAAAGGGCATGCAGGGAATACAAGCACTTCTTTCCTAACACAAACATGAAACAGCTCTGCCTATTTCATTTCCTTCTGCCAAATGCCCAAGGACCAGATGCTTACCACCATGAACTGGTTACCGGGCAGGGATAGAGGCAAACCTCTAAGCCTCAGAGCCACTCATTTAGCAGTGATGGTTCCCTGCGTAAAGCCCAGTAAGGCATGGAAAGGAGCTAGCTGTAAAGCTGACCTGCAGTGGCAAACATCTGTGGGAATGGAAGAGCAGCACTAGGCACTAAGAGGTACTGATTCAAACTGGTAGGGTGGGAACTAATTTTAAATTTAACAGCCAGTGCGCTCAAACCAACTCAAAGCCCCTCTAGCACAACCCTGCTAACATGTTCATACTACTAAATACTGTTACTGAAACTCAGGCTCTATATGGGAGCCCAGTGTTTCACCTACAGCTCAGAAGAGATGTGGGATACAGGGTAAGAACATAACTGGCAATCATACAGTTATCCAAAAATCCTGAAGGCACATTAAATTGTTACATCAGTAAAAAGTATACAAGACAATGACAGATTAACCCCTAAGACATTTATTAGAAGATGCCTCCAAGTCTCCGCACTACAACTGAGGACAGACTGCTGTGCTCTCTTGGAAATATCAGATGGCATGGATTCCCTGAAGGAACCTGTAAATAAACAAGTAGAAGTGAACAAGCATACATCCTACATACCAATAAGTAGTTAGCCCTACTTTGAACATGGGTTGGACCAAAGGACCTTCAAAGGTCCTTCCCAATCTCAATTACTCTGATTTTACATTTTATCAATACGCAACAACCCTACCTCCAGAACATGTGTTCTATAATGATGGATTTACTAGAACAGAAGAAAGCTCTGAGGCTTCAGCTCCCTCCTCCACTGTTAACCCCACCCAGCACACCAGTATCATATCCTTTTTTTTGTATAATCCATAATTTGTTTCCCACTCCTTGGCTTGCTGCATCAGATTTACAGAGACAAAAAGCTTCACCAGTGCAGAGGGGATTCAGACTGTTTGAAAGCTGAAGCCATACACTGGAGGCTTGTGCTTACTCTGGGACCAAGAGGAGGGCAAACCTCAGAGGATGATCTGATGAGAGACACATGATCTACATCTGAGAATCACTCCTGCTGCTTTTCCATTTGTACCAGACTGCACCTGTGCTTGGCTGAGTGAAAAAGATACGTCCTGTCTGACATCATGAAACTTTTACACATAAAAATATGAACAGTTTAAGAATTAACTTTTTTACAGCTGTAAGAAGCATATGCATCATTTAAATTTAGCTCTCCTTTTAGCTTTAGCGATTTATTACTCTTATACAAAAGAAGTACAGTAGGAACTGCCATCCTCATGTCTTGCTTGATTGCTGTATGTCTTCTGCTAACCCTACATTGGCTAAGAACTCTTTTCTTTGTCAAAAGACTCTCCAGAGCACAGAAAGTGTTCCATTTAGGCACGTCATTACTGACTCCTTTTTGAAAAACATTGTGGCCGTTTTATTAGACCCTCATAAGGAAAAGTATTGCTAACTCAACTGATTTGCTTATAAAGTCTGTATTTTTCTTAAACCCTTTGTTTCTGAAACTGGCGAAAATCCATTTCCCCTTGCTGAGGTTCTCAAAATGAGGTGCCTGTGCCAAGGTTACTCGCTCAATTACTTTCAGTGCAGGGAGACAAGTACTTCTAGCAAGAGGATTCCTTCACATGAATGGGAAAACCATGTCTAAGACCCTCCCACCCCAGAAGATTGCAGGAAATACCAGCCCTTTTAATTCTAAATAAAAGATTGAAAAGATGAAGCAAACATCCACAAAATGTGGAATAAATGGTGTCAGAATGAAAAATGAAACTCCCAGATTTTTACTTAAAAGAGATGGAAAAAAAATGTCTCTGAGCAGATCATAAACCCCATAAAAAGGAAAAAGAAAAAGCACAGGTTGGTTGAAATGAAAAGTGGGTGTGAAAGCGCAAGTCAGGAGCTGCACAGAGTTGAAGGTACTTTGAGGGGGAAGCAGGGAGAGGGCTGAAACAAACAGACAACAGGAAGCAGAGAAAAGCCAGCCACAACTCTCTAGAAGGGTCCTTCAACATCCAAAGTACAGTGCTTTGGCTCTCTCTGCTGCCGTGCCAGCTGCTCACCACTGGCTAGAGCCTTGAGCAAGCTGCTCCTTCCACCTTCCTTTGTGGAGGCATTCAACTACAGAGGCTGCATCTCCTGAGAAAATAAGAGACCACCAGGGTGACCACAAGTCATGCCTCCTTGATAACAAATACACTGATGCTGCACAAGTTCACATCGGTAGAGGAAGATGTGACAACTACGTATGGTATCACATAAGAGTCACTCTCGGTATCTGCTTCAGTATTTTCCTTGGTTTTTCTCTTTTTTCCATGAACTAGGCGTCTATTCAGTGGCCTACATTTTTTGCTCCTCAGAAGCTCTTCTTGGCTCAGGCATGAAAGAAAAGGGCCAAAGATGGCCTTGTGCCATTGCTGGTCTGCTGGGGACTCGCTGAGCTTTCCATGTAAATCGGCCTCAGGCCGTCCT
This sequence comes from Phaenicophaeus curvirostris, assembly GCF_032191515.1. Taxonomy (NCBI): domain Eukaryota; kingdom Metazoa; phylum Chordata; class Aves; order Cuculiformes; family Cuculidae; genus Phaenicophaeus; species Phaenicophaeus curvirostris. The sequence continues at coordinate 121,095,745 of NC_091392.1, read as the reverse complement.
TGTTTGGATTTGGCTGCACCCTTCAGCTTTGGCTGCAGCAGCCCCTAAGGGGCTGTTCCACAGCCAGAAATAACTCAGCAGCCCTCTGGCCACCCTTTCTGCCTCTGGATCTCTCCTGCTCGCCAGGCGCTCATCCCTGAGCCAAATCTTCTGGCAGAAGCGGGACAGGAGAGGATGAAAAACCCAACAAACCCCTTTGTCTCAGGGATCTGCAGATGGATCGGGCAAAGGCATGGGAAGAAAGAGCCGCTTTCCTGGCAGGATGAGCTGGACTCCAGAACGGGGCACGTCTCAGCTCAGTGCTCTGGAAATCTGGGTCAATCACAGCCAGCCTCCCCACACAGTTCAGCGGCCCCTTGAGAAGCGCTTGCTGAACACAGGTGAGGTGAGGATACAAGAAGTAGTTACTATTACAAAAAGTGGTATATTTTGATTTAAGCTGAAATAGAGTTTTCATCCAAGTAATTGTGCTCTTCAAAAGTTAGACAGAATGTCCCTCTGATAGCATGTTTTCTTTAAAACAGTGTTTTCCCAGACACTGTTCATTCTTTGAAGACAATAACACCTTGTGTGCAGTGTAATCTGTGCTGAATAGATGTCCCTTCTGTAATCACCTCTGTTTGTAGTTTCTTTATATCTTAAAGGCAAGACCAAGCAGAGAGTTGGAGCCAGCTCCAAAGTAGAATCATAGAATCACTAGGTTGGAAAAGCCCCACTAGATCATCAAGTCCAACCATTCCTATCAATCACTAAACTATGCCCCTTAGCACCTCATCTACCCATGCCTTAAACACTTCCAGGGAAGGTGAATCAACCACCTCCCTGGGCAGCCTCTGCCAGTGCCCAGTGATCCTTTTCGTGAAATATGTTTTCCTGATGTCAAGCCTAAATCTCCCCTGTCGGAGCTTGAGGCCGTTTCCTCTCGTCCTGTCCCCTGTCACTTGGAAGAAGAGGCCAGCACCCTCCTCTCTACAACCTCCTTTCAGGTAGTTATAGAGAGCAATGAGGTCTCCCCTCAGCCTCCTCTTCTCCAGGCTAAACCACCCCAGCTATCTCAGCTGTTCCTCATAAGGCCTGTTCTCCAGCCCCCTCACCAGCTTTGTTGCTCTTCTCTGGACTCTCTCCAGAGTCTCAACATCCTTCTTGTGGTGAGGGGCCCAGAACTGAACACAGGATTCGAGGAGCGGTCTCACCAGTGCCGAGTACAGAGGGAGAATAACCTCCCTGGACCTGCTGGTCACGCCGTTTCTGATACAAGCCAAGATGCCATTGGCTTTCTTGGCCACCTGGGCACACTGCTGGCTCATGTTCAGTCGGCTGTCAACCAACACCCCCAGGTCCCTCTCCTCCAGGCAGCTTTCTAGCCAGACTTCTCCTAGTCTGTAGCACTGCACAGGGTTGTTGTGCCCCAAGTGCAGGACCCGGCATTTGCCCTTGTTGAACCTCATGCCATTGGACTCTGCCCAGCGGTGCAGCCTGTTCACATCCAAATTAGTAAGAGATTTGACCGCTGTGAAGTTTCATAATAACATTAAAATCAGATCTTGGAAAGTAATAGCAGACATGTGAGATTTCCAGGCGAATTTATACGCGCAAGCGGAAAACATATTCCGTAACCTTCAGCTTTTGTCCTCTTGCGCGGGGATCACTCCCGCACGTCGCCCAGGCCCGAGAGAGGATGCTCGCTTACTAAAACTCCAGAACGAGCCTTAAAGAGCCTCTCTCGCCGATGCTTTCGGGCTCGGCGGCTCTCCCCGTCAGACCCGCCCCGGCGGCAGCGCCCCTTCCCCGCCCCCCCCCAGCTCCCTCCCTCCCTCCCTCCGTCCTCGCCGCCTCCCGCCGCGCAGAGCGCGTCTCTCCGGCGCGGGGGCCATGGGTAGCCAGCGCTGCTTCGCCAACCGCTTCGACGATTACCCGGGCAGCCCGGCGGCCGCGCCGGACCGGGAGGCGACGGTGCCGCTGGTGACGGCCACGATCGAACGCATCCTGCGGGAGCTGCCGCCCCTCGGCGGCGCCCGCGGGTGCCAGGGCGGGCTGTACGGCGGCGTGGCCGGCGTGGCCTACATGCTGTACCACGTCTCGCAGTGCCCGCTGTTCGCCCCGTCGCGGGACGCCTACCTGCGGGCGGCGCGCCGCGTGGTGGACGCCTGCCTGCGCTACCAGGAGGAGGGCGGCGGCGAGGCGGACGCCGACACCCGCGCCGCGTTCCTGCTGGGAGGCGCCGGGGTGTACGCGGTGGCGGCCCTGGTGTACCGAGCCTCGGGCATGCCGGACTTCGCCCGCCCGCTCGGCAAGTTCCGCGAGCTGAGCGAGGTGTGCGCGCCTCTCTCCTTCCTCGAGTGCGGCTCCGACGAGCTCTTCGTCGGCCGCGCCGGCTACCTGTGCGCCGCCCTGGTGCTGAAGCAGCGGCTGGGCATGGAGGTGAGGGCCGGGGCCGCGGGGAGGGGTGGGGGGAATGAACGGGCTCGGGATGCGCCGCGAAGCTTAGCGGGTGCGGGCGGAGGCTGCTCGGGGAGGCGGGGGAGGCGCCGGCCCCGGAGGGATTTAAAAGATGGATAGGTAATTGGTAGGTAACGGCCCAGGGAAGCTGTGGCTGCCCCATCCCTGGAGGTGTTCAAGGCCGGGTTGGATGGAGCCTTGAGCAGCCTGATCCAGTGGGACGTGTCCCTTTCCATGGCAGGGGGGTTGGAAATAGATGATCTTTAAGGTTCCTTCCAACCCAGACCACTCTGTGATTCTACGGTTCATTCCATGAAGCGCTCAGGGGTGTGTTTGAGTAGAGAACAGGTACACTTGGGCTTGATGGTCTCAAGGCTCTTTTCCAACCTGGTGATTTTATTATTCTATAACGTCCTGGGCCGCGCAGGGCACCGTCCTCGCCTCCAGTGTGCAGTAGATTGGGATGCACTGGTGCCGAGCTTCCCAACAAAAGACTAAAAAAATCCTTTTCCAGCTCACAGGTTGGGGTCAGGAAGAGCCCCAGGGCGTGAGTGTTATTTTCTCTAGTAGCTGTTTCTCCAATGCCCTCCTCCCCGAATATAATTTTGATAGGAATGGTTGGACTCAATGATCCGGTGGGTCTCTTCCAACCTGGTGATTCTATGATTCTATGATTCTATAAAAGATTCCTCTTTTGCAAGAGGGACTGGGGGGCACGAGGTGTGTGAGATGCCATCTCGCTGCTGGGGCAGAGCCCTGGGAACAGGGATTTTCCAAGGCACATGGTTTTACTGATGCCAGTGTACAAAAGCTGGTAGTGCATTGGAAATCTGGCTATGTATTTTGGTGTTTTCATGAATGAGAGCTGGTTTGGTTTTTTTCCTGGAAGCGTGAGATATGATTATGGTTCAACATGCTGTTGGTTTCAGTAGTTGTGTCTCTACCCAAGGATATTTTCATTGTCACTGCTGAAAATTCAGAGCTTCTACTGACTACAGCATGATAATTAATGCAGCTGACTCTGTTTGCTGTGGTGTTTGTTACTAAATAAGGGGTCAGTGTAGTATCTGAGCAGGCATTTGTTAGATTTTTGTTCCTGTCCTCTTGTCAGGTCCAATCTGTGTTTCCTCAGTTAATCACTGATTTGCAAGTTCATATGCTTCTGGCTTTCTTTCCTCCTGGGAGAGGAAGCATCTATTGGAAGTAAAGAAATTATACCAAACCAAGTGACTCTACCCATCCAATACTGGTCACTGCAATCAGAGTCCAAGGAAACATATTCAGTGGAGGAGTCGGGAGACTCTAGGGTATCCAGAGAAGACAATGAGAATGTTAAGTCGGTTGAATGATTTGATTGCCTTGAACAAAAATTCTTATAGCACTAAGCATTAACACTAGCACACCGTACGTGCTGTTTCTTTGTACAGGATTCTGTCTGAGGAACCATAACAGTTATTACGTTATTCGTAGACAAAATACAACCAACCTTTTTATTCTGACAGCATCGTCTATGTGAGGAATATTTTGTAGTTGCACGACAATCCTACATGCAGCATGCAGCAGTGCCGGCCTGAGGGGATGGTTCATCACAGAAAGAGCAAGCTACCCCTGTTATTTCAGTTTGCACTGGGGAGTGTGCCTGGTACCCATGATGGTGTCATGACATACCGTCTCAATGAAGTAGCACCCTGGACTCTTATTGCTTCACTTAGTTCCATCATCCGTTTACCTCATGTCCTTGAGAGCAATTGCTGAACAATTAGTAGAGTAGGTGCAATTACCTCTTGACAGCCAGTGCAAAGAAGGGGAGAGCTCTCTTCTTTGCTTGCTTGCTGGCTGAACAGTTATACTTTACACAGCTGTGAAGAGTTAAACATCCCTACAGATGAGCGCAGGTATGCGCTTATTGTGGAATCCATTTAGCAAGTGGGTTTGAAGTACAATCATAGAGAGGTTTATTTTGCGAATAAAACATATTCTGTGGCCCCTGCGATGTTATAATCAGTAACCTAATATCCTTCCATGGTATTATTTATTCTATCACCACATTGTAATTTTAAATGTACAGTGTAAGAAATAAACAAAAATAATTTTAAACATTTATGTATTAATAAAACCAACTTTAATTTTTAATTTTAACAAAAGTTAGAACTTTAAAATATTTTGCTCCTTAATAATAATAATAATAACAATAACAATAATAATGATTTTTAGTCTCTGTGTACTCATGCTTGAGCAGAATTTGGATCCTGTAGTAAGTGTTTCCATCCTAATACAGAATTATTTTAATTGGTACATTGCCAGACCAGACCCTGCATCTTTTTTAAAAACAAAGAAAGGGATGCCCAGAGAGAATGCATGTCATTTATTACCCAAGGTCAAACAGCAAGCCAGGTACATCCCAGAATAGAAGAAGCATCTTGTGATTCAAACCACTGGAAAATGCTACCTCCTGTAATTTGATTGTGCACAGTCTCACATGGCTCATTGCAGCATGTTTTCTTGTTCCCCGTGTTCTTTTTCCTGAGGATGCTGTGCAAACATTTCTAGCACAAAGTGAAACCCATTCTTTACTTTGAAATACAGCTGCTGCTGTCCGTATGGTTGTTCTTTTGTCCTCTGAAAGAGTCAAATGGTGACCTGTACACAAGAAATTGCTTGCCCTTGAAGAAAGGCTTTTTGAGCAAATTTTACAATTTATATTGTGGGGTTTGAGGTTTGGTTTTGGGGTTTTTTTTTCCAGGCTGAGAAGAAAGGAGACTGCATTATTCCAGTAAACACCAATTTAGGTCAGCTGCTGTGCCCTGATGCTTCAGTTTCTTGCTAAAAAGTCTTGGTGTTCTAAGCTTTGCAAGTTAATAGACTGTCCTGAAGGATCCGGTCTGTTGAGTGACATTAACCTCATATGAAGAAGGCATTTGCATTCAGCTGGTTTTCAGAGTTTTAGGCTAATACATTGTTTTTCCCTGATGAATTAACTGGGAGTTTTTGCATGAGTAAGGATTAATCCAAGTTAAGATGTTTATTTTCATCCTAGTTTCCAATACATTGTAGTCAGTGTGTCCCAGGCAGAGATAGGCAAAATATTGTTTTGGCAGAAACAGTGTGTTATTTATATAAGGTGCATATAGGTAAGGTGGTGTACTATAGCTGTCTTCAACTGCTGTTGGATTCCTTTTTTGTTTCTGTTCTGGCTTCTTTGGGTACCTCTTTTTCTGATGATTGTAGTACTGTTTCATTATGTGTTCCTGGGGAAATCTGCTTTTAATTCTCTTTACTCAGTCTCTGTTTGTGTGTGTGTTCCATAGTAAGACAACATTAAAATGGTGGTCTCACCTCCCTATTTGGATGGCATTCTCTCCTCTCCTCATTTTTCTCAGTGATATTTCTGTGCCATTTCGTGGTTACTGGAGGACGGTGTGTCTCCGTAGTTGCACTTCCTTCTGGCAATGTAACTGTCAGATGACAGAGGTGAAGGCACAGAGATTCAAGTGGCTTCTTGTGTCACCATCTGCTAAGACGTTACAGCTTTTTAGCACAGCTCAGGTTTTCTTTTAATAACTGTCTGAACTGATGGGCTTGAGTGACTTCCACTAGCTGTGGGTTGCAGCAGAATAGGCAACGATGGATAGCAGTGCACCACGTAGAAGGTAGGGCAGCACTTTGCATGGCTGCCTGATGCTGTGGTTTCATTGGAGACTGTAGGTTTTTAAAGATGTTGGGGACACCAAAAGAGACCCTTGCCCGCAGTTGTAGTGGTGACAAGCTGAACCAGCATGCTACGCTGGCAACACAGTCAAACCAGTTTCCTGAGGGGCTGTGCCACTGGGGTCAGTCTTGAGAGCCTGCAGAGACCTTAAGCTCTTTCAGGCCACAATGTGGTTAAGCTTTCTTTCTGTGTGGCAGAGGGGCATCTCAGTTTCCAACAAATGCAATGCCGTGGTTTCGTGTGTGTTTCTGAGGTTATTGTCCTGTCCCATGGAGGGCACAGTTCTGGTATTATTCTTCTATGAGGTACCGAGAAAGGGGAATGGTCTTTCTAGCAGAAATCCATTGAGTGTAGGACCCTGCTAAAAAACATACTTACCCTGGTTGCTCTCTGTCACCAGAGCCTCTTTTCTCTTGGTGTGTAATGTCTGACATGTAGGTACCACTGCAGGGGAGATGAGAGGCAGGAACATCTTTAAAACACAGTGGAAAAGGCTCCTGTGCAGTGCATGGGACCTGACAGGTCCCACCAGTGTATTTCATAACATTCTGGGAGGGAAGATAGAAGTGAAGGAAAATTATTTTCTTTCAACCCCTCAGACAACTCTAGATGATATTACTTGTTCCTTAGAGTCTTCCCTCTAGCTAGTGTTATGGAGACATTCAAGGCTTCACATTTTGGGGGTATTTTTTCAGTCTCTTAGAAAAACATTCAGGAAGTGTGAAAGAAAGGAGCCAGAACGTGTTCCCTTGCAGCTCCTCAAAGTGGAATGTAAATGTATTAATGCTGAACATTGTGTTTATGAAAGACACTCGATGACTGATCTCAGAAAAGAAGATCTGCAGAATACCCACACAGGAGATGCACTGCCAAATGCTTGGCAGCGTAGAGTCCCCATGTTAGGCTTTTAATCTCACCTGTGCCTGAAGGGGAAGAGTTGTCCTTTGAGATAAGGTTTCATTCCCTCTCTGTGCCCATTGAAGTCCTTTCTCGCTGTGGAAGAATTTGACAGTTCATCTGAAACATTGTGGTGTTTGAAATGTCAAATATCATGGTGCTAGCTGGAGCTGTACTGATTTCATTATTTCATTTTACACAGGCCACTACACAGCCAGGACATCGGATTTGGTTTTGGGTTTTTTTTGCCACAGAGGATTAAAATGAGATAACAGTAAAGATAAAAAGCTTTTAATTCTAGCCTGCCTCTTTTAAATCTACAGTCTTCTAGCCATGGTTTCCCAGACCACACCCAGGGGCTAGATTTTGCATTAATTTACTTAAATTGAGTAATTTAAGCCAGGAGTTAAAAATAGGAGTTTTCTAAAATAAATAGTGAAAAAAGGGGAATATTTGTGCCTGGGTTTTTTTTAGAAAGCATTTTGAAATAGTTTGGCTCTACATTTCAGAACTTCTCTGTTTCTCTTCAGCAGGGCAACACAAATCTTTTTTTTATTTTAAACAGCCTTCAAATTCCAAGATGGGGAACACACTGGACACTGAATATCAAGTTGTAGAGTTAAAGTAGAAAGTTTGGAGTTGAAAATACTGAATTTCAAGTGTGTTATTTAACAGCCAGTAAAAAAGCACTTTAGCATAGAAAGATGTGGATCCTTCCAAGACTGGAGGTTTGATTGGCACCAGTTTAGCTACATACATTATATATTCTGCTGCAGAAATGTGGATTTCAACTGCCTATAGCTGAAAAGTGGTATTAATCTGTCATTGTCTTCTAAAAAGACAGTTTTGTACAAAAGCTGTGTCATATCTTTGCATTGCTTTGTGCTGTTAGAAGAAAGTTTGCCTGTGCAGCAGCATCCTGTTGAAAAAGCAGCCTAAGCAATAATACTGATGTTATAATATCAGTTTTTAACAAAAAAAAAATATATATATATTTACCCAGAGGCATCTTATGTATGCAAAAAAGATCTTTACTTCCCCATGCTTCTTCTAACTCCTGTAAACTTCACATACTGAAATTTAATTCATGATCTTTGTCAGTTTGGTCATCTTCCTCATCATCACCATTGAGAACTTTTAAGGCATTTTTTGGAGTTTCTCAGTACCACTCCTCAGTCTGCTAGAAACAGAGGTGTTGAATGCAGCATCTTTCTCCTCTGCAGAGAAGAGCATGCTGCCTCTGTCTTGAAGATGAGATCTGTGGAACAAAGCACAGAAATTGGAACAAGGGCGTTTTTGTGGAAAGGATGCTGAGCAGTTCTTTGGACCTGCAAAATGTATCTCATGACTGAATCTCTGGAATCATCTGGAACGATAAAAGCCTTTGAAGCAGAGAAGCGGGAGATCTCTCCAGCAGAGAGGTGCAGGGTCTGGGTGAAAACTACTATTCTTCAGAGTGTTAGTTACTTGTGGTCGGTTTGGTGGCACAGTGCAGGAAGTTTCTTAAATTTATTGCCTTAGGTTTTCAGATTTTTGTATGTTGTATTTTATACATATGTCAGGGAACTTCATTACAGTACTGTGTTTCTACAGATAGCTATATTTGACATTTATGTTTTCCTCCATTACAAAAGCTAATAGTGATTTTTGACATAGCTCCCACGAAGGACCAAAAGCCACAGGTAACTGTGTTAACTCACAGTTAACAATGGATGATATAGCAGAAAGGAAGAGTGCATGTGTAAAACTTGTCTGTATGGTGGAGTGTATGAAGGCAGAGAAACAAGCAGTCATGGGAAAAAAAATGTTTGAGGCTGAGCAGAGAGGAGAAAGAAAGAGAAAATACAAAAAAAAATTATAAAGAGCAGCAGAAGTTCTTAACTAGCAAAAATATGAAAATGGAAAGCTGCAGAGTGGTAGCAGAATTCAAAGGTGAAGGGCAAAAGACAAATAATGTAGACACTGGAGTGGGGGAGAATTAACACTGAAATTATGTTCTCTGGCAAGCTGGTGTGAATCTGGCTAAGGTTCTCGATTTGGAAGAAGATGAAAGTTCAGTAGGAGAGTAGAGATAGGCAAAAATATTTAGGGAGCAGGCAGAGGAATAAATGACATTTCATTGAGGAAAACTACTATTTTTGTCTGCTCATTTTTTGTTTTTCACTCTTGTGTCACCATATTGTCTTTGCATAGGCAAAAATAGTTGTCATCACATTGTGTGCTTGTAAATTCAAAGCACAACCTTATGTCTTATATTCCATATTTTCTTCCTCTAAAGAATAACTGAGATAACTTCTTGATGTCTGGAAGCAAAAATGAGCATTTTCATGAATGTTGCTGTGCTTCTTCAGACACTGACACTTTCCTATTACATGCACTGCTTCTCTGTTAATTCAGCTGGACAGTCTTAAAATCAACCTACCACCCTATTGACAGGCTCTATAAAAACAGCCAGTAAACCACTGCCATCAGCCTTACCTCCAAGCAACAAAACAGCTCTGGAGAGAGGATCAAGGAGGTAATTAGATGGGTAAGTCCCACGGTCTTGCTCTGATGCTGTTGGAACATCCTGTCATGGCATGGTGTAAGGCATTTGCTATAAATGGGAATTTTGTTTGTGAGCCAAATTCTCTATTGCACTCTCATTTTAGAAAATCAGAATTCAATATATGTAATCAGGTCACCATTTTTGATAAGACAGTCTGTCAAAATGCCTCTTTGTCTATGTCTGTCATGCATTTGTTTGACCATTGACAAGCATGCGATTAAGCACCAAGTGATGTTGTGTAACCTTCTGTCCACTCCGTTACAACAGAGCTCAAAGAAAATATCCTGTCAAAACCAATTATTTCTTATCTATGTTGTAGGGTTATTTTCAAGGGATAGTTAGTGAGCTGATTAATTTTTCTAGGACTGGCAAGGCAAAATAATTGAAATGGCTATTTCATTTTAGGCAAACATGATCAAGAAGTATCTTAACAGCAGTCCAAGCTGTTGCTGAGTCATTTGATGTTTCACAGCTCAGTATATTTTGATGTCTGAGAGCAGAACCATAAATCTATTTTTGTAGCAGATCAGCATTCCTGAATTCCTCATTTTAATGGCTAAATATCTCTTGTTGAAGAACAGTGGATCATGAGCGAGATGGAATACATGTCAGATAGCACTGAATGACGCACCCCCCCACCCCCCCCAAAAAAGTGGCAGATAAATACATCTTCTAGCTGTTCAAGTCATTTAGTTATTTTGTGTGGTTAATATTTTCCTTCACAGAGTACCTCCATTTCCAGATTGGTAAAATATTAATGAAATTGAGGATTGTAAACTGGGGATATGGTGGTCAAATTTAGATTTCAATGTCAAGGAAATGGAAGCTGCTCTTGAAAGCGTGTGGACCTGTGGCTAGAGGCAGCACAGGGCAAAGCAGGTCTCCACCTGAATCTTGCTGTAATTTAAGTCTGATATTCCTTGTCCTGTCCATTGAGAAAATTCTAGTCCTCTTAACACAAGCTCTTCATATATTTCAAGTCTGTTACATTTCTACCCTTAATCTTTTCTTCTCTAAACAAACAATCCTAATCCTTCCAATCTTCCCATGTGTTTCATGTATTCTACACCTCTAGTCATTCCCATTGCTCTCTGCCAGACTCCCTCCAGCCTTTCCTGAAGAGTGCCAGAAGTTGGACTCATGATTCTGGCACAAGCCTTTCTAAATGAGCGGAGAGATAACTTTGTGTTTCTTCCAGGTCTTGTTTCTATTTATACAGCTCAGTAAGGTGTTTGCATCTCACAGCAGTGTGACACTGACTCACATCCAGCTCATGACCTGCTATTATCCAGCAGTTTTTAATGGGCTGCTGCTACATGGACAGGTATTTGTTAGGAAAAGCCTCTGAACAAGTGAAGTAGGTAGGGGTCATGCAAAGAGAGGGAATCATTGAACCAAAGATTCTGTGCTGTGTTACACAAAATGAGAAGCTTCTCAACTGCAGGAGCTTTCTTTCATGAATGCCAAGTAGAGACTCTCCTTTCCCATGTTCCTTGAATAAAACTGGGAATATGTTATTCTACATTGTAACACCAGATGTGCCATCAAATAATCAGGGGGTGTCTATGAAATGGTAGGGTTCCTTTGTGGAACTGTAGTTAGAACAATATAATTGAGGGACCCATATTAAGTCAATTACTTTGTCCACACTAGTTATCAAGGAGTAAGTGAAGTCTGAAGAACTGTCTGGAGGTTAAACTTAGTTTGTTCTTGTGATTTACTTTTGTTGCTTATGTAAAGGAAAAGCTCAGTGTGGTCTCTTTTCCTAGTTCTGTCTTCTTCAGTGAGGGTCATTTTATATACTCTTGGCTTCACCAGCAGCATGAGTCAATGGAAATATGTCCTTTTGTTTTTAATAAAAGTTTCTTATAGCTTCATCCAACATCACCAAATGTCGGGTTTTTTGGCCTAACGGAACTGCCCTAACAAAAGCAAAAATTGTCTTGCAGTAAAGTCATTCTATAGACAGGGGTTGGAAGCATCAGCCTTGCCATAGATGTTCATAAGACTTTGAGAGTACCATTTTCACTGAAGTTCTTTATTTCTTGTAAAGCTAACTCCTGATCTCTGGATATTTGTGCTTGCCATCTGTGAAATGGCTAATGTTATACTTAATTTTTTAATTTTCTAATGCTAAGCCAGTGATTAGTTGGTCAAAATTGCAGTTGTAATAGCAATGGACCCCAAGATACACATTGCAGGTCTAACTATTTAAATTTGATCAGATGTAAGTTGGTCAAATATAAACTCCAGGAAAATTCTTAGTAATAGAACAGCAAAATAAACTTCTTCAAGCTGTTTAAATAAATATTGGTTTGTTTGTTCTTGGCCTTGCAGAATTGAATCAATCATGAGCTATCTTATGCCAGGCTGCTGTATTTGTCCATATACATTTCTTATTATGCCAGTAAAAATAGCTGGGAATAATGCTTATATCGCTACTACGCATCCAGAAGACAAAGGGTAGACAGAGTTACAGTAGGAATACGTTTGCCTCGTTTTGATTTTGTTCTCTCAGCCCTGTAGGGCTACCAATTTATTTTGGTGAAACAAATATTGTGAGATAATTTTTTAAAAAAGCACGTAGGTAAGGTGACTCAAACTCAAGGGGAGAATCTAAATATTTCTAGAGGAGTGAAATCCACACCATCTGTCTGAACAGTATATGGGCATACTTATATTTGGATTTGGGTCAGATGTAGAGTCAAAGTTATGGCCAAAGCTGGAAGGCAGCTCTGGAGATCATCTGGCCCAACCCCTGGCTCAGACCAGAGTCCCCAGGACCAAATTGCTGAGGGCTTGATCCACTTGGTTTTGAATCTTTGTACTCTACAACCTCCCTGGGCAACCTGTTCCTGTGTTTGGCCACAGTAAACAAGCTCTCATTTTAAGTATATTATGTAGAATTTTCTGACACTGGGCACTTCTGAGGAAAGCCAGGCCTCATCTTCTCTACTCTCTCCCATCAAGTGTTTATACACATTGATAGAATCTGCCCTGAGCCTTCTCTTCTCCAAGCTGAACAAACCTTAAGTTAATACATGGAAAGCACCCATGGAGTGCCAGAAAAATAAAATCTGACTCCCGGAAATAGCAGTTGTTCCTGCTCTGTTTGCTTCTTTCCCCGAAAGCAGGCTCACAATGCTATTCTACCTTCTCTGACTTCCTCTGGTACCTTGGATAGGCAAAAGATTGCATGTTTTTTTCCCTGCAGCAGCAAGCAGGGAAAAGCCTGAAGTCCAGAAGTGTCTAAAGGAGCCTTTCAGTGTTGTGCTCTGCCACAGAGCCTTAAGCATTGATTGCATCCCTCCTTGTCAATTTTTGCTATATCAAGGAAGGGCAAAATATTCCCCCAGTAGCCAAGTATTAAGATTGACAAAATTGTTCCTGACTCTTGCAGGTAGTCAGGAAAGTTCTGGATCTGAAAAGCTTTATTGTAAAGATTTATTTTTTTTTTTTAACAAAAGCAAAGCAGTCTTGGAGCAGACTGCAGCCCAAGGGCTTCTCAGTGCTTGTACCTCTGCAGCACTGAACTGTGTCTGCAGGTGGCTGGGACACCTCTTAAGCACGGAAACTGTGAGAGAGGTTCTGTTCTGTTATTTTTTATGGGCTCTTCTTCAGTTTTGCAAGACAGACATCAGAGGACTTTGTGTCCTTCTGGGCCTTTGAAGTGGAGTTGCTTTACTCCAAGGGCATCAGAATATTAAGCACACAGAATAGGTAGGAAAAGCACCTGGCAAAAAAAAATAAATTAAGTAAATGCAGTTTAACTTAACAAGCTTGAGTTGGAAAACTAGTCAACCTGTTGTGACCCGTAGGTCCAGAAGTAGCTGGCCAGGCCCTCCTGTCTCACTTTTCACAGTTCCTCCTGTAGGGCTGCAGAGAACAGCTGTGTAAAACAACAGATCCAGCAGAAGAGAAGCATGGCATAGAGGGCTCCCAGGGCAGCGACAACACAATGTCAGCTGTAGCATGAGGTAATACCAATTCTTGTTAGTTAATTATAAAGCACTTTGAGATCTTCAAATGCAAGGTCATGACTAAGTACAATGGATGTTTATTTATTACTGGTAATGCTGGTATGATTTGTCTCATGGCTCTTCCTCCTCTTCCTCCTTTCTGTGTGGGGTTTGAACTCTTAATCTGAGCTGCGCCTTCTGGCACAGCAGTCTCTAACCCAAAGAGTGCTTGGTTTATGCAGTCACAACTAAGAATAAGTTGCACAAAGAAAAGATTGATAACACTTTCCTCACTTTATTATACTACCAAATGGCAATTTTTTAGCCAGGAGAAAAGTCCCCATGATGATCCCATTAGTTATCAAGTAAGCCACATTTTAAAGAGCTCACACGCTCACATCATCACAACTCTTACTCTGCACTTGAAATGTAGGAGTATTGAATTATAAATGGCTGTCTGTATCTGAATTATGTTTTGAATTGCATTTAGAGTTGTGGGCATATTTCCAGATAATGCTAATAGCACTGAATGCCACTGGACACTCTTGTTACTGCCTTTTACTTCAGAATTGTCTTTATCGATGTGCCTGGGAGGATCTAGGAGTCACATACAGATCATCAGGATTTTTACTACATCAGACTGCTACCACAGTCTAAGAGTAGGGTAAAATTCAGATGACTCAGAGGACTGGATCACCTTCATCTGGTTTTCCTGCATTACATTGTCAGCATTCTTCTTGTACCTCAAGTTGATATTTCATTCAGCGGAGTATTGGCATGGCACAAATTGCAGATCATCACACAAAGTAAAAGTGGCATGATTCCAGCATAGAGTTCTCTAGAATTACCTTTGCTTGAAAGTGATGCTAGTGCTACTCTAAAGTGACTAATTTATGCTTCTACTGACCTGTGAATGATGCTGTTTTGTCATTTACCTCGTTTAACTAATTTCTCAAGTAGCCATATTGTTCCTTGGCAGCAAATATTTAGACGTGCTTGTAGATGTCACGTGCCTCATAAGTATCTGCATAATAGAATGCTACATATAAAGCAGCATGACTTAGAAGAATAAAGAAGTCTTGTGAGACAAACAAGATCACTTGCTGTAAATAACGGAATTATAAAATTAGTGGCTGATGGAACAGCAAAAGCCAATACCCTGTTTACATTTGAAAAAAGCTTTTGATGCACTGTCAAATATAATCATCCTTGAAAACTTAATTCATGCTGACTTGGATGGGTCATTGTGGATTTGGAATTGGCTGAAAGACCACAAGCAAAGCTAATTGTAAATACTAATAAGGGACTGATGTAGGAACTGGCTTTATTTATTATCTTCATTAATGATCCAGAAAAGGCAGCTCACTGGATAAGAATTACTTTGGCTTTTAAACTGAGACAAGTGCCAAATACCATACACAGACAGAGGGAAAGTATGAAAACAGCTCAAACGATTAAAAAATGAGCTAAAATGAGGTTTATTTTTAGCAGTACAAGCACATGTATCTGGGGAGAATTCTCTGTAATGCTTATCCTCTGCTAGGAAGACACCAAGATCCAAGTAAGCTGAAAATGACAGGGCTTGAGTTACTTGTACTCTGTGTGAGAGTATGTTGTCTGCATGTGTGCTGCATCATTTCTTGTACATCTGGATGTAACATGGTAGCACATGTGAGTTCTACACTTACTGTAATGTAAATTAGTATTACTTTTCTTTATGTTTATTCTGCATGGGAATGAACAGCTAGTACAAAGGAAAAATTGTAAACAATCCTGATAGAGATTAGTACAACATGGCATGAGATCAGTGAAATTTTGGACTTTCTACACAGATGTACCACTTAACAGCGACATTATAGGTTCACTCTTTATGCTTCTTCAGGCCTTTCCATTGCCTAAAACCCACTCTGAATACCAAGACCTGAAAGTTTTGTAGTCAAAACTTTCCCCTGCTTCTAAGATTTGGATGTGCCTAAATGTCCAAGGCACCTAGTTTATGCACTTGAATTGTTCTGGGCATCTTTTGACAGTCATGCAAATCTTGAGAGTCCTGCGTTATGGGGCACATAAGTGGTGTCAGGATTTATAAGCTAATGACTGCATCACCTACAGTCCATGGAGCTCCGGTGCAGATTTATATAGTGCTGTTTTATCTCCATAGTGTTTACCTAACTCCTTCCAATTGTCCTCCCAGAGCAGTGGCAGTTTGCATACAGTCTCAGCTGCTGTGACTCTTCTCTCCCTCCTCCAAAAGAAGCTGTAAAGCTGCGGCTGGGGGTCATGTCCCACCTAGCTCCTCTCTCCCTCTTGCAGTCTCTCCCAGTTTGCTGGAGATGCTTTTCTCATAGAACCTCAGCCAGGGTCTGGCCCGATGTGATGTAAAAGTGTACTAAGCATTGTGTCTCTTCCCACTAGCAAGGGCAGGATGTGTTCACCTCTTTTCAGCCTTACAGTTTTTAAGACCAGATTGGGCTCTGACCAAATTACAGTCAAATTACCGTGTGGACCACAGTCTCTTCCTTTTTATATGCAATAACCTTGACATTTCCTTGCTAACCTGGTGATTCAAATTCACATCCTTTCTTTTTCTGACCCAGTGTAAGGATTTAAGGTGATGCCTCTAAGATGAGTCTGCTGATGGCTAGAGCGAGCCTCTCTTATTGCAGCTCTGACTGAAATTACTTAGGTAAAATACGCAAACATTCTTCAGAGCAGGGTCTGGAGGGAAGTGCCCCGAAGTCCAGGCTCCAAAATCACTCTTATTTCTTTGTCACCTGAAGTGTGAGCATAGAAAGAAACATTTGCTGCATGGAAAAGACACACTAACTGCAGAACAGCTTTAATAGTTTTCAAACTGTGGTACTTACAACACAACATGGACATTGTCCAAATAGTTGAATGCTTCCACTTGCTTGCAGTGAGGAGCACAGCAGTATACAAACAAATCTTTATGCTGCAGGATTTGTTTCCAATGCTCCATCTGGTTTAATATCTTGTACTAGTACTGGATGACTCAGAGTAGCTGCACAAATGTCTGTGGAAGGTGATTTTGAAATGTGTTGCCTGTAACATGCCTAACCTGCATTTTTTAGGGTCTGGCTTCGTGGTCTGAAGGACAAGGGTTTACCTTTCTTCCTGAATTGTTGGGCTGGGTTCTGGGAGTTGATTGGGTGACTTGGCCTTGCAACATCCGTTGGAAATAAATGTTCTTAAGTTGTAATATTTGATGAGTTACAAAGTGATGAAGTATTTGTTTAAGCAACAGAAGCTCTGAAGAACTGTAATTTAATTCAGTTGGAGTGATGGGGCCTTCTGGAAGTTAACCCAAAAATCTTTTTAAAGAATTGTCAGTGTAATTATAGAGGTTCAATTAGCTTGTTAAAATTCTATAGGGCACCTGGACTCAGCTAAATATTGCAGAAATAAATTCGACAGCTTGCTTGATTCTGGGGTGAGCAGAGAGTTTGTCTTGAAACCTGCTGCTTTTCATAAGCTGTCATTTTGTTCTTATAATACAAGATAAAATAACCTTTTGTGTTCTTTATCACATTAATTACCTCCAGTCCAGAAAATAAATGTTACAGTCTTTTCAGCTTCACTTCTTAGAGAATATCTTACTTGTCTCTAAAATACCTGTTTCTGCTATTTTTTTTTTCTATTTTATTTTATTTTGATAATGGCAGAACAGATCTAGAGAAATATCAGAAGAAAGCACAAAGCAATGACTGGTAAAGTAGCTTTTTAACAACTCTTTCGGTATTACTCTCATGCATTGTAAAACTTTGCTTTCTACCATTCTACAATACACTAAGCAGAGGTTTTTAACTGAGCTGTTCACAGGACTGTGCAAGTTGTCACATATAGTTCAGGTCCTACTCTTACGTGAGTGTAAGATTTTGAGAAGGTCAAGGACTCCTGTAACTGCTACAACTGTGCATATATTGTATAGTCACTATCAGGGCATTCCTGTGCAGCTTTTGTTGGGTTTAAAAGGGGAAGAACTCTACAACATTGAAAGCATTGCAGTTGGGAGCCTCTAACACTAGCAGCAACTGTGTTCTTTTTCTTGAACTTTAATTAGAAACAGGTGAAAAAAGAATAGTATTTTGCTTCTCCCTTCTTCTCTGGTTATCTGTGCACAGTAACAGTTTAGCACAGTAACAGTTTAGCACAGCAATAAGCTACAAAGCCTTTTATGGATGGCTTTCCAAATGCTACTTTCTGTAGCAAAATTCAGTAGCATTCAGTACAATTAGTTCTGAGTTGAGTGGAGTAGTTTGGGTTTGAGTGGAAGAGCGCAAAATGCATCCTCTGCTTCATCCTCTCCTCTTAGCCACTCTCCTCCCCATCATTTTTGTTGTTGTTGTTCTGACACTTCTGTCATGAAGCTTTGGGGAGGCATATATATTTTCTTACTTAGTTCGCTAAACCTGTGAATGAAGTATGGTCACTCGTATAGAGAGAGGGAAGGTCTGAACACTTGGAAAACAAGCCTGAAAGCATTGGACTTGATGATCCTGTGGGTCTTTTCCAATCTAGTGATTCTGTGATTCTGTGGAGGTAGACTGGTAATTGTTCCACAGGGAAGATAAAAAGAACCAGATAATGATGAAAGATGAGGAATTCCATATTTTTAACATAAAGAGGCAAAACCAGAAGGCTCTTAGTAATACGTAGAATGAAGTCTCTGTCTTTCTGTGTTTCAAATACACCTGACATTCTGTGAGCTGCATCCATGTGAACTATACTAAACAAAAGAAGTCAACAAAAGGAGGAATAAATAAGTTTGATACGCAGCAATCTACTTCATATGTAAATAGATGTACAATTGCTTACATTGTAATATTGATTAGCTGAAAAGTGATAAAATGTTTTTGACAGGTGTACTCCAGGCCCAAAGCTGTAGTCTTTACAGAAAGCATTTCCCTCTTGAAAATGATGGAAATCTGACCTGTATCCTGCACTCACAGCTGTGCTTGTGTACTGTGACCTAGCATAACAGCTTGAAAGGCAAACGAATACCTGCTAAACTGAATATTGAGTGAGATCAGATAGTTCTGTCCAGTACATTTTGATCCTGGGTGTATAAACTGCGCTTTCATTTTATTTTTAGGTTTATTGTTCCTCAAATGATGCCTGCAGTAGCAGAGAAGCTTTACAGCAGGAGTTTAAAGCTCTGCCTCAACACAAAATATAAACCATTACTTGGAATTCTAGCTGCAGGAGAGTGGTGACTCATACCTTGACTGAAATTTTTAATCCTCTTTCATTTAGATATGGAAGATGGTATATTGGCCAGCTCATCACAGGAAACAATCTCCTTGAGAGTATTTGTTGCCATGAAGCAAAATTCTTCCAGGACTTCCCGGAAGAAATACTGTTTTTAAATGCAGCTTTATTCAATAGAGGCATAGAATGTACACAGCCTTGAACTAAGTAAATAAAAAACTAGCAATCAGTTTTTCTCTGGCCACATCTTTTAGAAATAAAAAAACCTCTTTATTTATCATAATACATAGTTGCTTTCAATGTAATCTTTTAGTTTTATTTGCCTTTTTTGGTGATCTCAAATGAACAACGTAATTACTGCTGTTGAGAAAAGTGAAGCTTTAATGTTATATACAATTGCAACATGAAAATGGTACCTATGATAACCTGGAAATCAATAAAAGATTGTGCAATCATAGAGGTTCTGTGCAGTAATTTGATTGGAGAGATGACTCACCGAAGGGGCAGCAGAAAACTAGGCAAAGTTTCTCAGAGCTTAAATTCTGGAGACGAACCAGAGATGCCCTCATTCCCTCTTAGCCTTTGCAATAGTGCTTTCCAATGCCTGATTTCACTTCTATATTTATATTCTATATTTATATATTATATATTCAAGTCTTTATATGGAGACACTTTCAGAATTAACTGTCTTCATGAATTTGGCAGCAGTACAATTCATAATCTTAAGAGGTCCTAGCATGAGCATTTCTCTTTGCACATTTATACTTCTCGGAAGTACATACATTACATTTTATTAGATCAGTCCCCTGTCAGATGCCGAGTGCTCTCTGTTCCAGATGAAGTAAAGGAATGAAGGAATGAAAGTGTCCAGTTCTTTCTGGAGACCTTCAGGACATCTTAAAATATGGCTTATCAAATTTCTTTTGTTTCTAGATACAGTTGCCATTTTCACTTGTGGAGCTCTAAGCTTAGGTCAGCTTCCCTGTGAATAATATTAGCCTTTACTGACTGACTGGAGATCAAGTTCTGTCCATTTCACGGTGATTTGCAAATGTGTACAAACACTAATAAATTCATTTTTCCAAGGAGCGGTCTGCTTAAATTCCCAGTAGCAAATGGTGGACTTTTATCACATTTTGAGTTCAGATTAAAGGCACTGCCATGGTTACTGCAATGTTTGGGGAGTCTCTCTCATCTGTGTTACAATGTTTTTAACTTTTGCAAAGGCTGTTTCATGAGTTTGGTTTGCCACTACTTTGGAGCTTGGAAGAATGGATAGTACTTCTTACAGCTCTGCATAGGTTGATGCATCAAGCAGTTCAAGCACCAGGGCAGCTGTGCTGTTAGCAGCTATGTCTGTGGAACAGGTGAAGGCATGGATTCACTTCCAATAAACTATCAGGCCTGCTGTTAAGTGGAAGTAAGCTGATCCAAAATACACAGGCAGAGCAGATGTTCCTTGCTTATGCCTAGCTTGGAAGATGTTTCTCATCATAACACGAAGCTGTCAGGAACACTTATCTGGAGAACGGGAGGAGAGGTCTCCCATCAGGATATGACAGTTCCGTGCTGCAGTTTTGGCATGAGCTGACTACAGGACTCATTTACTAATGTACTTTCTGACTGAGACTAAACAGAGTCAAAGGCTTTCCCACTGTTGAAGAGGTTTTTACATGATTAATCTTCCTCCAACCTGTGCAGGGAGCATAGATGGAAGGAAAGCTGTATCCATGCAGCACTAATCTCTGACTCATTTGCAGCTGTGATAAACTGCCCCGATGTCTGGTTTACACACTGGAGCTCCAAACAGGGATTTGTATTGCAGAAAGGTGATCGCCGATGCATTCATTTTCACCAGTTCCCAGAGTATCTGTCCAGAGAATGGTTGAACAATGAGCTATGTGGCTGGTGAAGAATAATAATAAAGGAAAAAAGGAGAATTTTACTTTTTTTATTGAAAAAAGTTGGGGTAGAATTCTGTAATGTAGAAACAAGCCTCTCCAAGCAGTGCTGGGTTTGTTTCTCAGTTAATTTGTAATTCTTATGTCTTTACTGTTTTTAAAAATCCTTTTCAAATCATGCTCTTGAATTTGGGTGAAATTCTAGGTAGAGGTGCTCGAAATTGAACTTTTGGCTCTCAATGGTAACTCTAATTCTTTAACTAGACCAGACGAGAACATGCAGTTAAGGTGCCGTTTGAAAGCCATAATGCAGAAGTGCGTCTTGAGGTACTATGGGACTTGTACTCCTGAGCAATTCCCTGCTGTCTTTGCTGTTGACCAGCCACATTTAACTGAACAGCATCTAAACTCTCAGCAGACAGACTGATACCTGGTCAATCGTATTGGTTATCTGAACTGCTGTGCTCTTTGGTTTGTTCTTTGACATCCTTCCTGCTTCAGGTCTCCAGTGGCAGAGAGCTTCCCTCCTTTTTTCAAGTAAAGAGGGTGGTAGGGACCTCTGGTTTCCTTCCCAAGACCTGGAAGAACTGCTGTATTAGAAGTCGATAGCTGTATCCAGCCAGACTCTGGTGCAGCTAAATGAGAGATGTTGAGGCCTGGTGTTGATTGCAGAGGAGATAGGTAGGAGTACAAACAGAGTCTACCCAGAGAAACTCGTATTTTCTCTCTCTCTTCACTGGCCCAGCATAGGGGGAACTTGAAGAAAGCCCAGTTGCTGGTTTTGGCTTGAAACTCTCCAGTATTTAAGTTGATACACAATGAATAGAGATGCTCGTTGCATTTGACCAACTGTGTAGGAGCCCCAGGTGCTCTCAGACAGACTCCTAGCTACAGTAGCAGTTGTGCTCCATCATTTTCTGCAACATTTCATTTGCAGCTGTGTCTGAGATTTTCTCCTTCAGTAGGACAGGTTTAACACTATAATTTCACGGGTTTATTGCTATGTAGTCCTGGTGAGTGAAACCTGTGAAAATTTTGTAAGCCCTAACAAAAGTGCAGTACCGTATTCTTTACTGGTAATCTGATTCATCAGGAATAAATGCAACCTTCAGTTTCTGATTGGACCCATGATTAGTGACCATTGAAACAGGACAGGACTGATGTTGCCATTCCCATGCTACTAAGGCAAAGAGCAAGCTCAACCCCCCACAAATTTATGTGTTAAAACCAAGCAATGCCAATGGGATCAATAGTGGTCTGTTTTACTCATGATTGCAGTCAGGCAGTTTTTTCCAATGCAGTAATTTTCCAATGAACTCGTAGAATCATTAGTAATTAGTAATTGTGCTGACTCTACATCCACTGTCATGTGTTAATACGATAAATTTGGGAAAGTATGCTCTCTAGCAGGTGCTATTCATGATGCTGTTACAGCATGAAACATCCTGCATTAGCAAGAGTATCAATAGCAACTGATTTGATTCCTTGAATAAAGTTGTTAGGAGATACAAAAAAATTATTTATTTATTTATTTAAAGAAGCATGTATTCAACACTGAGTGTAAGGAAAGCAGACAGCCGTGCACTTGGAGGTGGGTTTCCCACTGTGCTGCAGGAGAAGCATGTCAATCAAACTGCAATAACACTACAAGGGAGGGAGACCCGTCTTTCTTTGTATCTGCTACTTTTCCAAAGCTTCAAGTGTTAGTATTATCTGAAAGAAAGAAAAATCTGCCCATGGCATTGCACGGAAAGGTCCCAGAAAAATCCCAGCACTTGTCTTTGATAGAAAAAGATCAAGCTTAAGGAGTAAACTGAAACATCCGGCAACGCAGTAAGGTATCATTAAATTACCAAGTTTGCTCCAGCATATTTCAGCTTAAGTCAGCTGTCCTGCTAAGCAGACATGTATCTTTTGAGTATTATAACTAATTCACAAGCTCCCTCTGCTGGGCTTTCGGCATAAGAGGCTGATGGCAAAGCTCCTGTTAGATTATTTGTAGACTGACCCATTTTTTGCAGCTTCATTTTGGCACTTTCTGCAGCATGAGAAAAAGTGTATGATCGAATTCATGTAAATGACTTTTTGGAAGTGTGACAGTGAGAGGTTTGATGTGTTAGATGCATATTAAATTTTTTTTTATATGCATGGAAGAAGGCTCTTTCCAGGCTTTTTTTTACCTCCTAAAATTACTGATGCACCTATAAAGAGATAATCATGCTTAGCATTCAGTAAAGCCTTCTTTTACTTACATACAGGAAAGAGCTCTAAGAAAATAAATACAGGTCTTTTTTTAAAAAAATAAAGGCTTACAGTCCTCAATACAGTATGCAGTTATATGTAGCAGTGGTTTTCAAAAGGCAAATCATGAGCCAAGAGGCTTGTAGCAAGCATTCAGAAGAATGATGAAATGCTGAAAATGTTATTGTAGTCAGCAGCAAAGAAGGGCTAGACCTACTTCTCTCTGCCTAATCCTCAAGGTGAAGATTTCTGTCTACAGTTTTTGAAACACATATCTAGGGCCTAGCATTGTCATAACCAGTGTATTATGGAATCTCTCTTAGTAGATTAAAAAGTTGTGAAGTGGTTTACTTCCAACTAAACAACCTCAGGCTCAGAAAGATTGCTAACAACAGAGAAAGACTATATTCTGTGATTGCTGTATACATAGCACTTTCTTTTAACAGGGATTTACTGAATAAAGTATCTACCTTAAATAATTCAGAAATCTGTGGAGTGCCCTAATGGGAGAAGGCATATTGTCTGCAGTGGCACAAGAGAAAAATGGAAAGACATTAGAAACAATCACGGTGGCTTTTTTACTATAAGTAAGGCTCTGAGGCACAGGCAGTAATACAAATGCTAAGTATCATGGTGCTGCTTAAGTGTTGTTCTTAAAGTAAAAAGTATATGGGAAGGAAGCTGTCGCCAGTGTGGGTGGAACAGTCATCTAACAGCACAAAGTACCGCTCAATGATGACTTAAAACAGAAAGGGAACTCCACCGACCAACTGATAGAGAAATGCGGGAGAAATGTAGAATGCATGCAATCCAAACTTTGATCTAGTGAGGAGAATAAAATGAACACTTCTAATGTGATAGGATAGGTTGTGTGTCTTTAAAAATACAAAGATGTAGCTGAAATATTAAACCACCAGCGATATATCTCAGTGTCAGTAGTCTTTTGGCTAACTGACATGATAAAGAATAATTTTGCCTACTGTGTGGCCAGCTCATATTAAAAATTACATTCAAGAAGTTTCTCAAAAAATGTAGCTATCTCAAGCATGAAATTTTTTTCTGGGTGGCATATTCTCATATTGGCTTTATTCTTCATCAAAGCAGCTGACAGCTTTCACCAGAGGAGATGATATCAATATGCAATTTATCCTTTTAAAGCTTTTTGAGGTGATCAGTCTATTTCTTTGCCATCCCTAATTAGATTTCTCACTTCAGTAATATCCAAGGATAAGGAGGCATGGTGACTACACTAAAATGGAGGTAAACTTTGTAGAACCACGGCTACACCATCTATTGCTATGATTAATATATTCTATGATTTTTGGTTTGGTCCTAAGGTTTTAGCTGTTCTATTAAAAATATTGCAAGGGAGCATAGAGAGTCTATCCAGAGATTTTAATTGTTGGCAAGGGGAAAGAAAGCTGAGGAGACTTTTAACAGAGATTTGGTTGAAATGAAATGTAGCAAGCCAGTGGAGATCTTAAATCTCTGATTATTCAGCCTTTGAAGTGCAACTAATGATGATGGTGAGGGGTCTCTGTTCTAGCCAAACGTTTCTGGGAGTAAGGAACAAATACAAATCCTTCATATTTAAATGTTTTGGAAACAAAGGCAGCAGCACTACAGTGTATGTGGATTGAGGCACTTGGTAAGAGAAATTTAGAGTCAGCACAAAAATTTTCTTATTTAGCTTTTAGTTAGGACAAATCTTCCACCTGTCTTACACGTACAGGTCAGTCTAAGTGACCGGAGAGAAGGTTACTTTTGATAGAGACAGGTTATTTGCTTTTCCATATTCTTTGGTAGTGTGAAAGTGAGTCAGGATGGGTTGATTTCTATCATCCATTCTAATCGCTATTTTAAATAATAGTTTTTCATCTGGCTTTGGCATGTGGGCTTTTTTTGCATTCTGAAGAAGAGGTGACATTCCTTAGCATATTTCATTATGCCAGCCAGAAGGGTATACTGTGCATACACTTAGGTGATCATAGTGCTTAAGTGTTTGACTTTTTATACTTACTTTAAATTAAAAAAAAATGTGAACAATGGATTTCTTACTAGCTGATATTTCATGCAGCATTGTCAAGGCTGGATTTGGATAGAATTTTAAATCCATTTAAAATAGTCATTAAATCCATTTAAAAATTAAATGCATTGAACTTAAAAATGACCTTAGCAAAACATGTTGTATTGAAAGGCAGTTGATTTATTAATTAAAGGAGCCATTTCATACAGAAAATGAACTTACATGATTTTTCTAACCAGCATGCTTAGATCTTGTCATCCACATTTATTTTTAAAGAGATACCTTACTAATCCTTTCACAAAGTATGGGATTTGGAGGACTAGGTCCCAAACTGCAAGATGAGAGCTCTGGAGAAAATGGAGTGTGTTTTTCCAAGTCTCTGATCTCCTCATTTGCTTAGGATTTAAACTGTTTCTTTAAATTCAGTGAAGTGAAAACAAGTTGTTTAAAAATTACTGGAAATGAGTGAAGTCTCCAGATGTTAACGGCTTATTTGCTTCTACTGCATTTACATTAAAGAGCACTAATCAAGATTAGAGCTAGGTTGTTCTCCAGGTTGTACAAATATGATTGTCATTTGGAGCAGCTGCAATAAAATGCCTTCTTATCAGGGAGCTAGGTAAGATAGACAAACAAAAATTTTCAGCCATTAGTTTCCAGTCAAGTTCTAAGTGACCTTCGTTACCTGTATCATCTTCTACATGGCAAATGAGAGAATATAGTTTATAATGGATGTTTCCTTCATACTTAATGCTAATAGTATTTTTTAAACTTGAAGAAGTAGTAGTAAATCCTATGATAATACTTCCAGTTATTTCTTAGGTTTGCATTAAAGGCAGTGTTGACCTGTTCATGGTGATAAGGTCCCATAAACAAAGCTAGCCTCTCCTCATAGAAAGTATTCTTGCACTTCATTTTCCTTACCATTTTCTTGAAGTAAGAAGGCCTGATTCTTTTCCTAAGATGTTTCTGAACCCACCTATGTAGTATAGATTTTTAATAAAATTTAGTACCCTCTTCCATGCTTCCTCTTTTTTATATTGTCTGAGAAAAATCTGTCTAGCTCAATATGTCCCAATAAAGCCTGTACATTTAGTTCTTCTCTAGGTCTGTTTTCCTTTGTCAAATCATAATGTCTCTTCCTTTAGTCTGGAGGCTGTTGTTCTGCAGCTTGCCTGATGCTTGTCAGCTTCCATCAGAATGATGGATCTCTGGGAAGAAAAGGCAGGAGATATTAGTGGGTCTCTTTTCACCTCATCTGTGCAGCTAAAGATTTGTCATTCGCTTTCCTGGAACAGGATGAAACTCTGGTTTTGAGAAACATTATGTAAATTTACTGTTTTATATAAGGGTATAATAATGATGTACATTACAGCATGCTCATAAGATTAAAGGCAGTACTTTCTTTTGTGCACTAGCAAAAAAAGCAGAGTCCTGAGAAATGTCTAAATAAGAAATTTACGGTAATGGGCTTGATGTTTGTTTTGCTGTTTCCATTTAGGTGCTGACCCCAGCACAAATAAAATCGATTTGCCTGGCCATACTAGAATCAGGAAAACAGTATGCAGTGAAGAAAAGGAAACCGTTCCCACTTATGTATTCCTACTATGGAACAGAGTATCTTGGTGAGTAAAACACATCAGCTACTTTGAAAGCGATGCAGTGTATAGGTGCTGAGCCAGTGGATGCTTCTGAAATAAAATGTATGGAACCCCTAATGTGGGATTTTTCCTGACTAAATTGGGGCCTCCTAAAGCTGCTAAATGGGATTGTGGAGCTGGAGGCAAGGACTGATGCTGCGTAGCACCGAAGAACTCAAAAGGTGCCTGTGCTGCACCAGGGCAGCAGCAGGCAGCAGCTTCTCTTTTTTTTTTTTCCCTTCTTTTTTTTTTTTTCTTTTTTTTCTTCTTTCTGCCATGGTAAGCCTGCACTTGCAAGGTGGAGACAGAGAGAGGTTTGGTGCCCGTGCCTGTGTGGAGAAGATTACCGGAGAGATCTGTCAGAGGATGTTAATTGTAAGCTGCATTTGCCAGGCAGGGACACTCAGAGCGCTTGTCTATAGCAATGCAACTGAATTGTATGGTCAACTGCTGCCCATCACAAGCAGCTTATTTGGAGCTTACCTGGAGCAGTGGTAGAGGGTCATTGAGCAGGTCCTTAGTGGGGTCCTCAAGGCATAATATCTTACTGCAGAAAGCATGAGATCGATTTGAAGATGTTAGTGAGTTCTCTGCCAGGGGAACAGAGTGAGAAGTCTCTGAGTGGTGCAGCTCCACAGATCCTGGCAGGTACAGATGATTCTTGCACTGAACTTTGGGTTTTAGCCGATTGATACTGTGAGTAACTGGTAATACTATTTGTGGTCCAGTTTCAATTTGGGTTCAATAAAGACTTCAGAATAATGGTCCAGATTCAGTAGTGTGTCAAGAAAAACAATGTCTTGAAACAGTCTTCAGTTGAGGTTCAGTGTTAACTTTACACACTTGAGTCTCAGTCATAGCAGAGTGAGAGCAGACGAAATGTATACATATTTCTGCAAAGCTTGAGGAACTGCAAAAAACAGGAATACTAACAAATCATAGTGTCAGACACCTAAAAATCATGTATTCCAAGCACTATTGTAATATTCATAAAGAAGATGAAAGAGCCATGGACTTGGCAAGGAAATCAGTCTCAAGAGAAAGTTGCCATGAGGTGGAGGTAGGAGCTAAATGTACCCTCTCCCTTTGACTGCTGCTGTTCTTTACAGGTGCAGCACATGGGCTCTCATCAATCCTTCAGATGCTGCTTTCCTATTATGAGTACCTGCAGCCAGCAGATCAGGAGCTTGTGTGGCAGAGCGTTGATTATCTTATGGACCAAGAACAGAACAGCAACTGGCCTCCTGAGCTGGGAGAGACAATCGAGCGGGAGAACGAGCTTGTACACTGGTGTCATGGAGCTCCAGGTTATTTTCTCATTGATACTGTGAATAGTCAGATGCTGAGCACATTGCTTTTCCACATTAGGTGATTCCATGTAGAAGATAATCTGAGGTTAAATTTGACCTATTTTGCCATTTTATGAGATGCAGACAAATTATTCAGGCTCCAGTTAAGAATCTTTTATTTATCGCTGAAGCAGCTGGGAGGATAGGTGTATTTTCTGCCTTAAAAGCATAGGTGATCACAGATGAAAGAATTCTGGTGAACTGTATGTTTTCCACTTTTGCTCCATTTAGTGACAAGACCTCAAAGAACGGTTCAGCTGAGTCAAAAGGCAGCATATGACAGGACAGAAAAATAGTGTGAGAAATAACACAGATAAAGACAAACCTGTAGGTTTTGGGAAGGCCTTTAGAATAGCTTCGCCCCAAACACACATCAGAAACATTAAGCTGCGATTTTTTATTACATGGATAATGCATGAATTTGACCAAAGTATTTCTGTGTGAAGTGGAGTTTGTACTAGCAACAGGCATTTTTTTTCTGAAAGTCACTTGTATAAAACTGCTTTTCAGAGTAAAAGAGAATCAGTCCTTAGTTTGGGTTCATAAGGTAAGGATGATGTCTGTCAAGTCAGAATCTAGTTCTATACCGTAGCAATTTAGGCATGTAAGGCTGTAATTTTGAAATTGCTTTTTTACCCACAGGCAGAATTTTATTGCTAACTACCCAAATTGGATTGGTAACATGAACCTAGAAGGTTACAGAAGAACTTACTTTTATTAAAGAATATCCATGAGCATTGATGCATTGCTTTTAAAGCTGTTCTATTTAAATCATGAAAAGTACATTATAATTAACATCCCTTAAATGTGCTTTCTGCTGATGCATAGTCTTATTGTTGGTATGACTAAGGAACAAGCTTCTTGCTTTCGCACTGTAATGAAGTGAAAGCAGCTTTTGTGTACCAACCTTTTTTATTTTAATAGGGAAAAAAAATTTCTACAGCATGGCTGGCCTAGTGATGAAAACTGCAGGGAAGATGCCGTCTTTGTTTCAGTATCTTGAAGATGCCTTTGACCTGAGTATAACTGTTAATGGAGACATATGTAGTGAGACCAGATCAAAGCGACAGAACCCTGTTTTTTTAGATAGAAGTTAGTATATGTAAATGTTTATAACTAGAATAAAGCAGTATGGGCTCCACTGGGATAAAAAAAGCAAATTTCTTTTTCTCATTCAGTACAAAATTGTATCTGTTGCCAACATAAGAAATTATCTTACCAATCCTTGTGTTTCTGTCAGTGTAGGAAGGTAAAGTGAAAAGGGGATTTGAAACTACTAGAAGATAGTGTTAAGAATGTACTATTTTAAAGGCAAAAATTTGAGTACTGTTTTAAATTAATAAAAGACTGGGAATGGTAGGCTAAACCCTGAGATTTAATAATGCATTGAAAATATTGAAAGTGGTTTTGTCACAGGGAGTGGATAAGTACCTCTTACTGTATCCTTTTTAGCATAATATATACTTTCCCTTCCATATGTAGCATATATATATATATATATGTAATATCGATAAATGTAGACTGCAGATTTTTACTGCAGTGTATTAATCTTTATTTTCTTACATGTTCTACAAAACCCTTGATGTACTTATTACAGAAGACAAACTCACTGCTGTTTTCCTAGGCATTGCATACCTGTTTGCCAAAGCTTACCTGGTTTCCAAGAAGCCTCAGTATCTGGACACTTGTATCCGCTGTGGAGAGCTAACTTGGCAGAAAGGCCTGTTGAAGAAGGGACCTGGAATATGCCATGGAGTGGCTGGTAGTGCTTATGTGTTCCTGCTGCTGTATAGGCTCACTGGAAACTCAAAATACATATACAGGGCACAAAGGTTAGCATTCCTGTCTTTCTGGATTCAGGATAATACTGGAAAATCACAGGAACATTTATAAAGCTGCTCAGAGTCTGTGATCACCACCCTTAGATGTAACCTGAGCAGGGAGCCCTGCAGTTCTGCTTCCAGGCTGCCTGCGGTGGGAGAACGATCAGGTTGTCCCAGTCTCCCTCCCTCTCTGCTCACAAATCTGCACTCCTTCAGAGGGAACCGGGATGGATGGGGAGCAACAGCACATGTCCAGATCTCATCCTAACGTGAGGTCAGA
The DNA here is from genome assembly GCF_032191515.1 of Phaenicophaeus curvirostris. NCBI lineage: Eukaryota > Metazoa > Chordata > Aves > Cuculiformes > Cuculidae > Phaenicophaeus > Phaenicophaeus curvirostris. Next base: position 121,065,704 of record NC_091392.1, on the reverse strand, counting down.
ACAGTCAAATTGTGTACCCAGGTCCAGGAGCAGAGCAAAGTGTGATGCTGTTTGTTACATTGATCTATTCTGGTTTTCAGAGCATTTAACGCTCTCTCTTATTACTAAACAGAAAATAAGTATAGGACCTGCTTTGCTGTGATTTTGCTGGTTTTTTAATTTATCATTCCCAGCTTTAGCCAGTTCTGTTCATTGTTCTGTTCGTCTTAGCTAGGGGGCTCAATTCCATTTTATCCTGATGCAGTCAATTATACCCCAGTGAAAATTCTTTCACAGTGGTGCAAATATATTTAATTTTATTTCTGTCATTTACTGTACATGTCTGAAAAGATAGTAGTCGGTGTTTGTTACCGTTTTCCTATACAGCATAGAATAATGAGGGGAAGAGGCATAGTAATTAGGGTGACTTATTTTCAGCCGTTTGCTTTGAAGTGAGAACATTTTATTTGTTTAATGATTTCAGCATTACAGAATTTGTTGCATTGATGCAAAACGTTGCTTACTTCCTGATGAAATAACAACCAAGATAAAAGTTATTTAAAAGTATTTGTTTAATAATATGCCTCATAGAAATCAGAAAAAGTTTATAGCTCTCAAAGAAGCATAACGTATGTATAGTTCACAAAGATTTGGCTTTGCTAGATTTGATAGGACTCAATTTATTTTGGAAATTGGAGAGTGTAAAATTTCCACATAACATTAAATAATGAACATTCTACCTTTTTTAATCATTGAATGCTATTAAAATGATGCTTTCAAGCAACAAGTAAGTAGACATACAGAGATATCAGATGATAACATACTCTTCTTTTTTTTCCCCTGTTTCTTAGGTTTGCAGAGTTCTTATTTACAGAAGAATTTAAAGCTGGTTCCCGGGCATTAGAAAGTGTATATAGTCTGTATGAAGGCTTCTCGGGAACCGTGTGTTTCCTGACTGACTTGCTGCAACCCAACCAAGCTGAGTTTCCTCTCTTCAGTGTCTTTGTCTAGAGAGAAACATTCTCCAAGGCCACATCCTAGTGGCAATGGGAAAGGGCACTGCGGTTTCACATACTTTTCAAGAAAGGCTATTTACAAAACAAGCCAGTGGTACCACTAATGCTAGCCTTAACATAGCTGGGAGTCAGATGAAAAAAAAATACACTGGGGCATTGGGAGGGAAGTGTGTGTTCCAAAAAAATGGGTCAGTGAAAAAAAAAATATGGGGGAAGTGATTGAATCTGATGAGGTAGATATTTAGCTGTAATAAGAACCAAAAAGTAATTACTCAAATGAGAGGGAAAGGGGCTTTATCAAACTTTTGATTTGGTTGTTACACAGGAGAAAAAAAAGGCAAGCTAGAATTACAGAGAAATTCAAAGAAGAAACAGTGATGCATCCAGATTGTTTTAAAGAGAGACCTGCAAAAAACAAGTCTTCATGCAGCAATGCACTTATTGGGGAGGGTGTCCTAGACATGTCACTACACTGCACAAAGGCAAAATCTGGGATTTTTTACCTAAACCACATCATCTAGCTCTTGTAACATGTATTAGATATATGTGTATCTTGGAGCTCTTTCATCTTAATATGCAAATGATACTCGTTATGTAGATAGCTATATATTCAACTTGTAAGTTCTTGGGTTCATTTCAGCTAGTGGGGTTTCACGTGTGTAAATGAGAACTAAATTAGACCCTTCCTTTCAGAGCTAAGTCTGTGGTGAGGAGCTGGTCTCCTTACTGATTTACTGTATCTGTATAACTTCTTGTCAATAGTTTCCCTGTTACAGGAAAGATGAGTAGAGCCATGGAGAAGGCTTGGATCAAAAAGGAGTATAGCAAAGATAAAGCAGGCAAATGCTTTCTTCACGGTACAGCATTACTGGATAAGTATTGTTCAGTGATACAAAAGCTTCCTTTAAAAAATAATTACCTATAGCACCATTTCTGAACAATATACAAATTTCAGAGAATGGAAAATCTATTTTCCTTGATAAATTGTTCACAACAAACCCTGCAAACTGAGTGCAAATCTTGAATGGCATATGGATCTTAAGAAAAACCAGATAACAAAATTCAAAAATGCTTCTTGTACTGGTTACAAAATAATGTATATGCCCAAATTATTTGTAGCTATAGAAATAAATGGGTTGCTCAACACTAGTTGCACTAGCACTTAAGGTTCCAATTACATGCTAGTTTGTACTTATTATACATATGACATGGTACTTGAAAGCTGAAGAAAATACTAACATAGATTTGTACAAAAAAAAAGTATAAAATCAATATCTGTATTTAAAATATATTTACTATTTATTTATTTATTTATTTATTTATTTTTATGGGAATAATGTAATGCAATTACCTTTAAAGATAGATTGTGAATACCAGTATGTCAAAAGTTTAAGTTAGGGTGAAAAAGCTGACCTACATGCACTGCCAAACAAAGCAGTCTCTTGTCCTGCATTCTCAGCTGGAGGAGATTACAATTTATGTTTAAAGCCTAATGGATTAAAGTTCCCATTTCATTTCAGTGGGCCTTGATCAGGCTATAAATTGGAGCCAGGTCTTGCAATCCTGCAAATTCTGCATTTTAGTATATTAATCCCATTCCTACTCTGGCTGCTGTTATTTTAATGAGATGGCTTACATTGTTATGAGCTGCACATTAGGTTTTCTGCTATATTGTCTTGCATTGTGCAGCTCTAATTAATTACTTAGTCATAGAAGTAGCTGTGTTTAATTGGTGGAAAAAACAATGCAGTTCTTTATCAGTTTGTCAAGAATTTAGGGATTTTTTTTGAATGGAAATGTTAAATTCCACGTGCAGTTGTTATGTGTTTATTACTTGTGGGATAAAAGGTGTTTTAAGAAAGCCATTAATGTCACTTACTTTGTTACTCTGAGCAGTGATATGTGTACACATAGGAGTATGTATTTCACAGGGAGGTATACACGTGAGGCTAAATCAAAAAGTCAATGGAGATGTGCACGTGCTCTGCACAGCCAGGTTGAAATGGTCCTGTTAGATCAGAGCAAAGTCAGTTGTCGATAGTGAAGCTCCTACTTAGATTAGGATTCTTCTCTACTTGCTTCCGATAATGCAGGTGTCTAATATATTCCATAACTGGAACTTTTTTAAACAAATGTTTAAGAATGGTAAAACTTGACTGATCCACTTTTTCCTTGTAGTCAGTAGCTTTTCAGTCTCAATATTTATTACAGGGTAATGTCACTCAGCTAAAACATAGGTAAGTAACGTCATTTGTGCCATAGCATTTAGGTAGCTACTGTAACTGTATTCTGTCTTACTGTAACACAGAGAAATAGGTTCTGCTATGATCTAGACTCAAGCTGTTGCAATCCCTTTATTTAGAGATGCAAACGTATAACAAAAACACCCAGTATTTTGATAACTACACCACCTAGACAACTCCAGACTTAAGCCTTAACAGAATTTATGTATAATAGAATAGTTATCGTGACCTTTTGATTTTGTCCCCAGCGTTTACTTTTTAATTATCACTGGGCCACAGCAGTTAATTGTTTTCAGTTAGTTATTTCTCAGAAGATGCTTGAAGAAGAAGATCTTTGCCAAAGCCTCAATAAAGGTAGAGCACAATAAATCAGTACAGTAACTTAGATCCTGACCAAGTCATGAATATCGATATGGTAATATATACTGCATATGTTAAAATTTACCATAATATCAGTAGATAAAATAAGTCTATTTTCTTATGCTAAACCCTCCAACAGTCATGTTTGCATTTATCTTTGAATGTATTTTTTCATAATGGCAGGAAATATACATTAGGAACTTGGTGTCAGTTTTCTAGTGTTTCTCCCTCTGTGTTTCTTTTTAAAATTAATTCCTTCTGATGTACATTCAGAGGGGACTGATAAGCTCTGTGTTCTGTTCAACAGCACCCGCAAAACAAATCTTCTGTCTCTGCAACTATTATTCATATATGAAAACATGTATTTGGCTTCATTTGATACTAATCCTGTGAGAAAGAAAATAGTTATTTGAGTGTTGGTCTATTCAACAGTGAGAAAATCCATGCAACCACACAAAAATCTAGGTCCCAAACATCTTTCTGCAAGTTATGCGAGTTCAGCACTCATGAGGACAAGGGCAGCAAGCAAACTGTTTTTACTGACGCTTAAAATCAGTAGCATAAACGTCCAGTCTTATGGGATACATCTTCTAAAATCGTGGAAAAAAATTATCTACCTGTCTCATCAAACATGGCAATTTGAGCTCATTCTCAGAGCTTTGTGTCTTTTCTTACTAGACCTACCAGATGGGCTGTAGACACAGCTTCTGAACACAGTGTAAATATACCACAGGGTTCTTCTAAAAACACCAGTCATTAAATGAGCAGGGTTTTTAAAATCTTTTTCTTCCTCTTAATTGTCTATCTGCTTTTTTTTTCCTCCTTTGTGCTATTTATGCTGTTACATACACGCTGTTGTAACCTTTATTTGTTGTTTTTAAGACATTGACAAGAAAGCAACCTGAACAGAGCCATCAGCACTTTTCACTGTGATAAAAATCCAGAATCCTTTGTGTTCCCTCCTTACTGCTTCAAGAAATTGATCACGGAATCCTTGCTAGACATGCTCAGCAGGATGCTGCCTCCTCCTGCTCCCGAATCAGGCCCTAATAGACTGAAAAATTATTCCCGAACAGATTCTGCTATGGTGCTGTGACAAAAGACTGTGTTATCAGAACCTTGAGAAGCCTCTTTCAAAGTGTGAAACACAAGCTCCTACATCAAGTTTTCATATTAGTTTCTTGACTGTGTTTAGTTTTTAAAGTGTAAGCAATAGGAATTTAAGTGATAATAGTTATTTCTGGTTATGCTCTAAAAGCAGAGAGGATGCATTGTGTGGGTATTGGTGCTTATTTGTGATGTACCTGTGTTTGTGTGGTGCTGTTTGTGAGCAAATCTGTAGATTACAAATCAATTTAAGTAGCTATATACTATTCATGACTTTCACTAGGTCATCCGTATAGTTTACTATCACGGAACAATTTTGAGAGAAACTAGGTCTGTAATGTCCAGTTTTAGTGATCTCGGGATTCATAGAGACAGATGCAATGTGTTTCATCACCGGTACAGTTCTAACAAATATATCTTCTATTTTTTCTGCTACTCACAACTTCTCTGCATGATAACGTACTTGGCTTGTGCCACTGCTTTCAATACGTGTTTTGTTTACATCGTTGTTTCCTTCAGTTTCCCTGCCTTTCTTCCCAACCCATGAATAACTTCAGAAGACTGAAGCAGCAACCCAAGTCTTTTGTTCCTGAAAATAAGATTGATTGGTTTTGCCTATGAGGGGTGTTCCACTTATTTTCATTACATTATTTTACACTCCCAGGTGGTGCCTTCTCACCAACTTTGCCCACCTGCTAAGGAAAAATCATTACACTGTATGTCAACTGTCAACGATGTTTTAAAAACAAAGAGAGACTTTCTAGGGAGCGTGTTCACTTCTCTAGCATCTCAATTCAATAAAGACAATCAAAACCAAGTGAAATGGCTAAACATCCCAAAATACACCTTTAAATAGTCCTGGGAAACATGCGCAAACAAATGCATGTAAAGTGGTCACCCTTTTTGCTACTCTGCAATTAAGTAATGCCATTTTAATGTTCTAATAATAATTATATGGACATATAGAGAATATGACAATAATACCGATTAGTTTTTAAAATACTGCAAGAAAAAATAGGTATCTGCTGTATTCAGAAACATAAAGCAATACATGCAAATGGAAACTTTAATAATCGACCTAGTTTTTGTACTTACATCATTCTTTACATATATGGTTAACGGCATCTGCCAACATATTGCATGTTTTATGCAAACCATGACCTATTCTAGCATATGCATGCATTTTGAGAATTTATCCTTGTTACTTGGACCTATAATCCATGGACAGAGTTTATCTCTGAAGTCTGCCAAGTAAATCTCAGGTGCAGTAATCTTGTCCTATATACCTTGAATATTCACTGGCATGAGCGCATACTCTAATCTGTAGGAAGATTAATATATCAGGAATAAGAATTGCCCTGTAGATTTTAAAGAGTAATTTTCCTGTGAAGAGCTACACTGATGAGCAATTGCTGGCTGACAACACAGTCTAGGTTGCTCCAAGAAGACATTTCGGTTTATATGACTACATCCTGGACTAAAGTAGTAAGCAGCAGAAAGCTAAATTGAAAAGAAATGAGAAAAAGACCAAATATCACATTACCGAGGGAACAACATACTTCAAAGCCATAAGCCAAAAATGCTCAGGGCCCACAAAACAATACAGCAATTTAGGGATGTTAACAGACATTTTCCAAGAGAATAGCACAGTTTGCTTCATTCCACAGATAGTGATACTGTGTGCACTGTACAGAGTTTAGCTGCCTCGAACAACTCTTTGTTGCCATTATAGCAAAGTCCTCCTATGCTGGAAAAAGCTGCATGTGGAGGGGTTGCCTGTAGCTGAACCTACTGCCTACTCCTATAATTTAATGGAATAAAAGTGGTGTACACTATCAATGCTTAGGCAGTTTAAAAAACAGGTTAAAAAAAACAACATGCACCAATTTTTTGACCTGCCTTTGAGCTATTAAATCTCCTGAATAATTTGTACTGCCACTGTTGGTCCTGTATCCTTTGTATTTAACATTTTACATCACTCTCTGAAAAAGTCAATTTATAAATAGCAATCTGCTTGAAAACACACAAGGACAATATTTGTTTTTAATGCTTACAAGAGAGTCCCCTGACTTTGTTCATTGCATGACTCAGAGAAGGGTGCCAACTAGAATGGCAGAAAATTCATTAAAAACTCATTTTGCCTAGTGGTATAATGAGATTTGAATAAAAGGTACTTTATAATGCAGAGATATTCAGCAACAGCACTGCATGACTATACATGCATACGCCCCAGAAATTTTTATGTAGAAGTCCTGACATCAGTTATATCTCATAATGAATAGAAAACAAATCCTATTCAGACATTTATTTCTACTTTATATAGAAGAGAAAGTCTGTCTGATCAGAAATTGAACTCTGCTTCTGAATTCATGAACATGACCACGCATGAAAAAAGAAGGATTTCCTCTAACAGTGGTCTGATTTTACCACTGATTTGGCCTCCTTTGCTCACTTTAAGAGCCTAACATGCCACGTGCAGATGTCCCATCTCCACTTGATTTCAGGGATGTGATGTTAGGTCCTTCCACAGGTGTGAAACAGGCAAAACTGCATCATTCTGGGCTCAAAGATTGCAAATTTTCCTCTGTGCAGGAGTCCAGGGGAACGAGTAAGGCTTGGTCCTATAGTAAGAGGAAAGCACAGGTGTTTGCAAATCTAGGGCTCTTTTTGATAACAGTTTTATTCCCATTTTCCCCTCAATATATCTGCAATATACACAACTGTCAATACTAATGAAAAGTTAAGGGAACTTAAATTGTATTACTAAGAAAGGGTATTATTTTATGTCTAGTTTGTGTTGGTGATGCTTGATTATTCAATATATTCCAACATACAGTGTTTGTTTCTTGAGTACATGCTGCACCCTAGATTGGTTTCTCAGTGTAATAGCCATTGCCAGCCATAATATGGTACAGGCCCTATGGAATCAAGATTGATTTGATTCTTTAGAAATGCACCTTATTGTTTAAAAGCAGGACCCCTGCTCCTCTGATGTTTTGAAACACTGTGATCTTTCAGAATGTGTTTATTGTATTAGTTTTGTATTGTAGATTATGATAGAAACTAGATTTTATAGCTTTTTAAAAGCAGTGATAATACTAAGCTTCATAATGGCAGAACAAATTCTGTGTATATCTGTATTATGAATATTAAAGCTGTGATTCTATTTTGCCTTAAGTAAAAGCCCAACTTTAAACAGTGTGGTTTTGCATTGGATTGATTATTTCTGTACATATCTTCCACGGTGTTGGCAACTTTTGCTTCTGGAGCAGCCATGACTCAAGACTCCAAAAGCTTTTCAGTAGTACCATGCTATCAAAAGAAAAATCACTCACCTGAAAATTAGATAAAACATCCAGGCTGCGCATGGCCATTAAGCAGAACTATCTCATGGTAGTTTCCAACAAGATAAGAGAAAATGGGTTGCTTTTGGCCTGTAGGTTAAAAGTTACTCATTTCTTTTTTTATTTTCAGCCTGCTTAAATCCCAGTACATGTGGCCTTTTCTCTTTCCAGAAAGACCCCTCCATTCCCAATTATGGGAATTAGAGCATTAAATTCACCTAAGCCTGCCTGTAACAAGGTTTCCATCTTTGCCATCAGCTGACCTCAACTAGAGCAGAGCGCAGAGTGATGGGACTCCAGAGCTGTCAGTGCAAAGGCAGTTCAAGAAACGGCCCAAAAAAACCATCACTGGTATTTTTTCTGTAAATCTTGTGGCAACCTAAGTTGCATAAAAGAACAATAGCAGACATGCAGAAGTAGTCACTAGTGGCCTCCCATTAACAGGCTAATAGCATCTCGGACTCTATCTTGCTTTTCTGCTTGTGTTCCTGGTAAATCTCAGGTCTGTACCTTATCTCCACGTGCTGATTTGCAATTACCTGGTAACAGGCAAGAAGAAACAATATCTATCAGGGGAGGCATCAGAGCCTGCTAAGCATGAACCAAGTACCTGCACTAAGAGAAGTGGCAGTGACAGGGGACTTCCCCTGTGCAGGATACAGGTACCCTCTGACAACCTGACTTGGTACATCAGGAGCTTTGTTTCTTGCCAGGTGATCAGATTCAGGATGTTGCAGAGAGACTGCAAAGGCTTGTCTTGCCCGTGGCCTATTACCTTTTGCTGTTCATCCACTAGCCCATTAGTTATGGTGTCAGGGTGACCTGCATATCCAGAATGATTCCAGAGCTCTGAGAGCAAGGTAGAAAGGCATGGGGTTTTCTGCTGGTGAAAGGGAAAGCTTCGGAGACAACGAGCCAATGCTGCTGGCCAACAGCTGGTGTTGCAGTGGAGCTACAGGGTTTGTGATCCTAGAAGCCTTTGCGGGAAAAGGCCTGACAAGCATTGATAAGATCCACCTGCCAAAGTGAGAAAGGGGCACCTCTGCCAGTAGGCTCTCTAATGGTAAGAAGGTCTCTGAATGAGACCCATCAGGGGAGAGGGTTACCAGGACTCATAGAATCACTAGGCTGGAATCATAGAATAGTTTGGGTTGGAAGGGACCTTAAAGATCATCTATTTCCAACCCACCTGCCATGGGCAGGGACTCCTCCCACCAGACCAAGCTGCCCAAGGCCCCATGCAACCTGTCCTTGAACACCTCCAGGGATGGGGCAGCCACAGCTTCCCTGGGCAGCCTGTCCCAGTGCCTCAACACCCTCATTGTAAAGAAATTCTTCCTTACATCTAGTCTAAATCTGCCCCTCTCCAGTTTATACCCATTGCCACTCGTCCTATCACTACAAGCCTTTGCGAACAGTCCCTCCCCAGCTTTCCTGTAGCCCCTTCAGGTACCGAGAGGCAGCTATAAGGTCTCCTCGGAGCCTTCTCTTCTCCAGGCTGAGCAACCCCAACTCTCTCAGCTTGGAAAAGACCTTTAGAGACCATCAAGCTCAACCTCGCAGCTCACCAGAGTATTTTTTTTTTATTTTTTTTTTTTTACAACCAGCTCTCCCTCAGCCTTTGCTGCTGCGTGGGGGTCCCTTTCTCCCAGGTGCAGCATTTTGCCCTCGCCTACTTCTTTCGTGCAGTTTCTCCCCGTGGCCAGTTCCCCCCCTGAGGAGCAGCCCCCCCGCCGTGTCCCCTGAGGAGCGACATCCCCCCCCTCTCCCCGCAGCCCCGTCACGCGCTTCCCGCCCGTCACGCGCTTCCCGCCCAGCGCGGAGCGCTGCCCCGCGAGGCCCGCGGGCGGAGGGGGCGGTGGCGGCGGCGGGCGCGGCGGCTCCCCCTAGCGGCGGCGGCGGGGGGCGGCTGCCGGGGCGCGGCGAGCGAGGGAGCGAGCGAGCGAGCGATGAAATTCCCAGGCTCCGTCCTCGTCTCGCTCCTCCTTTTCGCGGCCGAGACGGTGACCGCGCTGTGCCTGAGCGGCGCGTACCGCGCGGCGGGGGACCGCATGTGGCAGTGGCTGACGCTGCTCTTCGCCCTCCTGCCCTGCGCGCTGGTGCAGCTCAGCCTGGTCTTCGTCCACCGCGACGTCAGCCGCGACCGCCCGCTGGTGCTGCTGCTGCACCTCCTGCAGCTCGGGCCCCTCGTCAGGTCGGTGAGTCCCGTCCCCGCCCGTCTCGCCTCTTTGTGCCGGCGCCCCCGCTCCCGGGAGGGGCCGGGGCCGAGAGGAGAGGGGATCGTTCCCCCCCCCCGCAGCCTCCATAGAGGCTGCGGGGGGGGGGAACGATCCCCTCTCCTCTCGGCGGTGCTGCCCGAGCATCGGGAGCGCCCGGGGAGCCCGGCAGAGCCGCCCCCTCTCTCCGGGGCCGTTCCCTGACCTTATTTTCTCTCCCCGTGCCTTTTTCATTAGGAAAAAATTCTTCACAGAAAGGGTCATTGGGCACTGGCAGAGGCTGCCCAGGGAGGTGGTTGAGTCCCCTTCCCTGGAGGTGTTTAAGGCACGGGTGGATGAGGTGCTGAGGGGCATGGTTTAGTGTTTGATAGGAATGGTTGGACTCGATGATCCGGTGGGTCTCTTCCAACCTGGTTATTCTATGATTCTATGATTCTTTTCTGGCAGATGGCTGTGCCTGCTCACCGCTGCTGTGTCCCTAACGCTTTACTCCGAGGTGGCTTCCGAGAGTTGCTCGGTTGCTAGTTCCAAACGAGGATAGTCCCCATCCCGTCTGTGCGTCTCGGGAATCCTAGTAATGCTTTAGTTTCTCTCTTTTTCCCGAAAGTGAGCTTTTCTCCCCAAATTCCTTTGGGGATTTTTTAACTGTAGTTCAAGTGCTGACTCTAAATGTTCTTAGGGGAAAAAAAAACCCAAACAAACCGAAAATGATACATGAAAAGTTACAGAAGTGATGCAACCCCTTGGGAAAATATTTGGTGAGGGCTCTTGTTTTAATTAAATAGAATTAAATTAAAGGGAATTAAATAGAATCACAGAATCACTAGGTTGGAAAGGACCCACCGGATCATCGAGTCCAACCATTCCTATCAACCACTAAACCACGCCCCTCAGCACCTCATCCACTTGTCTTTTAAACCCCTCCAGGGAAGGTGACTCAACCACCTCCCTGGGCAGCCTGTTCCAGTACCCAATGACCCTTTCTGTGAAGTTTTTTTTCCTAATGTCCAGCCTAAACCTCCCCTGCTGGAGCTTGAGGCCATTCCCTCTTGTCCTGTCCCCTGTCACTTAGGAGAAGAGGCCAGCTCCCTCCTCTCCACAACCTCCTTTCAGGCAATTGTAGAGAACAATGAGGTCTCTTAGAGAGACCTTATAGAGACCTTATAGAATATCTCTGTAGTAGAGGCCAGGGGAAATATCCCCAATGTTTTAAAATTCCTGGACAGAGTTAAAAAGGAAGATTTGTTCACACTAATAAAGGTGAACAGTTTTGACATTACAAAACACCTTACACTTCAAAAACCTCGAACTCCTCTATAACCATGGCTGGATTTTTTGTTTGCTCGTTTTGTTCATTTTAAAGAGATTTAAGTTATGGTTTAACAGTAAACTTCTTGAAGAGATCTGATTTTCTAAAGTTTTCAAAATATTTCTACGTTCTTTGAAAAATAAGAATACAACCAAAGAGAAAGCAAGTATCAAAGTAAAAGTTATGTTCGCAACTTTTGGCATTCTGCATCAATTTCTTGCAGCCAGACAATGAAAGAATGTCATGTCAAGCTGTAAGATGTGAAGAAGCAAACAAAGGATGTAAGCAACAACAACAAATTAGAGATTTTCTTTCTGTAATAACTATCTGGAAGAGATGTAGACTTCTGGTTTGACCTTAGCCACTGAGCACAATTTCACTTTCTCTTCTTTTCTCCACATCAAGCTTATCTGTTTACAACACAAGTCTCATGTTGTGCAGAACACACGTTCTGCTGTGCTGGCAAGCTCCCAGCTGCAGTCGCCGCTGTAAAACTAGCAGGCATATGGAAGTCCTCTCGTCTCCTGTCCTCTCTGTGGTGCTGCAGTGTAGGAGTATGTCACTAGCTCTGCGCTTCTGCCTTTATCAAAGATTTACAAACTTAGTGTTTCCAGGAGGTCTGAAGATACTCTGAAATTGTTGCAGCATACCTGTGCTACAGTCCCCACGGCATCACATAGGCAGTACGAAGTGGTGCATGTTAACATCTCCTTAGGCACGGGATAACTGGAATTATAATTGCTAATAAAAAGAGAGTAATACATTCATGCCACCTGAAAAGCGTATTTGCTGCTAAGGGCTGGAAGGACTCTACAAATTAAGAGGAGAATTTTCATAGAAAGCAACGTCTCTTTAGATTCAAGGGTATGGGTCTATTTGCAGGATACAATACAGAAGTCTGGGGAGGTGAAGTGATAGGTCTAAGACAGACATTAAAAGTGTTGGGTTTTTTTTCTTTGTTCCTTGCCTTTCTGTCCACTGCCACTAAACACTGTTGTATCTGTCAGAAGAGGAAACTGATTGCTTTCTTTCAGGTGTAGACCTGTGCTGTAAAAAGCAGAAGTGTTTTCAGTGCATGAAATGCTTTACCTTTCCCTACTTTGCACAGGAGGCTTCCTGTCCTCTGTGGACTGGAATGCACACAAGTCTGAGCTGATAGGTAGAAGGCAAAATATATTTTGGCTGTATCATCACTTCACTGTGGCTTTAACCATTGTAAGCTCAAAAGGACCATTGCCCCTGGAGCCATTTTGTCCCGTTCTTTTCCATTCTGCTCCTTTGCACCACAGAGTTCTCCTGCTGTTAGTCATCTGCTTCCCCAGCATGAATCCTCACTCCATCCCCTGTGTTTGATCTGTCTTCTATCTCACTGGCACAGCCTAGGGCCTTTTTGGGGGATCCTGGATCAAATTAGGTCAAATAGGGCACAGAGACAGTAGAGCCACTCCAGGCTCTCTCTGCTTGTGGCATCAGAATGAAAGTTTAAGAGCCAGTAGGCTCTGTGAGGGGGCATGCTTCAACAGAGGGCAGTCTGCTTTGTCTGGCTTTAAAAAAGCTAACACTAACTTTTTAACTGTCTCTATTGGGTTTGTGACGCGATGCAGGATAGTTAGTATTTCTCCGTTCCAACTTGAATACTCAAATATTCGTGCCCTACTTTGTGGACACCCCACGTATATTGTGTGAGTTTTCTTCATCACCTTAAAAGCTAGACTTTTTTCCCCCTTTCTTTTTTCCCTTATAAAGTTAAGTTTTTAAATTTGGGGGAATGGTTTGGAAATATCTTGGCAGGGAAGGAGAGTATTTAGCTTTGCAAGCCAAGTGATCCAACCTATTTTGAATCCTCTGTATGACAGAGGAAAATAGTACATTCTCTTATAAAACCTTCTTGCATACTACCACCTTCCGCAAACACCCACACTCCACCTGTTCAGGAGGCGCTTGCTGTCTTGCTGCTGCCACTGGAAGCACTAAAATTAGGAAGCATCCCTCTTCTTGCAAAGGATTTTTGCTGTACTGTTAATGCATCCTTTTTTACTTCCTTCTTGCTCACCCTAAGAGTTTTCTCCATAAATTTGAAGCAATTTCTAGGGCAAAATTCCTATGCCCTCCAGTGGCCTGGCGCTGATCCCCAGGATGTAGGCATGCTGGAGACTGTTCAGACGGTTGGCTGAAACAAAGTGACTGCAGGTTTCTGGGCACTGTGGGGGATCCCTGCAGCATTTCAGGTTGATGCCACTCCTTGCAAGTGTACTAATTTGTCTGGATGCTTAGAAAATATATTTGGATACTTCCTTTCTTTCTGTATAAAGAGATTCTTTTACCCTATGAAGTAAATTATAAACCAAAAAAGTTACTTAAAATGATAGCTAACATCAATAAGAGATTTAATACATTTTTCTTATCCTTAGAGAAGACCATGATGAGCCTTTTGGCTCATTATCGGCTGCTTCTGAGCCAAGAACTGACTCTTTGTCCGCTGTTCATTTGAACAGCACGTGTGGCATGAAGATCATCTTGAGATTTTAGGTGCTACAACAATTCCAGTAAATAATAACTAGATGTATTTTTGCCAGTGTACTGCTCTGCACTTAAGGATTTGTTCAAAGTACAAATAACTCTTTGTGAAGGGCTGCAGAGAACCCACTGTTAACTTGTTTGCCCTTTTCTATTCTGCAACTAATGAATAGGTCAGGACTAATGAATAGGTCAGGAGCTGAAGTAAGGAGTGCAGATTTCCAACAAACTGACTTGAACAATCAGGGCTTACAGTCATGAGCAGAGGATGTTGGTGGTGGTGTACCATGAGTCTGCTGGATGCAGCGGTGCCTTACTATCTGATTTCCTCAAGACGGTACTGAAATGGTGTCCAGAAGGGACTGTTGTGAACGTGGCAGAGCTTACTTCTGATACCACCTTCATGGAGAGTAAAGCAAAGTGACTGCTGGTGTCCTTGAAGCTACCATCCCTACTGCTCAGTTAGCTGAACGTGGGCCTGCAGGTTCTTCCTTATGAGGAACATGCTATTAGGAGAGGCCTCTGTCTACAGAGTGATTAACTTCTCTTACCAAAAAAATCAAAAGCAAATGTAATGGGCCTCTAAACAGAAGACTAATGACTGTTTTCCTCAAATTTCAATGGGACAAGGATATAAACAGTGGACTTCTTTTGTTTTAAAATTGGGATCAGGCTTTGTTTCTCAAGGCATAAGGAGAAACAATTACCTGTTTCTGTGTACTGTGTAGACAGCAGTAAAGCAGATGCAGGAGGAAGTTTGCATCAAACTGTTAAAGGAGCTGCTGTTACAGCTAAGGTTTGATTCTGTGAGCTGCAGGAAGTAAAAGAAAAAAAAAAAAGAAACAAACAAAAAAGAAGCCCCCAGACCTCCAAAACACAAACCAAACTCAAAACTAACAAAAAAATAAAAATCCCACAAAGCAAACCAAAACTCTTACAGGCTGAAATAATCAGTGTCATTAATGTTTTGAGCACCTAATTCTGCAATTTGAAATCTAATAAGCTCTAACAGTATGGGTAATGCTTCAGACACATTGTGCAGAAGTATTCTCTCTCATAGGTCATCTTTCTTTCCTAGTGACCTGCTTCATAGTTCAGAACAGCACAGGTCTGAAAACCTGTCTTCCTTTTAAGATCTCCATGGCATACATTTCTGTTAGAGATTCCAGCTCTAAATTTTACAACTATTGATGCATCTCCCTCTTTTCCAGATGGGAAGAATGCAGCTAGATCCTCTTCAGTCATTCTTTTTTTTAGTTTATTCTTGAACAGATGTGTTCAGTGTCCAGGATGCAATGAACAGAAAGTCACTGCAGGTGGAAGGTAGAACAATGAGTGAGGAACAAGTCTTTGCCTAATGCAGGTAAGTAAATCTGCAGGACTTAAAAATCTTTTGCACACTTCTCTAAAGGAAAGGAATTATTAGAAATTGAATTATTATACAAATCTTGTAAGGTTGCAGTAAATGTGTGAGTATAGGTCTTATATAGGTGTTTCTTCTTGGAGCACCCCTTGGCTGAGTGGTTGCCTGCTCCCTCTTCCACCACCATTATTTCACCTGTGTTTTAGTCCCATGCATCCGTGATTAAAAGAGGGAATGGCGTTCTCACAATCAGCGGGCATATAAAGATAGGATTATTCCTCCTACTAACTGCGTAGAAGACGAATGTGTTGCTGCTGAATCACTCTTTGTAGGCATCATCAGGATCCTTGAAAAAGCATAGCTCTTTTCTTTGCCAAGATTTGGCAGCAGGGGAGAAAGCAAGACCATCTTTTTCTTGTCTCTTAGCTTTCAGTGTAGAGAGTAGGTCTGAGATTCTTTTCTTCAGAGTAATTATAGTTCCTTTAGAGCCCTTGCTGCAACTGTCGTTGCTTTACATGCAGTGAAAATGGCCAGCTGGATGCCTTCTGCTGTTGCTGCCATGTGAGAATTGGTTGAAAGGGCCCCAAGCATTGCTGCTTTGCAGGAGGTTGATTGTGCAGAAGTTGGGGTTTCACTCCTGTTCCTCCTGAGTGGAGCAGCAATGAGCAGTGAGCTACTGGGGTTTCTGGGGAATCCCGCATTCACAGCAGTTTGTAACTGTGGAGGAAAACTGGCATGGAGCGGTTCTTTTTTTGCATTGTCTCTTAGCTGTGTTTCATACTAAAGAAGAACAAGCCAGTTCGTTTAAAGACACCATTCCCAGCCCTCCAGAATGGACTTTGTAACCTCACACAGATACATGATCTGAATTGATTCTTCATCATTGTTCTGAACCCTTCTCACCTGGACGGTTCTTCAAGCACCTATGCCCCTCTTACACTCTGTTACATAAACATTTAGATTGGTGCTCTTTGTTTCTAGTGTACCAACTGCCAGTGTGCTCCTGTTTGAAGCAGTTGCCTGGTCACTGGTGCTGGCTAGAGTCTTGAGTGCGTTTGATATTTGCCCCAGAAGGGATGACCCCCAGAGAAACTCATGCATGGAATGGGCAGGGCTTTGGAGTAGATAGGCGTCATTACTGATATAGTCTGAGTGCTTGCACATACCGTTTTTATTACTCTGTTGTGCTGGTAAAAGTCCCCTTTGGCTCTAAGATTTGCTCATCAGACCATTTCACATTGTGTTTGCTTTTCTATACAGGTATAAAATTTCCCATCACAAACAATGTACTGCTGCTTGATAAATACAAATCAAATGCTTGCTGCAAAACCCAACTTTTCATTGATTATAACATTTGCTGTAGTCAGTAGTCTTATGAATTTTATCATCTCTTGTATGGGATTACTGCATATTTGTTAGATGGGTCCCTAGACTATATCTGCTTCTAATCACACACCGCAGGAGTTCAGAAGCTGATGCCAAGATATCATTTTCTGTAATAGCTTCAGACTTACCCTCAGCTCAGGATGAATATGATGGCTGTGAATACTAAGTGAGACAAAAATGTTCTGGGATCTTTCTTTTGGGATATAATAAACATATTGGTTTTAGAATCTCTGTTAGCTTAATAAGCTGTTGTGCTTTATTAATTTAGCACACTTTATTTTTGGCTCTGTGGATTCTTTCACAGGGAACAAGACTGACAGGGACTGAAAAGATTAGCAAAGGGAAAACAAAGTCACCACTGTGAATAGAGCCTCCAGTGCACTGAGTGCTTTGAATAGTTCTAGTAATAATGGTGGCTAAAGCCTAGTGAATGGAGGATAGTACTATAGGATCCCAAAACTGCTCTCCATCTACAGCAGATGAAACTTATTAGTGCTCCCCTTGGAGGGGGGGGGAATAATCAAGTTTATTAAAATAAGAATCGTTGTGCTTCTATTTGAATTTTTATCAGTGCTGCTTTACAGTTTGGTCTGTGAGCTTTCCCCTAAAAGGCTGTGATGGTCTCTAGCTTGACAATTGTTGAAACAAGTCAAGCTGAGAAGGAAATGGGAGTTCAAAGTCTCAGACAAGCATACCTCTGTGCTTTGTACTTGTGAGATACTTCTAAATAGAAGATAAGCCCTATTTGTATGTTACAAAAACTCATTGGACTATCAGAGACTTGGAGATGCTTCATCCGAGCAATCACCTACAGAAGAACCAGGTGGAGGAGATAGACTCCACCAGGCACTACGGAAGGAAAGAAGACAGCTCAGACCTCATCAGAGGATGATGCCTGTGCAAAAAGAAGATACCATGCATGTCAGGCCATGGGAGGAGATGTGCCCAGAGCTGGTGCCACAGATTGCCCTCGCAGTGGGGGTTTCTCTCCTCAAACCTTCCCTTTGGGCTGTAAGGTACCCCTCACCAGTTCTGCTGCTCACACTACAATTGCTTTTCTTCTTGAAGCCTGTACCAGTGTTAGGCATAAAGTAGTCAATGCCATTTATCTTTTATGGTCCTACTGTATATGTATGTAACACTCCTCCACAGGATGCTCTGTGTTTTCAGGGCCCTATGCAATGTGACAGAAATAGAGTTTTTGTTTCCTCTCCCTTCTCCTCATCTTGTGACTTCACCTATACCTCAGGAGATCCTTGCTTGTTATTAACTTCCCAGACAAAGCTGACTATCTCAACGTTTTCTGGGTCCTACTTGATGCCTAAGCTCACCCTTAACACCTTCATGCCTAAGCAGCTCTCTTAGAATAGTTTTCCTAAAGTTTTTGCCAGTCAAAAAATAGTTGTTGGAAGGAAGTTTCAGAAACTTTCCTTTCAGAAATCTGTCTGAGGTTGTGTTATCTTTCTTAATACTCAAGGAGCCAGATTATCTTTGTTGCTGCCAGCCCCTTCAGTCCTTTTCAATTCCCTCCCAAATATATGGATTATTCCCTGTACATAGGTACTATAGCAAGTAGTACAACAATATGTAATTTATGAATAGAAGTGCATGTACTGGCACCTCTTTGTTACTTGGAAGTTAGTCTGTAGTAAGTCAGACCTACATAAACAAGAGGGTTTGGTTCCACCTCTGTTTGAAGTATGAAGAGATGCAGCAACTGGAAACACTGCATTTTTTTATATAGAATATTTTTGTGTTTAACATTCCTTAAACAGCGCAATACATGTAATCATACTTATAGGTGTAAATTTCCTGTTTCTGTGTTTCTTTGTTTGTTTTTGATTTTGTTTTTCTAATGTTAATTTCCAGAGTTGTGATACTCTAAACTGTTTATTTCATTATTGCTGCTACAGCTTGTTACTTGTTTTTTTGAACTGTTACTTGGTAAATAAGGGTTAGAGTTCAGTTGTGTACCTGGCTGTATCACGGGCTTCTCCAACATCTTTAGGTGTTTTATTTAAGGCAAAGGTTTTATTACCACATGTCAGTTGTGCGTCACAGATGTGTGGATAATGAGGAGAGAAAGGCATGAGAATCTGAAGAAATGCTTCCAGCTTGGGTCCTGGGTTGGCAGCCTATTAACATTGTAGTGGATGAGTAGTTTAAGGACTTCAGTAGCACAACAGCGAGCAATGGAAGCTCATACAAAACAACAGATCCTTCTCCCATGTCTGAGTACTGGAAGCAGCCCAAAGGGTGCTGCTAGCTTCTTGCCCTCTAGTCACATGTAATTAGTGTTTTAAAGAGTAAAGTCTACTATATTCCAAACTTACCAGGAGGAGAAAATGTACAGGCTTTGCTCTATGAAGAAATTACTTAGGACTTTAGTATACGATGGCTTAAAACACTGAAGAATGGGAACACCTATGCTTTTCTTTGGTTTTTGGGGTTGGTTTTTTTCCTGTTACTCTATTTTCTGATTTGCTTGTAGGTGTGTGGAAGTCTTTTACATTTACTTCCGCGCTGGCCGAGTTGAAGAGCCTTATGTCAGCATCACAAAGAAGAGGCAGATGCCCAAGGATGGATACTCAGAAGAAATTGAGAAAGAAGTGGGACAGGCTGAAGGCAAGCTGTGTACACACAGGTCTGCGTTCAGCAGGGCATCTGTGATCCAAGCATTCCTTGGCTCAGCACCCCAGCTCACGCTCCAGCTCTACATCTGTGTCCTGCAGCAGGAGATCACAGCTGCCAGAAGTAGGTTGAGCTGTTGCTATTACCTCTGTATTTTGGTGGGAGGGAAAGGAGAAAGGTCAGCAGTTAGATGTAGCTGCCCTGGACAAGAACCAAATATATTGCAATGGGTTTCATCTCCTTGGCAGTGATGATGCACTCAAATTTATCTGTATATCATAATGTTTTAGACTATAATACTTCCTGTAGCATATCTGGGTTGCTATTAAAACAGTAATTTGATCAAGTGGCCATTGACGGGGGGAAGCTAGAAGAACTGAGTGGTCTTCCTGAAGAAGAAAAAGAAAATTACCTCTGTTCTATCTTGGGTTTTGAGCAAACTTTCTGGGAAATTCCTCAAGGTACAGTGTAGAACACGTTTTACCATGCTACATCAAGGAAGGTGTACTTTCAGAAATGCAGTTTCAAATATGAACTGTGTTTATTTGTGCCAGACTCTCAATTTGGAATCAAAAGGCAGGATTCAGTAAGCTGATATGCAAATGTGGCCATCTCCTCTCTGGATCCATACTGTTAAGCCTTCACCAAGCAGTGCCGCACCACATAGATTTGCCAGGGCTCATACCATAAGAGTCTGTGTCTTGCTCCATGATGAGCTGCAGCTCCTTAAACAAAAGTCTTGGTTTGCTGGTTGGCTGCTAAATGAAGTATCATTCCAGCTGATTGTAGGACAACCAGCTTGTCAGTGTAAGAAAGGACTTTGACTCCTATGTGAACTGGAGGTCTGTTTACACCAAAATATAAAATAGCTCTTGTTCTATCTCCAAGGCTTCTGCCCTCCGCTCGGGTAACGGAAAACTGTAGTATACCAAAGGGCAAGGCAGCACATGAGGCTATTATAACATGTTAAGGTCTTCATGCAAAAAGTATGTGTTTAAGGTCAGTAGTCACTTGAAAGACATCGTTTCTGATGGTTTCTGAGTACTTCACAGCTACAGTAGGCTTTTTGAACAATCATGGCATCTGTGACATGGGATAAAAACAAAGCAACTGAATGCTTTGCTGAGTGGTGCAATTAGCAAAGTTTCCAGTCTCTTCACTGCAGATGGCATTTGCCTGAGAAAGGTCACTTTTTTATTTTATTTCTTTTATTACTGGTATTGACTTTACTGGTCATGGTTGCCCAGAAGCACTGTGTTCCAGATGACTAGAGAATTACATATTTAGTAATGATTTGTAACACCCTATTACTTCTGACTTTTATCAGTCACTGCTGAGAGAAATTCTGAATCCCAGGCTGATAAGTGACCTTCTGTGGCTGAAGTGAAGTTAAACAACTAGAGATAAACTAGCTAATCAGGGAGTTTAGTGAACCTACCAGCAAATGCAGTAGCCATCTCCATAGCAGGTGCAATTCTGAAATACAGAAATGAAAAGGGGGGGGAAAAAAGGTGTGTTTTTCCTTAATCAGTGATTTAGAAACAATGGCAATGTCTGTTAGAACTCCCTCATCAGAAAAACAAGAATCTGAACTACATAACTCTTGTGTGTATTTTACTTTCTGAAATATTGAAACTTTCTACAATCTCTTCAGCCATTTTAATTCTGCAGTAGTACCTTTTGTCTACCAGTATCGTTCAGCCTCCAGAATGAACAGGAATGATGCACAATACAGTTTCAGCTTGTTCTTTGTTATGTGTGCAGAGAGTTTCATGTATAGGGACAGCACTTCAACCTTTCAGTCTTGCAGTATTGTCAAAATAATCTAACAGCCAGTCCATCTGTTCTTCCACACTTCATGTGTCTTTAACTTCTGTGTTCTTTGACACTGGCCCTCCATACTGCATGCTCTTTTCCATTTGTATCCATTATAATTATCGGTGTAGTCTTCTTAAATTTTTATTTCCTTTTTTTTTTTCACCTTGTCTCTTCATCAGTCTCTTGTTTTTCTGGATTCCTACACTACCCTGTCTGTTACTCTGGGTAAATTCTGAGTGGCCAGTGGTAATGAGGCTTGTTTTGCCTGTGTAAGTAAAGCTGTTTACTATCATGCTACATAGCATGGTTTAAAACTCATTACTGCTTCTAGTATTGAACAGTTCTGAAAAAAAGTGTGCATTCTTGCCTAGCCCTTTGTCAACTAGAGTCATGCTGCATCTTTCTTGTGTATTTCATGGAATTCATAAATTTCTCTGGATGTTTTCTTCTGGATAATCAAATTCTTGCCAGTGTCTGACATTCTCCAAAATTCTTGTTTCACTGTCTGCCCAGAATGTAAGATCAAGAGAACTAAAGAGAGATGCAAAAGCAAGACAAAGTCTCTAGTTAGTGATGAAAGACTTAAAGCTTTGGTAACTGTTTAGCATGAAACGTATAGAAATGTTGTTGGATGAAATGCAGCATTAGAAACCCCTATGTAACAGCCTAATCTGAGTTCAAGTTCTAGACATTCAGCTCTTTCTTTGGTTACAACCTAACTGGGAAGAAATTCCTAGCTTGTTACTATATGAAATGCCCAGTCTGACTGTATTTGCCACTCCCAGATCAGACACTGAGATCTCTCTTGCACGTTTGGGCTTCTCCCTGTACTGAATGCTTCAGCATATGCCCATGTCATGCGTTGCCTTAGAGCCAGCTCTAACCTTGCTTTGAAGAGGGGGCTGACGTCAGGCTCAGGTCCACTTACACACTGATGGGCACCTATCAGGATCTTTTCACTTAGGTGGTGCTACCTGGAGAGGTGCAAGGTGAGGAGGTGTCAAAAAGACCTGAGGCAGTGTTAATTATAAAAACAGCAAACTGGTGATGGGAGATATGTGACTTGGCCTCTTACTCTTGAAAAAGGGCTGGTTCTCAGTGTACGGTTTTGAATGCGGAAGATCTGCTTCCATGAAGAGGAATCTTTTTGTAAGTTTAGAATTTTTGTGCCATTAACAGCAGTCAAGCTATCTTTTCCAAGTGTTGCTTACAGTGATAGATTAATCTCAAGAGGCAGATTTCCTGCCATTTAAAAACAAAATTATTCTGCTGAAAAAGATACTTTTTTAAAATGCAAATTTGAAGCAGTGACTGCCATTTTTAAGAACAAAAGTTTTGGTTTTATAGATTTTTTTTTCAACTTACTAGTATTTGCAGTAGACCACTTTGTAGTGATCTCACTAGATATCTTAAGATGCTTTTGCATTTGCTTCTTCTCAACTTATTAAGCTCTGGCCACAGAATATTTTTCTCATTGTTTGAACAACATACGTTGAGTATTAATAGGTTTTTTTTCTGAGTGTTGAAATAATATCTTAAAGCAAAAAAAATTTTTACTTGCATGTCTTGCTGTAAGTAACAAAACAAGTGCCCTTATTTTTCAAGGGTCCTGATATCAGATTATAAAACAATAGTGTATATATAACAGATAACTTATGATTCTTCAGCTGAATGTCAGAGTTCAGTAATAGGCATTTGTGATGTAGATCATCTAGAGAAGTATTCACTCTCTCAGCAATATCTGAAGTGGGAAGGACCAGGTCTTGAAAAAACTTGAAACATAATTAAAAACAAGACAACAAGCCATCAAAATAAAACAACACCTCTGTGAATTACTCTGACTGCACATCTCTGAGTTTAAGAAAAGTACAGCCTTCTGGGGAAATGCCACCTTTATAAGGACTGCTAGGGGATTTGGGACTATTCAGGGGAGGATACCTTGCCTTTCAAATTTTCACATCTTTCCCTGCTCAGGATGAGTAAAAGCAACAATAATGTCACCCTCCTACATTTCCCTTTGTGGTTGCTTCAAACCATCTTTCTAACAGACTTAAAAGTGATGTTTGAACTGAAGGTTTAGTGACAGTACTGAGCTTTTGGGAAAGAAGCAGGACTGGACTACTGTATTAAACCAGAGTTGGCACGACCCAATTTCTGTGATCAGAGAAATACCTTTTTCAAAGGCCTGAGGATTTAAGACAAGTTTGAGAACAATATAGGATCACTAAAATGAGATTGAATAATGAGATGAGTGTCTCAGCTTATCAAAGCAGAAAGAACACAGAGCTCCAGGACAGCAGCACCCTATCCCCAGTGGGCCGGGGGTTTTTTTGGTGGTTTTTTTTAACTCTGATAATATTCTTTTGCTTCATTAGCTGCTGGAATTTATTTGTTCCTTCGGAGTTTTAGAGCTGGCTCAAAAGAGCAGGAAAGATTTTGTAAAGAGGCATAAGATATCAAGCCATATTTTTGAACAGCGCTCGCTTGCTCTTCTGCTCTCAGCCAGTGTTTTCTGAAGATATAACTCTTAAAAATGCTCACATCAAGTACAGTGCTGTATAAAAAAAAGGTGTTTAAAAGCACCTAGTAAGAATTTAAATACTGAATGAGCAAATACATAACAATTTTTAGTGAATAAATGTACCACAGAACTGGCATGTACAAAATTACTGTTTAAAATGGCAAATGTGTTTCAGCTTACTGAGTGCTATTTGAAAATCAGACATAAAAGAACAATTCTTTTCCAAAATAATTAGAGGTGTTTGTGGATCAGGGTAGGAGAGAGGTTAGCTAAAATGATAAAGCAAATCCTGTTAGGTAGTTGTTAGATATCCCAGACTACAGCTGTCTCTTTCAAAGTCATATTTAGAAATTAAGAACTTTAATTATTTAAAAAAATTATAGTCCTGGCTGTATGGGTATAGCAAAGCAGGGAGTCCAGTTAATTTGTAGAATATTGACACATAAACTAATTGAAGATTGCAGAAAGCACTAGTTGCTAAGCATTGCAAAAGTAATTGACATAATCAAAAATACCCTTTTATTATTTTCTTATATCCAATGCAATATAATACCCTTTAGTACAACCAATTAGCTTGGTTAGTTTCATTGAGACTCTGGAAGAAACAACTAAACTATTTTTACAATGCTTTAACTCATTTGCATTTTAAGTGTTCCTTGCATGGACGAAATACTAAGATTGAAAATAAAAATATCATTCGGGAGTGCCTAAAATTAGTCCCCTAAGTCAGCTATTCAGCATGTTGGTAAAAACTGTGAAGAAAGTATGCAAATGATGACAAAACTGTGGGCAGTTAGCACTTCTGAACATCAAGGTACTTCCCAATAAACGTTTATTCTATGCATCCAAAGATCTTGTATGTTTGTACCTATTTAATATGGCAAGACAAGACTCCCTCCTGTAGTAAATGAAATCTTTTTCCCTATTGTGTCTCGAGGGGAAGCCAAGTGATAATTGGCCTCTGCATTCACTTTTGGCAGAATTTAAATACTGTGAAACCTTCACTTGTGTTCTACATAGATATAAGATACTGAAAGTTGATCTGAATTTAAAGACATTTTAAAAATGAGTGTTGCTCTAAAATGCATAATACAGATAGATGTATAAAGAAAACAGGAGAACACAGTGTAGACGGGTGAGCAAATCTTGCGTCTACACAGGCAAAGAAAATGCAAATGGTTCTGAATTTAAATTGCTTTGGTTTTCAATTTTGAGCTCCATCACAAAGCTTTTCTGCGAACTTAGACAATTTGCTTTGACGTAGAACTTCACGAGCACTGAGGTGTCTGCAGGCCCAAGTTACTCCAAAATTTCAGCTTGTGTTCTGCATTTTTTCATCTGTACAGAGGGGCTAGCACCCCTGTGCCTTGTGAGGGTTTGAGAGCAAGATGGATACTCTTATGACTGAGCTGTATAATTAACAAGGACAACATACATATGAACAGTCCTCAGCAGGAAGACAAAGGAGAGACACTTGTGACTGTTAAATGCTTTTTTTTTTTTCCTAGCTACTTGGAAAAGTAACAGATGGGGGCCAAAAGAGGAGATAAGATTGGAGTAAGAACACAGAAGCATATAGAAGGGTTGGGTTTTTTGTCATTACAGCCTTATGGGAATCCCCAGGGGTGCTGTGAAGACAACTACACCTGTGCTACTCTGATGCAATACCTTTAACTTGCGTTAAGCTGAAGGTCTTGATTTGTATTTTCTCTTTGCAGGTATTTTTATGGTCCTTTCTCTCCTGTCAATTGTATATGGCGCCTTACGCTGCAACATCCTGGCTATTAAGATTAAGTATGATGACTATGATGTGAGTGTGAAACCAGCTGCCTACCTCTGCATATTCATGTGGAGAAGCTTCGAGATTGCCACACGAGTTACGGTGTTGGTCCTTTTCAGTTCTGTCCTTCAAATCTGGACTCTCCCTGTTGTGCTAGTGAATTTCTTTGGTTTTTTCTTCTACCCATGGATTCTTTTCTGGCAAAGCAAGTCCCCATTTCCTGAGAACATAGAGAAGGCATTGAGCAGGGTCGGCACTACCATCGTCTTGTGCCTTCTCACCTTTTTGTATGCTGGCATTAATATGTTCTGCTGGTCAGCAGTGCAGGTGAAGCTCAATGATCCTGACTTAATTAACAAGTCCCAAAATTGGTACCGTCTGACTGTGTATTACATGCTGCGATTCATTGAGAACGCATTCCTCCTGCTGATGTGGTACATCTATAAAACTGATATCTACCTGTATATCTGTGCCCCGTTGCTGGTTTTGCAGCTCCTGATAGGTTACTGCATGGCTGTCCTCTTTATGTTGGTGTTCTACCAGTTCTGCCACCCGTGTAAAAAGCTTTTCTCATCCAGCATCTCTGAAGGTTTGCTGTCGTGTTTCAAGTTCCTCTGCTTTATTTGCAAGCCTCCCAAAACCACTGTACTGACAAACAAGGCAGAGGTGAAATCTCCTGAAAATACTGATGAATCATGGAACAGTAGCAAGACAATAGATTCTCAAAAGGGGAATGCTCATCAAAGTGTTTCTTCCAATGCCTAGTACAACTGGAAGCAAGTAGGTGCCTTTGGAAGGTGGCAGATCACCTGCTGGGAATGTTGTGTATCTTGGACATTGTGTCTTGTGGATGGGATTTCTTTCTTACAGATGTAGCACTGCATGACAACTGACAAGCCTAACTTAATGGAAAACTTAGTGTATGGGTATGTGTATCTCTGTGTGTTTGTGTATGGAGAACAATTATTGTTTCTAGACTTCTCTCCCAGAGTGTTTTGCACAGAGGTTTATGATCACGTGCAAATTTTGGAAACATTATAGGAGACATCATTTAGAAACTGGCCTGGTGCTCATCTTACTCAGGAAAGCTGAGGATGGAAGGAAGTGCATTTTATTTCAGATAGGATGTCATTATGGCATGCCGCCCTAGCATGGAAACAGAGCATAAACCTTGACTATACATTGACCGTAGCTGTGGTCTGTTTTGATCAAATTGCAGGCTTTTTTACACTCTAATGAGTGTAATAAGGTAATACTTTTCTCTGTGTTATAAGAATCTGATTTGTATAATGCACTGTAGTGTAGGTTGCCAAGAAACAACCAATTAGCCAGCACTAATACTGAAATGCAACCATTACTAAGAGTGGATTGGGCAGAGGGAGGAGGCTTTGCACTAGTTTACCCTTCATATTTGTGGCTTATAGCAAGGGAATTAAATTTAACACATTAATTGCAATGTTCTGGGATAGCTCATTTTTTGAACGTTACAATTTATCTAATACTTTGTGATGTTCTGGAATTGGGATGGTGTTCACTTTATATAACTTCAGCTGTCTAGAAGTTGGGCAGATAGTGTGAACTGGTCATGTAGGTGCTTTCCAGAGCACATCTCCAGGGAGTAATTCAACGCAGCTTAAAATGTCCTCTAAGGCAGCTGATACAAATCATTCTGTGGAGATCTATTACTCAGTGTTAACCAGAAGTCTTGACAATTAGTTTTGACTGTCTGTTTCCCTTTTAGATGGCTGAAATTGGGAGATGACCACTAGCTGGATTGTCAGAGGGTTGGCAGTACACCAAGCAGGCAACTCAGTGACTTGTTATGTCAGGGTAGAAGGCACTGAGTCCTCCTATTTAGTTCACTATCTGCAGTTCAGAATCCTTTGATGACTTTAGCTTTGAAGTATCACAGGCTTGAAATCTGAAAGAGGAAATGGAAATCACTGACTTTTTCTTCTATGCACTGTATTACCACAAATATATGTTTCTGTATTTTGCAAGTTGCTGAAAAAGCTTTAGCAGATGAACTCCCAAGAATGTACTGGAAATACACAAACCCAACTGTATTTTCAAAAATTAAGTGAAAACCTTTGCACTTTGTTTGCTTAGCACCTTGCATTTCTCTTGAGTTTTACACGTGGCTGCTAGTAAAAACAAATAATGAATGACCCAAAGCACCTGCTAGTATCCTGAGATTAGCCTCCATCTTATTGTCGTGGAGGATGTGAAGTTCTTCAGTAGGGATGACATCAGTATAATTGTATTAGAAGTGTCTCAAGTTTGGGTCTAAAGTAATTTATAATGAAATCTGTCACATGCAGTTCTGCAAAGAGCTAAGCTGTTTTTATTCTTTTATTTACTGCACTGTAAATGAATGTCTTCATACTTCAGTTTTATACTGGAGTTAGGGTTTATATTTTGCTTAATATATGCCTGTGTGTGGTATGTGTATGTAGATCTTATTAAATTATTGGTGGGTGATAATGGGAATTTTTGGCCTGAACTTGCCATGGGAATGTACCTCACGTATCTGGGGAAGACACCTAACCATTCTAATTTCTCTCTGTGAGGAGCACAGAATAGTGAAGTGACTTCTTGAAGACACTACAGTATTTCTCTGTACGTCTGTATGTAGAAGTACAGTATAGTATTTCTCAGTACTTTCTAGATGTAGGAGAGTATTTCAGACTTTTTTCAGTACTGAATCAAAGGAGCAAGTGAGAATGTAACCTTTGCTTCATGGGGCCAAATTTTCACGTGTTCTTAGATAAAACTGAGTATCCAAATTTACAATTGGATACTCATCAGTAATCAGGGAATTATGGTTATTGCCTGTCTATGGATGTACCTGAGCCTGAAATGTTAGTCTTTAAAAAAAAATTGTGACTTCTTATGTAGAAATACTTCGTATCTAAGGAGAGAGCTCTGAAATACTTAAAACAGACTTTGGACGCTCAGATGGTGGTGCAGTTGTGATTTTGACATTTGGAAACAGTAGAAGCTTAGCAAACCTCAGCCAGTGAAAAGCTTATGTTACAGTGAAGTCAGCGGCAGGAGAATTATGCAGAAGAGTCCAGTGTGTAAGCATAGTGAATATGATTTAACTTAACATACCAATGATGAAGGCTACTATATATGCATATTTTTAGAGTGTGTGCCACATTGCTTCCTATTTTTATACCAATCTACTGAAGTGCATGCATAAGGAACTGGATATTTAAGTCACTGCTATGAAAGCTTAAAAAAAAAGGAAGAAAGGAAGATTTATATGGGTCATATTACTGTTACATGGGTTTGCCTTAGTTGTGCAGACTAACCAAATACATTTTAAACACTCGGTCAACATGATGGTCATTGCTTTTATGATGCCTCGAGTCACCGCAGCATGGAGTGCAGATTAACTGACAGTATTGCTGCTCTATGTATGTTTTGATCTAGCTGTGCTGCCGTTGCTGGTAGAAAGAAGGTGTGAGCAGAAGTCATAGAGACAAAGACATTCTATTAAGACCAGTGTTACAAGGGACAAGCTTATTTTTCTGAAGTGTGCTTTAATGCTAGCAGAAGCAGTTTTGCTCAGGATAATGACAGTCTAGACACTGTTGTTATCAGTACACCCAGTGGCTGCACCGAGAGGGTAGTACTAGCTCCAAAGGATGTACGCGTATGAATGAGTGATCTCTTGTGGCAAGTTTACTGTGATTTTATTCTACTTTATGAATGTTGGAGGCATATGTGTTCAATGGAAGGCTATATGGCTACTGTTAAAAACCTCACTGATTTGAGTAGTCCTGAGTCACACAAAGGATTGCTCAATAAAGATTATTTATGTGTATAAAAGTATGCAAGACCTGATACGTAGGAGTTTTTTTATACGTGTAAAACAACACAAATTAAAATGTTGAAACACTCCCTTAAATTGTGTTGGTATCAGTTCTTAGTCTGCTGCTTTCAGAAATCCAAGTGAAAGGTTATATAGCACGCTGTCATCTTCTACCACACAGCAGAAGAAATGTTTTCAAGCAGATGTGACAGAAGAATTACCTGTGATTGATTTGGGAGTTCCTTACCTCCAATCACTGCTGCTTCCAATGCTGTTTAGCTGGTTGAGGTCTCAGTGGACAATTTTGTAGGAAGCAGGCAGTTTAAGAGATCAGTGTGACATGGAACAGGATCATTATAGATTAACTATTCTCATCCTGAAAATATATAGCTGGTTTATATTTGGAATCAAAAAGAAATCAGTACTCTGTAAAGGATCTTTTAACTTTTTTATTTCTGTACACTTGTTTCATGCTCATCTGGATTTACTATGAGCTTTTCTCTGACCTTGGGAATAGTCAGCAAAATCTATGGTGAAGAATATTGTGCAAGCACATAGAATCATAGAATAACCAAGTTGGAAGAGACCCACCGGATCATCGAGTCCAACCATTCCTATCAAACACTAAACCATGCCCCTTAGCACCTCGTCCACCCGTGCCTTAAACACCTCCAGGGAAGGGGACTCAACCACCTCCCTGGGCAGCCTGTTCCAGTGCCCAATGAACCTTTCTGTGAAGAATTTTTTCCTAATGTCCAGCCTAAACCTCCCCTGGTGGAGCATGAGGCCATTCCCTCTTGTCCTGTCCCCCATCACTTGGGAGAAGAGGCCAGCACCCTCCTCTCTACAACCTCCTTTCAGGTAGTTATAGAGAGCAATGAGGTCTCCCCTCAGCCTCCTCTTCTCCAGGCTAAACAACCTCAGCTCTCTCAGCCGCTCCTCATAAGGCCTGTTCTCCAGCCCCCTCATAAAAAAATTATTTATTACATATATATATAATAGATGCATATTTTATAAATAGAGGTGTAAATAGATATATTGTAACAAGTTGTAATGTGTGCATATGACCTAAATGAGGAGCAGTGAGAAAGGATTTTAGAAATCTTAGTGGTGAGGGACACCACTATCTGCAGAGCTGTGCTCTGTAAAACACAGAATTAATTAATCCTTTCTTACAGACATTTTTAATCTCAAGGAAGGATTTTTAAAAAAGTGCCCAGCATATATGTATTTTTTAATCAAATGTAGATTAAAACTTCAATGACAACATTCAGATTTAGGCACAATGTTGTTAACTTCTGTTTTCAACGTAGTTTCTGGAAGAAAAGTTTATGTGACCACACTGTTTCTCCATCAGCCTTGTTCTCCCCAATACACATTAAACTGACTGGACACATTAAATTTTTCCGAGGGCAGATATCTAAGGAAACAAGAGGTATATACAAGCTTTGTGAAGACTTATCAGCTTCCAGGAGGCAGAGATGGGGACTGATAAAATGATCCAACTGATAAGAAATATTTCAACATGACCTTCTTGCTGACCACATGAGCAAGTCAAGCGTTCAACACATCTGAGACGTTACAAACCTCTGTGTGTCACGCAGTAATCCACATACGTGCTTCCTCTTGCCCTTAGCAAGAAACAGAACTAGAAGCTGTGAGGATGAAGACATACAGAGGGAAAGAGCAGTAAGACAACATCATGAAGTCATTGAAGGTAATAGGGGACACTTCAGTTTAAAGGATCGGTATGGCCTCTACAGGATATTCTATTTTCTGTATTGTTCCATTAATTGCAGAACAATTTATTTAAATTAAGCTTTGAACTTATCTAAAAAAGGCAGGATTTTGTTAGACTTGAAAAAGATTGATTATTTGCAAGCCAATCTGGTGACATTTGCAGTCTGGCTCAAAATTGGAGAATACCTGGGATTGGTATACTGTAATATAATTTTTATAAAAGATAAAAATTGGGGGATTTTGTTTTAATTTCCCAGTAGTTACTGTATTTTCTTCCCATAGCAGCTGATACTATCTAGTCTAAAACAATATAGCATTTTCTGTTACTTCCTCTGTATTTGAAGGGCCTCTGTACAAAAGAAAATGGAATTTTGAACTGAGATATTTGTAAGCCAAACATCATAGTAGATATTCATAATCCTGTTCTTTAAAATGCAATTAGGGTGACTGCCTCTACTCGGGTATCATCACAGAATATATAGTAATATATTAGTAGTATATGTATAGTTTGGAATACATAGGAATTTGGCAGAGATGGTAAGCTTAATTCATTGGAGACAGACAACTTGAATAGTAAGAGGTATTAAGGATTATGTAATTCTTACTGACCA
This sequence comes from Phaenicophaeus curvirostris, assembly GCF_032191515.1. Taxonomy (NCBI): domain Eukaryota; kingdom Metazoa; phylum Chordata; class Aves; order Cuculiformes; family Cuculidae; genus Phaenicophaeus; species Phaenicophaeus curvirostris. Next base: position 121,033,943 of record NC_091392.1, on the reverse strand, counting down.
AGGAAAATTATTGTAATAAAACTGTTAGGTTCTTGGGTTCACCCCAAAACTAAAGTCAAAATGAAAGGGAAATACTTCAAAATGACATTGTGAAGTTTACTGATTCTCTCCCTTAGATGAATGAGAACTTCATACTCTGGTAAAGAAGAACAGTTTTATAATTTTCTGGATTACCCAAAGTTATGAGGAAAATCTCTTGCCACTGTAGTTGTTCTACAGAAGTAAGTGTTTGGTTTTCAGGTATGAAAACTTCACCTTTTGGATGTGAATGCTGCAGTGTATAAAGGCTTCTAATCACAGACTAATGTAAACACATCCAAGCAGGGAATATGCTAATCAGTTGGATGTTGCTCACCAAGATTCTTCTGGAATAACGTCATAGTTGCAATAAATTGGCCCTGAAGGTGAAAGCTGATTTCACAGAATCACAGAATCACTAGGTTGGAAAACACCCCTCAGGATCATCAAGTCCAACCCTTCCTATCAACCACTAAACCATGCCCCTCAGCACCTCATCCATGTATCTTTTAAACACCTCCAGGGAAGGTGACTCAACCACCTCCCTGGGCAGCCTGTAATAGTGACCAATAACCCTTTCCGTGAAATTTTTTTTTTCTGCTGTCCAGCCTGAACCTCCCCTGGTGGAGCTTGAGGCCATTCCCCCTTGTCCTGTCCCCGTCACTTGGGAGAAGAGGCCAGCTCCCTCCTCTCTATAACCTCCTTTCAGGTAGTTGTAGAGAGCAATAAGATCTCCCCTCAGCCTTCTCTTCTCTAGGCTAAACAACTTCAGATCCCTCAGCCGCTCCTCGTGTGTTCTCAAGCCCCTTCAACAGATTTAATAAACAAAAAAAAAGCCTCTTGAACATGTTCTGTACCTTGACATTCGTAATTGCTTAAGTTCCTGTCTTGATAAAGCAAGCATAGTGACAGGGAATAAATGTAACAGACATTAACTTCTGAAAATTCTTTCATCCAGTATTTTTTTCATCTGATTAATGTGCCCTGTCAGTACAAAGGTTTAATCAGCCACAGATACTTTCATGAAAATGCTCAGGGATAGATTCAGATGGAGGGCAATGCCAGAGGTAGTCAAGGTGAAGATTAATTCATATCTGGCTTCTAGAGTATGAGCTAAATATCAAAACAGCAGCACAGAACCTTGCATGCAAAGTACCAGTGTTGCATTTTCTTGTGTTTGTGTGGATCTGCAGTTCTTGAAAATTAGTGTTGTAGTAAGGTGTGCTCTGAACACAGCAGCTAGCAGAAGAGAGAAGTGCTTGCCATTGCTTTAGTTTTACTGTTGGTCGCCCTTATAACACCAGTTATGTTCTTTAAATTACACATCATACTCCTCCTCCTTCCTTTCTGCTTCATGGTATTATTTTAAATAGAAACAGAGAAACACAGTGAAACACTCAGCTGCATTTTCCAGTAGGCCTGCATTTTAGAGCCAAAATTACATGGTGGTAAAAAAGACTGAATTCATTGAACGTGTCCACTTTTCATTGCCATATTGCAAATTTTAACAGTGCTAATCAGCACAGTAACTCAAAAGCACGTAGGTATCATAAAAAAAAATTAGAATGGAATGGAGATTTTCAAACAGGAGAAGCATCACTTTTGGACCCACAAGGAAAGCAAGGGAGTCTTAAAATCACAGAGTCATTAAGTGTTTCTTAAATATTTTTCATTTTGTTTGTGGATTATTGTGGGCTTTAACCTCCTTTTCTTGTTATTTTTTAAAGCAGCAAGGAGAAAAAAGACCAAACGAGAGAAAAATATTTTATGAAAATAATAAAATATCTTTAGAAACCTGCAGATGTACGTGGGGCAGATCAGAAACAGATGCACCTGGGTTTATCTATTGGTGTTCTCTGAAGTGCATGGTGCAAGCCCCAGTAATGAGTCCAAGTACAGCCAGACAGTGTATCCACCTCAGAAACTCAGAGGGTCTCCATGATCTAAACATAGCCTAATTTTTTACAAAAATATCTTTTTCTGTTTAAATACTAACATAGCCTAGTTTTGGCTCTGCATCTCAGCACAAGCCAGTAATTTCCATGCTAATGGTAAGAACAGAAATATTACCAGTGACGTAATACATGCAGCTTGCTTAGCTGATCCCACCGTCCTTATGCCTGTAAAGAAAAACAATGACCTTTGCAATATATCAGGGAGTTTGTAACACCATGATGCAGCTGGCTGGTTCTTGCTTGGGTCATGTGTTCTTCATCAACTCACAAGATGTGATGCCCTGAAAAATCAGTGTCTGTTCTTTGCAGAAAGATTAAATGAAACTGGAGAATCCTGAGGCATTGCACATGCTGTCTTATCCATGGTGACTTGACTGCTTACATCAGAAATGAACCACACTACTTCAGAGTAAGAAGAAAGTGAAAACATTGCAGGTTATCAGATGGGGGCAGGCAAGGAATGTAAGTGAAAAATTACTTCTGCCTTGCTGTGAAATATGGACCTCAGTAATGATGTTGTGCCAGAAAGATTGATAGTAAGGCAAATTCAGGGAAGACTAAGGAATGCTGTACTACTAACTTATCAAACAGCTCAATTGCTGATTAACCTGACTCGTCAGCGTAATTCACTATTGGTACAAAATGAAATGGAAGACCCCAAGGGCCCCAAGCAGAAGTCCATTACCAAACACCTATAAATCACTTGTCCTATAGCAATCAAGGGCTTATGTTTGAGCTGCTGTCTTAATAAGCCATACATCACCATTCTTTCCAGGGCACAACAGCAAATGAGCAGTTGTCTCTTGGAGCAAGAAAAATAAAGCATAAAAAATTGGCAGGTAAAGATTTAGTAACAGAAGATCTAAAATTAAAAAAACATAAACTATCTGTGGTCTTAAGTATATCACTCATTCACAAGAAATTCCAGTGTACTAGAAAACTAAATGCAATATTAGCATGTGTAAGAGCATATTTGTATGGAAAAAAAATATTGGCAAAGGATGACTCATTAGACCCTCCCTGCCAGTTAGTAAAAATCTCAGTGAGGTAGAATGGTGTCCTAGAACATGAAAGGAAGTGGCATACATCTCTGTGATTAACAATCAAAAGCTCTAATTTTTGATCAAGGTGGACACAGCTCCTTTAGCTTTGGCAGAAAACTATGCAAGAGAATGATCTCTTAAATCCAACTGAGAAAGGACTGAGGTATCTCCAGCCTATTGCCACTCCCATGAAAGCATGAGCAATGGAAGTAGCAAAATAGCATTAAGAAAGAGAATGAATAAATAATATGGTGGAAACTGTATTCCCCAGTCTAATTCATTAATTTTCATTTCATTTTTAATATTGGTTTCTCTGGAAGTGCTAAAAAGGTAGTACAGGATGGAGGGAGACAGGTATGTATGAAGTACTGTCAACAGTCTTGCAAAAGGAGGCTTCAGAAACTATTAGAATCATAGAATAACCAGGTTGGAAGAGACCCACTGGATCATCGAGTCCAACCATTCCTATCAAACACTAACCCATGCCCCTTAGCACCTCGTCCACCCGTGCCTTAAACACCTCCAGGGAAGGTGACTCAACCACCTCCCTGGGCAGCCTCTGCCAGTGCCCAATGACCCTTTCTGTGAAGAATTTTTTCCTAATGTCCAGCCTAAACCTCCCCTGGCGGAGCATGAGCCCATTCCCTCTTGTCCTGTCCCCCGTCACTTGGGAGAAGAGGCCAGCACCCTCCTCTCCACAACCTCCTTTCAGGTAGTTGTAGAGAGCAATGAGGTCTCCCCTCAGCCTCCTCTTCTCCAGGCTAAACAACCCCAGCTCTCTCAGCCGCTCCTTGTAAGACCCGCTCTCCAGCCCCCTCACCAGCTTTGTTGCTCTTCTCTGGACTCGCTCCAGAGCCTCAACATCCTTCTTGTGGTGAGGGGCCCAGAAATGAACACAGGATTCGAGGAGCGGTCTCACCAGTGCCGAGTACAGAGGGAGAATAACCTCCCTGGACCTGCTGGTCACGCCGTTTCTGATACAAGCCAAGATGCCATTGGCCTTCTTGGCCACCTGGCCACACTGCTGGCTCATGTTCAGTCGGCTGTTGACCAACACTCCTAGGTCCTCTCCTCCAGGCAGCTTTCTAGACAGACTTCTCCTAGTCTGTAGCACTGCATAGGGTTGTTGTGCCCCAAGTGCAGGACCCGGCATTTGGCCTTGTTAAACCTCATGCCGTTGGACTCAGCCCAGCGGTCCAGCCTGTTCAGATCCCTTTGCAGAGCCTCCCTGCCCTCCAGCAAATCCAGAGAGAGGGAAAATTAGGGAAGAGGCTTGGAACAGGGCTGCGATAGGAAAGGGGACAGGCAGGCAGGAGCCTGCGGTGGGAAGGGCTGGGACAGGACGCGCACGTCTCCTGCCGCTCCCCCAGCCCAGCCGGACCCCACGCGCCACGCGAGGCGGCTGCTCGTGGCGCCTCTGCCCAGCAGGGGGCAGTGCCGGGCCGCGCCGGAATTCCCGCCTGCCGGCTGCGGGCGGGGAGCGTTCTCGCAGAGATAAGAGCACAGCGGGAAACTGCCCTCCCTCTCCCGTCTTTCCAGGTGTTTTCTTGAGCGGAAAATTGACGGCCAACAGCTTCTCTCCAGGCAGTGAAGAGTTTACCCGGGGCTGCCCCAGGCATGTGTAAGGGTGGTGGGTCTGAAGCCGTGGGATGAGGAGTCTAGCTACACAGAGAGCAGCAAACAGATTAGAGTTGTGTTTCAGTCCCAGAGCCAGAGTAGCTCATAATATAAATCATAAAGCCTGGTATCTTTCTGAATGGCTACAAATTGAGCTGCTCTCCCTGGGTCCGCCACAAAGCCAGGTTGTTTTGGCCTCTGGCTTTATGCACGGGAGGTTATACTACTCTAACTTTACTCCAGCTCTACCTGGAAATTACGGCCAACTTAATCGCAGTTTCCATCTGGACTGAGGGTGGTGGTTCTTCCTTTCAATAACGTGGAAAAGTGCAGCCATTCTGGCCTATTCTGTGCTAATGGTCTTTGACTTCAAGCCAAGGCTGGTAAGGCTAATAGCATGTGGCTCATATGTGGATTTTTTTGACTACAGCACGTGGATCTCTCATGATCATTGCAAAAGGCAGTGTGAGGAAGTAAAAAAACAAAAAAAAAGAAAGTTCTGCAGTCCTCATTGGAGTCTCACTGGTTGTTTTTTGGTTTTGTTTTTGTTTTTCCTGGTTTGGATCTATATGCTTTTCTGCCCTCATTTCAGCATGGCATCATTTATCTTGTAAACAGAAAGAGTAGGAGCGTCAAACTACGGCATTCCCTTGAGTGAAGGCGACTGCGTACAGTGACAGCTTCAGGCTGTGCTTGGAGGAAATCCCTTCAGGAAAGACAGTTTGACAAGTCTCTTGTTTGCCTCTTCCTCTTTGGTGTAGAATCAAGGGAAAGTTGATAAAAAAGCACAGCATTCAAAATAAAGTTTTCAGCCTACAAATAAGAGAAGCTAATTGAGGTGTCTCTCCTTGGCTTTCCTTCTGCTATATGGGAAGGAGCTCAGCAATCTCAGCTCAACAGCATCCTCAGCAATGCAGCAGCTGGATTTATTTCACTCTGTTCTTATCACTTTCCCTTTAGGAGTTTATACATGCAGAAATTTACATTTCCCGTTTGAGGAAGCAGGTGTGAAACAACTGGTCCTGTTGCAACTATTTGATATTAAATTTGTACAGAAACACACAGAACACTATTGCACAGAGCAGGAGAGGAACTAAGTTAATTTCTAAGTAAGGGGGTGAAATTACTGCAAGGAAATGCAGAACTCTGAGACCTGCATGCTTTTGCAAATCTGCAATGAATCAAAAGGATCACTGTTCACTGAACTTCTCAGTGCAAAGGATGAAATATGCTGTGTTGTGATCAGCTAACTTGAAAAAAATTTTACAAGTAGAATGAGATGGTGTACAATTTTTTTCCATACTTCAGTTTTACACACTCCTACATAATAATGCATAGCCTCCAATGTTGCTTTTCTTGTACAGGATGCTTTTTTTTTTATATATTAGACCAAAGTACAAAACTTGAAAGTCTTCATAATATTCTAGCAATGACGTTTCACTCATTCAGAAGGTGAAAGCACCAGAGCTACTTCGGGGTGATGCTTGGGTGGTTTTGGTATCAGTTCTAATCACACCTGTCTCTTGCTGCAACCAGGCAAAGTTTGCTGTGAGTTGTTGCATCACTTTTGAAATTAATGGGAAAACTCAGAAACATCAGGGAGCATCAGAACTCAGCAGCTGTGGAAGGCCCCAGTTCCTCTACCCTTTCTTTTAGTTCAGGCAGTTCGATCAGCTATGTGCATTTGATGACTGCTAGGCTGGGAGTAGTTGAAATATATTGTGATTCATGGCCTGTATTCAGGCTGTTAAGAGGTTGTCAGACTTTGTGACTGCTGTGACTGATGTAATCAGCCCCTTCTGTGTTTGAAACCTCCTGAGCCAATAAATCCACATTCAGGTGGCTCTGGTGCCCCATAGGCTTCAAGGCAAGCTCAGAACATCCTGGATGACTTCACTTGCTCACCCCAGAGAAGCCGTAAGTAACTTTACCTAAACTAAGGGGCAGAAAAAGACAGCAAGAGCACTGGCATTTCTGGGCAGGGAGAATGGGCTAGTTTTCACAGCAAGAATAGGCATCCACAAATCAGAACTGCCCCCTCTCCTATCGTTCTCCTACCACTCCGCTGTTCAGCTCTCAAAGGCTACCTCCATAAACGAAAATATGTGGGGCCAAGCCCTCTGCTGACATTCTTTTGGGACAGCACTCAAAGTGCCTGATATCATATGACAGCCTGGCCCATCAGGGAGCCTGTCAAATGAGGTTGCTGCCAACCCCACTTAACAGGTTTTGAAGACTTCATTTAGCTTTCAGTTACTGAAGCCTGAGGACTTCAGTGTCAATTAAAACACTGCCAGTCCAGCCTATGTGAGGAGGTGAAGGACTGCTGCTTGTTCTGTTCGGTATTTGAGCTGTTAATTTTATACTTCTCAAGAAGGAATATAAGTGCAGAAGTCACCTGTATGATTCAGGTAGCTGTGTTTGTCCACTTGTTTTAGAAAAATGTAGAGATGTGTAAGTTTTCTTCTATAATGGATCTTTGTTCAAGTCATAGTTATGTCACCATATGGAGGCCATGTTCCACAAGAAATTCTATTTTGGAAGTAGAGGTCAGAAGAGAACACAGGCATTCGCCTTGGCTCTCCTCATCTTCACTTTCACATCAGGACCAAATGTCTCATCACTGCAAGAATCAGGCCCTAAGAAAGCAAGTTTCTAAGTGAGTCCAGAGTAAGGTAGGCTACGCCAAGTCACTTTTCTGACAGGTATGAGTCACACAGGCTTTATGCCACCTCTTCAGCTCTTGTCCTCACTGACAGTTCAGCATCTTGCTCTCAGCTGTAGATCAGGTTAGCATTTACTGTGGAGGGCAACCTTCAGCCGTATGAACATGATAAGAACCTTGCTATTTACTCCAGTAGGTGCACAATCAGGCCTCTGAAAATGTCACTGTGCTCAAAAGCTGTCAGCACGGTGCAAGGCTATGCCAGGCTCACTCAGGCTTTTCAGAGCCATGAAATCCTGCCGGGTTCAATAGGGGGTTGCAGCTCTAGCAGAGAGACACCACAGCTCAAACTGCCCTGCTGCTGCTTTCTCAAACCTAAAAAGATCTTTTGAGAGTGCCATACATACATACCCTTCATCTCTTTTGAAAGGAAACAGACTTGTGTCAGTCATTTTGGGAGGAGATCTGTATTGCTGTGGGGTGGAATACACATGAGAACAAACCAGTGGGAGGCATATCATGACACCTTGCTCCTCTCTAGGGCCTGGATCTTGCTGAAGGACGTCCGTTTTAATCCCGAAACTCCCTCCAAACTACTATTTTGCACTTCTTATTACAGGTTTTGGAACTGTGGCCACTTCAGGCAAAACATTCAGAAATAATTAAACTCACTTAATTTTTCATATATTTTTTAAACAAATATACTTGGGATAAATATCCTCTGGCTTGTAAGCTCTAAAATACATTGGACAATTTCCCATATTTTTCTCTCTAATCACAAAAGCAAAACACTTCAATTTTTTTCTTATATGGTGACATGGTTCCTGGGGCCGAGGACTCTGTGAGAGTGCAAAATATGAGAAATAACCTATCTAATGACAGGTGTCCTCAGTACTGGCTTGAGCAGAGAGGAGGTAGCAAGGCTTACACATATATTAGACAAGAGGAGTATTTGATTACATTTGGAAGCTTCTGTGGACATTGAGTTACTGGAAGAGTATTTCTAGTGATTATTTATCAAACAGAATCAGCAGGAATGGCAGCTCAGACCTGAGATGATAAAAAAAAAATTACAAGGTTGAGAAGAGATAACTCTCCTGTGTATTCCATGTTACATTTCAGCACTGAAAGTTATATAAAGCAGTAATATATTTTTTAGCAGGAAACATGACCAGTTATGTTATTTTTTTTCTTCTGCATCACAAGGGGGAAAATAGTCTTTTTCAACAGTTTATTCTTATTTGAATTATGAAAAGTTATATGTAAAGATGGTAGAAACATTTGAAACAGAACTATGGACATGATTCAATGGTTAACTTATTTCCTAAATGAATGAGAAAGGAAACAGGTTGCTGCAAGCTTCTGCTCTCACTTCCTTATGAGAGAAGACATAGACGCTGTTCCAGAAAGAACGGGGCCATTGTGCACATTCATCTCAGGCAATCATGGGTAACTGGGTGGAGAATGAAGGACTGTCCATCTTCGTTGTTGTAAGTACATTTTTTTATTGTAATTTGGTTCTAGTAAAAAGATCTACAGAAAGTTGTACTAAGCAGATCTCACTGTGCCAGTGGAGGATGCATGTGATTACTTAGAAACTAGGGCAGCAAGTACAGTGAAATGCTTCAAGAGAATAATTTTTAAGGAGCTCTGTCTGGTATCTTGATTGCTGCAGGCTTCATTGTCAACTGGGAAATGATCATATGTTAACTTTCATTTGTGTTTTCAGATATAGTTAAGTATCTGGGTTTTTTGGATACAACAATGACTTAAAACAAATAACATTACATTTCACTTAACCATGTGCATTTCAACAGAGAAAGCAATTACTACTTTTAAGAACAAAAGTTGGTGTAACTGAAAGCACATTTTCTTAATGGTGTAGAATTTGTATTTGAGTCAGATTTCAGTATTTAGAGGAACGATTCTTGAATTCTTCATTAAGACAACTAGTATTTGAACTGCATGTGTAGACAACTTGCATAGAATAGCTGTGAAGATAGGTTAAATTAATTCTGGGCAAAATTTAAAAATACTGAAAGTCCCAGTCACATTTACAAGTGCTAAAGAGCAGTTTTCCTTGGGAAAAGCTTAGGCAGAAGTTAGTGTTTCAGTGTTATCTTTTTTTTTTCTTCATAGTGTGATACAATCTATATACAATTTTATATAGATATATGAATAAAAACATATATAACACAAAAGTATAATATCAGTCAAGGGATTGTTGCCAATCACGGTTAGTATATGTAACTACTGAGAGAAAGAAAAACAAGTGGGAGGACTTTCTATATTTGTGGTGACTGGAATGTGAACATTTTTATGCAGAAAGGTATTTCTTCTGCTATGAACAACTGAAACTTACACATTGCCTTTACATTGTAGGTATATTGCTCTAGGAACATCACACTGGCCATTTAGTGTTTTCAAAAGGAGTGATTGTTTTTACTGTCACCTTCAATGACTTGAGGAAACTGAAACTGCCAAGTGATGAATTCTGGCATATTTTTTCAATATTGAAATATTGAAAGATTTAAGCAGGAGGGCCTTATTTTGTTCAAATAACAAATTTGGTTTTAGAGATTTGTTTTAGAGGTCAGCTAGTAGGGAAGAAAACTAAAGAAGTCACTGATAAAGATGCCAGCTGAAATGATAGTTCTCTGAAAGCCTTACCAAAGCGTTCTGCATTGTCCTCTACAGCTCTACTGCACACTGACTAGGTATATGGTTATCCAGTGCTTAACAGGACCAAGACAGACACAATTTCTATTGATTTACCCCAACAAAACAGAAACACATCAGATTTAACCCCAGCCAATGCTGCCTTCAGTGTCTGTGGCTAAAGAGCTTGGATGGCTGCCAACTCTACAACTCAATCCAAGTTGCCAGAGGTATCACAGTGTTTTTCAAAGAATCCATGTTCCATATGGTTGAACACCAAGAAGAACAGTGAGAGACCATCAAGAATCATGCCAAACTTCTTGATCTTCTGTGCGTGCTACCAGGCTAACATAGATGTGAGTGGCACACTCACTTTAATTATGTAGCCTAAGCATTTAATCTTGACATGGCTTAGTTTTTTAATGAAGTTTTGGGGATTTCCAATATATTGCTTTACCCTAATGGAAATCCCTTCATTTTCCTGTGTTAATTCCACAAGGGTAAGACACTTTCAAGACCTAAACTAATCCTGAGTTTTGTACAATGCCAGCTAGGCCAAAGAACTAGTAAAACATATGAATTAGAAGGAGTGAGGAACTAACAGTAATCTCACAGTTTCTGGCATCCTTAACTTACTACCAGAGACTTGGGTTTTCTCCCAGTTCTCAGACTTCCTCTCCTCTATTTTCGTGCTCTACCTTGTGCATCTACTTAGATGGAGGGGTCAGCAGTGATACAGATTGGTTTCACTATAGGATGTAAAATCAGCCAACCAGCTCCAGAAGAGCAAATGGCTGGATTTACTATGATCTCTGAGGCCAGGAAGGCTTGTAGCTGCTTTAGATAGCTTTTAGAAGGGCTGATAATTTCTCTTTCTTTAAGGAAACCTGCTCAGTAGGATATGCAAGTCTGAGAGAAGACTGCACTACAGCTACAAAGAACCCCAGTTCTGAATAGCCTAAGGATTACCAAAGAGCCTGTGTTGACTATTTCCTGCTGATTGATTTCTAACCTTTAGAGACTCCTACTTAACATAAAACGTTAGGCCTTAGGTGTAATTTAGGTCATCTATATTTAGATCTCAAGCTTCTTTGAGTCTGGCATGGCTCCTAAGTCTTTCTCTTACATAGATTGGTATGGCTGAGGAACCACCATTTGGAAGAGGCCTTAAACTTTAATGATGTTTGGAAAGTCAACTAGACTCACAGACTTAGCTGAACACCTGTACAATGATGGTCCAATCATGTCTAAATCCCTTGAACTATGCAAAAGCTTCAGCTACTTATTGCTGTATTTTGGTTTATAGTCACTCCCGTACTCCTGTGTGCACACATTAGAGCCATTTCCACCAGAAAGATTTATATTGCCTCTGCTGAACCTTTCACACCATGCAGTATGCCTCTCTTTGCAAACAGGAACACAGCGAACTAACTGAACATTACCTGAACTATGTAAATTCAGATGTATGATCTCTAACAACAAACTGTGAAGTTTCCTATTCATTTCTCTTTCAGCTTGTGTGGCTGGGCTTAAATGTCTTCCTCTTCTGGTGGTACTATCTTGTATATGACGTCCCGCCAAAATTCTTCTACACCAGAGTACTCCTTGGTGTAAGTACAAAATGTATTATATTGGCATAGACTGAGGACATAGCATTTTGAATTAGGGTCAAGTGGCTGAAGGAGCAGATTCATGTAGGAGTCAAAAGCCACATGCAAACAGATCACTGCAGATAGAAGTTCAGTGCTTCTGAGCAGAAAGTCGGTATGCAAAGCAGAGACACACCTATCTAGAGTTGTTCTCAGGTTACTATTATGCTCCCATTGTGCAATCATTTCCCCATGTAATTATTTTTCACAGCATGAAGAGTTTACAAATCTATTAGCTCTGGAAAGTAATCATTCACATTTTCATCAAGTGTATGAATAGCAGTCAAGTAGTCAAGTGACCCTGGACCCTGGGCTATTTAATACAGCCCGGTGGTTGATGTAGCATTACATGTCCTACTACAAATTTGCTTCCAAACCTACCACAGGTCATGACCAACTGACAGAGAAAATCAGTTTGTTCACATATTTTAAAAGCATGATCACAGACAGAATAGGCAGTCAAAGCTTCAAACTATAGAACAAAGCACTTCATAAAAGGTTTACAAAGCTGTGATTTAATTCAACAAAGCATGAATTCCCATTCTACATACCACTTCAGATCTATGGATTAAATTCTGTCCTTTGCAATCATGGTGCAGTCACCTTTGAAATCACAGAGATCTGTGCTTGAATAACTAGAACACAGCATAACCCAAAGTAAGTAACTGTAATTTTAAACCTGAAATGGTCCCAGTTAATTCAAGGAGAGCAAACATTATCCTTTCCTTCCCGTCATTATCTTTGGACTAAGATGATCATTATTACCTCTTTTCATACAGTCTTTCTTTCTTTGAAAATCTGAAATTATTCAGGAAGAGCAATTATTGTGAAGAGCAACTTTAAGGGAACATAATCCTAAAAGTTGAGGCAACAGATTTCCATAGAGAAATTAAAACCACTTCCCTCATAAGCTGTCCTTCTGCCTAGCGTAACCCCCCAGCCAGTTGAAAAAACTGTAGTTAGACTTTCTTTACAGCCTTGGGACAGAAAACTCTACTAATGACTTAGATATGCATCCACAATTGGCCATTGATTGTCAGGCATGACAGGGAGATGTTCATACAACCATGTTATTTCAAAACTGGAAACAGAAAATGTCTATCTGTAGGAATGTGTTCTGCCTGCATGTGTGTCTCTAACTTGGTTAAAGCATGACTACTCTGAAATGTGAACATTGTTAATTAGCTCTAGATCTCACACTCATGAAAAGTTGTGATGTAATACATAAATGAAATCTATACCTATCCATGTCCTGGATAATGTCTTAGGTAATGCGTTTAATAACAGCATCTTTCCAATTACAGCGTGCTTTGGCTCTGGCAAGGGCCCCTGCAGCTTGCCTGAATTTCAATTGCATGCTGATTCTGCTGCCAGTATGTCGAAATTTGCTCTCCTTCCTCAGAGGATCAAGTGCGGTAAGATGAAGAAAGACTTTCAAAATTTTTGAAAGACAATAACTCATGCAGCCTTGCAAATGTACCAAGCAACTTTGTCCAAGTTCCCCAAATATTCTGTACTTCGGGAATATTCTCTTTGAAGAAGTAGATAAGCCTGGAGTTTTGCTATGAGCAAGACTGAGGTCTATATGCCAACGATGGATCTAGAGCTCTGTGAAGAGGTTTCACCTTCATTTAGCCCTCTTTGAGTCTTCCCTTTTTTGCGCCCCTTGAGCATCGTGCTGCCCTGGATGCAAAGTTCCTCTTCCAGCTGGCAGCAGCCATAGGTGATGCTTACACACATTTGCCTTGTTTGTCACCAACAGAACACACATCTATAGCAAGGGATACAAGTCCACATCTTCTGTCTTTGCATGTTCAATTCTTAAAGTAAATGGGACTCTTTTTCATCTGGTACATAAATTATATTCTTTCTTTTCTGAGCTGTGTTTCCATCTGAGGATTAAATAGTTTGCAGGCCTTTTGACCCTTTCAAGCTCCCAAATGCAAAAGTTATATACTGCACTGAGGAATCACCACTAAGAAAAAGAAAACTGATTCTAAATGACAGCTGGAGAGGCTTCCTATGATGATACCAACTATATCACACTGCTGAAATCTCAGTCTATGGCTATTACGGAAGGAGTAATGCAGACAATGCATTGGTACAGACAATGCCATGGTACAGTGAAAAAGCAATAGTCTCCTCAAGCTTATTAACTGTCCTTCCAAATATATAATGATTCCTTCTTTCTCTCTACCCACCTTAATGATCAACAAAACCAGTTCACAAAAGTAGGTTTTCATCTCCAAATCTAGTATAAATTCTTTCATGCAATTAAGACAGCCTGTGGCGGCTGAAAAAGCAGAATACAAAAAAAAAGAAGCCATAAAATAGATGCAGTGTTTCAAGATTCCTTCTTAGGGAAAGACAGTTGGATACAAAGTAATAAGAAAATAATCAGAGACAACCCAGGCTGTACCCCTGTCTATTACATACATCCTGATGATTATTGTGGCTGACTACATGAGAGGTGTTTGCCTCACTAAGCTCCTAAATTATGTCCCTGAGTAAGTCCAGTGGCCTGGCCTTATTAAGGTGTGACACTTAGGAAAATAAAGTTGGAACCACACAGGCCAGGCTTTCCAGTCTTGTGCTATACCCCTTCAGATTCTGGGATGCTGCTAAAGCATGCAGCCATACTCCTAAAGCATGCAAAAAGAAAAGAATATTAAGTAAAATTGTAGGGTTACAGCTGTTCTTCCTCTGCCCTGAGAAGGATCAAATAGTATCCACCAAAATTCAGGGCTGACCCCCTAGGCTGCAGAATTCAATAATGAACATAAATTTAGTAAGAATTAATGTTGCTATTGGATGAATGCAGCTGGAAAATACTGACTGGCTCTTGATCATACGAGGCCTTTAGGAGGTCTGAAATAGCTTCCATGGGAGGTAAGCTGAAAGCAGTTTGAGCAGAGGCCTTCTGAGGCCAAAACAAGGAAAGAGCTGAAGACGCTTCTGGAGATGGTACTGGAAGGCTAAAAATGGATTCCAAGGAATCAGAGAACTGTATTCCAGCTGGAACTTCATGCTACTTGTCCTGAATTACTCATCTCCTATCATCTACAGCTTGACTTTTCTAACCAGTATCCCAATAAAGCTGTCCTTATCTTTGTATTTAGGCTGCAAAGTCCTCCTGCTTTGGGAACTGTGATAGAGTCTCACTCAGACTACAACCAGTTGGCAAATGAGAACCATGCAGACAGCTACAGCTCCGTACCTGCTGCCTGCCTGCAGTTCACTGTCCTGCTGATAGCACTAGGCTGTATGAGGAAGTGAAGGGCTCCAAGTGTGAGCAAGGAGGTGAGGGAGGGCCATAAAATAGGACTGTTAGTCAGCTGGAGTGTTTTCTAACTTCAGTTGGTTTATGCCATAAAGCTATACCTCAGGAAGTAGGTAATTTTATACCTTAAACAAAACATGCACAGTCCAGTGTGCCAGTGGTAGCGTCAGGACAGTGGTGGCCATAGTGCCAGGGTACAGCTGCTTATACTTGTTCTGCCATCAGCAGAACAAGTATAGCAATAATTAGCAATACTTTGCAAATAACATCTGTGAGGATCTCTTCAGAAAAATCAGGATTTCTAAATGTCAAATAACTAACTGAAAATGTAGTGACCTTTCCAACAGCAATGTCATTAGGGTTAAGGAGAGAGGAGAACTGTTCAGATCCACTGTTCGACAGGAATATGCTGGCAGCTTTTGCACTTTACCTCCTGCCATCCAAAAATTATGCACTACAAAGTTATTTGTTATTAACTGAATGAACAGCTGTGTTGTCTTTGCATGCCCTTTACTGCTGTAATCATCACTCTCGTTAATGAGCTTCACTGCTGAACCTAGCTACAGCATTTTGCTGTTGCTTGGCCTTCTGCTTCTTGAACAGAAAGTCCTAGTGGATTTTGCAAGGTAGTCAAGCAGAGTTGGCATTTCCTCACTATGCTACAGTTTATTCTGCAATCTTTTTAATTGTGTCTCAAGACACATGATACAAAGAAGGTCAAATTTCTCCTAGCTACTGTTATAGTCAACAGAAGTTATTGCAATAGACCCAGTAGGTTAGAGTTTGCCCTGTAATCAGCATAACAGCTGGAGAATAACCGAAGGAGAGAACTGTTTCCTGATTATCTATTTATCTGTACAGTTAATGCTCATGGGAAATGGGCTGGTATGGAAGAGTAGGGCCACTCCTGACGTATCGGCACTAAGTAAAGAACAAATCAGAAGTTAAATTGTTCTGGTGTTTCATCATCCCTTCTTCTGTTTTACTCTTGTATGGTTGGTATGATCAACTCCGTCTTATCAGCTGGAAAGATATGTAACCTTAGCCTGCCATCTACAAAATTAATGTCTAACAGACAGCTGGGAGAGTATTTTTGTCTTCATCATTTTGTTGCCTGAAGCATCTGCATAGTTCTTGTGAGGAAATGTTTGTGTTAGTTTGCATACTGTTTTCTTTCTTTTGCCAGTCAGAAAAAGCAATATAAAGACACAATACAGGATAATCATTCTTGCTACTGTGTGGAGACATCAAATGCTAGATTTACAGCACTTAAAGTTATAGGAAAACTCCCACCGACCACAGCACAATATAGATGGGGCCGGTTAGGAACTTGTCATGATTCTTAATGAAACTATCAATCTGGTTTTTCTTCCATTTGTAGCAGCAGAGATTTATTTCTTTCTCTTTGAGTAACTCCATCAACAAGTTGTAAATGAATGACCAGTGAGTTCACCCAATATTTTAGGGAAAGAATCACTTCATGTTACCGACCATAAGTGACAGGCACGTTTGGGGTGGGAGCCCCTGGAGACAATTATACCTGAACTTTAAAGTCCATTTCTACAGTGTAAACCACCATGATGTATGGTGGCATCTTGGAGAAAGCAAAGCAGTCACCCCGCCATGGCAGGCTGTGATCCCTCCTTCTGTTTATAGCATCTAAATTTAACACAGAAAAGATATATACTTCTGTCATACTGGATATTAAGGTTTTCTCTTTATCAAATACTTTGTTTCAACACATGTTAAAACATAATCTGTTATTCCTATATTCTAAAGTACAGGGGAAATATTTTTGTCTATATTTGGGAATTCTGCACTTTTACTAGCAATGACACCAATTGTTGTGCTCAGGGCCTCTGGTTTTGTCCCTGCACTTAAATAAGCACACATAGACATCACAAATACTCTTCAAATACTTTTTTTCTTCAAACTTGAAGTGCTGTTCTACCCGTATAAGACGACAGCTGGACAGGAACCTCACCTTTCACAAAATGGTGGCATGGATGATCGCCCTTCATACTGGTTGGTACTCAAATGTTTCTTTGTTTATTTCTTTCTAGTGCATTATACGCAGAATCCAGGTGAGACCTGACTTCATTAACCTAAAGGAGTCATTGCGTGTGCCAAGGCTTAAATCAGTTTCTGAACACTGTTCTGCAACTGGCAGATAGCAAAGCTAAATAAGAAAGACAATTTTTCTCTTGAAACATTTGCAACATTTATGACATTGGTTAATAAAGGGTGTTTAGCAATGGCTTGAGAAGCAGATACCCTGTCTTTAATTCTTGTTTAGACTTATTTCTTAACTATTATGACTAAAACAAATAATAGAAATCGTGAAAGAAAAGGGTATAATGTCTTAGACAGGACATGGAAACATTTTCATATTTTATTTCTCATTGCTTAAGCTAAGGGATTTCCATCTTGTTTGTTTGGGGTTTTTTTGGTCAAATTTGTCACTTCTCAATGCAAGTACCTTACAAATATCTTTGTAATCTTTGTATTTTTACCATCAGCCTTGGTGTCAGTAGATTACTGAGCAGGTTCCTTTTCTATGCTGTGGCTGAAATCTCACCACCACTTCAATAGAAAAGGAGTAGGGAGGTGAAGTTAACAGAAGGTCACAGAGGATGTCTGCAGCAGAGCTGGATTGTTCGGAGTGTTAGATCTGTACCTGTCAGGCCCTTTTTTTGAAGGTGAATAAGTACCTCGTGATATGAAAGGGGAAAAATTTTGAAAAAGCATTATATGGCTTATCCCTGAAATAATGTGTAATGGTAGTAGTGTGAAACACCACAGCTGTATTAGGTTTATGGACACATTCAGCTCAGCAAGTTTGTTAGTGATTATTAGCAATATAGCAAAACAAAGCAGTACTAGCAAATGTGACACCAAAGAGATCCAGATCCACTTCTCAACTCTTTGACAAAAATCCTGGATGATCCTGACAAATAATTTAAGCCAACTTATGCTTCTGTTTCCAATGTATTAACATACTACTTGAATTATTGAAAGCCTTTGCTGAACGAAGTACATGATGAAAAGGCCCCTTAACTTCTTTCCTTCCCCCACCGAAGAAAGGTGTAAACTTCAGATGGTAAATTTTTAACAGTAAAACACTTGACTGATCTGAATTTTGATGAAGACGGTGAGAGTGATAAAGGTCTTAAGCCGCTGTTGACAAATGTTAAAATGTTTCAAATATCACCCAAAACCACTAAGTACTTGTGCTTAACCCTGATTATTTCTTTTCCATCACTTCTAGCAATTCACACCATCGCACACTTATTCAATGTAGAGTGGAGTGTGCAAGCCCGCGTTGAAGAGGAAGGAACTCTGGCAGCTGTGCTTTCTAGCCTCGGTGATAACCCAGATGAAAGCTATATCAACTTTTATAGAAAAACTATTGGAGTAAGTGACATTAGGCTGTGAATAGTCATTATATTTGTTTAGATGATCATATAAGACAATTTGAACAGAGGGTCTGTTTCTGCTGTGTACAATCTGGGGTTTGGCCTTCTTGCAGCAAAACCTTGTGTAAATCGTTCTTCTGTATTTGTAGCGATATTGTTGCGGAATTTTGGTAGTTCATTAAACTTCTTCACCTGAGGATTTCAAAGTAGTTCTAAAACATTATGTAAAAAACAAATGCCCTGTAGAGAAGTCTTCTGACTAAGGTAGACACAGCACACATAAAGGTACAAAGAAACCACAGCAAAATTTTCGAACTTGGGCTGCTAAAAAAAAAGAAACACAAAAATAAGGAACTTGCCTGTTCCTCATAAGCACCAAGCATCCAGTTTGTATATAAGCTACAAGACCCACAGCTGCACAACACCACCAAAAAGGAGAGCTTTCACTTAGCACTGTAAATAAGGATGTGGGACCTCAGCTCTCAACAACAGAGCTCTGCAAATGTGCTCACCTTCACCAAGCCCACACTGCTGAGCAGTGGCAGAGTAAGAAACAATGTTTAGTGTGTGAATCAGTAGAAAATCCTTTCTGTCTCCTTCCTCTTACTTTAGTAAAGGTAAATCTGCAGTAAGAATTTGGCATTGGCGGAATACAAATTCACAGAGGGTGACTTAAAGACTTACCAATAGGTAAAGGATTTGATGACTGAGACAGAATGATGGTTCAGCTGGTTCTGCTTTGATTCAACCCTTTCCTTAGACCAATGTGTGCAATTATTTCACAGAATCCTGTAGGGGGCTTATATGTGGCTTTCACCTACTTGGCTGGTCTTACTGGAGTTATCATCACGCTGGCCCTCATACTAATCATCACTTCATCCACCAAAACCATCCGAAGGTCGTATTTCGAAGTATTTTGGTACACCCACCACCTCTTTGTCATCTTCTTTATTGGCCTTGTCATCCATGGTGCTGGGTGAGTATTCATGCTTATCACACAATACATGATAACTACTGTATCTTAATGTAAAGCCCTCTACACACATAAGTATAGAGACTTAATCACTAAGTAGCAGTTATTTTTGGTGGTAATAATGGGTGAATACAGGCTTTGAGAGTTAAGAGACTCTCACCGATACATGTAACAAGCTATTCACATGCATGAGTCTTTATGAGACTATGGCATACTTAATCTCACTGATACTCAACTTAAGATATTTTAATTGGAAAGCTCTTTTCTAAGGTTCCTGTTTCTAATAACTAGTTTATTTTTCTGTCTTAAAAGGAATTGCATCACATACATGCATGGAAAGAGAACTTAACATAAAAATGATATAGTCTAGGATTTTGTTAGGTAAACAAAACTTTAATAACATAGATTTGTCTTTCAGACTTAGATGAACTTTTAATATCAGCAGCATCTCAGAATATGTTTTAGCTTTTGGAGCTCAAATATAGGCAACTGTAAGATTTTGTAACTTCCAAATGCCAAACATCTTTTTGGCTTGTTCGCTACCTTCTTCTTAAAGAGCTGAAACGCCTAATGAAATAATTTAGCACTACGCGAACACAATTTTAGCACCTAGGAAAAATAATTTTAGTTTCATTTTATAAAACCACAGAACTGATGCAGAGGGGAAAAAAAGGCTAAATAACCAAGCAAAATTTCGTAGTTACACTATTTTGTCCATTTTAAAGGAAACTGTAGTTGCATTAGAAAGTGTGCTTTTAAAATGCCCAGTAAAAATGACTCTTCAAAACCACTTCCTCTCAGTCTAGTAGTGCCAGGCAAATGACAGAAATGGGAATACAACAGGAAGAACAAAAATAGAAGGCAGATGAGAATCACCACCAGCATATTTGTCCATTCCAACTTTCAAAACAAGAAGAAGGTTTGAGCAATACCTGTTGAAGGAAAAGGACAAATGTTTCATGTTTCCTGCAGCAAATATTATATAGTTACTGACAAAATGTCCAAACTTGGCCATATTTACACACAATACCATCAGAAAGCAAACTTTGCTCTTTCTAGAGGTCAGTGAGGAGCATATATTTCATAGAAGTTGACTTTTTATGACTTCATGTTTGGTATACTTCCACCATTTTAATGCACTGTGTTCAAAAGATGAGAGTTCGGCCAGCATTGGGTTGAACATGATTGTCAGACAACTTCTGCTATTCTTTGGAAGGAGATAAGCACAGGAATATTATTATCCATAGAGGGAGGGATGCTTTCTGGCTGTGAACTCGGTGGCTTCACTTAATGGCCTTGAAGGTGAGAAGGACATTTTGAGTTTAGAAAAAACACCCTAAATAATATTTGACAGTCTTTTTACATGCAAGGAAGGCATCTTAGCTGTACAAAGATAGATGTTATGGAATAAGCATGTTCTGAAAGTCTAAAAGTAGCATGTTAGGGAGAGGCATAGAGGCTAGTTTACCTAAGCAGACAGAAGGCTGTGTCCTATATATATACCGATACATACATATATATTTTTATATAAAGAAAACTGAACCAAAGATAAGGAATAGAATCAAAAGGGCAGATTCTTATCCTTTACAAGCTATTACAGCACTTTTGTATCACTGATGGTTTTTTGTGCACGAGCTATGTGTCACAGACAAATGTCCCAAACATCACATCATAGTAGACATAAAGAGGAGAGAGCATAGAGGTTCAGATCACCCTGCCCTGCAAGTTAAAGTAAAAATTTCAGCTGAAAAAGAACTAATTAGAAGGCTATACTACTTAAAGGTTAATTACAGTTCTGGAAGAACATCTACACTGAATAACAAGGGAAAAAATAGTCTTTTCTTCCACTTGTACAGGGTACTGGCATTGTTGAACCTCAAATATAGCAAAGGGGAAGGCAAAAATTCTCAGGCTCATTTTCCCTTAAGCAATGGGGTGAGGAGTGACCAGAAACGGGCTCCTCCTATTCCTGTAACTCATCCCAGAGGGCAGCTCATCTGAACCAGTTGCTACTAGTAGGGAAGTAAACTGCAACTGGTGATCTTCCTGCAAATTGCAACTCGTGATACTCCTGGGACAGTGTCATTCCTTCCCTTTATTTTTCAGGCAGGATGTTAACCAACACTTTAATGAGGAAGAAGTTCATTAGTAATATTTATAAGCAGTACAATCTTTTAACTTTCAAGACTGTGCACAGGTTTTCCAATAATCCTCTGACAAATCTACCACTTAAAGCTAGGCTTACATATGACTTGGACACCATGCTTTTTTAAAACGTCAGAAACATGGTCTAGTTCACAGAAACTGAGCTAGAAAAGCAGAAAGAGAAGTCACAGGAAGAAGATATCAACAGAATCATCTTGGCATAAAACTGAACAGCCTGATCAGAATCAGACCGTTCCTGGGGAAAATCAGCAGATCTTAATCTGAATTTCTCTTCCGTGACCCTCCTCCTACGACCATCATTTTTGCAACTGTTACACACCCCTGAGGTTGCAGGACTCCAGTCAGTGGCAGGAAATGGTGAACAAGATGAGAATATATAGTATTTTTCCCCCTCAAAACTGAAACTTTCAGTGTCTTTTAGCACTCCAGTTCAGCACTAGCCCTGCTGCTGAAAATACAGCTGAACTGGAGAAGTCAGGCTTCTCTATAGTAAAAAACCCAACAACAACAAACCCTAATAAAGCAAGAATATAGAGGCCAGATCATCAGCTGTTTATAGCTGCTTTGTCTCAGTAGCATCTGTGTTCATCCACACCAAGTGAACAGCTACTCCACAGTTTTAAAGGGAGAGGAAGGGTCAAAGTGTTCTAGAAAGAACTATCCAAATTTCTAAGATAAACAACAGAAGTAATTTCTGTACTGGTCACTAGGAATTTGATTACCCTGCCCACTCCAGGTTTTGTTATTATTGAAGAAAAAGGTAGGATAACTATGAAAAGAATGAAGCTTTCCCATTGTGACCACTTCCTGGAAAAACTAATGGACAAACCTCTCAGTTCCCCACTCAGTATTTTCCCCTACAAACTTTCCTCACCGTTTTTACCAAATCTTTAATACCATAGAAATCCACAACTTCTATGGGAACACTTATTTGGGAGAACTTCCATACTGGAGGACCCCCCATACAAGGACAGGCTGGGAGAGTTGGGATTGTTCAGCCTGGAGAAGAGAAGGCTCTGAGGAGACATTTCAGCAACCTTCCTGTACCCGAAGGGGCTACAAGAAAGCTGGGGAGGGACTGTTTACAAAGGCTTGTAGTGATAGGACTAGGGGCAATGGGTATAAACTGGAGAGGGGCAGATTTAGACTAGACATGAGGAAGAATTTCTTCATGATGAGGGTGGTGAGAGGCATTGGCACAAGTTGCCCAGGGAAGCTGTGGATGTCCCATCCCTGGAAGTGTTCAAGGCCAGGTTGGATGGAGCCTTGGGCAGCCTGATCTAGTGGGACAGGTTCCTGCCCATGGCAGGGGTGGTGGAATTAGATTATCTTTAAAGTTGCTTCCAATCCAAGTCATTCTATGATTCTATAAATAGAGAAGTACATAAACAGAATAACAATAAGGGACGAATACCTTCATTTTCATTTCATTGTCTGAACATTTTTTTTTTCCAGGCGTATTGTACGGGGGCAGACAGCTGAGAGTCTGGCTGAACATGATCCAGAGATTTGCTACAAAAACTTCACTCACTGGGGAAAGAAAGGGGCTTGCCCAATCCCCCAGTTTGCAGGGAATCCTCCTATGGTAAGAACAATTGTCTTGAGTGTAAGACAGTAAATGTTTACTGTTTACTCTTTTTGTAAATAACATATGCACTTGCTGTAGAAAATTGTCAACTTAATCCCCATGGTTCTTCGGTGACAGCTTTATTTACATATAGCAATAGATTTGGACGCAATGGATATAAGCTGAAATGGGCTACAGACAGACAACCAGTGTGTCATAAAATGATGACCATTAACAGGCAAAGCAAAAGAACAAATCACACCTGAGAACTGTTTGCCTAAATTGTATTTTGTGGCTAGTGGGGATTTCTAGAAAGTACTATAATCCACGTAATAAGTAGTTTTATATTATTAATAAACTAATGGTAATTAAGAGAAAATTAATGCCTCTGGAAAGGTGACATTGAAACTTCAGCTTTTATTGACTAACCAGGTTGGGTGTACATTCACATTTCAGACTGATCTATTAGCAGAAATCACATCTTTTCCTGCAGCAATACAGACTTGGGTCAATAATACATTCAGAGCTTTACTTCACATTTCACTTACTTACCTTAGTTTTTGGACAGAGACCAAAGCACTCAGAAGAATATCTTGTGTAACTGTGGTAGCAACTAAAAAGTTAGCTGTGACTCTCAACAGAAAGAAATTCCCTCTCTGACCAGAAGTAATTTTGAAGGTGTCATAAAGGTTTTGAAGGTGTCATAAGGGTTCCCTACTCTGGTTGATAAACAACCTGTATTACCTGAATTTCATGTCTGCTCATAGCATTTCCAGGACTCTTATCTAAGTTGTCATCTTCATCATCTGACTTTACATTTTATTCTGCTCACAGACATGGAAGTGGGTAGTAGGCCCCATGTTCTTGTACCTGTGTGAGAGGTTGGTGCGGTTTTGGAGGTCACAGCAGAAGGTTGTTATCACAAAGGTACGTGATGGTGCTATGCTTAACACCAGGTAAAACATTACGGTTTTTTTCAAACGGTGCAGCAAAGCCAATTGCTCCTACATGACAAGACAAAATTGGCAGTGAAAAGCCTCTCAGGAATGTTCTGGCTGCTATCATGCAAAAATAATGCCAGCCTTGAACACATAAACGTAGCCTGTCTCTGACAGGACTGAATCTTAGAAAAATAAATTAATTTTCTTTGTATTGAGTGAAAAATTGCGCAATGTAAGAAATCCACAGCCTTAAGAGTGTTAAAGATACCAAATCTTTGTTTTCAAAACTACCCAGATATTTATGAATTCCGATTTCTCAGCAGAAAAAATGACACCTGAAAAGCGAAGCTAGGGGGTGCCTGTATGTGCAGCCAAAGCTAATGATAAGCTTCCTTTCCCCATGGTGCATTGCAGAGATATTAACACTGGTTCTGAAAGTCTAACAGCCAGACTAGCATGGTGCTAGACTCAAAAGCAGAAAAACTATCCTGGCCTTTCCCAATGTAATTTCCTCACATGGCATTGCATTGCATCTTATGGGCATACTCAGTTCAAGCTGTAGCAGGATTTAGGGGATGACATTAGGTGTCACCACTGTGCCCTGGCATGATGCTGACATGTTGGAAGACTCCTATATACAAATGTGCTTTTTTGTAATTGTACCAAAACATCTCTGAGACATTTCTACACCATATGCCTATGATGCCTGCTTAGATCCCTGTTGGCAGAAAATTTATTGTACACTCCTAAGCACTAATATTAATTCTACATTAACAGATAGAGAGACTTGATTTTCCTTCTTGCAAATCTCTTCTGAAAACTGGAAGTAATTGTGGCAGACATCGTAGTGATGGAAATACTACCCTTGCTTCTAGAATATCACTTATATTTGTTCTTGGCATAATACAGGCAGAATGCAAAGGCCCATATTTTAGGTCCCATCCACCTACTGCAGGGAAACATCAGTTTCCAGTGGTACTATCTAGCCAGTTCCCTGTCTGTATGATACCCTTGTGGTCTTCCCCTTACACATAGAGTCAACTCATTAACATGAGCTTTTCTTCTCCCTCTTTATCCAAGACTTGTTCTTCTCCCTCTTCATCCCTTGTTCCTCTCACTGCAGGTGGTCATTCACCCCTTCAAAACAATTGAGCTCCAGATGATGAAGAAAGGCTTCAAGATGGAGGTCGGGCAATATATTTTTGTCAAGTGTCCGGCAGTGTCTAAATTGGAATGGCATCCATTTACATTAACCTCTGCTCCAGAAGAGGATTACTTCAGCATTCATGTCCGTATTGTAGGGGACTGGACAGAAGGCTTGTTCAATGCCTGTGGATGTGATAAGCAAGAATTCCAAGAGGCATGGAAGTTGCCCAAGTATGTACAAAGAGCCTCTACAGCAAAGTCAACCAAAACCTATGGCAGTTCAAGTTTTGCTCAACTAGTTAGGTGGCACCTGTGATACAATCCTTAACTACTTCTATTGTAGATATGAGCCTTGGATGAATCTTTTAATTTTTCCTCCTATCAACACTACCTCTTCTTTTGCTGACTAGTATTCAACCCAAATGTACATTGTAGCAGGCAAAATCTTTACCTTTATATTGTAGTTTTAAATGTTGTTAATAAATATTCACTATTGATTTATTAAGTGTACTTTCAATTACAGGATAGCTGTGGATGGCCCCTTTGGAACAGCGAGTGAGGACGTATTTAGTTATGAAACTGTTATGCTTGTTGGAGCTGGAATAGGTGTCACCCCCTTTGCATCTGTACTCAAGTCTGTCTGGTACAAATACTGCCATGATGCGACCAACTTAAAACTCAAAAAGGTGTGTTTCCTCTTTCCCAGTCCAACATAATTGTTCAAGGGCCAACAGACCAAATCAAAACAGGCCCAGCAAAGGTAGTGAATCTTAAGAGGAGAGTCCATTTACCTCACAAAACAAGCAGGGAAGTGGGAAGGTCAAAAGCAAAAACATAATGAAAGGAGAAAGAGCCTATGAGCAAAATCACTCATGCAAATTGACTTTAGCCCTGGGGATTTCTGCTTGCAGTGGAGGTGCTGTTCAGTCTGTGTTAGAAACACGAAGTCCAAGGCACTAGTACAGCCTGTGCAACTATTGGATTCCTTCCCTAAGCACACAGAGAGCAACTTTGTGTCGGTGAAAGAGCACTGCTACCATCCTCCTCTTGCTTCCTGCCCCTGGAAACTCCCTGTACAGGAGTGCAGAGCCACACTCTGGAGTTATGGTCATATTTAGAGAACAGAACTGGTTTTGTTACCTGCTTTAATTTACCTTGCTTGACAGCAGGGCAAGAAGATAGTGTCTATCTCTAAATCATTAATTTATATCCTAGCAAACTGTTTTACAAGGATGTAAGTGGGAAAACACAATGAACTAAATATGTAACCTGCCGGTGGAAGAGAAACATAAAGTTGTTTCCTTGTTCTTGCAGTCACTCATCCTGCTTCACAACCCTCCCAGCATCAAAACTCATGAATTGCTTAGATACCACTTACCCATCTACTGAAGTAGTCAGGTCAATTTCTACAGGAACTCTACAATCCCCATTCTGTCAATTCTGTCAGCAAATGTAAACTCAGAAACCATAGTTGCCTACATGCCCTGACAGCTCACTCTTGTTTCTTCCAGATCTATTTTTACTGGCTTTGCAGGGACACTCAAGCCTTTGAATGGTTTGCTGACCTCTTGCAATCTCTGGAGGCTCAAATGCAGGAAAGGAATAACGCAGAGTTTCTCAGCTATAACATCTACCTTACAGGCTGGGATGAATCTCAGGTAAAAACACAGTGGAAAGTGTGACTTCCATATGCACCGAGGCTGATGTTAGCATGCTACTTTTACATAAATGTTCAAATGGTACTTATCCTGGGCCTCCATCTGGCTCTCAGAGGTTTTAAATGCAGACAGGTATTATCCATCAGAAGTGACATAGGATCAGCTGCTAACATGCACTCTGGCTTCCTTCCTGCTTTACTCTGGCTGTGTACTCTGGAAAGCAGCCTTGCCTTGTAGCAGCAAACAAGCAAGTATCTCTAGCAGCGTTAGGACCGGAGAAACTAATGCACAAGGTCTGAGTGATTGCAGCATACTTGTTTCAGGACTCATGAGTTCTTTATCTGATCCCATGCTCATAGGGCTGCAAAGGAGCAGCTCTTCCATAAGCCACCTAATAATGTATGATTGAGTCAGGAAAGGCGCTCACTCTATTGTTTTGTGATGTTTTATTTTACTTATATCTCACTGTTGCAAAATTCACCATGTGCCTGAAGTACTATAGCTCAGTTAGAAGGAGGGGTAGGAGTGATGTACAAAGTTATCACACAGGCAGTGGAAAAAGAGGAAGAAAAGAAGAAAAGTCACACAACTCTTGCCTGGGGAGAAAGTTACCTGTATATTTTTTGGCATATAAAAGTGCTGCAGAACGCTAAAAGGCCTGGACTTGTGCCTTTAACCACATCTTCTCTTCTTGGCTCCACTTAGCTTTGCTGGCCTAGGTGAAAGCTACACAGGGAGGGCGGACAAGACCGCCTTATATGGATCAAACTTCACAGAGATCAAACTGGCAGGACTTCATTAATGTCAAGGGATTTGTATTAGTGTACCTGAAGGGAAACGATTTATTATTTACAGCTTTATTTTACAGTTCTTAGACTAAACCAGTTCGTTGCAAAAGAGATGTAATTGCTGTAATCACTGTGTTCGATGCTTCATAGCTTTAAACCTTGAGATCACCTAATCTGGGGAAAGTAGGGAGTCAGGACTTTACTAATGTTATATTGTAAAACACGATCAATTCCACATTGTCAGTTTGGATATCATTCAGTGTGTATTGATTTTTTTTTTTTTTTCAAAAGAATGCTAACACTGTCCTTTGTATTTTGTTTCCCACAGGCCACTCATTTTGTAGTGCATCATGAAGAAGAGAAAGATGTGATTACAGGCCTTAAACAGAAAACCTTGTATGGAAGACCTAACTGGGAAAATGAGTTCAAAACTATTGCAGGGCAACATCCTGGGTAAACCTGCACAAACTGGACTTCCTCTGTCTAAATGCCATAATAGCACAATCTTGTTCCTTTAGCTGATAAAAGTTTGATGAACATTCTTTTTCAAAAAATCTGTAGGTATTTTCTATTCTTATTTCAGCCATGGACACAATTTGTGGTTTTAACCAAATAGTTTCAACGTACAATTTAAAACAAAAATCATCCCTTTTTGGATAATTACTAGCCAAAGTTATAGAAAAAAAATACTCTATCATTCCAGCTGAAATAGATAGGAATATTAAGTGATATCTAAATGCCTCCAAAAGTACTTTTAACTCAAAAAGTAAAACCTGAAAATGGATGAGCTTTAGCAGAACCCCCCAAAATTAATAGGAAAAATAAATTAATTTCAAGAATTTGAGCTCTTTGAAGCTCTATTTCTTTGACTTCACTGAGGTCAATAAACCTGTTTTCTCTGACTCCTGCTGAGATGAGATTTAGCCCATCACTTGTTTTAGAAGCAGTAGTAAGTGCCTTGCAAGTTTTAAGGGGTTATAAATTTTAAGGATTAGACATCAAGTTCTAATTTAGTTCCTGTAATTGAGAAAAAAGCCTTTGCCCCCATGGAACATAAGACTGATTTACATGAAGAACATCCATCTGCTCCATACCTAGCTCCTGACGATATTTTTGTTTTCTTAACAGCTCCAGAATAGGTGTTTTCCTCTGTGGACCCGAGGGCCTAGCTGACACACTCAACAAGCAGAGCATCAGCAACTCAGAAGCTGACCCACGAGGAGTACACTTCATTTTTAACAAAGAAAATTTCTAGCTCCCCAGCACGTGGGAGTCATTCAATACAAAGACTGGATTTCTTTTTCTATTTGGAGTCTGGGAAGGACAGACCAGCTTCTAATCTCTGCTACACTAACGCAAATCCCTTTGCTTCTTGGGAATTATTTTGGCGCTGTGCTAGAGTTAGAGTCGAGTTTTACCTTAGGGAAGTATGCACTGCCCTCCGGGTACTGACAGTTTAGCAGAATCCTATTTTCTTTGTCTGTGTGAGGGGATTTCCCCTCAATTAACTGCTTTTATCCTCCTGTTATTCATGACTGTGAAGGGTCTAGGAAGCCCTATGCATTTGTGGGCCAATTCACAATGATAAAGCTTAGTGCTATTAAAGAAAAAAGGCTTTCTAGCATAATTCTTGCTGTTAGGAGACAGCTTATCCTATCTAGGCCAGTCCATGGAACAAGGAGGGGTTAGGGAGGGGTAACTGAGAAAGATAGTTCCTTCCAAGAGGAAATCGCCTTTTTGCAGTAGCAACTTTTGAGGCTTCCAAATACAACCATAAATATCTTGTCCAATAAATAGCACAGGTAGCTGAAAAGCAGCCATTCCTCTTTAGGAAAGCAAAGAACTGGAAAGAAATTACCTGGATTTCTGAATGCCACCCTCAACCCAGCTGTCAAGACATAACAAGGACAGAGTCAAACGAAGTCCCACTCCCAGCACTTGAGCCATCACTCCACAGCTTTGAACATTCACAGTTTCACATCTTCAAATTCATAGCTCAGTGATTCAAGAGATTTTTTTTTATTTTCAAGACTGCTATTTCTGATTTTCAAGGCTGAGAAAACTTATTGCTGAATGATTTAATGGTTGTTTTCTGAAGCAGCCCTGAATGCATACGGTACTTTTGGCCCTATTGTTCAGCTGTTCCTCTTTGATGGTGAAATAGGTTTGAGAAAGTACAGATCATGTGGACAGTATCTGGAATAGCTATTAATAAAGTTTCCAGTGTGTACAAGACACTCATACAAAGCACAGTACTTTTGTATGTATATTACAGGTAGCACATTCTTGAGGGGAAAAAAAAAAAAAAGGAACTGGAACTTCTAATACCAGCACCAAAGAAAAAGCATTAAAATCAGCAGCATATAAAAAAATACAAAAAACGAGTGCAAAAAGTCTTGAATAAGCCACAGGCTAGTGCACCATGAGTCTCTTGTTCAGCGCAGTCACCTGCTTGCTGTCTTTTGAACTCTGCAGCCAAGCCTTTTGAGAGCTCCTATACAGCATGAGACCTTGCTGATAGGTTCTTGCAGTGACAGAAGAAAGTGGTGGCCTCCTCCTGCAATTTCAGAGAGGTTTCTGTAGCCATCTGGTTGCACGTAGCATTTTTTTACACCTCAGCTTCCCAGACAGGATGTGTTCTCCTTTTACATGATTTTTAAATGCTATCCAAGCACTCCATGCTACTTCAGGACTGCTTACCAGTTTGTATTTATTAACATAAGTTTCTGCGAACAGTTAAATGACAATAAATTATGCCAACATCTGAAAGGGAGGAAGCCACAGTTGGTGAATACTAGCAAAGATCAAGTGTTGGTGGGAAATATTTCAGTTCTTTCCCTCAGAAGGGCCATATTTAAATTTGCATAATTCCATTTGAAACATGGTTATTAAATCAGGCTACAGATTAAGCAGAATTAAAGAAACTTTTTCTGCAGAATAAAAAGCATGATACTGAAATATAATAAGGCTCTCATCCTTTGCAGAGGTTTAGTGTTTGATAGGAATGGTTGGGCTCGATGATCCGGTGGGTCTCTTCCAACCTGGTTATTCTATGATTCTATGAAATATTTGCCTTTGATTTTAATGGAAATACAATCAGACTTCCATGCTGTTAGAAAGGCAGCAAAGAGGAATTGCAAGGGGTCGAATGGTGATAGCATGTTTATCATGTGAAGAGTCTCAGAGAGTGTGTATTTTAATCCACTCATTAATTTTCTTAACATTGCCATGTTTGTTCTTAAAGTTCCAGGAATTTTTTCTTACTCAGCCAGTTGCAATGATATTCCCTGACATTCCCATTTATTCCAGGGGCTGTTTGCCACCTCAGACATAAAAGAGAGGAATTCTATGCTTATTACTAAGTTACTGTCTTCCTAAAACATATAAAAGAATAAGCAGGTGAGCACTTCTCAGTTTCTTTCAAAGGTGTGTTGCAAAAATAGTAAGCCATGCATCATCAGTCATGGTCAGAATATGAAGATTTTTTCAGAAATCTAGAATACGCGAGTGAAACAGAGAGTCCTG
Organism: Phaenicophaeus curvirostris; assembly: GCF_032191515.1. Lineage (NCBI taxonomy): Eukaryota > Metazoa > Chordata > Aves > Cuculiformes > Cuculidae > Phaenicophaeus > Phaenicophaeus curvirostris. The sequence continues at coordinate 121,002,878 of NC_091392.1, read as the reverse complement.
AAATACAAAAGTAAGAAGCAAACTAGCTTGAGTCCTTCCCACTCTTCAGCAAGGCACAGAGAGGTGTCAGTGGTAGTGTTTTAGGTCAATGCTGCTGTCTTCTTGGGTGGTAAAGGGGTACAAAGTTCTTCCTCCAAATGCTTGCCTGGTCTATAGAAGTTTCTCAGATCAGTACTTTAACTGTTGAGTCACCTTAGATACAGACTGTTAGTTAGTAGAACACCTTTTACAACACTTATATTAGTTATAAAGTTCATGCCCATGATAAATTTCTAGTTGATTGTGGCTGTGACACCACTACAACTTCCCAAGCAGAATATACAGTGCTCTTCATTCACCCAGAGGAGAAGCCTAGAGCAGAAGGCTACAGGGGAGCATAGAGGACAGTCCTGTCTTGTGGCCAAATGCCACTGCTTGCAGTCTGACTGTTGCTGTCAGTTGGGCGCCTGGCTGAAAACTTCCTCTTTCCGTGTGTTTGGGAATTTTCTCTGTTGAGGGAAGGGGAAGGAGTGACTCTGACAATAAACTGATTCTTCTGCTGTCAAATTTCTGGGTCCAAAGTGCCTGGCCTGGAAACAAAGGATGGCTTCTCACCTTTATTTGAAAAACTACATGCAGTACTCAACAGTTTAGGCAACACTACCTGACACCATGACCCTGCTGCAGTAGCACCAGCAAGATTTTCTGAAAGGTAAGGACATCTTAAGGTTGCTTCTGTGGACAGCAGGGGGAAGCAGCATGAGGGGGGTGGCAGTGAATGGTTGAAGGCAGAACTTTAGCAGGTCCGTGTTTCATTGAGGAGGGTCAATTGCCACCACAAAATTCTCCCTCTCATCTTTACTAAGCTCCTGATTTGCTGAGTGCCGAAGTAAATGAGATATTGTGCTTGCTCTGGCAGAGTTCTGTCACTGTCCATGCTCATAGGGGGTCTCTGGACATCCTCCAGAATCATTTCCACTTCCAGTGGAATCTGAATACTACATGCAGCTTTCCCATTAAGGTCGTTCTTTAACAGTAACCTTTGGTCCTAACTTTGTTTCATCTGCAGAGATGATTCTAAGACGTAAGAATCTCTTAGTGCTCCTGACACCACCAGCAGCCTGTGTGACATACATTATTGAACTCATGCTGTACCTGAGTTTACAAAGTGGACAGATCCAATTCCACAAGTTCACCGTTCAAATGAATTATGCTCTGCAGATGGCAAGAAAAGCCAATCATTGTTGAATTACTAAAATAATTGTTTCAACTAATGGAAGCAATTAGGAGTTCAATTCAAAGTGACTGAAGAGAAAAGCTGGTCTCACTTATGGCCTCAGCTCAGCATGTTTTCCTTCTCTTATTATAAAATATTTTCGCTGCCTTCCCTTATGTAGTCATATGAAATAAGGAGTTAATTAATTCATTAATATCCTTGACCTCCAGTTCACTGTTAAAGACCCTGAACCCCTAGGATGCTGGGCAGCTCTGGTTTCTATTGGCCTCGTCTTGATGTTGGAAGCTGGAAGTGGGCTCTGAAGAGGGCATGACCTTTGTCCACATTCAGATAATATATTGAGACTTTGATATGTATTTGGTTTCATCTAGTCCTTCCTTCCCTGGTACATACTTGCCAAGTGTGCCCATGGGCAAATGAAATCCAAGTTTTCGTAAGTTTTAACCTACAATAAAAATGCTACTCTGCCTGTTCACCATCATGCTTGTCCCAGGGGGAAACCACCCTGGTTGCAAAATAGGTCTTCCTCTTTTCAGTCTTGCAGGACTTTCTCTGCTGGGTGGAGTCTTTTTGCTTTTAAATCCTCAAATGGTGGGTTAATCCAAAATAAAAACAGAAAAAAACCCCACCAAACAAAAAGCTGCCTGTGAAACACAGGTACTTTCGAACAAACAAGAAATAATATTAGGGTCACATTATGGACTCTTTTTCTCAGGATCCTGCTCTGTTTTGGAATCTCCTTAGCAAATTGATGTTGACTGCTTTTATTTTTTCATGTTTCAATGAGTTCTTTGTAGAATTCATAGCCAGCTGTAAGCCCTGATTCCTCAAACATGTAGGTATATATGCTCAAAGGAAGTTAGGAGCATATATTAAGATGCTAATGGTTATAAGCATTGGCAGGATCCAGATCCTCATTTCTGGCTGTGTACAACAGTGTCAGTTCCACAGACACAAACCAGAATAGTTATTTTTCAAGAACCACACATTTGGTTTTTTATTCCATACAGACCTCAGAAATCTGCTGGTCTCATTTACATTCACCACACACAAACCAGACCAGATTAGCAGCAAAAGTAATTACACTGGAGTGGAAAAGCGTTGAGGCTTGCTGAAAGCTTAGAAATGCTTTCCAGCCCCAGTTCTGCACCTGCACTAATCCTATTTCCTCCCTTTTCACTGGTACTCTTCCTCCTGGCTAACTAGTGTATCTCTGCCCATCTAGCCACCACTGATTTCTCTCTGTTCATCCTCTTCTACCAATTGTTTCTGTTATCCCTTCACTCATCCACTCCTTCCTGCTCTCCAAATGTGCGAGCTTCCTGAAAATCTCCAGCTCCCACAATCTTTTTGCCAATTTTGCAAGTGCTTCTGCCCACTGCAAGTGCAGGAAGAGGCATGAGGTCTTCAGTCTGAGCTCCAATCAGTGAAGTGCATGTCTCACGCAACATGATTCAGCTTCAACCTCCCTTCTCACTACACACAGACAAGGGCATCAGCCACCTCTGCACTGCCCAAACAGACTGTTTTGAACCAGTCGCATATCTTCTCCCCATGCATAATGATTTTTATTTTAAATCCTACCATGAAGGAAATTTATGAGTTGTTCTGTTCTATTATTTCAGCATGTTTGGATCAAACTATGTACTTTTATCCTGTGAAACAGACTTGCATTTGATGCTGTATTTCATTTGCATTGTTCAGAAATGAGGGAAAGAGCCAAAAACCTCACACCTCCCCAAATACCAACCCACTTTGCTGAGCATTATCAAAAGGAAGGGGAGTCAAACTGTCTTTCTTCCTTGGAACTGATGCTTCTTATTTCTGGAAGCAATTTATAAAGCAAAATGCCCTGCAAATAACTCTCTAGTTGACCTTGTTTTGTACTGTAAAACAACTGATGTTAATACAAGAAAATATAGAAATATCATTCAGCTTGAGTTTTATGACCTTCAGGACAAGTGGACTGCAGAGACATTTTTGGTTGTCATCTTTGAAGTAATGTGAAGGTGCTCCCTATGCTGGTTTTGGTTATTTTACACTCCTGTGATTTAGACTGCACCATGTAAAAGTCCAAGTCTGCTCTGCAGCTCTGTAAGGTTCCTCTTTGAATTAATAACAGCACTGAGGAAATTCAGGTGGAATTTTCCTGGGTGCAGAAATGGCATAGAGAATAACAGGGACAGGGCGACTGCCATCATCTCTTTGCAGTTATTAACTGCCAAAATGTAATTGTCAATACCAATGTTAACAGCAGGGCATTTTGGCTCAGCAAGTGTTCAGTTTACATCACAGACTCTCTACCCTTACAGACAAGAGATTTCTACCCTGTAATCCCATGCAGCCAGGGCATAAGCGAATATCCCTGCAACATATATCCCAGACTTAAGGCTGGGCAAGTTACCATGAACAGCTAATGAAGACAGTTACTGCTGTGGGTTTTTTTACATATTTCCCTTTCATCTGTGACAACCAATGCTAGCTCAAGCCTGCTTTCAGGTGGCAAATTCTTACAAGCCGCCTAAGACCTGACCCTTGTTTGGACAGCAGTAAGGAAATAATCAGCAAAGACTGACAAACCACCCATGTGAAATGCTTTCTAGAGTCAGTTCTCCTGAGAAAACATTAAAAGAGCCCTGTAGACCATCAGCAGCTATCTTTTACCTTAAAATGATGAAAGTTCCTCTCATTCATTAGCAATTCATTAAATACTTGCACTGTAATAGGGCTGCAAATAGTTAAGTAATTGTATGGATCATTGTCATAGAATCACAGAATCATAGAATCATAGAACACTTTGGGTCGGAAGGGACCTTAAACATCATCCAGTTCCAGCCCCCCTGCCATGTGCAGGGACATCCCACTAGATCAGGCTGCCCAAGGCCCCATCCAACCTGGCCTTGAACACCTCCAGGGATGGGGCAGCCACAGCTTCCCTGGGCAACCTGTGCCAGTGCCTCACCACTCTCATGGTGAAGAAATTCTTCCTTATATCAAGCTTAAATCTGCCCCTTTCCAGTTTATACCCGTTCCCCCTCATCCTATCACCACAAGCCTTTATGAGTAGTCCCTCTCCAGCTTTCTTGTAGGCCCATCACTGTTGTCCGTTTCATGTGCGTAAATTAAGCAAAATAGCAAAGACCAAAACAAATGACAAAAACCGTGTAAAGGACAGCAACATGATTTGCAATGGATTACTGCTTACAGGGGACTAACTGACGATCAGTTATCCAATAGTACCTCACATTCACTTCACAGAAAACCTCTAAAAAGTATAGTCACTGCCACAGTTATTGCTGCAGCTCAAAGTGATCCCTTTTTCTGACATTTCACATCCTCTGAGGCAGCAACATTTGGGGAGGGGCTCTTGAGGCAGCAGAAAGGGAACAGTGGTCATCAGGGAGGAGGATGATGAGAGCCGCTATGTAAGTCTTTGCTTATGAGGCTGTGTGGGAAAACCAGCATACCCCAACTGCTATGCTGTAAATAATAAAAAATAAAAATAAATCTGCATTTCTGAGACTTAGTCAGGGGGGTGATAGATACAGGCAGCTTCCTACTAGGAGAATTTAATAGGAACACTTGCATTTATGTAAGTAACAGAAACTAGTGCCAAAACCAAGAAAATTATGAAAGTCCGCATGATATTTTTAAGTCATTTGCAAAAACTAAGCCATAACCTATTAAGACAACCACTTCCCTTTTAGAAGTAGCAGATGTTCCCTCCTTATTTAGCTAATGTCCACAGCCATATAATTTGTTTCAAGATGCGGGGCCTTTCCCTTCTCCCCCTACCAATGGACAAACACAGTTCATTGCCAGCTAACGTGGACAGGTTTTGCATTTTGTAACCACAAAAGGAAGCTGCATCTAGCAGAGAAAATACTGCAGGGGCGAGCTAGCAAACTGCTGCTTTATGTGCCTAGCAGGTATTTACTCCTGCTGAGAAAAGTATCAGTGGGAAAGGTTGCCAGGACTGGCTTTTGCATATCTTGTAAATGTCACACACGATGCAGAGGGAACGTCTCACCTTGTTTGTCATGTTCTCCACCCAACTCAAGAATTCTCTCATCTTTTAAAAAAACTAATCAAAACAATTTCTAGGTAATGTAACTATCAGCCCTTCTCCTCCACGTAAAACTAGGAATGTACTTTATACCATTGCTAATGCTCCCATTTTCATATTAAACCTCCTCCTGTCAGACTTCTAACTCAGTGCAATTCTCAACTCTCAGTTGTTGTTGCCCTCAACAGCCAGCACCAACATGCTCCCACCACAACCTCCCTCAGAGATCTTCATCTCTGTCCTCATCTTGAGACAACTGTTGGACTCATATTCCCTTCTAGGGCCACTGAGTTTGGAGGTGCTAATATTGCTTCTTTGTGTTCCTAGGACTGCCTGTGTCCATCCATTTCAGTTTCCTATTAGCAGTCAAACCGAACAGCTTCGAGACAGGAGCCTGTCCTTTCTTTTATGCTTTAATAACATCCAGCACAGCAGGGTGCTGTTCTGAATTCAATGCTTCTGGGTGATGCAGTAATAACAACACAGCCATAATACAAATACTACTACTGCTACTACTGTTACTCTGAGAACTCTGTTCTCCTAAAGAAATGAGATAGGCGCTAAGAGAACAAATGGATTACTGAAAAAGAGAGAGAGACATCAGGTTCTCTAAATTCAGCTGCATTTCAGGGTTGGTCCTATGAGTCAGAGTTTGATTTTATTTAAAACATCTATGTGTAAAATAAAAAAAGCAATCTATATTCTTTCTTAAATTTGTGATTCATCTGCTGGTGGTTTCCCTGCCCCTTCACCCTGCCTCTCTTCATTGATTTCCTCCATTGCCAGTTTGGCTTATAACAGAGAAAACATGCAAATTTTTACAAGATTGTACAGCCTCTCAGTCAACTCCAGCAGGTGAATGAAGGAGGTTGGCAATACAGAACACCAAGTCTATTTTTAATTCCCCAAGATCTGTCCAATACCAACAGACATCACTACTTTTGCGGTCTACTGCATGAATGGCAGTCTCATGTCTCCTTCTCAGGAGAAATTATTTTTAATAGAAGCAACGTTGAAAATAAAAGTACATAATATCTATAGTTAAGTACACATTAAGGAAACTTGCTTTTATGCAACCCAACAGCTAATACAAAAATAGCCACAGCCAGAGAGTGGGTGATCACCACATAGAGAGCTCACAGCTGCTGCTGCTGTAACTTCTGAATTCCCCGGCAGGGAAGGAAGAAGAGTGTCCATGGGGCATCAGTCAGCCAGCAATGACAGTTTGCAGTCCTGTCTTTCTGGGAGACTTCACAGAAAACACGTGTTTCAAAAAGGAATCACAGAATCACAGAATCACTAGGTTGGAAAAGACCTCCAGGATCATCGAGTCCAACCATTCCTATCAACCACTAAACCATGCCCCTCAGCACCTCATCCACCCGTCCCTTAAACACCTCCAGGGAAGGTGACTCAACCACCTCCCTTGGCAGCCTCTGCCAGTGCCCAATGACCCTTTCTGTGAAATATTATTTTCTGATGTCCAGCCTGAACCTCCCTTGGTGGAGCTTGAGGCCATTCCGCCTTGTCCTGACCTTGTCACTTGGGAGAAGAGGCCAGCTCCCTCCTCTCCACAACCTCCTTTCAAGTAGTTGTAGAGAGCAATGAGGTCTCCCCTCAGCCTCCTCTTCTCCAGGCTAAACAACCCCAGCTCTCTCAGCCGCTCCTCCTAAGACTTGTTCTCCAGCCCCCTCACCAGCTTTGTTGCTCTTCTCTGGACTCGCTCCAGAGCCTCAACATCCTTCTTGTGGTGAGGGGCCCAGAACTGAACACAGTATTCGAGGTGATTCGAGGTGAATGGCACAACCCTAACTGCTGTTTTGTAAGGAAGTTACTGTTACATGTTATGAAAACTACTTTCAAGACCACAGCTGGGGTATTTCCACCTTGGCTGCTTCCCATGCCAGTGGCTGCCTCTGGCTGCTCTCCCACCCCCTCTCCTTCTCCCGGCTCCTCGCTGCCCGGGCTGGCACCGAGCCCTGCAGGCACAGCGCGTCCTGGTGCGCCGCCTGCTGCCGGGCTCGGAGATACCGAAAATGCCAGCAAACAAACTCTCTAAGACTTGGTTCAGTTTTAGGAAGTGAGCACCCTCTATCAGGGCTTAGCGACGAGAGGGAGCGATCTCCATTGATGCTGCGCAGCGAGGCGAGAGCTGGGACAGGATGCATTTCCCACTTACATGCACATGGATAAACTTCCCCAGAAATCTTAGGCATATTCTATTACTTTCAAAGAACTAATTTTAATGTTATAGTTAACTTCACAACAGTCAAACCTCTTGCTAATTTGGAGTTGGCTCCGACTCTGTCTGACCTTGCATTTGAGATCAACCAAGACGGCAAACAGAGGTGATTGTAAAATTGTGGAATCATAGAATTGTAGAATGGTTTGGGTCAGAAGAGACCTTAAAGATCATCTAATTCCAATTATAGAAATCTAATCTAATCCTAATGACAGAAAAACACATCTATTCAGCACATAACATACTTAACACAAGGCATAACAGTGTCTGGAAGAATACAATTTGAAGAAACATGCTATAAAAAACATGCTACCGGGGGACATTCTGTCTAACTTTCAAAAAATACAGTTACTCAGATGAACTTAACTTTACTTAAGCTTAAATCAAAATATCCCACTTTTTGTCATAGTAACTGCTTCTTGTATCACTGGCTCCACGGCACCCAAAGCCGTGAGAGGTTTGTGCCTCCCTGGCACCATTGCAGGAGGATGGCACATGGAGGACTTGCAAAAATCTCAATACCAGCAGCTGGGATTGCTTGGAATCTGGAGGTGCAAGCAGCCAGTGTGTGCTCTGGCATGTGCTCCACCTCAAACACAGTCAGCTTGGTATTTATTGCCATGAAGGTGCGTAACTTCAGGCTGTCCAGGGAAGTGGTGGAGTGTCCTTCCCTGGAGGTGTTCAGAAAGCGTGTAGATTTTGCAGTTTGGGACATGATTTAGTAAACATGGTGGTGTTGGGCTGGTAGTTGGACAGGATGATCTTAGAGGTCTTCTCCAGCCGTAGTGATTCTATGATTCTGTTCCCACATGATTCTTCGATTCTATTCAGCCCTGCAGAGAAAGACTGGGGAGTTCTGATTGATGAGAAGCTTAACATGAGCCACCAATGTACACTCACAACCCAGAAGGCCATCCACATCCTGGGCTGCATCAAAGGAAGCGTGGCCAGCAGGTTGAGGGAGGTGATTCTGCCCCTCTGTTCCCGTCTTGTTGAGACCCCTCCTGGAGTATTGTGTCCAGTTCTGGAATCTCCAACATAAGAAGGATATGGCACTGTTGGAATGGGTCCAGGGAGGGGTCCCTGCCTATGGAAGAGGCAGGTGGAACTGGATGATTCTATGATTCTGTTCTATGAACTGGGAAATCAGTGTGGGAGGCAGCTTAAGAGTAAGTGGCCAAGGTGGAGGGCAGGCAGGTCCAGTCTCTGCTGACGCCCGTCCTGCACAGCCTGCACTGCCTGGGTAAGCAAAGTGACTGGTGGTGGCACAGGCACTTTTGGTGTGCCCCCACCAGCAACGGAGGAGCTGCATCTGCAGGGAGGCTTGTGTTGTGGGAAGCCCCACCTGGAAAGAGTGTCTTTACCAGCTGCTACTTAAATGAAGCTAAAATTCTGCACACTCCCACCTCTCCCACCCCCACACAATCCCTTGGGGCAGCTGCATTGCCTAAATTTGCTTCAAATGTCAAAGGAACAATACAAAGAGATGAGTCTGGAAGATACTGGCACTGACCCCTAAGCCTTGGTTGATCCAGATCTAAACCTTGAATTAAAACTACTCAATTTCTTCCCTTCCAAAGCCATCTTTTACAAAGTTACAAATACTTATTTTAATTATTGTTCTTGGGACTGATGAGTGCCATGACATAGATAGCTCTAATTTGTTTACAACATTAGCAGACCATCTAGCTACAGCTGTGGTTAGTTTGTTTAAGTTTAACTTCCTAAAACGTTCAACCTAGGCATGAACACTATATAGCTTCTACCGCATTGATCTGTGAGGTCCTTCCATATTTTTGAAAACCTTTCCAGCTAACAAATGACATCACTCGAAACCCCACGGTAGATTCTTGTGTGATTTGGTCAGACCAGTTTCAACAGCCACTGCAGAAGCCTACACGGGAAACAAGCCCTCAAAGCTGTTGCCTTTGGATAAAGTCGTGACTGCCTCAAGCACAGTACTGTGAGTACCATAAAGGCACTCATAGCCTTGCTGTTACCTAGCCTTCTCACTTCTGCAGACTAATACCTGTATGTTAAATTGTAGTATTTCTGGTCAGGATATCTGCTTGTACAAATGCTGTTGGAACCCTGGTTTTAATATCCAGACACTGATTAGATGGAAATAAGCAACAAGAAATGAAATTCTAAATGAACAAAATTATCTATGTATGACTCAAAATTGTTGAGGAAATGGATAAATAGAAGAGTTGAACGTATTTATAAAAATGTGTGTATGTGTGTGTTTGTGTGACAAATTATATATAAAAATATTGTATTTCTTTTCGTCAAACAAGGACTTAATTTCATTCCCTTTTCCCCCAACCTCTAATTTTACCTAGATGGTCATGAACAAGCACTGAATAAAGGCCACTTCAAAAACTTCAGTAAACTCTACAAAAAACAGGGAGCAGAAAATGCTTAATTTCATTCTAAGGTGTTTACAGATATGACGCAGGTTTGCTGATATAATGCTGTTTCTGATTGAGGAGGGGCTGTTCAGAAATTATTCTAATTATATCTAATACAGGCCTACAAGGAGGAGTACCTGCTGACCAGAAAGAAGATGAGTTTCTTGCAGCTGAGCCAGCTACTCTATCTTGCCACTTTCTCCTGTGGATGGGAGGTTTTAATGGCTTTGATTCTGAACTCTGTATGGTCTCTATGCTGTGAAGCTAGGTAAGCATCTATTACAAACTCTACTTAACTTACAGATGCGGTAAAATCATCTGTTTAAAATGGTGATGTCACTATAAAACTTGTCTTCCTGTCTCTTTTCCTTCATGCTCTTGTTCTGTGTGGCACCAGTAGCTTCTGTGCATGAGAGAGTAAATATAAGTGCCTGACACAAACCACAATGACCAATGAGGTGTGTTTCTGTAACCCTGATTCTCCTTTTCAATTCATTCTAGGTCAGACAGTGGGATGGGAGCTACAGGAGTGTTCATAGCTGTCACTCTAGCACCACTCTGATCCCTTTCAGAAAACTTTAAAGTAACAAAGCTGCTGTCAAGAGTATGTTTCCTGTGTTTGCAAACAGATGTTCGCTGAAACATAGGAGGTAAAATATCCAGTTACTCAATAGTGATTTAGACTCATCAGAGTAGGAAGACGTCTGTTGGAGAGCATGCAGTGTTCGGCTGCAGCCTTCTTTCCATTGTGGAAGGAAGAAAGAAACTGCTCCACCTACAAGCCACTATCCACAGACCCTTTCCCTGGCATAGACCCAACAGGCTAGAGAATTTCTGAGCTGTGCAACACAATCTAACTGTGACTGCATAGCTTTGGAGCCACTGTGCAGCTAGGTTTATTGCCACACTTACAGAATACCACATCTGAGCTTAGATATTCCCTGAGAGACTGGTGCTGGCTTTTTGCTGGGAATGTCCTGCAGACACACAGGCAGAACTTCCTGGCTCAGGATATTCTGATGGAGGGCTCAGTCTGACTCTGTTTGTGTGACACTGTAACTGTGCTAAAAAAAACCCCAAACCCGTTAAATTAAATGGGAACAAAATGACATGATCAGATTTTACAGGAGGCAGCAAGGAGCATCCAGATAATTGGGTAAGAGTTGTTTACTACAGGATCTGCTGCCTGTATTAGAACAGATCTCTGTTTTCTCTATATGCCAGATACTGTACAAATGTGCACAGACTACATATAGTTAATGTTCTCTCTTTTATGGTGTATTTAAAATATCAGTGCTCTGACATCCATCTAATTCTAAATAAGCTAGCTACAAGCTGGGATGCCAATGGCTTCTGGGAAGTGCGTGAATCTAGATTGAACATACCCCAATTTCCTTCACCAAGTTGAGCGTAATGGGAAGAGTCTTTAGAAAGGTGAGTTACCAATGGACATCTGGCGCATGCAATGAAAAGGAAAATAATGAGTCTGCTCCCTTAACTCTTCTTTCGCTCATTTCCATCTAGACATCAATTCTCATACATCTCTCTGTATGGAAGGAATAACCAATGTCCTCTGTTATGAAATTATATGTAGGAAAATATGAGTAGAGCTCCAGATATATGGGCTCTGCCTTAATGCAAACTCTTCTGTCCCGTTAATAAGACCCCCATTGTTAACAATTATTCATCCCAACTGTAGCAACTAAGACACTATTATATTGATAGAAAACACTATTGAAATGTTGTGCATTCTCATATTCTGCAATATACAGTTTTATCCTTGAAATGAAGCTGTTGACGGGAGCATCACAGAATCAAACGCAGAGATCAATATGATCAGCGAGTGTTCAATTTATTGAGTTTAGCTGTTTCTTTATAAACCCTTTTTGGTTACATTACTGGGTGCCCACAAGGGTGTCTACAGTGTATTATTGGCTAAAGGTAGCTGTCCATAAAGCTATTACTAACATATTATTGGCTAAACTACTGCACATGCTAAGAAACCAAGTTACACTAAAATTAACTATGTTGATAGTTCTCTTCAATTGTTTTTCTTTCAGCTGGTGCTTGTTCCCACCGAACTAGCTCTTGTATTCCTTTCAGCTGGCCTTTGTTTATCTTTCAGCTCTCTGTTTCAAGGCTTTGTTAGAATTGCTCAGTATCAATCAGTCCCACAGCATCCAGGCCTCCTTCTCTGTAAAATGTTCCCACAATTCCCCCTTTTTGTTTTTTTGACTAAGGCGTTCAGGTGAAACATATGATTGACTTGACGTTGTATACACTGTAACACACAGGATAATTGCTAAAGCAATTAACACTATTAAAAATAACATTCCTCCTTTAAACAACAGTTCTCATACCCATCCTGTAATATACACATTCTTTCAAGAATCGATCACCCAGGGACATCCTTTAATGACCACTCATAGGATTAAGAGCATCTCTAATATTAACATCCTCCTCATTCTTGTCGACTGCTTTCGTGGTTGGGGCTTAACAGTTGTCACACAGCAACGTGAGCTTGATCCACCTCACAGGTGCCCAAAGTGGTCCTATATCTGTTAAAACACAAACATAACTTCGTCCCCATGTTAATAGCTTATACAGACCTGTCCATTGCCCATAGTAACTGTTTTTCAATAGCAATTTCACATTGACTTGTACTTGCTCTAATTTTGATGACATGGTTTGTATATGCTTCAACATTGGCACAATTTGATCATCTCCTGCTAAGCAAAAAATTCATTACATATTGCACCTTCATCAGTCTGTTTTGTGGTGTCACTCCTGATTCCCCCCTTTTTTGTTTTGCTAACAATGTTTTTCCTACTTGATGGGTACGTTCAATAATGGCATGACTTGGTAAATGGAGATCAATACTCCTTGAATAATCTGTTAGATCTACTTGTAAATTCAAAATATTTGCCATGCACCACTTAGCATATTCTTTTTTTATTGGGATATAAATGATTGTCGAGTCTTGGCATAATAACTGAACACTTCTTTTTCTTCCCTGGGTGATTATCATTGTAATCATTTTAAATCTAGTGACTATGGGGTTTTTTTGGTGTTTGTTTTTTTTTTTTTTGACGTTAGCGTGGCAAAATATCGAATTCGTAATGAATCATTGGCTCAATCATCCCTAAAGGTTGTCTGCACTAGGGCCCAGCAGTTGCTGACGAGGGACACTGGAATGCAGAGGGTTCTCACAAATTGGTATTCACCTAGAGAGATAACACTGTCAACTCCTCTGGACTTCTTCAAAGCTGAAAGAAAAAAAAACTTAGAAAGGAAGGAGAAGGGCAGGGGGCAGGGGGTGGGTGTGCACTTACACACATACAGCTACATGTTTTGCTAGGTATTTTAAAATTTTTCCTTCTGAAGCCTTTCATTCCAAAGATCCCCAGGTAAATATACCTGTTTACCGGCTTAGTGGACATTTGAGATTGAAAGGTCCCAGTTATATATTTTCAAGATTAATCAAAACCAATTTGTAAGTCTTACAAATGTTTGAAGTGCTTCAAACACACACACGTGACCACTCATTTCAAAGCTAGCTGAATACATTCATACAATGTTGGTTATCACTGCTGGATCCACAATTTTTTGATGCTATGGATATTTAAACTACAAATGATCTTCTTTTCTCCAAGGTTGACCCCATTTTGCAGGAGTCCAGTGAACACCTTCCCCTGTAAGTAAACACATATATCCTCTGCCCCTTAGTTGTACCTCCTGCCAGTCCTTTCCACACATCTGTTCTGACATCTTTATACTGTACCAATGTTTTGTATTTTTCCTCTGGATACCTAGACTTCAAAGCACTACTATGTATAATCACTGGGGGGTCCTCCCTGGATCCTGTCAAATGCAAAAAATTCAAAACGTACAATGCTTTATGTAATCTTTCTGTAGGACCCAGAGATTCTCCCTCTTTTTGTTTTTGAAGCTGATGCTTCAGTGTTTAATTAGCATGTTCAACCATTGCCTGCCCTGTGGGTGAATGTGGGATGCCAGTAACATGTTTAATGCCCCACATATTGTATAATTGTTGAAAACGATGTGATATATAAGCAGGACCATTATCTGTTTTGATTGCCTGGGGAACACCCATTACCGCAAAGCAAGCAAATAAATGTTTTTGTATATGTTTGGCAGTTTCTCCAGTTTGAGCTGTTGCCCAGATAACCATGGAGAAAGTATCAATGGTTACATGGACAAATTTTTGTCTTCCAAAGTCTGGAACATGGGTGACATCCATCTGCCAGATCTGTAAGGGTTCTAACCCTTTAGGATTAACAACAATACCTATTCCAAATCCTACCTTTTGACAATTAGGAGAAGATTTTACTATACCTTGTGCATCACTAAACAGAATTGTGAATTGGCGAGTCAACATTTTTGCAGATTGATGCAAAAGGGCATGTGAATCTCGAGCTCTAGCGAATGTGTTAGGAGGCGGACCCGCCCAAGCTGGGACAACTAGGTGATCGGCATGATTGTTTCCGATCGCTAGTCCATTATCACACTGATGGCTAAGAATATGAGTGATGAAATAAGGATGTTGTCGCATTTCCAAAGTTTGCATTAGCTGGGAAAGAAGCTTATATAAACACTCATTTTTCACCTCCTTGATCATTGCTCTCTCTATCTATCTAACAATTCCCACTACATATAATGAGTCTGGTACGATATTTAAAGGTTTGTGAGACCAGTTATTACAAGCCCAGACTACCGCAGATGATTCCAGCGTTTGCAGTGTACCAACACTGTCCCCCATTACATAGTGATGTTCCCAAAATTGATCATGTTTCCAGGTACACACGGTGCATTTCGATTTCTTCCCAGCGCCAGTAAATACTGTAAGTCCTTGGACAGGAACCTCTGAAAATTGTGGGAATTGTTCTGTCTTTTGATTTTGGATAAGGGGAAGTAACTTATGTGCTGGGTATGTATTACTGAGAAGTCCTGTAAAATCTTCTAAAGCAGTTTGAAGTGCCTCTGAATGTCTTAATAACCAATCCATATAATCCTGAGTCAACGGTAAAACAATAGTATGTGGATCACAACTCATAATTTCTTGTATCCGGGACCTTCCTTTCATGATTTATTGCGCCAATAGTTCAGCTTGAGTAGTTACAGTCTTTTGCGGTGTAATTGGTAGGAAAATCCATTCCAGAATTCTCAAAGGATTCTGCTTAGTAATGTCCCATTGACAAAGAATTGCTAAAGGATACAATTGTGAACCTCTGCTATTGATCACAATAAGCATAACAGGTAACCTAAGACAGATTCGTTGTGCATGACTTTGAGCAATTTTCTGAGTTATACTATTTAAGGCAGTTTTCTGCTTTTGTGATAAGATACGTTCATCTTGGGCATTTGTCGACGTAGCCAGCAAGGGAACCAGTGGCAATAAATCATCATTTGTAATCCCACAAATCTGTCTAACCCACTGAATGTCTCCCATCAATTTTTGTGCATCATTTAATGTCCTAATCTCTGTAGTAATTTGAATTCTTTGTGGCTTTATGGTACTATTTGTAATACACCATCCCAGATACTGCCACGGGGGTCTTGATTGGACTTTCTCTGGAGCAATTTTTAATCCCCGTTCTTCTAAAAGTCTTGTGACAACTAGTAAAATATTTGGTTTTGATAGGTTTGGTCCTGCAATGAGTATATCATCCATGTAATGATATACAATTTAAAAAGAATATTGCTGTCGAAAAAGGATTTAGTGCCCATGCCACAAACATTTGGCACATTGTAGGACAGTTTTTCATGCCTTGAGGTAAAACTACCCACTGATACCTCTTAGCTGGCTGCGCCTTATTAATTGAGGGTACGGAGAAAGCAAATTTTTCAGCATCATCTGGATGAAGTGGAATAGTGAAAAAACAATCCTTTAAATCAATTATTAGTATCTCCCATTGATCTGGAATCATTACTGGAGAAGGTAAACCAGATTGAAGTGCACCCATTGTTTCCATAACCTGATTAATGGCTCTCAAATCATGCAACAATCTCTACTTTCCACTTTTCTTTGGAATAGTAAAGATTGGAGTATTCCAAGGGCTGGTAGATGGAACAATATGTCTGGCCTTCAGTTGTTCTTGTACTAGATCCTGAATAATTTGCAGCCGTTCTTGTTTTAATGGCCATTGATCCACCCAGACGGATGTTTGGGATTTCCAGGTGATTTTTAAAACCAGCTGCTCATCAATGGCCATTCCTAAAAAGGACGAGTAATCAATACAGTATGCAATTGACCAAGAATATCACGCCCTATTAGGGTAATGGGGACTTCCATAACATAAGGTCTAGTACTAATCTGCACACCATCAGGAAATTGGAAACATATGGGATCTGAACTGACTCGCGTGGGTTGAGCACCACCTATTCCGAAAACACCAGTATCAGTTGACACCGTAGGCCAGTGAGGAGGCCACTGTTGATGCGAGATAATGGTCACATCAGCACCAGTGTCAATACGCATTTTGGCCCTCTTGATTTCACCAGTCTTTGCTATCATGTCGATTTGACATTCTGGTTTTGCTTTGTGTATGTCTAAAGTAAGATATACTTGCGGTTGTCCAGTGGAACCAAAACCTTCATCTCTGCGAGAGTCAGCTCCTGTCATTGGTACACAAGATCTAAAAGGCATTAACTGAGCAATGCGACTTCCTGCAGGTATGAACACAGGAGGTGTTAATGTTAGTACCATAATTTGGACAGTTCCAGTAAAGTCTGCATCAATTAGTCCAGGTTGAACAAATATGCCTTTACAAGTAGTAGATGATCTCCCTACTAAAAGAGCACTAAGTCCTTGTCCCAAAGGACCCTTTACATTAAAATCAATTTGGTATACTTTAACCTCTTGTAAGGTGACATCTACTGCGGTTTCCAAGTCCACTCCAGCACTCCCTGCTGTGGCGGAGGGAATGCAGGCGATACCACTTGATTGGGTTGTGGGTTCAGGGCTGGCGTTGGGGTTGTCACTTGTTCTGATCCTGCTTGCGTCTGCGCAGGCCCTCTATTTTTGTCCCAGTGCGAGGGGCCATCACACTCGATCTGGAGTTTCCCTGGTTTGATCTCCTACACCCATTAGTATTGTGATTGTCTCTCTTACAATTGTCACACCACTTTCCTCGTCTTGGAGCTCTACACTGTGCTTTAAAATGACCTAATTTCCCACAATTGTAACATTTCTTTATCTGACCACCTTTTGCCGCAACTAACGGTTGTAGTGCTTCGCGAACGGCAGCAGCAAACGCAGCAGCATTAGCTTCCTGAGCATTCCTGTTCACTAATTCTAACATGTCAGCTACTGATGATCCTTGAGGTAAGGTAATCAGGACTCGTCTGGTTGACGAGTTACAGTTTTCAAAGGCCAATAATTTAAACATGTTTTCTTTCATTTCAGGGGTTAAATCATGTTGTTGTTCTAAAGCCAAATATAATCTATCAATAAATCGTGAAAAAGATTCCGTTTGGCCTTGCTTTATGGACACAAATTTATCGGTTCTTTTGGAGTCTGAATCAGGAACGCTAGCAAGTGCACGTAGTGCCAGTGTTTGTGACAACCGTAATACGTCATTAGAGAAATGCATTTGCACGTCCACAGAAGCAGAAGGCCCTGATCCAATTAACATCTGTGATTGAGCTCTTTCTAATAATTTCCAATCTACAGCTTCCCACTGTCGGACCCCGCTTGGTGTAACAGAGACCGGAAGAGCTTCAGGCAAAAACGATCCCTCTACTATCGCATCTTTAATTATCCCTTTCCATTTTTGACGAAACCGGGTACTATCTCTCACCGGGAGAGTAAGAAGGTTGGTCCCCTGATTTGACAAACAGGTAGGTACGGGATAAGGCGGCGCAGATGGCCCAGTCACAGCTATCCCGCAGGAAGGCATCGACACAACAGCAGTGTCAGAATTTGACCCCTCTAGATCCTTCCCAAGAAGCGTGAGGGGCCTCTTCGGTTGCTCAACTGTAGCCGTGGACAATTCGAGTTGATCTAGCCTTTTCACTAAAGTTTGAAGGAGACCACGCGTTGTCTCCTGAGTTTCTTTGACTGGAGAACCAGCTCGGCAGCTAGAGGGTGTCGCCGTGGGCATGTCCGGGGGCGGAGGCAGTGGCGCTGCTGGGCAGAGGCCTCCCCGCCAACCTCCAGCAGCTGCAGCTTCCGCATTATCTGTAGTCGGTGCGGGTCCGCTCGCCGTGCAGCTTCCGCGTTCTCCCTGCCCCGCCAGGATTTTAGGTGTAGCTCCAGGACCAGGCACAGCAAAACGGCGTCTTTTTACGATATCATCTATGAGTTTTGGTCCAGGAGGCGCCTCGCATGCCTTAAAAGGATTAGCAGGGGCGGGACGGAGCGGGTCGGGCCCGGAGCAGGGCGGGAGGGCGGGAAGGGGAGCGGGTTTAGCAGCTTCTGCGCTTTCATCGTTATACTGGGTTTTGAGCGGCTCGTTTTCCTCATCTGGTTCTGGACCCAAGTTCAATGCTGCGAATGCAGAGGCAGCAGCGGCTCGCTCACTTTTTAAACTTTTCAAAGTTTCAGATATCAATTTCCATAAAGTAGCGAATTGAGTGGCTTCCTTTCCCTCAGCTCCCCCATCAGTGATAGTATCCCATAGCTGAGTCCCTATGTTTTTCCAGGTAGTTTGATGAAACGCTAAACCGACATCAGGAATAAGTCCCCTATCTCTGCTCCATTTCAATAGTTTAGTTAGACAATTCTTGTCATACTTAATCCCTCTCTTGGAGAGGATATGTTGGAGGAATTTCACCGCTGCCTCTTCATCTTTAGAGAGTGTGGACCCCATTCCTCCTCAACCGCCGCGTACACTTGCCTGTAGCAGATCCTTGAAGTTTTCCTAACTTCTTTACTCGGACGCGTCCTTTTATCTACCTCAATCTTAAGCACCAGGGCAGTGCCGGAAAGTTTTCAGCTGGTCTTTCCACCCTCTACCGCATCTTCAGTTGTTTTGAGCAACTTCGGCAGGTAATCAGAGGGTCCCTGTTCAGGTGCCACTTGTTGACAGGAGCATCACGGAATCAAATGCAGAGATCAATATGATCAGCAAGTTTTCAATTTATTGAGCTTAGCTGTTTCTTTATAAACCCTTTTTGGTTACATAACTAGGTGCCCACGAGGGTATCTACAGTGTATTATTGGTTAAAGGTAGCTGTCCATAAAGCTATTACTAACATATTATTGGCTAAACTACTGCACATGCTAAGAAATCAAGTTACACTAAAATTAACTATGTTGATAGTTCTCTTCAATTGTTTTTCTTTCAGCTGGTGCTTGTTCCCACCGAACTAGCTCTTGTATTCCTTTCAGCTGGCTTTGTTTATCTTTCAGCTCTCTGTTTCAAGGCTTTGTTAGAATTGCTCAGTATCAATCAGTCCCACAGCATCCAGGCCTTCTTCTCTGTAAAAATGTTACCACACAAAGCCACTTGGAAAAGCAAGTGGTGTTGTTCAGCATTCATTTGGAGTGCTAAAATGAACACAAGCATTCGTACCCACTGAGGATGGGGAATGAAAATATGGGAAGTTACATTCTACTGGGCTATGACATTTCATAGTAATTTTTCTGGGTTTTGTTATTCTCCATGTATCTGAAGCTCTACTCATATTTCATAATAATTTTTCTGTTTTCTGTTAATTGTTTCATAATAATTTTTCTGGAGCAACAAAAACATTACCTTGCATCATCCAGACAAGCAGTTAAGAGGAATAGGTCTTTGTAGAAACGAGGTGTGAGAAATTAGGCCAAGTCTGGCCTAGGTCTTGTTTCTAAAATGAATGCAAAACTTTAATAAATGCCCCAAGTTCTCCCTGTTGTATACAAGTGAAGGAAAGCAACATAAATATTGTTCTCAGTTGCTATTTGTATTGATCAATAACACATAAGGCAAGAAGACAACTAAGGCAAAACTTTATTTTTTTTTGGTAGCAAGAAAAATTAAGCAGTCTTACAAGTAAGCAGTATTTTCTAGGTTTCTTCTGCAGCAGAACCTTCACCAAGCCTCATTAAACTGACAGCCTTATTCAGTGCATCTTGATTTCAAGTAAAGCAAAATACCAAATGATATTACAAATGGCTGCTTGGAAAAGTTCTTCTGACCCAGATGCCCATTAAGGGGGATAACAGCCACTGCTGCTTTTACTCATCCCATTTCTTATGCTCTATCAATCGTATGGAACCTTTTTCCAATTGCTAGTCCATGTATTTTTTCACTTTATGCAAGCGCAAATATCAGGGAAACTACTGCGTTTTTGTCAGTTCCACAACTTGGCTCTGGATGCTGGCACCTAGTTCTCAAATTGCTGTCCTAACCCAAATAATGTTAAATAATCATACATTTGAAGGTCAGTACAACATATACATACATCTTCACGCTACACTTGCCTGTTAGGCAAATGCAATATTACAGTATTAATTTTACTTGCACTTAGGTAAAAGCGGAATGCTATTTGTCTGCAAAGCTACTGAACAGTACTCTGAATTACACGTACACATGTTCCTTCTGTAGTCTCATACTAGCAATATGCATACACAATGTGAGCACTGAAATGGTTTTTAGCTTGTTCTTTGTACAGGACACTTGCTACGTGCCCTAATAATCAGTCATCTGAAAAAAAAACCCCAAAGAAAACTGCATAATAGTGCTTTAATATTAATTTCTTAAAATCCAAACCAGCCTTACAGTAGCTGCTAGGTAGTTACCAGTCTCTCCAAAACCATGCAGTAATAAAGAAAAAAAAAATCTGAGAAAACAACATAATGTAGCTGCCACTTAGTGGCAGCAATTATTTAGGCATTTTTGGTATTGATACATTTCTTTATCATATAATTTGTGCATTAATCAACAAAAATGTAGGCCCCAATCCAGCAAATACTTGCAAGTGTGCAAATGCTTTTCTTCCACATGGAATACTTCAAGTTAAGACTCACTCATCAGATGAGCAAAGTTAAGAACTTGCATAAATCTTTACAGGAGAGGAATTCGTAGTGCTTAAAACTTAACTGTATTATTTCATAGGAATAAGATCCAATTCTAGACTTATAGAACTTAGAACTCCTACGAAGAACAGATACATCGCTTTAAGATAAGCTTAAAAGAAAGCTAACAAGAGCCTCTAGAAATGTGTGTGCCTTCTCTATGAACACTTTAATCCTACTTGCAGTAATGTGGCTCCAGTCTTCCTGCCCTAGCTTCTGGCTACTGCATGAGGAATCAATAAAGTGCTTATCACAAATTCCACAGTCAGAGAATAAAATCAAAGGTAAGTACCTTCAGAATGTTTTCAGATTTGTAAACTATGAATTAAAAGGCTGATGTCTGATCCTCCGCGTGTTTCCCTGAATCAGTAATAAATAATATGTTCTTCATTCTGAAGATAAATTAGAATTCTGCTAGGACTATGTACATTTCACCTTTGTCCCAGTGAAATCATCTTCTGCCTCCAGGGGAAAAGCTTAACTGGATTTAATTTCAATGTACATATTCATGCTTGACTGAAACATGATGCTCATGCAATTTCACAAGCACCAGCATTCAATGTGATAGTTAACTTTGTTTAATCAAACATGAAACACCAGTATTGTTTACAGTGTATCCACTCTGAATTGTGTTCATAATTTGCTCCCAAATGCACCATAATTCTGAGAGGTCTTGCTTGCACTTTGACCTTTCCTTTGATTTCATGTGGTTTGTTCCTCTTGAATAAGTACCTTTGATATTAGCTTTGATAAGAATTGTATTGATCTTTGTGGCATCTTCTCATTAACACACTTCTGAACATTTAAATTACTACATCCTTCTGTTTAGGTAGATACATGTTTGAAATTTTTTGCTAGCTTTCTGATAATTAATCTATGAGAACTGACTTAGACTGTATGCTCTCCATAGAGAACTTCTGTATGCTCCTCATACCAAAACAAATAATGGTTTGAAATATTTAGCCATGTGTTTGGATGATTTTTCATTTTTTAAAGGCTTCGGTGTTGCTTATAGTTATCTTCCAGTCAGCTACAGGATAATAGCAACAGCAAACACATTGACAATGCAGTTCATTGTTCGGTTTTCCCATCTCACTGTGCAGGTTCCTAGAAGAGATTATTACAAAATAAAAATAGAATGCCAGTACCTTTACTATATTCACTTTTTTCTGTTGTATATTATGCCAAATTATTGTGAATAATTCAGCTGTGAATTAAGTGCTATCATGTTGTCTTGGCTATAAATAGACTACACTCCTCAAAACATTTTCTTTAACCTGTACATTGTTTACAACCTAATGTCCAAAACAAACTTCCAGGAAAGCATAATTGCAGTATCTCACTTGAAATGCTGGACTCACAAAAATTTTTTGAAAATCTCATACTGAAGTTGGCAAGATAAGCAGACAAGTAATCAGAAAAAAAGACTGCATCAAATACCTTCTAGTGTATTTACCTTCTATAACTTTTCCTCTTCTATTGTATCAATGTATTAATGCCTTACAACATGAAGGAAATGTGAAGATTGAACTGTATTTGTTCACTTCACTTTCTGATTTTTTTTTTAAACTCTGGTTGACTTTCTAATGCTATCTCTATTTGAAAGTTAAATTTTGGTGCCCTCTTCTAAAAAGACCTTTCTGAGTCTGTGATAGGCATGCCTAAGTTTAAAACAATCTTGTTTGCCCATGATACTACAAAGCTAAGAAAAAATGCATTTAGAACTAATTTAGAAGCAATGAAACACATCCAAAGCCTGGCTGATAGTCAGGCAACTGAAACACATACTGATAATCAAAATAGTTATATTTTTTCACCTATTTCTGGTCTCGTCCAAAGTAGTACTGTCCCCTTACAGCAGACAGGTAGATATGTTGAGCATTAGCCACTTGCTTTTTACTGCAAGCAACATTTTACTGCCTCTTCCACTGATCTGTAGCTACTGACAAGGATTAAATGTTTTGACTCTGGTTTCAGAATTAATTTTGCTCCTGCTTATCATAATTTACAAAGCAATTGCTCTTAATGTAGGCACTGACTCCTGACAAAATATTTCTGCTGGGCTTATAAACAAGCATCTAATCCTGTAAGCCACTGCTTCTACAACCACTCTTGAAAACGTTCCACCTAACTATTACAACCAAGCAATAAATAACATTTCTTTTACTACAAATCTTTAATTTGACTGAAGGAACTTACCATCAGTTGTGGTATCCCAGAAGCATGAACTTGCTGTGTGAAGACCAGCTCCACTCCTCTGCATCACTGCACAGGTTACTGCAAGATACAGTCATAAAGTCAAGGAATTCATTATTAAAGCAGAAGAGGTGAATCATTCAGTACTTATGAACCGAGGCCTATATTATGTTTTCAAATGACTGGCAGACAGCACTCAGCAAAGTCAAAACCTTTCTTGACTATCCCCTCCCCAAGTATTTTCCTCAAGAACTCTGTATTAATTTCATGATTATTTTTACCCACATAAAGACAACAGCTTTAACAAAATGCTTGCTAATACGATTATGGTTTTTATCTTTTAAACTACTTAGATATGGCTTGTGTCATGTGCACCTCAGAATGGGATTGCAGGTGCTGTCCTCAAAGGTAGAGCAGAAAGTCACACTTGATGAGAGCTGTTTCCCAGAAGTACTGAATGCATGTTCTCTGAAACCACGCTCTAGTAACATACAGCACTTCTAGACTGACCTGTGATGGTCACAAAACCAGTGGCAATCTGAATCCAAGACTTTCAGAACAGAACAGAGTGCAAACACTTTCTATTACATCAACATTCCACAAAAGGACCACAGTGGGTTAAACTTCTACTTATTTCCACTTCCCTTCCACAGATATGCATATAAATATAATGGGACATGACTTAGCCTACGATTAAAGTCCTTCAAATGTCTGTATTTATATAGGAAGCTTAATCCTACTTATAATTTTATTTAAGATAAACAGAATCTATTTTGTGAACTGATACAAAAGTAGTTGATATAATAGCCTTGATTGCTTAAGAGTCATGAAAGACTGTGTAACATGTCATCTTCTGTGCTAAGTGTTGCTAGCATGCTAAGCCCAAGTGGAACTGCCATGGTTTCACAGCAGATATTACTAAAAATCTACATGACAGAAGCATTCAAGTATCTGCTCTGCTTTGTTTGTAGTTTAAAACCTTCTATCAAATGTAGCACTGCATTCAAATGGACCTTTCAGCAATTATTTATTGTGACTGCATGTGGTAGAAGTATGACTACTTGTACTCACCAATGTACTTATATGTTTTTCCGAGTTTTACCAGATGTGTCAGTGACTGTTCAACAATAGCAGCAGTCCACTGGTTGACTTTGTTGTGATTGTAGTCTGCCTTGCCTAGAACACTTTCTATGCACTAAAACAGAAAAAAACCCAAAACAGTTAAAGTAACATACTTCAAAATGCAGAAGCTTAAAATGTCTTGCATTATCTAAGGAATTTTGTCTGGCAACAGGATTACTTTCTATCACTTGAATCATCAGGTATCAGTAAAATGAGCCATCTCAGAAACTTATTTTTAGTACATATTTACCACATTATTACATGGAGAAAAATGAGGTTCTTATCAAATGTTTCTGGTAGGAAAGCCATATGCTTTAAGTACCAAGTTAAGTGAATGGATCTATTTACTAACAAAGATACTAACACATCCCAGAGCTCCTAATGACTGCCTACTCCAGCCTGGCTTTCAGAAGCTACTGAATTGGAAATGGTACTACTTGAATCAATAGCATCAGCTTGGGCTGGCCAGCCTTTCAGAGCCTGTGAGCAATATACCAAAATCCTATGCAGGGACAGGAGTTGGACTCTATGATCCTTGTGGGTCCCTTCCAACTCAGGTCATTCTGTGATTCTGTGAAAATCTTCAGAGAGCCAGAGCCACAACAGCGAAATGTATACCCCACTGTAAAAGATGAGGATGAGAGAGGAGCAAGAGATATTCAAAGGGTTATATTTTGCAGCATGAGAAATATCTGAACAGCTTGAAAATTACCTGTTCTCCCACAGGTACAGTATCGACAATCTTTACTTAAGCTTAAAGTGATTAAACAGAAAGTCTTCTCCCTAATTGTAACTCTTAAATGGCACCCTCTGCTCCTAAGAAATTCAGAATTAGTTGCTGATAAGACACTTCTTAAAATTGAGGCATTTGGTTAGGAAATGCAGACCTAGAAAAGGTAAGATAAAAATATATTCTCCTCTGATTCAGTAAGATGAATCCTATGCACTAACCACCCACTAATAGGCTATGTATGATTTTTGTGCTCCAGATCTTTAAAAGCCCAGTTAGTTCTGACCACAGTGTATAGAGCAGGACAAAGGACTCAATGGAAACAAACATTCACAAAACAGAATAGAAGATATAAGAGGGATATCAAGAACCCTTGGGGATTTTGGTCCTTCCAGAAATGTAAACAGTGCTAGAATTCCTCGGCTTGGTTAAGCTTTCTGTCAGTGGCAGAAACACTTTGGCTTTCCTCCCAGTGCCTGCCATGAAAGTAAAGAGACTCTGACATACTGAATTTGGCCTTTCAAGGCAGGGACAGTTATGTAAGGGGTTGAATTGTCATTTATCTGACACCTAAGAGCTTGCTGTTTGTGTACTGGAGCAGCTCTAAAAGTCCAGCCTTTTCCCTTCAAGATGGGGCAGAGGGGAAAGGTCCTGCAGAACACCTCTAGGAATTCCCTTCTCAAAATCGTATTTCCTTGCAAAACCTGACAGCATCTGTTTGCCACAGGCTCTTCAGTAATCACTTCCCAGTAACTAGGTATTTAATTTAGACCATCCTCACTTTCAATCTGCTCTTTTTGCATAAAATCTGTTTTTCAAAAGCATTTCTAGACTAACAAGCTCACATAATGCAACCTCCTGCTCAAGTCAAGGCTAACTTCCAAGTCTGATTGTGTTGCTCAAAGCCTAGTCCAGTCAAGTTTTAAAAATCTCTAAGAATGGAGACTCGACAAGCTCTCCCTGTGACCTCTCTAGTGAGTAACTATCCTCTAACTGGATATAGGGGGGAAAAAATAAAATCAGAGTGCATTTCCCTTGCAATTTGTGACTGCTGCCCCTCATCTTTCCACTGTAATGTGAATGCTGGCTCTCTCTTCTCTCATCTATCTACTTTCTGCTCTTTACAACAGATGAAGTTTAAATCAGCTCCAAAATAAGCTCAATCCTTATTTGATACAAATAATAGTTTTACATAACTTCGAATTTATCTGGGATGGTCAACAAGAGTAACTGCTTTCACTATAGGGCAAGGTAAGGTAAAAATTTTCCTTGAAATACAGCCGTCAGCTAAAACTTACCTCCTTAACTATATTGTGGGCTTCATCAGCATTGAAGATCATCTGTAACAATAATGAACTACTATTATTTCTGACAGAAAAGTAAACAAATTATGCAGTTTTACTCTAAGTAATACATGATGATCAGGCCCCGTGTCTAGTTATATGCATTGTGTAGTCTGTTAGTATAATTCTAAAATCTTACCCTCCCCCCAGCACTGTACATATGTTATTTAGTATTGTTTTACGAGTCACATTTGAGTGGGTCCAAAAAGCTTGAGTCTCAGTGAGGTTGGAAAAAGGTTCCATTTACATTTTCTGTAAAGATTAAATACCACCACTTTCTATGCTTTTCATGGGAATATTGTCTGGGACAGAGAGTTAAATGCCAAATCTTTTCCTCTGGGCCTTAATCCTGTTTTTTACCAGAGGCAAGGAATTACCAACCCATGGGTTACATCTTGGTGCCACAGGTGCTATCCAAAGAACATTCCTCAGTGCAGGAAAAAGCTTTCAAGTTTTAATGCCTCCTATTTTCATTAACGACCTTCCAGTACCTGAAAGGAGCCTATAAGCAAGCTAGAAAGGGACTATTCATAAAGGCTTGTGGTGATAGGACAAGGGGGAACAAGGTATGAAGTGGAGAAGGGCAGATTTAGACTAGACATTAGGAAGAATTTCTTCACCATAAGAGTGGTGAAGCACTGGCACAGGCTGCCCAGGGAAGCTGTGGGTGTCCCAACCCTGGAGGTGTTTAAGGCAGGTTGGATGGGGCCTTGGGCAGCCTGATCTAGTGGGAGGTGTCCTGCCCATGGCAGGGCGGTGGAACTAGATGGTCTTTAAGGTCCCTTCCAACGCTAACTATTCTATGATTCTATGATTTTCTGCTCTTCCCTGCTCACCAGCGTTTAGTTTGGTTTGCAAAGGAAGCGCAGCACATGTGACTGTGCAATCTGCCTCCTACACCACAGAATCATGGAATCAGAGAATCGTTGGGGTTGGACAGGACCTTAAGGATCACCTAGTTCCAACCCCCCTGCCATGGGCAGGGACACCTCCTACTAGATGAGGCTGCCCAAGGCCCCATCCAGCCTGTCCTTGAACACCTCCAGGGATGGGGCAGCCACAGTTTCCCTGGTCAACCTGTGCCAGGGCCTCATCACCCTAATAGTGAAGAAATTCTTCCTTATGTCTAGTCTAAATGAGCCCCTCTCCAGTTTATACCCCCTGCCGGTAGTGCTATCACTACAGGCCCAGGACTTGTTGCTGCTTTTATTTTCTACTGACATCAGGAAATATTTTCCAGTGACGTATTTTCCAGGGATGACAGAAGGAAAACGGCCGCAGGCTGACAGCCCCCCCGCCGGCCGCGGCACCGCTGGGCTTCACTCCCCTCGCCTGAACTCGGAGCCGCCGAGACCGGGGGGTCGGTGCATCCCCCGCCCGCAGAAGGCGGCCCCGCGGGCCCCGGTGCCCGAGGGTCCCCGCCCGCAGCCCGCCCCGCAGCCCCGTCCTGCGCATCCCGCTGCGGGCCCTCGGCAGCTGGGGGGGGTCCGGGCACTACCTCGTCGTTGTGGGGGTGAAACTCCTCCATGGCCCCGGCGCGGCTGTTCCGGCAGCGGCTCCCGGTCCTGCGCGGCGCCGGGCGGGCGGGGCTCCCGCGGCAGCGCCGGCGGGGGGGGCGGGGGGGGACAGGGGCGGGGCGGCTGCGGGAGCGCGGGGCGAGCCGGGCCGAGCGTTTCATCATGGAGTGGTAGAATAGTTTGGGTTGGAAGGGACCTTAAATCTCAACCAGTTCCAGTCCCCCTGCCGTGGGCAGGGACACCTCCCACTACTGCTCAAAGCTCCATCCAGCCTGGCCTTGAACACCTCCAGGGATGGGGCAGCCACAGCTTCCCTGGGCAACCTGTGCCAGGGCCTCACCGCCCTCACAGTGAAAAGATTCTTCCTCGTATCTAATCGAAATCTCGCCTCTTTCATCTTAATACTATTACCCGTCGTTCTATCCCTCCGCTCCCTGATAGCCCCTCCCCAGCTTTCCTGTAGCTCCCTTCAGGTACTGGAAGGCTGCTGTAAGGTCTCCCCAGAGCCTTCTCTTCTCCAGGCTGAACAACCCCAACTCTCTCAGCCTGTCCTCACAGGGAAGGTGCTCCAGCCCTCTGATCATCTTTGTGGCCTTTCTCTGGACTCACTCTAACAGGTCCGTGTCCTTCCTGGGCTGAGGGCTCCAGAACTGAATGTAATACTCCAGGGAAGGTCTCCCAAGAGCAGAGTAGAAGGGCAGAACCACCTCCCTCGACTTGCTGCTCACACTTCTCTTGATGCAGCCCAGGATACAGTTGGCCTTCTGGGCTGGAATCACATATTGCTAGCCCATGTTGAGCTTTTCATCCACCAGCACCACCAAGTCCTTGTCTGAAGGGCTGCTCTCCACCCATTCTCCACCCAGCCTATATTTGTGCTTGGGATTGCCCTGACCCAAGCGCAAGACCTTGCACGTGGCCTTGTTAAGCTTCATGAGGTTCACGCAGGCCCATCTCTCAAGCCTGTCAAGGTCCCTCTGGATGGACCACACATTTGCAAACTTTCTGTAATGCCTGGGCAACTCTGCACTGGGCACTAAGACCTGCCCTGCACAACAGCGTGAAGTGTTTATTTGTATCTTTATTGTTACATATTGCTACCCTTTGCTGGACGTGGAGAATTCATACATAAGTTCCTCCAGAGGAGCAGCAGTACCCCGTCCCCCCTTTTTTTCTGTATTTCTGGATTAATCTGTGCCAATTATCTGACACAAAATTGCCGTTAGCTTTAATAATGACAAATTGCAACTTCAGATTCTTCTAATTCCAATTCATTATAAAGAATTGATCCTGAGTTTTATTTGAAAAAATGTGTATATACACACAGAACTGCATCACATCCTTTCTCTCTGTGAAGTTGCCTGGGAAACAGGAAGACACCCAGCACAAAACAAAGGAGAAATTTCAAATGCTGTATAATAATAACAACAACAACAACAACAATAATAATATTTTGTTGTTGTTGTTATTAAATTATTATCATATATAATGTATTATTATTAAACCTGCTGTCCTACCAAAGAATATAATCAGATCATTTGATGTATACTCTTGACAAATCTGCGATGATGACGATGATGGTATTGATGATGATGATGATTATGGAGGAAGGTCTTATGTATATTTTCCCCCTATAATACCTGATCTTTCTGAACCAGACTGAACATGAGAGAGAAGATCAAGGCTGCCCCACATCTAAGTTCAGCTTTGGTGACATAGAGTTGGAGAGACACATGCTTACCTTACAAACACATCTCTTGTTCAGTGTTAATGGTACACACATTCGAAAAACTCCATTTGAAAACCATGGAAGTACAGGGGGAAGCAAAGTGAAACATTGCTATGTTGCTTGTTTGGAAACTCGCTTTCCTGTTTAATATATGCTAATGCCTACAGTAGGAGAAGATTGATGAAAACTAGAACTCTTTAAAAGCATCTTTATGAGCAAGTACAAATACATGTAGTCATAGGAAAACACATGAAACAAAATCTCCTTCAGTATAAAGTTTTTTGTGTTGTGACCTCTGCAGTATTTTCATGGGCTTTCACACTTGGAAGCTATTAGCAGTAAAACAAAATACCTTTTTATGTATTAGTAGTCCAAAGCTAGGGATTAATTGCATGTTTATTTCTAAAAAAATAAAAGCTAGTGGAAGCATGAGCTATATATGCACTGACAGGCTGGATAAAAAGCTAACAGTGCTAAAATAACTTACGTTTGGATCCTGTGCAATTTTTGTTTTCTGTATTTTCAGAGATCGTGCAACTTTGCATCTGTATCTTCAGGATGCAGTATGCTATCAAATGAAAATAATTTCTAGACTTTTTTATTTTTCAGTTCTGTTTAGAAATATTCAAGGAATAACTTCTCTGATGTATCAGCAACAATTATCTCAGTGGATTCCCTGGAAAACAGAGACCTGGTCTGAAATAAAGACTGAATTGGTCCTGAATGACCATTGTGTGCGTGTGTAGGTCCTAATGCAAAAAAAATTACCTATCCTTCCTCCCCCACTAGCCTACCTAGGAGGATAGCAGAAAGTCTGAGGAAATTCTGAGTCCATCAGACTCAACTCAACATTCGGAGAGCCATTAGATAAATAACAAATGACAAAACAGTATTAATCCAGGAAGTGTTCACAAATAAACACCCAGCATCACCCATGAACGGTCAACACAGGTTTGTCAAGAGTATATGTCAAATGATCTGATTTTATTCTTCGGTAGGACAGCTGGTGTAATGAATTAAGGGGAAATAAATAGTAGGTGTGTTATTTTGTAGTAAATGTGCCTTTTTATGCTCTCCCACAAAAGAATATATAACCTAGGGAAAACCCAACCAATCATTCCTAAAAATGGGTTATTGAAGTAGAAGACATAAATACAAGAAGATGGGTGGGGTTTTGCCCCAACAGCTAATCAGTATAAGTAGCAATTACCAGAATCATAGATTAAAAGTGGTGCTTATAAAAGGTTTTTAATGACATCATGTTGAAAGAAATTGTAAGCATATGGAATGATAGGATCAAAATTAAAAATATTTAATAGGTTGGAGAAATCAACAGGAAGAAATTTCATAAAAACTTAAAGTGCTATTTTAAAATTGGGACATTGAATGCACAAATACAAAATGGGGACTAATTGTCTAGACAGTGGTGCTGCAGGGAAAAATATGACATTAAATTAAATAGGAACACAAGTATGATGTTATAAATAACTAAATACATTGAAGAATACCATGAAAGGCACAGAAGGCAATTATATTGTTCTGTTTGGTGTTGATTAGGATTGAATGTAACTCAGCCCAGTGTTATGGTGGGACAGAGAGAAAATTAATTCTTCCTGAAGGCAGCAAGACTGAAAGGAAGCTTAGAAAATGTGATTTGTGGAGGAACTGCATTTCTTTTATATCTCTTGTCCAGTCTTTCTTGTACACATCTCTCTGAATATGTAGAGCTTTACTGAAAAAGGTGATAAAAGAGACAACATATGATGAAAGGTAGGACAAGAAATAACAGCTTTAGTTTGAAACCAGGGAGATTTATATTAAATATTAGGAAAAAAAATCCAAGTATAAAACTAATAACGCAGTGAAACAGGCCTGGTTTGGAATTGCCTTTAATGGATCAAAACCACATTAAACAACACCTGCCAGGCATCCAGCTGACCTTTAGAAAGAAGGAGGAATTAAATAATCTTTTGAGAGAATTTTAGGCTCACATTTATTCAACTTTCACAACTACTGAGTGATTACTTTCTTTTTTTCCTAACAGATTCAATTTTTATCTGATTTCAGTATACAAAATCACTGATATTTTTCCTTTTTTTTTTCCCTGAAAATGGCTAATGCTATCACTGATTTCACAAGAGCAATGCCAAATCATAACAAGGAGCCAGTACACTTCTTTTCAAGGGGAGTTACCTTATAGCATTGCTTAATTCTTTGTTACACTACTGTGAATTGTAAACTGGAAAATGGAAATGGATTTGCGTTATAATTAGTTCTGTGAATTGTAATAGGAAATGCAAAAGGTGCTGAGAGAGGTGGCTCAGAAATGCAATCCTAAATTTGAAAATGCTGTAGACTTTCATCATTCAAATGCAGAACAGGAGCTCTAAAAAAGGCAGAGAATAAACAGAGCAGCTCAAATAATTTGTTGATTAAAAAGCAAATATTTGAAGAGGATTTGGCATAGTGGAGAGGTGACAGTCTATGCAAGATCTGCAAATCCTCTGCGGCTTGAACAGAAGCAGTAAAAAATGTGAATACCAATCCAGCTAAAATAGTATGCCTCCTTTCTCACTTTTTCCTTTAAACTCTTGTAAACATTTTAAACCTTCACATCTACCTTAAACTGTTGCATGCAAAATCAGTAGGATTCAGGCATTTAATTTTTCTGACTTAGTTCCTAAGCTAGTTTTAGCTACATGCTGGAGGAAGGATCAGCTCTTGTTCTTGCTCTCTTCCTACACACTTGCTGCTTGGTACCGAAGAGTGGTGAATTAAATGGACTCTTGGGCTAATCAATACGGCAGCTTTTGTGTTGGCCAAATCAGCAATACTTGGCCTTAGCAGAGGTTTTGGTGATTTGTTTTTCTGTTTTGATTTTTCTTTTCTCTGAGAGGTGTTTTAATGTTAACTGCAGTGGCTTGCTAGAACACCTTTGAAGAGCTGAATGCCCACTCAACAATTGTTAAAAAAACGTGTAGTGAATTGTCACAGACATGACTATTTCCACAGCTACAAATGGTCTGTCAAAGTGGATTCTGTATTTTTGGAATTGTCATGGTACTGTTAAATCACATTGTGATAATGAGAGAGAATTGGAGTACAGCACTAAGCCCATATAAGCAGCTTAGCCCAGCCCTGTGGAACAGCGTGGAGCTGAAATTGCTGCTACCGCATCTGCGCAGTGCTGCCATCAGCCCATTCAGCTGCTGAGAGCAGGGCATTTGCTCAGTCCTGGACTAAAGTGGCTGTATTGCAGATCCACACTGGCTTCCTTAGAGGATGATTTGATTTATCAGATGAGCTTGGGATATGAAGATGTACGCGGTCAATTTTAGGGTCAACTTGACCAGATGACAATCCTAAACGCCCTAAATATTTATTATCTATAGTCAGTATTTAAGATGTACATCAAGATAGAATAATATTTCCCATGCTAGTAAGTTTGCATAACACCCACTCTCGTGGTTTACCCACTTAAATGATCCAAACCAATAACATTAGTGTTACGACATCTGATAAATTAATAAATACATAGGTTTAATTCTGTTTCATGATTAACATTATTCAGGTAATTAGTAATGATATTTTCTGAAGGCATAGTTTGCATGATGTGTTTGATATGACAAAGAAGCAACAACATATTGCTCAGCTTACATATCTCTTCTAACTACATTGAAATTTCTGATGCTGCATATTTTTTAACATGCAATAAAACCATAACTGATAAAAGCAAATGGTCAGCCATCTAATGACAACTCTTCAAAGAAACAAACTGAAAACATCATGCATTCAGTGGTGCTTTGGTTTATGTGCTGTTTGTCTTTGATTATATGTTACTGTGAGCTTTTGAAGGAACAAGAATTAATTCCTTTCTTAATGTACTGATACACAGAATGAGGGATGTATCTCTTCATGTAATTTCCTCATACTGCTGCTAGCTGTTCAGGAGTTTCAAGAGCAAGACTTCATGTAGTTATTCAGAGTGCTCTGAAACATCAGCTATTTGGTCAAAAAATATGTAATTGGATACTTTGTTTTGAATATTTTGGCAAGATTAGTGCAAAACTGATTTCTTAAAAATCAGTTAAAGAAAAAATATTTTATTTTTATCACAGTAAAAAAGACTGACAATTTTTACAGCACTTCATTTCTGGGAATTTTAGCACCTGTATGCTCTAGAAGAAAAAGAATTATTCTTTGGCAAGGAGAAAATGTTAGAAGAGGGTTTTTTTAAAAAAAAAATCCACAGAAACATTTCAAATTAAATATCTGAAATACTGTTTGCACATTTTTAGAGTAAGTTTGTTAGAGGTCACCATCATTATGTGATTAATAACTCTGTTTGCACTGAACATGCTGCCTGTCTATGCTCTGTCCATTAGAGAAATGAACACAACAGGGCTTTGCATCCAGCTACCGCTTCTGATGGCCATTAGGGCTATGTGTGTTACAGGAATGCTTTCTCCTTCCCAGGTATTGATGTGTTGTTGGGTGGCTCCCTTTTTCATCTCAGGAGTGTGTTAAGTCAATGCCTTCCTTTTGTCATACTCAGATCCTCTGCCTCCCAGTATCCCGGGAGAAAACACTGCCCACACAAAGCTGTGACACTGATGAATAGGGCAGTGGTCTGTATAGCTGGTGGACCACATACTCTGTGATGTGCTGCTCCACATAAACAGGTAGCTGCAAATCAATCTGTGGCACTTAGTACTGAAAGAAAGCACTTGATGCACTTCTTTTCTCTAGCACTCCTGAAAACTCTTATGTGTTCAGGTGACCAGAGATTAATCAGGGGAAAGTAACCTGGCTAGCATAAAAAAAAAAAACTCCCATCAGAGAAACAGAATTGAGGGACACTGTTACATCTGAAGATGGTAGACAGGATAGGCTTGAGACAGACAGAAAAGAAGGGATCAGAAATGTTGTGGGAAGGGGAAGAGAAGTTGTCAGCCAGCTTGAAGCATTTTGGAACACGAAGCCCAACATACCTGAATTTCAAAATGCTTCCGCTGGTCAACAAATAGCTGTGAATCCCAGTGGCAAAATGAAAGATACTCTAGCATAGGAAAAAGTCACACCCCTTCTTGCAGCCCTGGGACTGATTTACCTGTAAAGTCTTGTCACAAACTATGCTGCAGCTGTTCTGATATGGCAAATGAGAAATATTATTCCTATACAACATGACTGTTCAAACAGAAACTGCTGAGTTGGAAGGAGAGCACAGCATTTGCCTCCTTCAATTCCTAAGCTTTGAAACTTATTCTAGCATGAAGCAAACAAAATAGTGTCATGTCCTTGTGCCAAGACAACTGTACAAACATATTTCACTTGGGATAAAAGTGATTGACAATTTGAATTTCTGTTTCATGGGAAATGCTGACATTTAAGATCTTACAGTTTGGGCAGAAGCTCAAGTATCAAAACAAAACGTAATTTGTGCTTGCTGAAGGCAATATATTTGTCTCATGACAGGTCTAAAAAAATCCATGGTCAAAACAACCAGTCCATATCTGCTGCCTGTATGTCAAAGCTCAATACTGCACACACTGTTAGCAGCCAACTGCTACTATCAAGCATATCTGGCAATAAAGAATAAAAATTGTTTGATGAACAGAGGATGAGGCACCAACACAGTGTAGAATGAGATTGTCTGAAGAAATGAATGATGCTGTGCTTAGCAGGAATTCATCAGTGTAATGAACTACTTCAGGAGAAGCTGTTACCTGTCCTTAAGAATGCTTGCAGGATTTTGGTGTTTATAAAACTTTCTACTCTCTTCAAAATTAAACTAGAGAAGAAAAAATTTGGGGAGAGTGGGATATGAAGAAGATATCTCCTGGAACAAATTCTTTAGTATTTTCCTTGGTGCCAAACTTAAGAAATCTGTGACACATCCAACCAATCTCTCTAGTTTTTAAATATAAATGTTAGCCTCAAAGGAAGAGATAAAGGGTTTAGGGCTTGTTGATGAAATCAAAGGAACAGTTCTCTCTTTGATGCTTTTAGGAAATAGGCAAAGTCTCACCTAAGGAGAGAACAACACACTCACAGCTTATCACAGCTGACATCCTATTTCTTTTTCCTTCAGTGATGGCAGAGAGTTCCCAAATAACAAGGCAAACCTTCTGTACTTGCTTTACATGTTGGCAGTGGTTGAGGGGCTCAAGGGGTGGCCTCGGTGAGAAGACACCAGGAATTGCCCCGGTGTAAGATACAGCTGGTTCCAGCTTGCTCCAAAACAGATCCACCCTTGCCCAAAGCTGGGCCCATCGGTCAAGCTGGTGGTCCTTCTGTGATAACGTGTTTATGAAGAGGGTAAAAAACACTGTGCAGCAGCTGTGAGAGAGAAGAGTGAGAAAAAAAGTGAGAGAAACATCCCTGCAGACACTGAGGTCAGTGAAGAAGGAGAGAGGGAGGAAGGTGCTCCCAGCTGCCACAGCAGAGACTCACCTGCAGCCTGTGGAAAAGACGCAGGTTGTCCTCCTCCAGCCCATTGTGGACCATGCCAGAGCAGCTATCTGCAGTGCAGCCCTTGGACAACCCCATGATGGAGCAGAAGCTGCAGTCCACGGAGAACTCATGCAAGAGCAGGCTCCTGGCAGGAGCTGTGGCCCATAGAGAAGAGCCCATGCAGCAGCACTCTTCATTAAGAACTGCACCCCATGGAAAGGACTCATGCTGGAGCAGTTCCTGAAGAACTACAGCCTGTGGAAAGGACCCATGTTAGAGAAGTTTGTGAAGGACTGTATCCCATGGGAGGGACCCCTCACTGGAGCAAGAGGAAAGAGTAAAGAGGAAGGAGCAGCAGAGAGGAGCTATTATGGACTGAACACATTTCCTCCTGTTCCTTATCCCCTTGCACCACTCAGCAGGGAGGAGGTAGAAGAGTCGAAAACAAAGGAATGAAGTTGAACCTGGGAGGAAGAGAGGGAGGAAAGGTGAGTTTAGTTTCATCCTTGTTTCTCACCATCGTACTCTAGTTTTGACTGGCAAGAGATTAAATTAATTTTCCCTAAGTTGAGTTGGTTTTGCCTTTGACAGCAGTTGGTGAATGATGGCCCTTTCCTTTCCACCTTATTTTCCCTCCGTGCCCTGAGGAGGGGCAAGAATGGAGCAGCTGTTTTGGGGTCTGGTGGTTGGCCAGGCTCGGTCCAGCACCACTAACACCCACAGGATGCTGCAGCCAGGGGCCCCTGGGAGCATTTGAAAGCAAACCACCAGTTACACTTTGTGAACGTTACAGAATAACTGTCGGCATGGTTTTATTCAGTAATGCTTGTCAATTAGAGACAAAAAAAAGGCAGAAAGTATTGTTTAAAGACCTTCAAATATCATCTTTCTTAGAACATTAGAAGAAGATGCTTGCACTGTTTATAATTTGTTCCCCTTCTGTCATTTTTCTCGTGATTTGATAAGTACAAAACAGGAACAGCAGGAACACCTAAAGAGCAGAACGCTGAAGCAAAAAACTAGCACAAATGATATGACAAGGCATTCTCCATTCTATGCCTTTTTTTTCCTTGCTCTGAAAGTGATACCTTTGTTTCAGTAAGATAAGGAAATGAGAATATATCTAACCTGTCAATGGCAATGCACACTATATTAGGATGTATTACTTTTTTTTACATCTATTATTTTTTATTTATTTAATAGAAGCATTATTCTGTAGTAACAACTTTTGGATCAATAATAGCTGTAACTCTGGATTTAGAAATTCAATATATAATTGTTTGTGTGAGTGGAAAAGACTTAGTTTCCCAAGTAGATCAAACAAGCACTATAGAATATACTTTATATACTTTACTTTCCCAAAATATTGTCTAGCAAAACAATGTGCAAGGAAATTTAGTGGAATTTGCTAGTGATCAGAATTTTAAAAGAAATACAAGAAAGCAAATAAATTGCATAAGAGTGTTTCTTTTGTTGATTTGAGGTTTCTTTGTTCTTGTTGTTTCATGGTTTTTTAGTTGTTGGTTATTTATTTGATTTTTATAACCAGAAATTGGCTGGATTCAATTTAGTATGGTTCCAGATCTGTTTGTTCAAAAGTTATTGAATTACTTCCTCCTACACATAAAAATTCACCACAGATGGTTCATGAACAGTGTGTGATCCTTATATTGAAGTTCTAATTAATATTTGGTTTATTTAGGTACATGAGTAACCTTTGAAGTCAAAGAACTAGAAATAAATAAAGGCTTAGTGAGGCTATGAAGGCTCATAAACTTCAATGATTTTTGAGGTACCTGTTTTATTTGTCAGGATTTCTGAAAATGGTGATATATGGTAAAGAAAATGACCTTTATTGAGCTTATTATGAGCTTATTGGTACATCTGAATGTACCAGGGCTGCCTGGTTACAAGTTTCTAGCTCTTCATTTGCTCCTGTTAAATGATATTAAATAATAACTTAAAATGCCTGGAATATGGTGTTTTAAATGTTATTCAAACAGTCTTCAAAATGCTGCTGTATTTTAAATTATGAAAACTTGTGTCCAAAAACTCCTACAACATGCATGTTTGAAGGCAACAAGTTTTATGATGTATAAACATTTAAGTAAAAATACAAACTGTTTTAAAAACTATTTGTTTAAAAACATCTAGTCTATGAGTTTTGGTATTATGTATTTTGTGTGAAAACCTCTTAATCTCAGTATTTTATTATTTAGAAATGCTAATCAGTTTTAGCAGTATCAGTTGCTAAAGCACGCACATTGCTATCCTTTTCTTGAATGCAAGACCTTAATTGCATGAAAGTTGGAGACGGTTTCTTAACACGACCAGAGCACTTATCTTTTAAGCTGTTAAATTTGCTTTACTGTGGTGGAAATAACCATTAGAGGACTCAGATGCATTCCTGACCTTGTTCTTAATAAAGCTGATGTAAAATGCCATACTAGTAGATGTTAAATTAAAAACTGGCAAGAATGTTACACGGAAGCATTTACATTTTGGTGATCC
Organism: Phaenicophaeus curvirostris; assembly: GCF_032191515.1. Lineage (NCBI taxonomy): Eukaryota > Metazoa > Chordata > Aves > Cuculiformes > Cuculidae > Phaenicophaeus > Phaenicophaeus curvirostris. The sequence goes on along the minus strand of NC_091392.1, from coordinate 120,964,322 downwards.
TATTTATTTCTTGTTGTTTGGAAAAAAAACCAACAAACAAACACACATTACTTGTAAGGTGAAGCAAACAAGATATCTGAGCTGATGTGAAGAGTCAACACCAGCGTATGGAGTGGTCTAGTCCCTCTCCTCACAATTTCCTTCCCCAGAAGCACAAACTTGCCTTCCCTGGCAGAGGCTCCTGTGCTCCACTGACTCCTCGACCTGGGGATAGGGCTCACTAAATCAGCAGCAACAAAAATTAAGTAACTTTCTGCTAGTCTTCTGTACTGGCTTGCTAAGAGGTAGGACAGGCAGCACAGCAAGGTAGAACATCATTGAAGAACAGAGAAAATGGTGATAAATAGTGGGTTTCATCTTTCAGTGGCTGCAAGTTATTAGAGGAACGTAGCTTTTTAATCAAACGTGAGCTCATCTTCCCCATGTATCGAAAGATATTTTTAGATTTTTTTTGGACTGGTTTTGGCTGGGATAGAGTTAATTTTCTTTGTAGCTAGTAGCTAGTATAGTGCTGTGTTTTGGATTTAGTAGAATAGAAATTGTTGATAGCACGCTGATGTTTTAGCAGTTAAGTGGTGCTTAACACTAAGTCAAGGACTTCTCAGCTTGTCATGCCCTACCAGCAATAAAAACATTGTCCAAAGTACTGCCCAACATAACACAGAAAAGTGTGAAAAAAACCTAATTGTTTTGACTTAAGGGGTCCTCTGAACTGGAAATATGATGTCTAGAGTTGTCTTCATATGCTAAGGAAAGAAGACCCAGCAAGGAGATGTGATTGTTCCTGAAGGACTCTAGGAAGCAGAACTTACTTTAGAAAACATGCTTTCTGCTGGGAGAAAACTGGATGTCAGCATAGAAAAGTGCTACAGAGTTGTTACCTTTTTATAGTGTTCAAAGCAACACAGTTAGGCTGTGTTTATAAGTCACTTAAACCATGTTGAAGAAACACTTCATCCAAAATGACAGCTGTTCTCTTAAAAAAAAATTACCACATAAGGCTACAGCATAGGCATAACATAATGCAAATCAAAGAAAGACAAATTAATGGCTTTTGCCATGTCACTGAGTTTTCCAAAGGGTAAAGAATTATTTTATGAAATAAATGAAAGTATTTTTTGCTGTGAAGATATGTTTGCCTTCTTAGTTACTTTTCCAAATCCCATTTCAAATGCAGAACACAGTTTCTTGCTTCCTAAGCTGTTTTTCTTGCTTAGGACAAGTTGACCCAATTGATTTGAGCTAAAATATCCTTTCAGTTTCTGACCACAATGGAAAGCATTGCTCATAAAGTATGCTTTCAATGGTCAGTGTTGGTGTTAAGAAATATCTTTGCTTGTGGCAGAATATTCCATAGATGAATGACAAATTTGAGGATCAGTGAGTTGGTATACTATACTAACCCAGTTCACGAACCCTGTAGTTTTATAGATTCATTTTCTGGTTTGCTCATGTCAAAGTGGTGCAATGAGTCAAAATGATGTGAACACACTGATGAAGCATCTTGGCCCTAAAGTAGTGCAGTGACAGCAAATAGAGAAGATTTTTGCTTGAAACCCTAGAAATTTTTGCAGGTCAGATATTATTTACAGGCTTTAGGGGTCTCACGTGTGCATTTTCAGTCAAAGTAACTACAGTAATCTTGCAGAGTTTTAGGAAGGTTTTGTTAGAAGAAATAGCATAACTTCATAGCTCGAACAAAAATGTTGAGGATAATTGTGAGAAAAAATAATTAATGAACCTCACAAATTCTCTATACAGGAAATCAACTGGTTTCATTACATGTTTCTGTGTTTTGCAGAGGCCATTAACATTCTTTGCACTAAAACATTTGTGAGAAAAAAGATATCCAACTGATGGATTTTCTAATTGATAGAACTGTAGCTAGCAATTCTGAAGTAAAATCATAATTCTAAAAAGTACCTCAGTATATTTAGGATGAAATGGTATGCTGTCCTTCCAGTTTAAAGGTGCATCATACATGTTCTTCATCTTTTAATGGTTCCTTCAGTGTTGCCTCAAGGACTACTTCTTGATGTCCTACTGTGGAACACAGGGTATCTGGATGTTAAGTGAACATTTCTTTATGCAGCATTTCATTTTACAGTTCTTGCTTGTGCCAAGAACCCCACAGCTAACATCAAAATAATTGTCTAAGTGAATAGTACATACAGTAATTGGGGCTGTAGGAGCATTCCCTTAGCTTGCATCAATTCATTCTAGGCAGTAATACAAATATTGGCTCCATATAGCACAGTGAAATGCCATTAAGTCCTTTTTCTTTTAAATGTACTACAGAAAATCAAGAGCAAGTAAATAAAGTATTTATTTTATGATGTGAGGGAGAGAAGTACAAATGTGTTCCTGCATCTTTAAGTCTGCTTTTAACCATTCCTTTAAAAAGAACAGAAGACCCTAATTACCCTCAAAAGCTTTTTGTAAGTATTTGCTTTTCTAAATCTTTTCACTGACTGAAACAGAAATGGCTTTGTCTCAGAAGAGTTAATGACAGAGGTTTCCCCTTTTTCATTTCTAAGCCTGCAAGGTATAATTTTCCCATTCATGTGGTAACTAACATTAAGAAAAACCTTAAATAGTTGCCTTTTCAAAACGTTGTCCTGTTGTATAAAATCAGGCTTCCTTCTTGTATAAGGTTTCCTGCATCCTCATCCTGCTTTTGGCAATGCTTGTTCAGCATGGAGAGGAAGAGAAGGCTAAGAAGATAGCGAATAACGGGAATGCAGCTTGAAAAATACTACATTTCTCTCAGAGGTAAGTTTTTTGGCTTTGTAATAAGAAACCCTCTTCATGCTGCATAAGTAAAAATGGTTGGATAAGTAAGCTCAGGGAGAAGAAACTCTGACTTGCAGCCCAATACTACTGTTATAAACACGAAATCCAAGTCCCAAGAAAAGCAGGTAGGTCAGATTCCATGCTACTTGATTGCACTAATCTTGCAAACATTTATGATGCACACTGAAAAGAAATTAGTTGACAAGGTTATGTCAAATTCCAACAAAACCCGTATGTCACACACTCATCAATCAGGAATCGTGAAGGAGCAATCTCAAATGAAATTAAATATGTTTAAATAAAATTAAAACAGCAGGTGTAATGACATTGACTGAATAAATCTGTCTCCTTTCAAGAAGGAACACTGAATGCGCTGACAGATGGTTTAAAGAAACACATAGTGGTGCTATTGCTTCTCCAGCAGTTACTGCATTTCTTCTTGAAATGTTATTTTGCCTTATTATTTATTAGTGCATCAAAACAGGCATTTTTTCAAAACATACTTTTTGTAGCAGTGGAGAGAAGCACATCAGTATCCCAAGTCACATTAAAATTTGAACAGCGATTCTATTTAGCCAAATAGTTCTTCATTTAAAATGCAGAACATATAAGATCTCAAAACACTGAAAAAAATTGCACAGAAACAGGACACTAGTATTGAAGTAGCTTCCATAGCATTCTGGTTGATGGAAGGCACTGCTGAAGTCTTGGTTTTGTTTTGTTTTTTATTTAATGAAGACATCCACCAAGCGCAACCACTCAAAACCTTCAGCAATGAGAATTAGTAAAAGGCACACTTCTGTCTCTTCATTACAGCTGCAATTATACTTCTGGAAAATAGCCTGGGGAGTGCTCAGCTGGACAGGGAGAGCTTGCATATCTCAGCTTCCTTGACAAAGCTTTCTTTTAAATTTTGTTTCTCGAATTCTGCTCCTAGCACCTGTGTTATTTAGGAGTGAAATGTAAATAGTTATCCCACAGCAACTCTTGCTGCTAAGGGTGATGAGTGTTTATCAAAAATCTCTTTTCTATTTCATGAAACATGATTACTTAGTCCAAATCTTTTGGTTTAGTGAACTGCATCGATAACCTGCTTTTCTGATATTTACTGATAGATTAGACTAAGGTGAGAAGAAATAAAAGATTGCAGAGCACTACTTGAAATGAAAGCAAACTAGTTTTTGTCCATTAATGTTATTAAACAAAACTCTGTAATTTCTGACAGTTCTTTGTGTTTGAAAGAAGTTGCAGCTGTGTGGACTGAGATATCAATGTATATCCAAGTTTCTAGTGCTTGAAGTTAGCAGTTCTGTATCCAGAGAAGAAAACTGACTGGAAAAACACTGTCCCATAGGACAGAAGAGTTGCCATTGCACTCTGGAAAAGAGCCATGAGTTTAAAAGTCATTCCTAATAAAGCTGTGGCCTGGGACCATAGTGGTGTAATTATTTACAGTGATTGAAGTCACCAAAGAAATAATAGCAAGAATGCTTTACCTTTGTTCTAAACAGGCCACAGATATCTGTTATCCTGGTTTATGAAGCCCTTGGTTCACATGATCTGTTACAGATGACCAAGGGCACTGGCATGGGGCAGTGCTACCAAAATAATATGGGGTCTCTGGTCTCCAAAAGTGGCTGTTTCTATCCCAACAGAAAACCAAAAGTTCTGTGATGTTTCTCAGAATTCTCCTTGTATTTGGGTAACCTGCTTGGTCACATTGTGTTTGAGCTCTGGGGTTCTTGTGCCAACAGGTATTAGCCCTTCTTTCCACCCCCCCCCCAAACAACATTTATAAGATAAAACATATAAAAACTACATAAACCTGAAACTGTTGGCTTACTACTTAAAATTAAGCCATGCATTACAGAATATATTCGTCTGTGTCTTTTTAGATAATGATCCACGCTGCAATAGAGACTAACATATTATTCTGGTAGTTGTGGACAAACAATGCACTCAAGCATTTAATTTGTAGCTCATCCTTCAATAGGTTTTCCTGAACAAGTCAAAGAATAATGTTGTGGGCATAGCATGTAGCAAACTCAAATTAGCCTTCAAAGGGATTGTATTATGTACTGACCAGGTAAGTGTTGTACCTCGTAAGTATAAACTTTCCAACATATGCATTATTTGGAATAATACTAGCACTGTAGTCGTAGTTCTTTAAAAATGCAATGCTAGGAATTTGAAGGTAACAAGTAAACAGCAAATTTTAATCTATGATTTTAAATGCAAAAGCTGAATAGGGAATTTTGGTTGCATGCATTGGAATATTAGAAAAAGAAAAGCTGCACCAGTTTCAAAAACATGTTACAAAATACACTCTAAATTATTTTCCTTATCTTTCTTAGATGGCTGCTATGTGAGATCTTCAGGCACCCAAGGATGCCTGTGAGCATAAATGAATCATTCAATTCATCTGGATGAATCAAGATGCTTGGTTACTTTTGAAATATGGAATATTTTGTAATACTTGAAGCTGTTTTATCTAGCTCACTTGAACTACTAAAAGTGGTGGTCACAAATCTTAAGAACTATCATATATGAGATCTGGCACAAAAAACCAGACTAGTCCTGTAGCTCAGGAACAAAGAGTGGGAGGGGAGAGACAAAGGGATGGTTATAGAACATGTTCTAACCTGTTGCAGTGAGACAAAGCTCAGCTTGATCACTTCACTCAGTACGAGTGGATGTCAGTTCAAACACAGACGTTTTCTTACCCCCAGTTGGGATGTAAGAGTGAACAGCAGGTGAACACAAAGTTTTTTGTGAAACTGCAGAAATTCACGACAGAAACTTTTCAGTTCTTTACTGAAGCTTATGATGAAAAGTGTATGTCCTGTGCACACATTTTTGAATCTCAAAGGAACATATTTTTTGTCAGCAAGGAAGATGCGAAAGCCAAAAATGTTGCAGAACCTCAGCAGCCTTTCAGAAAATGATCTGCAGAATTGTTTTGAATGTTGGCAGGATTGTATGCAGCTGTGTGTCACTCAGACGGCAACTATTTTGAAGGCAATGATAGTTGATTTTCATAATTTGTTACAGGCAGAGACTCTTCTTGTGTGTGTGCGTGTTGGACCTTGTATAGCTGTAGGGAGGACACCTACAGCAAGTGACGTTTATTATACACTTGGATACTGTTTTACCTTTTGGACATTTGCCTCATTCAGTGCACGGCACAGGTACTGCTGCTATTTATTAATTTTTGGAAAACCATAAGACTGCAAACAGCATTTTCCCCCTTTCCAAGCCCGTTCGGAGGAATCACTGAGCTGCCAGCTCCGCACAGCTGAAACACCACCGAGGAGGTCCTGTTCCTGGGAAGCCGCAGCCAGGAGCGCGGGATGCGCCCTCTTCTCCAGCCCCGTGGGAAGGGGAGACCCACATCGGCGAGGAGAGGGGAGGAGAGGAGTCAGGGGGAGAGGGGAGCAGAGAAGCCGGAGGGAGAGATGGGAGGAGAGGAGCCGGGGGGTAGAGAAGCCGGGGGTAGAGAGAGGAGGAGAGGAGCCGGGGGGGAGAGGGAGGAGGAGAGGAGCCAGGGAGGCCGGTGGAGAGGGAGGAGAGGGGCCGGGAGGGAAGAGAGGAGCCGGGGGGGGGGGCGGAGGGGAGGGGAGGAGAGGAGCTGGGGAGAGAGAGGGGAAGGAAAGGAACCGGGAGGCGGGGAGAGGAGAGGGGCCAGGGGAGGGAGAGAGAGGGGAGGAAAGGAGCCGGGGAAGGAGGGAGAGGGCAGGAGAGGAGCTGGGGAGGGTGAGAGGAGCCGGCAGGGAAAAGAGGGGAGGAGAGGAGTCTCGGAGGAGGAGAAGACAGGGGAGGAGAGGGAAGCGGGGCCGCTCCCGCATCCCCCTCCTCGCACCCGCATCCCCCTCCCCGCACCCCCGGCGGCGGGTGGCGCTGGGCAGGGCGCTGCGGAGCGGCGGCTCCCGGAGAGGAACGGCGGAGGCAGCTCCTGTCCTGGCCGGGAACCACCGCCGGGAGGCTCCAGCCTTCGCCGAGCGCAGAGGGAACCCTCGGCCGCGGGAGGGGAGCGGGGAGAAGGCGAGGCTGGCTGCCGCAGGGCTGCACCTGCGGGCGGCAGTGCGGGTCTGCCCTGCGAATGGGTGTGTTTGGCGTGTGTTTGGCTCCGTGCGGCGTGTGAGCTCCGTGCCCGAGCCGGGACTTCACCTCCCGGCTCCGCCGAGCCGCGCGGAGTTGGCATCCGCATCCCTCGGCTGCCGCTCGGGCGCATCCCTCCTCTCTTCCCGAGGTTCCTCGTAAGTCCCTCTTGCTTAATACCGACTGCTTTGGGGCTTTTATTATTCCATGAGCGGTGGAGGAGGGATCCCGCAGAGAGGGGATGCTTCTGGCGTTAATAACCTCGCGGGAGGCGCTGGCATGTTTGGTTGGGCTTTATTTTTTTACTGCTTTCTACCAAACCTTCCCACGAAATTGAAGGTGGTGGCTCTCGCCCGTCAGCGATGCCGTTTGTGGTTGTTGTTCGGTGGAAGGGACCATAAGGAGAGGACACTTACCTGTGCTGTTTGTCACCTGCGAGCCACAGAGCCCCCCACCTGCCCATCAGCTCCGGTTGAATGATACCTGAAGTTTTCTTCTAGGTTTTTGCTTTATAAAACATAGTCTACTTATTATTAAATATAATAATGCATCCCTGGAATTTTATTTATTAAGACTAGATAAAGAAAGGAGTGATGGAGACCAAGAACCACTTACCCAAAGTAGTTTGGGTTACTTGGTAGTTGGTGAGCTGGCCAAGATGCATTTCAGCATAACCAAGTGTGGAGAAACAGTGAGTTAAGGGATTCTGTGGCTCAGTTAATGATTGTTAGAAATGCTTGAGGGGTGTTGGTGGGCAGTCAGTTAGAGGTGAGCCCTTTACCTGAATATAAGAAGACAGCGGAACAGGTGGGAAAATTATTTGTGAGGTGCACAAGTGTTATGGTTTGGCTGTATGTACTTCAGGTGAGCAATTTGTGCAGGAAGTGCAGCCCACAATAGTGCGTGAAACCTTTAAAATGGGCATGTGGTACAGCCTCTCAGAGCATAGGTTGTCCTGAGTGCATCCAAAAGAACAAAACTAGTGATTGAATCATTGCTTCAAAATGTCCAAGTGAGGACTAATGGACTAATAACTCAAGTGAGAAAAGGTTTAACAACAGCCACTATTGGACAGGGAGTGCAGTTTTATTAGAGCAACAGCACTTATTAAACTAATAAGTTCTTAAAGTTCTTAATCTTTAAAAAAATGTTAAACCAAGGATATTTTTTTTTTCTAGAGGCAGGTCTATTTCTAACAGGACAGTATGGGGACATCTTATTGGGCTACAGGAAGGGGAGGCTGGAACAGGTGATCATGATGAACCTTTATTGCCTCTATTAGACACACCATCAGGAAAGCTGTATCATCTCTGAAATCACACTCTCTATGTACTCCCTTTTCTTCCCTTTGCTCACCGAAGTTTCTTAATGTAAATAGGCTCAATAATATTGGTGCTTAGCCTTTGGCGATATGCTTTTCTCTGTATCTCTAATATAAATTATTCCCCAAAAGCAATTACATCTAGAAATCTCTGTGCTTCTGTTTTGCATCTAAATGACTATGGTGAAGCTCTGGAAGGTGAGGGTAGCTGTTCATAGACTTGAATGAAGTTTGACAAATGTGGTTTGGAAGGAGTATTCCCTTAAGGAATACTCGTGTTTTGACTTCTTTAGGATTTCGTGGTAGTTGAACTCTTAAGTTCTTTTGGGATGGAGAAATGCTTACTTAACCAAATTTCCATGGGAATTTCATGTTGTAGCTGTACTTTTTACAGTGGAAAAGCAGTAGGTATGAAGGAACTTATTAAACAATTTTCCATGTGATGTTCTAATCATCTAGCTGTTTGCCTGTCTACAAAACATGTTCTTGTTACATAACGTTCTCTCCTCTAAATCTCCTTTTTAAGAGAAACAAATTTCATATCTGATGATTAACTGATGTCTATTAGTAAGATGATTGGTTATACAGAGTGGGGAGGGAGGAAAGGATTCTCTTTGACAGGAAGATAGCTGAGGACAACTGCACTGCTGGGTTGCTCTGTGACTGAGCACTTTGTTTCCCAGTTCTTCATTGCTATTACCTTCACTATGTTTACTCTGCTTTCTGATCAAACTTCCTTCATAACAGGGATGAATGTGCTGATAAGCTATCCTACAGCCTGGAAACTTAGGAAAGCAGAATAGGTGAAAACAGCTGTAAGAGCACATGTCAAAGAACAGTGTGGGTTTGAGTCCATGGATGATATGTACGAGGTATAATTGTGACAGGCACAGGAAGCTGATATATGTGTATTTCTGTCTGGAACTTTAGAGTAGTTTTCCCCTCATCTTTTTATATAGAAGGACCATATAAATGTATATGTTCACTGTATACCAATGAACGAAATAGGTACATATAGGATGTGCCAGTGAGGACTTCTGCCTTCTTTCTCTTCCAGCCTGGCTAGCTGTGAAAAGGGAGGTGTTTTGCTTACATCTTAGTCTGTCATGGGTGTCACTGAGTGGCTCTATTCTATGTGGCTTTCCCTATAGAATCGCAGAATTGTTTTGGTTGGAAAAGACCTTTAAATAATTGAGTCCAACTGTTAACCTAGTGTGGCCAAGTCCACCTCTAAACCACGTCTCTATGCACTACATCTACCCATCTTTTAAATACCTCCTGGAATGGTGACCCAACCAGTTCTCTGGGGAGCCTGTTCCGATGCCTGACAACCATTTTGGTGAGGAAATTTTTCCTCATACCCAATCTGAGCCTCCCCTGGTGCAATTTGAGGCCATTTCCTCTTGTCCTATGACAAGGCACTTGGGAGAAGAGACCAACTACCACCTCTTTTCAGGTAGCTGTAGAGAGCAATGATATCTCCCCTTAGCCACCTTTTTTTCCAGATTAAACAACCCCAGTTCCCTCAGCTGCTCCTCATAGGACTTGTGCTCCAGACTCTTCAGCAGCTTTGTTGCCCTTCTCTGGACACACTCCAGCACCTTAATATCTTTCTTGTAGCGAGGGGCCTTAAACTGGACACAGTATTTGAGGTGCAGCCTCACCAGCGCTGATGAGCACAGGGGGCATGATAACTTCCCTACTCCTACTGGCTGCACCATTTCTGATGCAAGCTAAGATGGTGTTGGCCACCTGACCACACTGCTGGCTCGCATTCATCCAGCTGTCAAACAACATTTCCAGGTCCTTTTCTGCCAGGCAGCTTTCCAGCCACTCTTGCCCATGGCTGTAGTGTTACACGGGGTTGTTGTGACCAAAGTGCAGGACTCAGCACCTGGCCTTGTTGAATCCCATACAGTTGGCCTTGGCCTTTCAATCCAGCCTGTCCAGATCCCTCTTTAGTTCCTTTCTAGCCTCCTGCCCAACTTGATGTTGTCTGCAAGGTGAGCTATGCTGAGGCACAGCTTCAGAGCAGAATCAATTGCTTGGGAACTGAATTTGTAGGCTTTTTGTTTTCATCTCAGCTTGCACTGAAATTTCTTCATAATTCAATTACTCTAATCTGTACCTTTTTATTTTCAGTGTAACTTTTCCCTGGGTATGCTTTTTGTATTGCTTAGAAAAATAAATGGATATCAGAAATGAAACAAAATTCCACTGTGGCTTGTACTATATTCAACAAATCAGCATTAGCAGCAATCTCTTTAAATGAGCATTTAATTTTTTTTCTTTTTTAAATGGATGGCTCTGCATCTCCACTTCAGTGCATCTCTGGAGTATTTAAATTCTCCAGGGCATCCCTCGTTGTTGACATGTAAGTTATCTTCTCAGTTGCTGTGTATCTTGGTTCCAGATGTAGTTGTCATAGCTTTTTGTCATGCCTTTTTTTGTGACAAATTACCTCTTACTATAGCCATTTCATGTGAAAAAGACTGTGCTTTGAGGAGTGATTGCATTATGTGTTGGAATAACGATCGGAATGCAGCTGCTTTTATTAGTGTCTCTCCACTGGGACTCTAGTAACTTTTGGATTAGACTAATACCTTTAACCTGTGAAGCCTTGCAAGCCATGGAAGTCACAATGTATCAGCAAAGGGGAGGAAAACATGTTCACAGCGTTAATGTCTCCAGGCTTTTATATAAAGTATTACAGGGATGGGGACAATGCAGGAATTGTTCAACCCCAGGAAATGCATTGGTGCTAAATACAGGAGAATGGAGATTGAACAAAAGTTTTGCTCTGTTTTGGTTTGGGTTTTTTTATATATGTGTACAGAACTTGCAGGGTATTATGTGAATACCATGGAAGCAAATGTCCATGACCTTGGGAAGGTTGTTTCCAAGGATTCTGCTATTAGATTTCTGGGAGGAAGCACTGTTTGAAAGCAAACCATTTGTCACTTAGAGATGATATTTTTCATTTGCAGTTACTAGGTGGCCCAGTAAATGGGTTTTTGAGCAACTGTGTATCGGTTGAATCTGAGCTTGTCTCCTTACTTCTGGGGGCATGGCAGAACTGTAGAAAAGGTCAGGGCTAGGAAGAGATGTACTTAATATCGCTTCTAAAACTTCATTCTTTTTCCTGAATCTTTGTACAAAATCACTATTGCCTGATGGGCTGGGGAAGAGCAAAATGGAGAGAATAAACTGATTTCCCGTTCTTACAGTATTATTGACTTTTGTCATGCTCTGGAGTTAAAGTACAAACATGCATTTCTCTCCAGGAGCATTTCTATCCCTTTGTTTTGTATATCTGTATAGATATCTATACGTACATTTTAAGTAAACTAGGATGGTATTGTAGTGAAAACTATTGGCACTTGTATCTTTCCCTTTCCATTGTTATTACCAGTGTTTAGTTTTAGAGGGGAAAAAATAATGAAGCCATAGTTAAGTTTTTAATGAGACTGTTGTTTTTAACCTTGTCTAGTTGTGAAATCCTGGCTTTCAGAATGATATGGACAAGTAGGAGGGAGTCAGAAGAAGAAAAAATATTAATGCACTGGAGAGTAATGATTTACCAGGTAAGACAGAAAACTAATAAGGGAGAAGGCTATGCCTCCTTGGTACTTTCTGTTTCTGCTGTAAAATAATTATGGCAGCAAAGAAAGGTGGAGAAGTGTGAGTAACCTGTGCAAACACAAATGTCACCTGGCTGATGATGGGGTGAGCAAGGAGTGCCCTTAATGACTTGGGTGTGAGGAATTCTGCATGTTGTGGTGCCACTGGTATATTTGTAAATCTTGCGCTATCCTTAGCAAATGTTTTTCCAGCTTTGGAAGCTGAATAGAGGCTACTTAGGTGAATTTAACTGCACATTCTCCCAGTTTTTGGACTGTCAGCATTGCACACTAAAAATAATATCCCTTTGGATTTTCTGTTTTTCCTGAATGATTTTAGGCTGGGGTTTGTTTTGGTTGTGAGACTCTTGAGGAGTTGTTTAAACAGTATCATCTATGATAAGGTACAAGTCCCTCTTGATCAAGCTTTTTCTTAAATATATTTTTTTTTCTGCAACAGTCTCTGGTTTAGGATTTGCCCTGAAATCACTTTGAACGATGACCTCACCAACGATGTTTCATTTTGATGTGAAAGGGAGCAGAAACATGTCAAAATCATTGGTGGAACATGAGTTTTGAAAGTGCACATTCTCTATTAAATGTTTAAATAATTAATATATTATTGTTTGTATCTGAATTGAAATTATGAGCTCACTTCTGATTAATTTTATGCAGAGAGTTTAATCTTAGTTTGTTGCACTGTGCTTCCAGAGAGGAAAAGACTCTATTTAGAATTAAAAGCAATTAATGTCACAAATGATGTTTTATTTGGGGGGTGGGGTGGGGGTGGGGCGTGTTTGTGTTAATTTGTATCACTAGTACCCAAACAGCTGATCTTAAATTGGAAACCCTCACAAATTAATTAAAAAAAAAAAAAGAGAGAACTTTAATTGTACAAGCTGTTTATGCTGGAATAGTATATTGTAAGTACTGTGCGTAGGACATTGTTTTTTGATTTTCCTATGCTCAGAAGCTAGGAGTTATCAACATCTTATTTAATACTCTTGTGTTGTGACTTGATACAGTCCTGATTCTGCTTGGAAGCAGGCTGCACCTGATGTACAGATTTGCAATTTTTTAAAACTGACTTTATTTTGTACATTTTAAAAAATTCCAATTTTGACCTGATTATTTTTACTTTTTTTTTTCTTCTTCTCTTTTATTATGGAATTCAAATGATAAAATAACTGGTTACAAGGCAGGGATCACTAAGTGGAGCAGAGCTGCTTGACTTACTGTTGTCACTGCTTTTACCATGGAGATGGTTTTCACTTGCATAAGTGCAAGCTGAAGCTGGAGGAAGAATGGAACTGTGCGGCCTTAAAATTTCCAGACTTGTGAGTTAATAAGAAAAGAATGCATTAGATGGAAAACATGAAGATAATGGGCACATCTGTGGAAAACAGTGGGTTGCACTCTTATCGTTGTACTGAGGGATTCTCACAGGTGGAAATTCACTGGGATAGTTGTTTACTGGATATAGAAACACTATATAAGGTTTGCATCTTCTCAATAAAGTTCATCTCACTTGTTGCCTCGTTGACCGGGTCTGTGCCTTAGTCGCTAGAGAATTCACCCAGGTGGGTGAATCATGTCACCTTGACCTCAAAGGGAGACGAGCACAAGCAAAAAATGGGTCAAGATGATAAAAGACAGTCAGAAGCTCAATATTAGAGTTTAATTGTAGTCTGTATATAAAAGCTATAGCTTTATTCAAGAAGACCAAATATATATATGTTCATGTACCTAGAAAACTCTTCCAAGTTAATTCACTAACAGAATTTTTTGTTAGATAGCTATACAAATGTCTTCCAACAGTTATACTTGAGGGCAGCAATGAAGTGAAATATGCGAGAGAAGGCTGAAAGTTTTCTTTCAATTACTGCAAATATTCTTGAGCCTTGCTGTGAATCTAAGGTCCCCCGCTGTTATCTTTCCCGTTATTTTTTTGTTTTGGTGAGGAAAATCAAAAGAATTGTAGATCATAAAGGATAAGATACACAGCAAGACATTCTTATTTGGTGATGTAAGCAAGTATTTGATCAACATTTTGGGAAGGAAAGCAGTAAAACCACGTGTAGGATGTCTTAAGAGAGTGTTATGTTTGTATTCTTGCTGATATTTATGGCATCCTTTTACAGGATCATAAGGTGTTTCCCTTTACTGTAATACTAATATGCATATCCAAATGGCAGTTTTCAGGCAGAAGAGTAATAGCAGAAAGATTATGCAATATTATGTCTCAAAGGACGGGAGAGAATAAGCAGGACACAATTAACTGACTGTGTTTTCTGGTTTAGAAAGGCGGGGGGCTTGCTTCCCAGTGGGTTTTTCTGTTTAGTTTTGAAGGACTTAGTGCACCTAAGCATCTTGTGGTTCATTTTAACAGCTACAAAGCATAAACAGAAATCTGCTTTTTGAAAGAATGTCTTAAAATAGCAGTGGAAAATATCTGTAATACTAAAGAGTACTCCCTATGGTATGATATTCTTTGTTTACTGGTAAATATGGATAGTGAAAAAGGAAGGTAGGTCTGTTGCAGTAAGGAGAATCCTTCAGTTGGTCAGAGTTGGCATTCAAAAAAATGTTCCTGAATTAATCAGATACCGGTTACTTTTGTATCATAGAAGTAACTTTTTGCATCCTTAAATTAAGGGACCATGACCATATTCTTTCCATTGACTTTTAATATGTTGCTGCTTTTCTGTTACTATTTAAGGAATCCCACAATGTTGATCCACTTAATTTACTACCACTGCACTTCCAACTAATTCCTGCTGGATTTTGAGGTTGTTAATTCATAAACACACAGCATAATCTACCATAACTTTGGCTTTCTGCCTGTGGGTTTTTTTGCACTGCAATAGTATGATCTTCAGTAGTGAGGCTGACTTCTCAACTAGGTTTTGAAACACTGTCATATAAAGAAACATAAATGGAAGAGCAGCAAGAGACTGTGTACAAACAGTCAAGCAGTAATTATCATGGCAGTGTCATAATGAAATGCTGTGCAGTACTTGATGTCCAGGATTCACTAGAAATAAACAAATTTTACTACTTATGCTTTTTGGTAGACTTTGGCTGAAAAAGTTTTGAATGATTTTAGCAGAGGAAGAGTGTGCTTTAATGTGCTCAGGGACCGTGCTAGTTTACTGCAACTTACTGGCTACCTGAGACATTTCCCTCTAACTATTGTAACAAAATTTTGTATTAAAGTGTTGAATTTCAGGGATGCTAAGAATGCACCTGAACCAAACTGAACCCAACCAGGTGTGGATAACAAACAATATAATGAAAATTCCTTTTCCTTCAACAGAGCCATATCGGTTTATATTAAAGGAGGAATTGGATCCCTGTATTTAACACTGGCCTTTTTTTCCTTAAAGAATTCCGTGGCACAATGGATGAGAGGAGTCCTTTTAGTGTCCTTCCACACAATGATTTAAATGGTTAATACCCTTACTTAGATGGGCACAGACTCATACATCTGGAAATGTAGTACTCAGTTGTCTATGAAAACTCAAACCACATGAAATTGATAAGTACACATATCCATGTGGGCAGATTTAAATGGCAGGCTTGAAAAATCGAAGTGTACTTTCCAAGGTTTGTGGTAGTTCTGGATTGGAGCAAAATCTATAGTGAAAACCATCAAAAATGGGTTTGAGAAGGCTTCATTCTAGGGTGAATTTGAACAGAATGATTGTTGCAGTCAGGATGACTGCAGCCAAAGAAAATAATTGTCTCAAGCTCTAGCAAAATCAAATAGTTTTTCATAGCTTTAGTTATTTCATCTTTAGAATCTCTTTTCCAATGCCTGGTACAATAGTTCTTTACTATTCTGGTAGAGCACTAAGGACAGAGTGACTACTTTATATAAATAACATTACACGTTCCCTACACTAAAAGACTGCAAGCATCTGTGTCTGGGGACCTCACAAGGATGAGGGGGAAAAAAAACCCAAACCCCAAAACAATCTATGACCAGAAAAAAAGCAACAGGTTACCCACTTGCTGAAGGAGAGCAGTCAGCCAAGCTGAAAACAGCAGAATAGTATTTAATGCTTACAACCATTAACCATGATATTTTGGAATGAGGTTTCATGACCCGTGCTAATGCAGTTTTTCATGTTCTCTGAGAGGAAAGCATAACAGCGCTCACGTTCAGTCATAAAAAAGGTCTATCAAGCCAGCATTTCTGACTATGAAAGAACAGAAGGAATAGGGCAAATACCAAATAATACCAACACTTTCCTCACCAGCTATGTTTGTATCAGGGCTATTGCAATTAATAGACTTGATAGAAGCCTGAAAATCAAAACTAGTGTTCTAAATTTTGAAAACTCCTGAATGGAGGCGTTTCTATATTGATAACCCAGGGTGTTAGTCTTAGCTTTCAGTGCCTTGCTTTCTCAATTTGCTCATTTAATTATCTTTTAAACCATTTATACTGGTGACTTAGACAAGAAAGTAATCAAAGTAATTATTTGCTTTGGTGAGTAGAGTTCTGTTTGCTAAGGAAATAGTTTCAGCTGTTCCTAAAACTTGAATTTCATTGCTTAAGGAATGACATGGATGGTGTGGAAAACTCTTCGAAGTCCCTCCCTTCAGGTAGAGGAGGGAACAGATGGAATTATTGGTTAGTTTTTAATGGATAGGATTCCTGGTCCACCTAATTTCATAAGCAGACCAAGAAAGAAGGGAGCTTATTTGCTGCAGGGGAAGGAAAAAAAAAAAAAAGAGGTACTTCAACAATGTGTACATTTTAGCAAAATGTCTGGTATACCCATGATGTCAGAGCCTCATGATCCTTGATGTATTTTTCCCTGAAATCACCTCTTGAGGCAAGAGAAAGGATTCTCCCTGCACAGGTGGGAGCTGAAGTATAGAGAAGCTAAAGGATTTGCTGCAGTTCACATGTGTGTGTTTCTTCTTTGTAGTAGTCTGCTGTTCCTCTTAGAAGATTATCACTTTTCAGATTTTTACTGATAGAGATTCTCATGAGTAGTGATGAATCAATGATTTACATAACAATACAGAATAGAAAATTCTGAAGTATTATGGGATTTTTTTAATAATTTACATGGAATTAGTATAGATGGAACTCTTATTTTAGAAGTTTCTATAATAAATTACTGAGCAGACACAGTCTAATTGAAGACTTGGAGCCAAATAACATTAAACCTGTCTTAATTTTAAATGTCTTTAAATGAATTGTAATAAGCTTTACTTGCTACTACAGAAGAATACAGTATTTAAAAAGCTGCTGAAAATTTCAGTGAGCTCAATGCAAGAAAGATGTCAGAGCAGGTAAATTTATGGATGGATTTTGAGAATGTTTTTATGTGATATTATATATGCAAACATATTAAATTGAGTATGACATATTCCCCGTCATTCTGGTGAACTTGGCAGTGTGAGTCCTACTTGCCCCGTTCCGCAGCACCTGAAGTAATGTGTGTCTAGGTGAGTAAATTGTGTCTAGCAATTAAGTGGTCCTTTAATCCTGTTTTTTTATCTGCTTGTGCAGGCTGGAGGGTATGTTCCAGTGTTTGAAAGCATTCAGATACTACTTTTCTATTTCTTTCCACAGCAGGTTGTGAGTAATAGTCTTGTCAGGTGGTTGGTAAAAGCAACAAGGCCTGCAAATG
This sequence comes from Phaenicophaeus curvirostris, assembly GCF_032191515.1. Taxonomy (NCBI): domain Eukaryota; kingdom Metazoa; phylum Chordata; class Aves; order Cuculiformes; family Cuculidae; genus Phaenicophaeus; species Phaenicophaeus curvirostris. Next base: position 120,946,839 of record NC_091392.1, on the reverse strand, counting down.
GTACATCTAGGTTCAGTGGATTCATTGTTAAACCAACTTCAGTCCACAACTGGAGGTCTGGAAATCTAACTGCATCTCCTGATTTGCGTTTGTGAGTAGGACTTCCCTGTTCCCAAACATTTGGGCCGTGTATAAACAATAAAGCTTTTTAAAAAATTATTGTTTAAACACAATATTTTTCAGTATCCTGGCTTACTCCCTTCACAAACAATGAGGAGAACACCCCACAGGTGAAATCATCTTGCATCCAGTTCCTGAGCAACTAGTCAGAGATAGCCTCTCCTTGGTCTGCCTTACGGCCTCAGGGAAATGGTTATTTTGCTGTGGACAAGGTGTTGTTTGGAAAGATTGGTTCCATGCAAGGAAACTACACTTGGCAACTGGGGTTGCCAAGTGGGTTATGACCAGGAGAAATACTAAACTGTGGAGCAGCAAAATAGAACTTATCTTCCCATACTCTCTCATCTGCCAGGTTTGTGATGAGTTGACCAGCCTCATTTGTTCATGGGAGTTCATAAATGAGGGGAAAGCACTTGCATTGATGTGAAGGAGACATAACGATAAGGGAGCCTAAGGTGGAAGTTGAATGAACCTTACAGATGAGATTTGACAGGTCTGTATCTCCGATGGTAAAATTCCCCTCAAAAAAAATGTTGCTGCTGTTGAGAAATGAGGACTTTTCGTCAAATTCCTTTTTGTGGGAATTCATGTTGCATCTGCATTTAAGCTGTATGCAGAAAATGTGATTTTTCATGTGACACTAAGAATTGTGAGGGAGTTAACCTTGCATAAGAAGCTTAACTGTGTTCTGATCTTTCATGAACACAATGGAGTGTGTCTTGCAATACCTTTTTTGTACCAGCACATGTGAAACTAAAAAATTTTTTCCCTAAGGTTTTCTGATGCCCTATAACCCATCACAGAGGTGAGACATCTGAATCCTATTGTAACATGACAAAAGTAAAAATATATCACCATCACTCTGCATGCACACAAGTCCTGCAAGTTTTTTTAATTTATTTTGCATCTGGTTGAGCCTTAGTATGTTTGTGTACTCCATCCTGAGCTGTACTGCTAGCAACATTGAACTAGAGAGACCATCCACTCGTTTTCGATAGATTAATGATCATTCCTGTAGTGTAATTGAAGTTTAAGTGTATCTGTTTATTAGTTTGCCAAATCTGCTGGGTAACATAGACAAAATATGCCAAAGTTCATTTATGTCTGGGTCACAGAATTTGATGATCTAAAGACTGATTCTTTTCATAGCACAGTACACTTCAATGTTTTCTTCTCTCCCCGCTATGCACCAAAGAAAGTGCCCAAACTCTACTTAAATTCAAGGAAAACTTAAACTGTTGTTGTTGTTAAATGGAGTGGTGTTCCCTGCTTGAACACCACATGTTTCCTTCTGGCAGGAAACCTTACCGAGAGTGTTATATGCAAACAGCTCTGCATCCTGTAGTCTCTCTGTGTCTGGTTGAGTTCATACTGTGTTTGACCTATGGACTGGCACAACTGCACTGCAGAGCTGCATGATCAAACAGGCTGCTAAACAATATTGCATTAAATTAGAAAGTCCTTCCATCTGCTATTCTGTATTGTTTTGAAATGGAAGAGAAATTTTTAAGAGACTATTCATGTAGTTTATGTAAGAGGTAAAGGAGTGGACGGAGGAAGGCTGTCAATATATTTCCTAAAAAGTAACTTAGTTTCTAGAATTCATCACTTAGGAGGAGAAGGAAATGCCCTTTTTAATGGTGATCTAATCTACCATTTCAGTAAGATGTTCATGTTTCCTATAGATATTATTTTTAACAAGTATTTAACATAGAACTACCCCTACAGAGAGAGTGGATGTTGATAAATATATGAGGCTAGCCTCTGTTGTTGGGGTTGGTCTGTAGTTTTTTGGGTTAAATTTGAAGCAGTTGAGAGTAAAATGTTCAATAATCTTTTACTAAGTACAGTCTCCTCAGATTAGAGGAGAATATTTTATCCTTTTGATATGCTTTTAATAGCCTGAGGTGTGTTCTTTATGAAGCTGCTTTTTTTTGTTAAGTGGATTGTGTGACAAAAACAAAGGTATGTTACTTATGCTGTTAGTTTCTGGTTATATTTTCTGCTTTCAAGCAGCAGTTTGAAACTGTAATGTATGTAATTTGCTGATTTTTCTAACTTTTCTTTGATTTTTTGTTTTGTTTTGGTTTTGCATCTTTTTTAAAATGCTTTTATTAAAAAAGCTTATTGAAATATGTATTCCTTAATATCCTCCAAGAAGATTTCATCTCAGAGCTGGAAAAGTCACATAGCTTCTTGGACAGACTTTGTGTCTCCTGCTATCCTTTTGTTAGAAATGATTGATTTTACAATAGTGCTGCTGCTTTTAAAAAAAATGTTGCAGATTTCCAGTTTGTTTTAGATGCTGTATTGAATTTGAGTATAGAAATGTAATTGCGTTACTTATAATGAATTCTCCGTGAATTTACCTGTGTCACTATCACTTTATATCAAATAGAATCATTGCACTACTGTTCTGCAATGATGTGTGTATGTGTACATATATATAAAAACATGTGATGGATAATTGTGTGTATTTATCCCACAAGAAAAAAAGATGTTTTCTGGCTTTTTGGAGGGCATAGGGAAGCACTTGCAAGGAAAGACAAGGTTGAGTGAAGTTCTTTATAACAAGCTGAAATTATTTATACTTCAAAATCTGACACTCAAAGGTGCATTATTGTTCTCTATAACAAGCTAAAGTGTTTTATACTACAAGATCTGACACTTAAAGGTGCTAGAATTCCGTAAGTTTCTTTAAAATTGTATGGAATTATGGACAATCGGTGTATTTGAAAAATCAGGGTTTCTGTAACTGGATCGTCCAGCCTTAAGGATACATTGAACTTCCAAAGCACCTCCCTTCCTTTTCTGTCATTAAGATAAAGGATTTTCTGTCTAAAACTTAACATAATACATCCAAAATACTGTATAGATCAGCGTTGGTAAGGTACTTGGGTACATGTGTACAAGTATGATAGAAAAGCTTAGTGTTTTGTTTAATTCTATATTCGTGTGAAAATGTGTCACAAATGAGGCATGGGCCTCAGTCTGATACAGTACTGAAGGCTGTGCATAAGATTTCATGGATTTAGGGGGTTTAGTTTTGTTTCTTCAAGAACTGCAGGAATAGCATTCACAATATGGCAACAATTGCCCAAGGGTTCTGTGCATGTACAGAAGCTTCATTGCTTAAGCCTGGAGTTATTACAGAATATTAGTTTAGGATGATCAGAAAGTCTTTTTGTCAAGACCTCTGTTTTCTTTATGTTTATTTACTCTCATGATTGGAAACATTAGGTACATTAAAACATTAAAAGAGGAAAAGATGTGTGCTGAGCATGCTGATTTGCAATAATGATAAATGAAAGAAAAAAAAACGTAGAGTCAAAACTCTTTTTTAGAATTGGAGAGGCTTGTTATTCTGTTATTTTATAACAGACTTCCAGTCCTGAGAGGTTCTTACTGTGCAGTCTCTAAGGGGACCAAAGTGGTTATCAGTACCCAATAAGTCTACGTGCAGAAATGTGGGCCAGTATTTGCTGGAAAGTGATCTTTCAATACCAACAAATAGGGAAATCACTCAATCCAGTATTGGAATAAGTTACAGAAAAAATTCTCTCCTTTTCTCTTCCTGAGCTGCCTGGGTTTATCATGTAGGGAGGCATTTTTTTCCTCAGATTTTCCTGGAAGATAAGCTAGTCTGCACGCATGAATCCTTTTGAGAGTGCCTGCTAGGCTGAAAAGCATGAGCCGTGTGCAACAAGCTGATATACTAATAAATGGGAAAGTAACAAAACCTCCCCCAAATCTCTGTGCTCTGAGTGAGTCAGTGATTGAATAGATAAATCTTATTAAACTTTCAGTACTCCCAAGATAAAACTGTCCTTATCACTTTTATATACTCCCTGAGGGTTTCTAATAAACTATAGTTGCTGCATATGATACATAAGGAGAAATGCTTGTCTGTAGAACGTGGGTATCTGGCATTTGATCACTAGAAAAAAGGTAACTCTGTTCACACTGTTGAATTATTAACAAGGCTGCCACAAATGTAGCCTTAACTCCTAAAACCTCTACTGGTAAATCAGGAACTTGTCTTCACAGGTCACGTTGTGATGGGTTGATTGCTATGGGTAGCAGTAGCGAGAGATACAACTGTTAGATCTCCTGACTGTGTCCCCATCATCTTTGGCTGCCTACTCTGTGTACACTGGGCCACCTCAGAGATGACTTGTTCCTCTCTGAAAAATCTTTCATAGATTTTCTACTGGAAACATGCAACAACTGTATTTTCCATCTCAAACCCACAATAGCCAGTAGTTTGACCCTCACATAATGATACATTTCACTGTTGCTTCAAGTGACATAAGCTGTCTGCATTACAAATGCAATCAAAAGGCCAAAACACTTGCTATACAGATTGCTGGAGTAAATCTTGGCCAAAAAGGAGGCAGAAAGCTGCTATAGAAAGGTCAGGCTATGATTAATATCCTTTGAGCGCAGCTCTGCACAGTCTTTCTCCCGAATAAGTTCTCTCTTGCCATTTCACCTAAAAGCTAGTATACCAGTAATATGCTGCCTACGCCCACCACCTGTTCTTCTGAAAGCCTGGAAGAGTAGCTCTAGGACAGGTAGCAACTCTGGGAGCTCATCTCCAGTTTCTGGAACTCTTTTGCTTGTAGTGCAACTGGAATTATGCATCTAGGTGGAAAGAGCGAGAGAAATTTAAAGCATGGTAATAAATGGAATGTGAAGTGAAAAGAAATGATGAAGGATTTGTCTGTGTCAGAGTAGGAGATGCTTCTTGAGGGTTTCTGTGCTTTTCTGTTGTTTGTACAGCACCCAGTAGTATTATGTTGTGGAACTACCTCTATGGGTCATGGTCAGAAGGACAGATGAGAAAGCTTGTGATCGTTCTCTTAAAGTTAGCGTAAAGTATTGTAGTATAATGTACATAAGGCAGACTTTATGTTTGAAAAAACTCAGATTGATAATAAAAACTGGTCGAGGCCTCAGTTCTCATAAGGTATTTCTGCATCTTCTGTCATGTCCTATAAAGTCAACTTTATCAGTTACACCTGCTGCTTTCTAGTTTGGAGTACTTCCCACACAGTAATCCATTATGCAGCTTTGAACTTCATTCCTCCAGCCCTGTGCCTGGCTGCTGCTTGGTAGCCACTGTTGAAGACTGCTGAGAAATCTCTGCTGTTTCTTTTCGTGCCAACTAAACTGAAGCCAGACAGTTTATATAACACTAGCAACTCCAGCGGCATGCCCTTTTCTCGGGAGAGATACAACTGAGGCACTGGACAAGCTGTGTAGGGAGGGCAAAGAGTTTTAAAATGGTAAAGAAAACCACCTTAGATGTTCCTTTTGTTTGATGAAGAGTATTTTTGAAGGAATGTGTCACTTTTTCTGGCCTGTTATACAATGCATGAAAAAGCATGATGATCCTGTGTGTGCTGCTGTCAGTTTATACAGGCTTTTGCTGAAATTACTTGTTTTGTTGGGGTACTAGAGGGTCAGATGGCAGCGTGCAGTTCTTTCCTCACTGCAGAGTTGTGTTCCTCAGTCAAAGGTGATATGCACAGCTGCTCTCCACAGACTTTGTGGTATTACTTTGAGGTCTCTTGGATAGATATTTATGTTACCACTCTCTCACTGAGAAGCAGAGGGAAGCCCCCACTACCTCCTCTGCCCTGCTGAAAGTTGTCCTCAGGACTCGGATAGCTGATGCACAACCCAGTCTTCAGAAAGACAGCACTATAACCTGTGAAAGTGAGATTGCATTTTGTAATGAATTTTTTGCCTTTTCTTTCTGCCTAACAGAAACATTTTGAAAACTGATATGCTTACAAATGCAGACGTCCCAGCTGTGCTCATTTTGAGGCAGATTAGTATAGCATACTAATATGTTTCATGGGAAGATTTAAGCAACCTGTTTTATTTGCTGTTCGTAGAGATAAAAATCATAGCATTGTCTTTAATGAAAAATAAAGCAAAGCAACACTCCAAGCTCATCCCACTGTCTGATTAAGCTGTTTATATCCTCTGGTAGGTTTCTGGACAATATCTTCGTGAACAGCCCATTTTGTACTGCAAATGAGAAGCAGAATGCATTTGTACACGTTTTGTATGCCTACATTTGAGGTAGTCATGCTGCATCCCCTGCAGGATCAATGGAAATAAATTGGTGCTATTAGACAAGGATTCCTCTGACCTTTTATGTCTTCTCATGAAGATGAGTTGAGTCATGCCCTAGAAATGACTATTTCTCTGTTGTTTACGTAGAGTGGGGCTGGGATGACTAGGTCAGAATAAATAAGATAACAGAATAGAATCATAGGATGGTTTGAGTTGGAAGGGACTTTTAAAGATCTTCTAGTCCAACATCCACCCTCACTCCCCTGCCTTGGGTCTGTGAATTTTTTGAAGATTTTTCACCCCTCTACAGAGATAAGTCATGTATGATATGATTATATACCTTTGGTGCACATGAAAACCAACTTTCTCTTTATTGAAACCTGAATCTAGTTGCTTTGCTAAATAAAATAGAAAGTTATTATCATGCATAGTGGATAATGAGGGTTACTGTACCATACTGTTGTTACAGAAAGGCAAACTAGCACTTATCTAACAGGCTTAAATAATGGAGAACTGGATTTTTTGCCTAACACACCCCACACGGACATTTTTTCTTTTGACACACGCAAGGCCCAGGGCTCTCTTCTCCCCAGTTCCAGAGTGCACTTCATTCGCTTGGTGAATGCTTTTCCAAATGGATCTTATAAATGCTAGTTCCCTCTTCTCTGACTCTGCAGCCTGGCTGCAGTTCCTCAGCAGTCTTCCTGCAGCCCTCTTACAACGCTCAGAAATAGGTTCATTTTTCTTCATTCATGAAGAAAGCAAAGTCAGTGATAGAACTTTATCAAGTGGACTAAATCTCAGATTGATAATCATGACCTTCTATGCAAAGTGAAATGATTGATGAAGGCAAAGAGTACTCTGGAGTACTCTGAATTCAGGCAGTTAGTGAAAAAATTTAAATTTGAATGCTTAAAACTAGTTTCAGTTGAAATTTTTGAAGAATTCTTATCCATTTCTGTGGAAGATACATGCTGATGATGAGCAACTTCTGATGGGGGGCGAGAGGGAGAGGGGCAATCAAGTGAACCTACTGATATTTTAGTCACTGGCTGAAGCTAAGAGAAACAGATACTCTTCTTTTTGTGAGAACATCTTGTTACATAATGAAAATAACCTTCTTGTTTTACCATGCATTTTGTCCTTTATGCTAGATAAAGCTTTCTGTAATAGTGCTGCCGTACAGACCACTGCCTTAGGGATCTTGCACACTCTTACACGTGATGGCCGCTGCCCAGTACATCTTCAAGTGCCAGTGAGCAGGAGAGAGGGCATTTAAAGATAAGGGAGATAGGTCACAACCGCATCATGGAGCAGCAGCTGCTGACCAATAACAGTGATGATAGCGGCTTTCAGGTGTCCTGGGTGGGCTGCATCAAAAGAAGTATGACTAGCAGGTCAAGGAAGGTGGTTCTCCCCCTCTACTCTGCTCTGATTAGATCTCACCTGAAGTACTGTGTTTAGTTTTGGAGTCCTCATTACAGGAAGGACATGGACCCATTAGAGTGAGTCCAGAGCAGGGCCCTGAAGATGATTAGGGAGCTGGAGCACCTCCCCTATGAGGAGAGGCTGAGAGAGTTGAGCTTGTTGAGCCCAAAAAAGAGAAGGCTGTGGGGAGACTTTAACGCTATTGTCAGTACTTAAAAGGAGCCTATAGAAAAGCTGGAAAGGGGCTCTTTATCAGAGAGTGCAGTGATAGGACAAAGGGTAATGGTTTTAAGATGAAGGAGGGGAAATTTGGATTAGATATTGGGAAGATATTTTTTTACTGTGAGGGTGGTGAGGCACTGGAACAGGTTGCCTGGAGAAGTAGCGGTTGCCCCATCCCTGGGGGGGCAAGGATGGATGAGGCTTTGAGCAACCTGATGTAGTGAAAGGTGTCCCTGTCCATGGCAGGGCGGGTTGGGGCTTGATAATCTTTAAGGCCCCTTCCAACCCAAAACGGTCTATGATTCTTTGATACATATAAGTTTAACTTCTAAAATCGCTGTGTTGATGGTTGTATGGATACACTGTAAGAAATGCTGGTGGTTAGAAAGAAGCGTTAGGAAACTTGCTGATGTTGTACTTGCTTGCTGTTTCTAAGAGAACTCAATATCAAGAAGTGATTTCTTGCTCCCAGATGCCATGGCTATTTTAAAGTGGGGAAAGGGTGCTACAAATTTTTGAAAAGAAACATTTGATAAACTTTCCTTAATTTGTCTTAGTTAAATTTTGTGACTGTGAGTCTTGGTTAAATTTGTAATTTATTCGGCTATCAAAGACATGCAAGGTATATATTAGAACTTGGTTTACAACTGTGTTTAAATTTGTCTGTTCTTGACCTCAGTTCACTGCTTTTCTTCCCATTTCAGCACAGAATATATAGATATACAGGGAATAATTTAAAACTATTAAGGTAAAATTCAGTTCTAAGTGAGTACTGCCTTCATACATACTGTGACTAAGCAATAACATTTAGATGACTCAAATCCTAAGTCATATTTTCATGGATGATCTAAAATTGCACATACATTTTTGCTTAACAATAGCAAAAGTATTTTTCCTTCCTTAATTCTTTGCTTTGGACCTGCTTGGTTTGTTTGATCTTTGCAAGCTGATGCATTATTTTTTTTTCTTATACTTACCTTGGGAGTTATCATTTTTTCTGGTAAAATGTTCAGTCAGGAAAGAAAACCATGTTTACTAAATGATGAGCAAAACAAAAGAAACAGGTTGCCACCCTGTTGTGTCATTGTTCCCACTTCTTGCTTGTAAGTATATTAGCTAAAGCAGTGCAGTATAGAGAAGATTATTTGATATTTGTTTATTCCAAGTCATGACCTAATGGGTTAAATTGTCTCAATTAATTGTTTTGTAGGATCTCTCGAATAGCACTTGTGTTTGCAAGTCAACGCCAGCCATCTCGTGTACTCTTTTCCTCTGTTTTTTTCTGTGCTTTCTCCTCCAATCACATACACATTGCCTTTCTCCCAGAGAAATGTGCTTGAAATGCAGCACAAGGTTATGGGGCAGCAAACAAGCGCTCTACTCTGTAGGGAGCTTTCCACGGGCAGTGATATTTGCCTGTCACATACAGTGTTTAACCAGACCATTTGAGAACTTGGGTGGTGAGCCTTAGGTTCTACAGCAAGGAAACAGAAAACACAATTTTTATTTATTTAAATGCTTTTTCATGTTCCTTAAAGATTTTTATAAGACTGAGAAACAAGCAGAAGGAGACCTACCTGTAGTAGGTGTATGATTTGATGAATTTTCAGACAGCAGTGCTAAGTTTAGTCTTAGCTCTCTTACGGCACAAGTCAGGCATGTTGATTTACTGCTTTCTTATACAGTAAGGTGGAATAATTTGTGGACTTCGTGAACTTTAACATTATTGTTTTAGTCTTTAAACACTTACGATTTTGGTTTTAAAATGTTATTACGTCAGTCTGAAAACTAGATCTAGCTCGAAGCCATAGGCTGTAGTTGGAGAGAATTCTACAGTCCTGTACGTATATGACAGCTTTGCCAAGACATCACCAGAAAGCTGGACGTGTGCCTGACCTAAATAATGAACTGCTTCCGAATCCATTGTTTTTGTTTAATGAATCAGTTCCTTACTACTATGAAGTCAAACACACTTCTACTACATGGCTTAGAGGGTTAGACTTAAAAAACCAGAGTTTCAGCCTTTCTCTCAGCTTATATGCAGTGATACAAATTTGCATGATGTAATGCTGTGCTTTTAATGTCTCTTCAGACAATGTTGCTGCCACTCATGTGACTCTTCCTTTATATATAATACATAGCCTATGAGTTTGTAAATCTTCTAGCTCTTCTATCTAAAATATCTTTGAAATCTGGTTTTAGGCACAAAATCCGTTTACATGCGACTTGTGTTGTAATGCTGGCTAGATCTCTCAGTCAATCTAATCCAAGTGCCACCAACCACAATCACAGTGGTCAAATCTGGTTTGGTTTTCTTTTCTAGCTGTTTGACTTCAGTCTCTGAGTCGCTGTTGCAAATGTATTGATTTTGTGCAATGAGCATTTCCTGGTGTTTCAGTACCTGCTGATACCTAGTTTGCTTACCTGGGTGTGTGCACTCTGCAAACACATCATTGAGAAGTGTAGCTGGTTTTTCTTGCTCCTGTGTATGGCATTCTGCAAGTGGTATGCTTTAGTTAAAACAGGAAGAGAGGTGAATTGGCCGTTACTCTCTCAACATAGTAAGCTTTATATTTGTTAACCGTTCTTCATATGACAAGAACCTTTTTACGTCTATCTGCCATTTTATTAGACTTAACGGAGGCAGCCCTTCCCTCCCTTCCCTTATCATAGGCTTGTGTGCGGCTGTGGGCCACGGAAAAGATGAAAGACAACATGGACCGTGTTTTGGTAGCTACCTTGTGATGCTGTCTTACTTTTGAGTTTTATTTTAGGCTCCAAGGTGAGTGAATTTGGGACACAGTACTGATGAGTTTTAAGCATTGCATGTATGAAATGTGCCTCTTTTCATTTGAGTGTCTAAGCTGGCTATGTTGGGTCCGGATTCAACATCTTGTGATACGTAGTGCCAGCACTGAGCTGGAAGGCAGCAACTGTGGCCTTCTCAAGAATGTCTCAGAGGCAGCAGCTCCATTGGTCCTGCTCAGTTTGAAATATTGCTATTGTGCCTTATGCGGCTCTGGTTCAGGCAGTGTTTGGTGCCTTTTTAAGAGACAAAATATCTCAGCATTTCATATGACAAAAGTCAATTACAGTCCACAACACCATGCTGCATTCAACTGTTGCTAAGAGTATTTTTACCAGTATAGAAATATTGTTAATGCCCGTCCCAGATACATCTGTACTAGTAAATGTATGGTGCAAAGAATTTCCTACCAGCAATAGGTGAATTCTCTGTCACTCAAGTAATGTGAGGTGATGCCGTGGCTTCCGTACCACTGCAGTCACCGCACATGGAAAATGCTGCTTCTGTTGCTGAGTCACTAAATGGTTCTATGTACTGGCTTCTGGCTAAGTAAACATAATGGCTTGGCAGTGGGAGTAATTTCTTGCATCAAGCAATTTCATAATAGCGCTATTGAAGAAAAGAGGATAATTCCTCTTCCTTTCTTTCAGCTCTGTCTCTTGGGGCCAGGATGCCTCTCCTCCTTCCAGAGGAGATGGGAGAGAGATGAAGGGAAAGCATTTTGGAGTGCAGATGAAGATTTGCAGGGTTTGGGAGGCTACGTATGGCAGTGAGTGTTCATCACACCCAGGGTAACGACAAATGTAGCTGATTGCAGTGGATTCACTGTACTGCCCATGGAACTGATCCCTTACGAAGATTCAGTTTTGGGGGTGTTATATTTCCAATTGTTGCAAGCAACTGTGCTAGTTAGCAAAAAAACACCTCCTGGCATCTTCTTCCGCTCTGTGATGCTTTTTCTCTTTTTCTCCTTTTTATTTTTTTTTAAACCAGACCAAACTAAAATGAAACAAAATACAAGCCTTAAGTGATTCTTTTGTCTTGGGAGAGTAAGGAAATGCTCTCTGAAGAGACATGGTAGCTACATACAGTGAATGAAAGTATACTGCAGGATGAACTGCACCTCTTTATTCAGTTCTAATGTTGCAAGAGCTTTCATGTGCTAACAAGTCTGTTATTTCTCACGCATCTTCCCTCACCGATTGTTTCAGAAAGGAAGATTCCATTAGAAATACCTTTCCGTGGAAATAAGAGATGTAGGAACACATGCAGATAGTCTAAATGTGCAGCTCTACTCCTTTTCATGAGGCAAGGTAAGCCAACAATATACAGGAGAGGCTCACTTAGATACTGTCTTGCCATTGTGTCACTTAATTCTTCTTCCTTTACCAGTTCCTTTGCAAGCCAGATGTTAGATTGGTGCATTACTCTGGCTTAGGAAAATAATGCTCTATCTACAAAGTGAGTGTAGGGTAGAACTAGCCCCATTCTATTAGAGGGCTTTGCATTTTTCAATGTGTCTTAATCCGCATTTTAGTGTTCCCCAAAGGTGCTCTTTTATGGATTCTTTGCTCAGTTTAGGTCACACCACAGGGCTGCTTAATAAAACATCAAAAGCCTATTAAAAGGATCATTGTCACTTTCTAAAAACTGACTGGCTTCTTTTGTTCTTAAATCCTAAATTGGTTCGTAATTCAGCTTTTGTCAGCTGATTTTGCTCTCCCTCTCTAAATACTCCATAATAAGTTAGTGAGAGGAGGAAGTCCAAATTTTCCTATTAACTCTTAATCTGAAATATGGGCATGGTTTCTAATTAAGACTTTTCTGCTTTAGACAGCACATAAGTGGTAGTTTGTTAAAAACAGTATCTCATTACTTTAATAAGTCTCCTTTTCCACACAGCAAGTGTTCCTGCTAGTTTTTTTTTTAATTTAACAGCTATAGGTATAGCAGAAATGCCCACCTCTTGCCACAAACAGTATGGGAGCTAAACCAGATGGTCTCCTTCTGTGAGGCACGGGATATTTTGGTACCTCTTGTACTGGCACATGTCAGAATTTGTCTAATAAGGCAAAAGTGAAACAGGATGTAGAGACTGGGGATTTTTTACTAGATCTGCTTCATGCAAGGTAAAAATACCTGCACTATGTTCAGGCCTAAAAGATACCCTTGTGTGAGTAAAATTATCTAAGAACTGGGAAATCTTGGCTTATGCGAGATTAACTGCTGCTAGCTGGCTTTGAGTAAAGAATATCAACTAGGCAGAGGTCATCAGTGAAATGTTTCAGAAGGAATCCTGCCTAAACCAATGTAACTTCTCTTGAGATATTTGCGGATGATTCAGCAGTGTCTGGTTGGGAAAAGTATTATTTTTGAGTAGAAATTTCATAGTGCAGGAGAATATTTGGAAAATGGGGTGAGTCTGAATCTTAATGTCAATTAGCTGGTGGGTATATATGTTGGATAGTTGACAGGCAGAAAAACTGGGCTATTTCAGCATTGGATATGTCACTGCAGCCCTGAGCAGAAAAGTTGTGTTACTGATGTTCTTGGTGGTGTGCTGGAAACTGTGCTCCCCCACCAAAATAATAAGGTAAATTTCAGGATGCTGTTTTTTAAGACTGTTAGTGGTGAGTTTTAGGTCTTGCTAAGATTGAATATAAATTCATTACACAGGCTGCCATCCCAGCTCTTGAGGAGATTATTTTTGCTAATTCACAAAGTATTTTAACGTACATAGAACTGGTTGAACACATAAGCAGGTAAAATTTTATTTTCTGACGGTTGCCAAATCCCACTGTTTCATGATAAAGGCAGTTAAAACCCACAGAGATTTTGTCATAAATGGGACTGAAGGATCTATTCCTAGGTATGTTCATTAAAAAATAGAAAGAATGTAACAAAACCAATTGTGAATAGGATAAAAATTCAGTTAATTATAGTCTTTTTGTAAGAACAGATTTTACTTCAAACATCTTTCTGTTAATGTGGGTAGCATGAACAGAATTTGGGTCTATCTGTTTGACAGACATTATAATACTTTGCATTATCCTCTATATTACTAACTCTAATGTAGCTTCTCTTCTCTTTACAAGAAAGACTATAATAATTTATCTTCAAGGTTCACATAGTTCACCCAGAAGGTCAGCTGTCAGCAAGATATATCAGGATTTTGTTTACTAGACGGCTGTTCAGTGAGTCTGCTCGGCTGTTTCTAAGCCAATCTCATGTGGCATAAGAGGCAGTGGTAACTCGGAGATCAGTTGCTATGTCAGGTTGTATGTGCGGGTAGCAAGAATGAATCTTCCATTCTCTCCTTCACTAACTTTTCCTTGTGTGCTTCCACTCTCTGTGCCTTCAAATCTCTTATCACCACTTATGGTGGCAGACCCTACATCCATCCTCTTTTCCACTCATTTCTGAACATAGCCAGGGGTTGCTGTGGCTGCCTGTTGATCTGTGGCTTAGAAGGATCTCCACTCATGTGGGATATAAATCCTGCCTGCTTTCTACCTGTAGGCATTGCCTCCACTGCCAGTGGTGCATGCTCTGTGGTTTAGGATTTCCTCACTGGTGAAAGATGTAAGAAACTTAATGGAATAATCTTTCAGCTGATTTACATCTGTCCCAGGAGAGCGTAGCACTTTCTTAAATTTTAAGTTCATCTAATTTGACAGTTTGTGATCTCATCACCCTTACCAGTACTTAGTTCTGCTCTCTAGTCTGCATATTCGACCCTATGCTCCAGGTGGCAAATGAAATAACTGGATTCCCTATTATGGGACATAACCCTAGTAATTTTGGATTTTTTGTGTTTCCCTGTGTTGAGACAAAAATCTTCTAGAATATCCAAGGAAAGAAGATATGCTTAGGCAAAGGGAATTTTTGTGGCTTTTGAATATTCCAATGGGAGTGCTTTTTAGGCTTAAAAGAAAAAAGCTCAGAAAATAGTGCCAAATGTTGTTAATATTTTGAAGTGTTTTTTCTGTTCCCTGAATTCCAAATACCAGAAACAGCTTGCAAGAAGGAGTGTTCTTGTCAGCCTGCTTGTTGTACTGCTGCACTACTTTTCTATAAGAACACTAGTTACCAAACTGTTGAAACCTAGGGAAGACAGGTCTGCTTTAAAAAAAACCACAAAACAACAAACCAAACCTGCTTAAAAGCTATTTTATTTCTTCCGGCATGCGTAATATAAAATAAATCTGCATTGTCTTATAGCACATGTGCATCTATGTATGCACATATGTCTTGCCTACAGGAAGGATGAGGAGAGGCCCTTTGTCAGGGACTGTAGTGATAGGATGAGGGGTAATAGTTTTAAGCTGAAAGAGGGGAGATTTACAGTAGATACTAGGAAGAAATTGTTCACTGTCAGGGTGGTGAGCACTGGAGCAGATTGCCCAGAGAAGTCATGGATGCCTCATCCCTGTAGGTGTTCAAGGTCAGGCTGGATGAGTCTATGAACAATCTGATGTAGTAGGAGTTGTCCCTGCCCATTGCATGGGGTTTGGAACCTGATAATCTTTAAGGTCCCTTCCAACCCAAACTATTCTATGATTCTGTGTATTTGAACTTAGCTATGAAGATGTGGATGGGTTTTTTTGTGTAAGAATGGATTTCTGGTTTTGTATACTGCATATAATGTGTGTATGCTTCAAAGTACAATGTGTGTTTGTCAGATAACTTAATTTTTTTTAAGGAAAAATGTCTTGGAGGTAATGCCGTGTTTCAATATGAAACTTTGGTACTTACGGGACTGTAAGGGCTGGATGTTCCAAGCAGCTAACTACAAGTTCTAGACACTTTCCAAGTAGCTTCCTTGGGACTATGCCCAGACAGGGTCAAGTTCAGAGCTCCAGTATGGAGTGTCTCTTCTGCTTTCATTTAGAAGTTGTTTTCTGATTAGAAGTGACCAAATACAAAAGGGAGGGTTACTTTTTTCTTACTTCTGGCTGATTTCATGTTAATAAGCCAAGTTAATAAGTTCTTGCTGTATTTCCTGGAGGGGAAGGGGCATTTCTAGAACATGTAATCCTAAATTAAATGTCTACAGCAATTGGATAAATCACTCCTTCAGCGTTCCTGCTTCTCGAAATTGACTGTGAAGCGAGTGTAATGGATGACTTGCTGAGCTGCAGGTGCATGGCTTGTTTTCAGTTGTCTTACCTTTAGTACTGTCCTCTGAAGCCCTTCTGCTTGTTAATTTTTACTTTTCCCTTAAAGTAATCTACGGGAAATGAGAAGAAGCATTCCTCTTTTCCAGTCTATGCTTATTACTGTTAGGATAGAAGTTACAAGGTGAATATAATTTAAAAAATATATTGCAGTAGGAAGATAATTGCAAAGCCTTGGTGCAAGCATAATAATAAATAAGCAGCACATAGAAAGCATAATGTGTAAGTAGCCCCTGAGATAACCTTATAGTCTGCAAGCCATTCTTTGGTGGCTTTCAAACTATTATGAAACAAAGCCTTTCTCAAATCAGACTGTGATGCTAGCATCAAAATCACCTATGTTTGTTTGTTTTGAATTTCAGGTAGTTCGAAATAAATACACCCAGCTATTTTGTGGATCCAAACTACATTTATGCCTGGAAGCTGATTCACAAGCGGTTGCTTGTGAGTGCAGTTTGAAGGCCTGCAGCGTGCCTGTGAGAGCTGGCCAGGACACGAGAGCATTCAGTAACCAGGAATATGACTGACTTTCCTGACGAAGACACAAAGAAGCAACCTTTATTTCTTGCATAGCTGGAAGGCAGAGCACTGCGATCTTGGCACCTGGTTAACTGAAAGAAGTATTTTTCAAAATACCTCTTGACTGTGTGGATCTTGTAACTCTGACACAAACGTGCCTTTGGACTTGTGCAAATAAATCATTGGAAGATTTGATTGGGCAAAACAGTCATTGGAAGAGTGGCTGCTGAAGAATCATGACAAAGCACTTGGAGATCATCAATTTGTCATTTTTGTTGGAACATGAGAAGGAAACAATATTAGGAGTGCTGAAGAGAGATGAGTATCTGAAAAAAGTTGAAGATAAAAGGATAAGGTAACACTTTTTATTACTTTTCTTAAAAATATGGCCCATTTTATAGAATATTCTGTGATGCCTAGTGAAGATTTTCTAGAGGTGTCACGACAAGGATGAGTGTTGGAAAGCGAAGCAGTTGAACAGAAGTTGAAGTGTGTTAAAAAGAAAATTGCTTGCTAGTCTGGTCTTCTGTAAACAAAAGATTGTACCCCTTTCTTCAAAGCAAAAGGGTGAGAAAGATGAGTGCAAAAATACACAGCAGTGGTTTTTATATTTCAGATTCTGTATGTTTTGCCCAGTTTGGCTGAATTTATCCCCTGTGAATGGAAGGCTTTATTAAAGCTCTTGAACTTTCATCTTCTAAGAGGAGCTGTATGCCTTGTACCTTCAGAGCTGCCTGTGGAAAAGGAAATTTGGAAAGTGTCACAGGTGGAGAAAATATGGCTCTGCCTCTATGCAGAAGTCCATGTAACATGGGGCAAATGCAAGAGAGTGACCCTTTTCGTTCTGCTGCAGTACTTACAGAACAGGGAGGAGGAGGGACATTTCATATTTGGGTGATCAGGCCCAGTCAACACGGGTTCATGAAAGGCAGGCAGGTCCTGCCAAACTAACCTGAGTGCCTTCTTTGACAAGGGCACCCACTTACTGGATGAGGGAAAGGCTGTGGATGTAGTCTTCTTGGAATTCAGTTAAGTCTTTGATAGTTTCTCACAACATTCTGCTTAGGAAACTGTCAGCCTCTGGCCTGGACAGGCGCACACTCTCCTGGGTGGAAAACTGGTTGGATGGCCGGGCCCAGAGAGTGGTGGGAAATGGTGTGAAATCCAGCTGGAGGCCAGTGACAAGTGGGGTTCCCCAGGGCTCAGTGCTGGGTCCAGCCCTGTTCAATGTCTTTATCAATCACCTGGATGAAGGCATCGAGTGCACCCTTAGCAAGTTTGCGGACGACACTAAGCTGGGTGGAAGTGTTGATCTGCTGGAGGGTAGGGAGGCTCTGCAAAGGGATCTGAACAGGCTGGACCACTGGGCAGAGTCCAATGGCATGAGGTTTAACAAGGCCAAATGCCGGGTCCTGTACTTGGGGCACAACAACCCTATGCAGTGCTACAGACTAGGAGAAGCCTGGCTGGAAAGCTGCCTGGAGGAGAGGAACCTGGGGGTGTTGGTTGACAGCGACTGAACATGAGCCAGCAGTGTGCCCAGGTGGCCAAGAAGGCCAATGGCATCTTGGCTTGTATCAGAAACAGCGTGACCAGCAGGTCCAGGGAGGTTATTCTCCCTCTGTACTCGGCACTGGTGAGACCGCTCCTCGAATCCTGTGTTCAGTTCTGGGCCTCTCACCACAAGAAGGATGTTGAGGCTCTGGAGTGAGTCCAGAGAAGGGCAACAAAGCTGGTGAGGGGGCTGGAGCACAGGACTTATGAGGAACGGCTGAGAGAGCTGGGGTGGTTTAGCCTGGAGAAGAGGAGGCTGAGGGGAGACCTCATTGCTCTCTTTAACTACCTGAAAGGAGGTTGTAGAGAGGAGGGTGCTGGCCTCTTCTCCCAAGTGACAGGGGACAGGACAAGGGGGGAATGGCCTCAAGCTGTACCAGGGGAGGTTCAGACTGGATATCAGGAAAAAATATTTCACAGAAAAGTTCATTTGGCCCTGGCAGAGGTTGCCCAGGAAGGTGGTTGAGTTACCATCCCTGGAACTGTTTAAAAGACGGGTAGACGAGGTGCTCAGGGTCATGGTTTAGTGGCAGATAGGAATGTTTGGACTGGATAATCCAAGAGGTCTTTTCTAACTTGGTGATTCTATGATATTTCAAATTAATTAGATTTAGTAATAAATAATTAAAACTGAAAATCTTGGATATGGATCTCAAAAGTCCTGATGAGACAAATACAGACTCACATATTTGAGTCCATGTGTTTTTTCCAAGAAAAAAGTGTAAAAATTAGGGTTCAGAAAAAAGTGTCTAGAAGCAGGCTGAGAGTCAGCTGGTTTAGATTACTCCAGTTCAGTTAGTTCAGCTAAGTGTCAGTTCTGCAAATGATCATATGCTTTTCCTGTATGTTGTTGTTCCTGCTGTCTCTCACTTCTCCTTGCTGCCCTTTTAAACTTTTATACAGTTCTGAGATACAAGCCTGTTGTGATTGTATGCAGCACCGTTGTTACTGAAGCTGCTGAGTGCAATGGATAACAAAGGGAAGATTTCCAACCTTTGCTAGTTTCTGTGTATTCCAAGATCAGGCTGCACTGT
Source organism: Phaenicophaeus curvirostris (assembly GCF_032191515.1). Taxonomy (NCBI): domain Eukaryota; kingdom Metazoa; phylum Chordata; class Aves; order Cuculiformes; family Cuculidae; genus Phaenicophaeus; species Phaenicophaeus curvirostris. Next base: position 120,927,892 of record NC_091392.1, on the reverse strand, counting down.
TCTTCCCTTTGATTTGCTAAAAAGCATTTTAGACATGGTGCATTGCAGAGATGCATTTTCAGCACCTTATGAAGCTTCTTTGGTATCAAACTATTGTTGGGAAATCCACGCAGAGTTAGTCACTGGTTTTGGAAGTCTTTCTACCTTGAGAGAACCAAGTCTAAATGCAATGTCCCTGTTGGTATGTAGCCCATTTAACTGAAGAAACATAGTGGCTCATCTAAATAGAGTAGACTAAAACCGCTTGCTGCTTCTGCTGCAAGACTGGAAGAAAAGGTGTTTGTCTGTGGTGGCGTGGGCAAATTAATAGCTTTATCTCCATGATCTGTCAGATGAAGAAAACAGAACACAAGAAAACAGATGGAGCACTGTTTGTTCCAGGCATCGTGGTCTATTACGTGATAGGATAAGCAATTCAAAGTAGGTGTTTCAGTTTTCTGAAGTGGCGGCCTTGGAAATGTGTGACATGCCAGTAGTCGTCTGTGAAAGGTGTTGGTATGAAGTGCAGCAGGTTATCAGGTCACTAGCTTCGCAAACATCCAGAAGCTTTCTTTTCTAATACTGTCACTTCCCATTCTCAAGCAGAATGTTGAAACTCCTGAAGTTTTGTGGGTTGGTTGCTTTGTTTGGGTTGAGGGTTTTGTTGAGTTTGGTTTTTTTAATTATTTTTTAATACAGTGTCTTAAACTCCTCATTTTTCTGCTTTATTTTGGCTTTCATCATCTCTGTTTTGGTACAAATGCAAACAGCACCCTAAGGAAACACTAAAAATGAAGTTAATCTGAAATACAATGCTAATGAGGATCTCTAAGATTCAGTGTGATGCATACTTCTAGCACCTGTGTGCAAACAAATTGGTATCAAATTTGGAGTACACTTGGAGAATTGTTACTAGACCATACTGTACCTGATAATGGTGGAATGTAGTTGATAAAAGACTTCAAAGTCTTTCTAGACTACAATCTAGAAAAAACTGGGTGGATAACTGCTTCCTAAGAGACTTCACAATTTTTCTTTCTGAATACAGCTTTGTAAGTATATCTTCAATCATGGTTTGTAAGTATACTTCAGAGGAACATTTGTTGTCTTTGGAATTCCAGCTGGTGCAATCAGTTATTTATTTTTATTGAAGTACTTTGCAGAAGAACAAGTCACTTTGTATTTATTTTCAAGGCATATCTTTCATTCTAGCAAGATGCTTACTTGTACGTTTTACTGAAGATTTTTTTTATTAATCTGTTCCACTCTTTCTGAATCTATCTGGATAATGTTTTTTCTGCAGCAATTAGTCTTCAGAAGCCATCCTAACTTGAAAGGGTCTTTCTATTCAACATAAAAGCAATAGTATGTGTAGGAGGATGTCCTAATAATTAAATTGTTAAGGGTTATATTCACTATGACTGCTTGTACTTGTGTTCTGGAGTGCACATGGATGTTTCTGTATTTTTGTTTGATGTACAAATATTTCACCTATGTGCAAGAGAAACAGAAGACAAGTACTTTTTCTGTGGTCTAGTTTTGATAACTTTAGGTGTGCATCTGTGTTACTGGAAATTTTCTTTGAATATTGACTTAAAGTTGTTAGTAGACTACTTGTGTAAATAACTTGCAGTGTTCTAAACATTTATCTACAATCCTTTTGTCATCAGTTGAATGACCATTGCGATTGTTTTCAAATGCTAAGATTATGTGAGTGCGATCATTAAATCACATAGAACTAAATCACATAGAACTAAAGTAGCTAAAAATAGCGAACTTGACCATATCGAGGGTGAAAAAGTAGGTTTTTCTTTAACCAGATAATGCTAGTGAAGACGTTCCAAATTGAATGTTTTTGTCTGAAACATCAGTCTTTTTCCTTCTTTCCCCATCCTTTAACTGTTTTTAAATAGTTTTGTTCTTTTAAGACCCTTTTCATGAAAACCCACATCACATTTAATCTGTAGTGTTACAAGTCATGAAATAAATACTAAATCAAAAAAATGTATTTGCTGAAACGGGTGTGTACTGTGTACTAGGTGTGTTTGATTTAATTGTTGTTGATTTCTGTTCCAACAGCAGCCCCACTGCATCCTCCCCAGCTATGGTGTTACACAAAGAGCTGAGTCTGATGATCATAGCACTTTGCATTTGGAGCTAGCTCTTCATCTCAGTATTATTATGCTACCACAGAGCAAATGTGCGTGACACCCTTAACTGCTAATGCACATTGCTTGTTTACATTGACTATTTTCCTGGACAGCATTTAAAATGCAATGGTTCTTTCAATTTTTTATGAAGCAAAGCTGTGAAAATCATGTTTTTAGAAGAGGAGATACAATCATGATAATTGCTGAACTGAAAAAAAACAAAGAAGGAAGCATGACAATTTCTTCCAAGGATAAGGCTTTACTGGGTTAATTCTTGAATCATTCCCTCAGCATTTAGGTTGCCAGAAGCTGCCTAAGAATTGCACTGGTCCCAGATCTATATTGACAAGGAAAGCTGGCATTCCTGTTTTTTCAGTTAACAAAAATAGCATCTTCTTATGGGTCTGAAGAGATCCACAGAAGCAATTTAGGATATTAACTTAATTATAATATAGGAGAAACTGTTAGCATGGATACCACCATGTAGTAACTACAGGCAAGTATTTAGAAAAAAAAAAAGTTTGAGTCACTGGAATAGGAATCCACTTATCTGCTGAGTATATATTTGGACCTGTTTATAAACCTAAAATTATTGGGAGACAGTATATAGCTTTTGCAAAACTGTCTATAAATATTTGAAGGGAAGAGTCCTTATGTTAAAGCATATCGTTCATCCATACAGGTATGGGGAGTTAGCAGGTTGCTTGTCTGGCAGCTGTGTTATTTGTCAAGTGAATTTAACATATTGTTACTCTTTGAACCAAAGACTTTCCATCTAAAGTAGTTGTTATTGCCAGTACTGTAAGGGTAGAGATGTCTGGTTTGCTCTCAAGTGTTCTTTGAGAATGAAGATGCAGTGATATAAAAATTATGATGGTGAATAATTCTCATACTTCGCATAAAATTCATTTTATCAAAGACAAGTAAGAAACTAACAAGCAATTTGCTTTTTTTTTTTTTAAAAAAAAATCTTGGTAACAGTTTGTAGTTAGAAGGGTAAAAGAGTTACTCAGAAAAAGGTTCCTCTATGCAAGTTTGTCATCGGTATAGTATCCAATATAATTTAATTCCCATGCTTCCTTTCCTTCTGTTCACTGGGCTCCATTCTGCCATTCATTCTGCTGATTCTCTCTTCCTTTTGAAATTCATTATTTGCCTTTCCCTGTTTCCTTTCATTGTCACAAATATACCTCCATATTCAGATATTCTTAAGACGGATTTTACCAGACCTGTTACATAAACAAAATATGAAAATCTATGTTTACAACACAAAGAGATCTCAATGGAAGTTGGTAACAAACCTTCCTTTTATGAATTGTCAATAATATTTGCTGTTACATTCCACATATGTCTGGCAGTGGAGGAAATCTGTCTGAATTTGAAGGAAGGTACCGGGAATCAGCCTGGAGAGGAAAACTACCTTTCTCCCTCAACCTCCAGAAGTGTGTTGAAACCAGTTCCTGTGCAGAAAAGTTCTCTAGTATTTAAGATATCAGCTGCACAGCTTCAGAAGGAGGATGTGTCAACTCATCTGTGCAGGAAATAACTTTCTTAAGAACAGGTGCAAGACGAATTTCATGTATTTAAACTTTTTTCCTGCTGAAGTCTTTAATTACAGTTGGTTTCCACTGTAATTTTTTATGACTATTTGAATTCTGTAAATTTAGAATGGCAAGATAAAATTAAGAATACTTGGATTCTGCTACTCTACATCTTAAGATGAAAAAGGGTCTTGAAATGAAGAAGGAAGATGCAGAAGAATTTTGAAAATCAAAATGAGAAATCATGTGTGCAGTTGCATTGAGCAGTGTTTTTTTACAAAACCAGAGGTGATGAGGTAAAAAATTCTACAAATTATAAAGTTTTCCAAAATCCTACTGAAAAAAATAATCATCTGACTCAAAGAAAGTGGGATATGCTTACGGAGTTAGAGGAAATGATGGTGTTGATTTAAGTGAATGGTTTAAGCGGTGAGTGTATTGCCTCTTGCAGCAGCATAGCTCTTTAACTTCTCTGTATCTGGTGAATAAATGTTCTCTAGGGTAAAGCGTACTATTAAGAAAAAAAAATATATATCTGTTAAGACTTCTCATTGCTTTTTCCTTATTGTGGATAATAAAGGTTTGAGAATATTCCATCTCTGGAGGCCACATTTGTGAGGGAAAGAGTGCCTTTGATTGCCTTGTGACTTTTAGTGTCAGTAGGGAAGAGTTGGACTCTTTTTATGGCCATTTTTTTGCCTCTTCCAAGTGTGCAACTGCACTAAGAGCTATAACCCTTGGTTTGGGTTTTGTGTAATTGCAGTCCTCGCAGCCTGTGCTATTTTTCTTCATCTTTTCAAGGCATCAGGGTCTCATATTTACTTGTTAGATGGACTTAATCTAGGATCAAAGTAATTTCTCAAATTGTATTGTTTTAGTCTTGTTGTTTCTTGCCTTGATATTTTATATGTACTTTTTAGGTCCCATTTGGAAAGGCTTGGATTAAGTCGTTCAGTGTTACCTGGAATAGTAGTTACAATAGAACTCTTCTCCAATGCACCTACTATGTTTTTCCAGATAGTAGATGGATCTTAATCTAAATTCACAATTAGAGGAATGGTTAAATATTTTGCTATCCTTGGCAGTAACATTTTTCTTTTAATAGTTATGTTCTATCAAACAGCTGTTATAGTAGATAATTTAGAGGCTATGGTGTGTGATAGGTTTCTTTAGCATCTGATTGTATTGGGGGATTGCTGAGTTTGTTTTCTCTTTCATATTAGTAGGAGAAGATTGATAAAGGTTAATTCTCGTTTGAGACTAAGAATATCTAACTGTGATTAGATTTCTTTAAAATTAAGGACACTTAAAATGTCTGAACTGCAAAAGGAAATAGGGTGTTCATAATACAGCTGATTCCTGTCTTTGGGGATACAGAGTAGTGGTTGGTCAGTCCAGCTAAGCGATGCACTTGTTTTCCTTTTGCTATATTGTGTATGAAGTACAGCTACACTGTGGCTATTTGGAGGCTGTTACAGCAATGGATTTCTTCAGATGACTCTTCTACCTTCTGCTACTTTACCTGTCCCTTGAGACATTTCATTCTTTGTTTTCTTAAGATCTGAAAATATTTGATACAGTCAATCAATAGTTCAATTCAGCAAATAGTATGAAGAATCCTGAAAGAAAGTTCGTACCTAGTATATCTGTCCATGCATTGTTTGGCTGCTTTCTTATTTTTTCTATTTTATTTATTTCATAAAGTGAGTAGAGATGCTATGAGTTGATTTACTTTTTCTTGGTTCCCTGAAAGTCATCAAAAGCAGCTCTGTAGTAAAAAACCCAAGAAAACAAACACTTTTCAGAATTCATGCCACTAGCAGATCAGCTATAATCTGACAAGAACGTGAGATTTCATATTGCATAAGCTGTGGAAAACACTGTTGCAAGCCTCACAACTGGGTAGTAGGTATAATGCCTTTTTAATGCCAAAAGAGTATCAATAAGGTTTCCAAAGTGTTAACCTCCATGCAAGCTTGTGTTTAAAAATACACTCTTTATTGTTTTGGGCTGATCGTGATTTCCTTGTTCTAAATTGGAACTATTTAAAACACAGACTTTGTGCCCAGTGATGCTTCTAATTAAGCACAGAAGGGCCTGGCAATTGCAGGGGGTAGGGAGAAGGCTGGAATGGAAGGAGTTCAGTGAAGGTTTTTTTCAACATTAGACGCATGGGTGCATTTTATAGGACATACTGGTAATTGTCAAACAGTTGGCGTTATACTGCCTGTGGAGTTCCTGAAATGCAATAGGTCACTGTTGGTTTTATTTTTTTAAGTAAAAATGAGCCAGAGAAACAAGTACAAAATTGAAAGCACCCTCCCCATAAGCCCTTGCTTCTTCCCAGGCTCAAATTCACGCCTTTGTTCCCGACTCTTATCTCCTCCCCTGCCTCAGATGGGGCAGAGGGATGGGCAGTGAGGGTTGCAGTCAGATCATAATGCTTTTTCTCTGCCACCCATTCCTTCTCACACTTCTCCCTTGTTCCAGCATAGGTACTTCCCACGGGGGTATAGTCCTTCAGGAACAAAGTGCTGCAGTGTGGGTTCTCCAAGGGATGCAGTTCTTGCAAGGAGCCTGCTCCAGCAAGGAGCTTCCACGTGTCGCATCTTCCTTCAGAGCATACTTAGCTGCTCCAGCGTGGGGTCCTCCATGGGCTGCAGGTTGGATATCTGCTCCACTGTTGTCCTCCAGGGGCCTCAGGGAGACAATCTGCTTCACAATAAATCCTCTCTGCAAGCTGTAGGGGAATCTCTGCTGTGGTAGAGAGGAGCAAAGAGAGAAGCACCTCTTTTTTCCTCATTCTTTACAGACTTAGTGTCTGCAGAGCTGTTTCAAATTTTCCTTGCTCCTGTCTCTTAACAGCTACTGTGCAGCATTTCCCCCCCTTTCTTAAATACCGCATCACTGAAGAGCTAACAGTACTGTTTGATGGGCTTAGCTTTGGCCAGTGGTGGATTTGTTTTGGAGACAGCTGGAACTGACTCTGCGTGCAAAGGCACAGCCCCTGTTTTCATCTCTCAGTGGCCACTCCTGAAGACCCTCAACTGCCAAAACCTTGCTGTGTAAAACTAGTACAGATGCAGAGAGAATTGTGTGAGGAAGCTGAGTAACACTGAATCTGTTAGGTTTTGCTTGTTGTACTTGGACACAAACCATAGCTGTCAACTCTGTAACAGTAAGTTAGAAGAATTGTTTGAGCTGACCTGTGTGAAGTGAGTAGGAAGACTGGGGTGGCTGAGATGCTGAAGAGGACACATGGAAGCAAGGAGCAGCCCCAGGACTCTGGCTGGACAGTGTGTCCTTGTCTGCTGTCAGCTCACGAGGGGAAGGTAGAACAGAAATTGGTGGGTACAGCTGAAAGTGGTGATCCAGGTGATAGGTACAAACTGGACCTGCCTTTCCTCTTCTTTTTCTTCCTGCATTTTCCATGCTTGAAAGTCTCCTAGCAGCAGCGTTCCAGATTGCAGCTCTTAGCACTGTTCCCTGGTTGGACACAGTGCAGACACAAGTAGATGATTTCTGCAAGCTCTAGGAAGAAAAAAAGTAGATGAGGGACAGGAGCACTGAGTACTGGCCAGATTAAGAATTTCTGGTGAAGAAGGACACTTGGCTGTGACAGGCAGGGCTTTGGGAATGAACGTGGAAAGTGCCGCAATACTTCTCAATGTGTGAAAGAATGATCCAATCTTAAATTTCCCTGAGATCAGTGGGTACTACAAATGGCTGTACTAAAATAAAAGGGCCATGTAGTACAGTATTTTATCTTGGACAAATTCATGTTGCTGAGAAGGGAGACAATAAATCATAAATCAGTTTTTGAATGTTGTTTGATATTTAATGAAATTGAAGGTAGATTTTGTGATGGGAGTCTGTTACAGACCACCCAGCCAAGGAGAAGCAGCTGATGAGCTCTTCTATAAACAGCCGGGGTTAATCTCTAGATCAATGCCTCTCGTTCTTGTGGGAGACTTCAATCTTCCTGATATCTGCTGGAAGTACAATAGAGCAGAAAGGAAGCAGTCTAGGAGGTTCCTGGAGTGTGTGGAAGACAACTTCCTTGCCCAGATGGTGAATGAACCAACAAGGGAGGGTGCCCTCCTGGACCTGCTGTTTGTGAACAGAGAAGGCCTTGTGGGGGATGTGGCAGTAGGTGGACACCTAGGACAAAGCGACCATGAGATGATAGGGTTTTCTGTTCTAGGTGAGGTGAAGAGGGTGGTTAGTAGGACAGTAGCATTAAATTTCCAGAGGGCAGACTTTGAACTCTTCAGAAGGCTGGTTGGCAAAGTCTCATGGGAGACAGTACTTAAGGGCAAGGGAGCCCATGAGGGCTGCGGACCTCTTCAAAAAGGAAATCCTAGCAGCTCAGGAGAAAGCCATCCCCATGTTCCGGAAAAAAAGCCGTCAGGGGAGAAAGTCAGCTTGGTTGAACAGAGAGATCTTGAGTGATATCAAGAAGAAGAGAAATGTTTATGGGCTCTGGAAGAGGGGACAGGCCTCTTGGGTGGACTACAGGAGGGAAGTGAGATTGTGTAGAGAGAAAATCAGAAGGGCTAAGGCTCAGCTAGAGATCAGATTGGCAAAGTCTGTGAAAGACAACAAAAAATCCTTCTATAAATATATAAATAATGAAAGGAGGACTAGGGAGACCATACAGTCCCTATTGGACGCAGAAGGAACAACAGTGACAGGGGATGAGGAAAAGGCTGAGGTACTTAATGCCTTCTTTGCCTCAGTCTTTAGTTGTAAGGAGGGTCGTTCTGTCTGTGTACAAACCCAGGAGCTAGAGATGCAAAATGAGGCTCCCATGATCCAAGCGGAGGTGGTCAGAGCCTTGATAACCCGACTAGACACCCACAAGTCTATGGGGCCGGTTGGGATTCACCCAAGGGTATTGAAGGAGCTGGCGGATGTGCTGGCCAAACCCCTTTCCATCATCTTCCAACAGTCCTGGAAGACTGAGGAAGTTCCACTGGACTGGAGGCTGGCTGATGTTGTGCCCATCTACAGGAAGGGTCGCAGGGAGGATCCAGGGAACTACAGGCCTGTCAGTCTGACCTCAGTGCCAGGGAAAGTCATGGAACAGGCGATCTTGTGTGCTATCATGAAGCACATGCAAGAGAACCGGGTGATCAGGCCCAGTCAACACGGGTTCACAAAAGGCAGGTCTTGCCAAACTAACCTGACCACCTTCTATGACAAAGTGACTCGGCTGCTGGATGATGGAAAGGCTGTAGATGTGGTCTTCCTGGACTTCAGTAAAGCCTTTGACACAGTTTCTCACAGCATTCTGCTTCGGAAACTGTCAGCCTCGGCCCTGGACAGGCGCGCACTCTCCTGCGTGGAAAACTGGTTGGATGGCCGGGCCCAGAGAATGGTGGGAAATGGTGTGAAATCCAGCTGGAGGCCAGTGACAAGTGGGGTTCCCCAGGGCTCAGTGCTGGGTCCAGCCCTGTTCAATGTCTTCATCAATGATCTGGATGAAGGCATCGAGTGCACCCTTAGCAAGTTTGCGGACAACACTAAGCTGGGTGGAAGTGTTGATCTGCTGGAGGGTAGGGAGGCTCTGCAAAGGGATCTGAACAGGCTGGACAACTGGGCAGAGACCAATGGCATGAGGTTTAACAAGGCCAAAAGCCGGGTCCTGCACTTGGGGCACAACAACCCTATGCAGTGCTATAGACTAGGAGAAGTCTGTCTAGAAAGCTGCCTGGAGGAGAGGGACCTGGGGGTGTTGGTTGGCAGCTGACTGAATATGAGCCAGCAGTGTGCCCAGGTGGCCAAGAAGGCCAATGGCATCTTGGCTTGTATCAGAAACGGTGTGACCAGCAGGCCCAGGGAGGTTATTCTCCCTCTGTACTCGGCACTGGTGAGACCGCTCCTCGAATACTGTGTTCAGTTCTGGGCCCCTCACCACAAGAAGGATGTTGAGGCTCTGGAGCAAGTCCAGAGAAGAGCAACAAAGCTGGTGAAGGGGCTGGAGATCAGGCCTTATGAGGAATGGCTGAGAGAGCTGGGGTTGTTTAGCCTGGAGAAGAGGAGGCTGAGGGGAGACCTGATTGCTCTCTATAACTACCTGAAAGGAGGTTGTAGAGAGGAGGGTGCCGGCTTCTTCTCCCAAGTGACAGGGGACAGGACAAGGAGGGAATGGCCTCAAGCTCCACCAGGGGAGGTTTAGGCTGGACATTAGGAAAAAATTTTCACAGAAAGGGTCATTTGGCCCTGGCAGAGGCTGCCCAGGGAGGTGGTTGACTTGCCTTCCCTGGAGGTGTTTAAGACACGGGTGGATGAGGTGCTGAGGGGCGTGGTTTAGTGTTTGATAAGAATGGTTGGACTCGAGGATCCGGTGGGTCTCTTCCAACCTGCTGATTCTGTGATTCTATGATTCTATGAAATGAAAGTGACCATAACTTCAATGGTAATTTGAAACCTTCACAAGTACTGAAAGGTGTATTTGTTATTCATGGAATCACTAGGTTGGAAAAGACCTCTTAGATCTTTGAGTCCAACCATTCCTCTCTGCCACTAAACCGTGTCCCTGAGCATCTTGTCTATCTGTCCTTTAAGTACCTCCAGGGATGGTGACTCAACCACCTACCTGGGCAGTCAACTTGCAGTTTCTGTAGTGCAGGTCACCCATCTGCATTTAGTACTGGCTGATTGACAGACAAAGAAAAAGGACATGGACCTGTGACTAAGTGTAACTCAGCAGGCGGCAGGTAGAGGTAAGATCCAGTCAGTAAGCTGCAAGAGCAATTAGCCAAGTACCAAGAAAACTCATGAAGCATGGGCAGACTTTTGAATGCTATGCCATGAAAGAAGGGCTCTTTGGATTAAATGAGGGAGTAAGAGGGTCCAAACCACAATGAAGTAATTTTTGGCTAGAATTTAGCAGAAGAAAATGCTTGACAGGATTTCTAGTCACTTCCTGGAGGGACTGGCCATGTTCTTTTTCAAAAGCTGTCAGAGGTTGAGCATCTGCAGGCCAGGTAGCTGCAGAGCAGTTGTTCATGGGATCCCAGTGGGAAGCAAAATGCTAGCCAACCTTGTAGTGAGGCAATATATCCACAAATAACCTTTATTCTGTCAGAATTAAGTCCCTGGTAGCCTAAGTAATGTTCCCACTCTCCTTCACTGTGCTGCAACCTGTAATTTTTTTTATTGATTTTTATCTTTGCAAAGTGTTTTTCTTCCTGACACCTTTTTACTGATCATTAGGTGAAGCTGGTAGCCAGGTTTTAAAGTCTCCCTTAAAGCATCTTCATGCATGCATGCAGAGATTGTTCTTTCAGTGAGATGGAGTGCCTTATGACTAGAGGTACTCTGGAGGCTCTTGGCTGATGTTAGTGTGTGAAAGAGTATAGGGAAAGGTGAGGAAACAGGGACACATTGAGGCATGTAAAACTGAGAGAACTTAGCAGCTGCTGAGCTGAGGAAGAGATGTTCTGGAGTAGAGTGAAATGCAGAAAAAGTTTGAGAGGGTGGAGGAGTTTAAGATAGGAGGGATGGAGAGCACAGAGGGGAACATCAGGAAAGAGCCTGAAGAGAGCAGGGGACTTGTAGGTTCTTTATTGAAAAGGTTGAGATGGATCAAAGGACAAGAGGAGCCTGGAGGCTGAATGGATGGATCTCTAGCTGAGAAGTATAGAGAGAACATTACAGTTTTGACACACAGGACTACATTAGCAGTTAAGACCAATGATTATCATCCCTATTCAGCAATTGTGAGACGCATCTGGAGTACAATTTCCAGTTTGGGGCTCCCTGGAACTGAAGGGACATTGACACACTGGACCGTGTTCAGTGGAGGACTGTCAAGATGATCAGAGGGCTGGTAGAGCAGTTGCATAGGAAAATGTCCAGGCAGATTTTGAATATCTCCAGAGCAGGAGACTCCACAGCCTCTCTGGGCAGCCTGTTCCAGTTTAGACTAGGTGACCTCTAATATTTCCTTTCTGCCTAGATGGTTTCGTGGGTCAGGGTGAGATGGGTACAAGCTAAAGACCATGGCATGCGAGGTAAATATTTGGAGTTGACATCAGGGTACAAGGAGCTATTAGTGAGAGGTTTGAATTATGATGGGGTCCTGCTTGAGTCCCTGGTTTGGGAAGACAGGCATAGAAAACTGCCTTTGCTGTAATCCTTCCTGACTCTTTCTCTTCAAATTCCGTTTTTCATTTGTTTTTTTTTTCTTTTTTGCTATTGGAAATACAGTAGCTGCCTCTCATTTATGGTTATTTTCTCTTTAGGGACCCAACTCATACACCATTGAAATGGCAGCCTTGAGAATTAGGTATTAAGTGAAAATATTTTTGTCCTGCGGGGTCACTGACAGAACTGGTTATCTGCAAGTTGCATTATTCTCCTCTCTTTTTTTTTCTTTCCTTTTTTAAAATTGTGGTACCACAGTATAACACTGCTCTCTATTTAGATGTTTTGATCTGGGTTTTTTTAGGCTTTGAATAGCTAGGGGCAAATTGCATATGCATTCTTAGCTAGCTCTACACTGATACAGTATTAAATGCACACTAATAACAGGAAAGGTTTTGTTCTTTTCTCTCTGTGGATGCACAGGACAGTGGCAGTTTTGAGCTGCTGTCAGCCTGGCCTCACGATGACTTGAATTATTCATGAGGGACAAGCAAAGGTGGCTTACCAGCTGTCCAGAACTGCTCAGCTGACTGTAGTTACTTGTACTGATCTACCACAAGATATTCCTCTTGACTGCATGTCCAAGAGATGGGGGATAAATTTATTCTTCTTTGTCATATGTGGGTCAAAATGCACCCAATATAAAGAAAAAACATTTGTATTGCACTTCCTTGTTTTGTAGTTTTTACTGCTAAATCTTAATATGTTAAAAAACTCTTAGAGATCATTGAGTTGTATCTCCAAATTGAAAGTTTTTATGTTCTTACTTCTAGGAAATTGAAAAATGAGCTTCTGGAAGTGAGAAGGAAAGGTGGAAATCGTCATTGTCAGCAGGACAACAGCAGGGTCTGTGTTCGCTGTCAGAAAAGCCTGGGCTTCATCTTTGACAGAGGAGACCTGTGCCAAACCTGCAAACTTCGAGTTTGCAGTAAGTGTCGTGTCATGGGAACTGATGGGCAGTGGAAGTGCTCAGTGTGTGCCAAGATTGCGTAAGTTGTACAGCTTTCATAAATACGTTTAGAGATTACCACTGTATAAGCAGTTCTGTGCTGGTGTTACCATTTTACATCCCCTTAGCACAAAAGCATATATATAGCAAGTACACAAGGGAAGAGGCTTATCTGGTGGTTTTATTTGCCGCACTATTTTGCGGTATCTTTATTTCTCCAGTTCCAAGCCAGTTTCAACTAATTTGTTTTCTAAAAAAAAGCTACAAGCATCACAGATACTAAGGTATTGGTTGGAAGTACTCTGAAAATGACAAAAAAATCAGTTACAAAGCAGTGGCAGTCTATTCAAGATACGAAGATGTAAATGTAAGCACCAAGTAATTAAAAATTAACAAAACGGAATTAAGAACAAGCGAGGTCTGTAAGTTCTGACTAACGTGGTAGGTAGATTTGTATGGAAAGAGATGTAACAATTTTGAGTCCAAGAACTTTGATTCACATTTCTGTCTGTGCTTTTTTCTGTTTTTATTGTAACTGAACATCTCTGCATGAAGAGAGAGGGCTGTATTTATAATGCCTCTATGAGTGAGAATTCTAAAGTAAATTGTGCTATGGTGGGAGGTAAAACAAAAGGGGATATCACGTTTCTCACAGTTGGAATATTGAGCATGGGGAAGGAGGGAGGATGGTAGCAGATGACAGCATTGAAAAACAGAGAATCAGTATTCTAACCAAGGATATCAAGTGACATTCACAAAATGAGATGTTATATGTTCAAAGATACTTACTTCCTGTATACTTGGGAGAATAATTCACTCGACTGGTATGGTAATATGGGATTTTGTATCTTGACTTAATAAGTAAACCATGAAGGAGAGGAGAAATGTATTGACCAACAGAACAGTTATGTGTCCTGGTGCAAGAACTGGGTGGTATAAGAAAAAGACATAAGGCCTTTTTTTTTTTTACCATCAAATTAATGTCATCAGAAAGATAAGGCTTTTTGTAAATTGTATCAGAGAGTGAATCCAAATTCCTGGTGATGTCAGACTTCGGCTTCCTAGACAGTTAGTGAAAAATTAATGCCGCAGAATGTTTGTTTCTTCTGACTTTGGCTTTGGAAGATTAATATCTGTTTTTAGCTAGATGCCTTAACCCTCTCTGCAGCCAGAAGGGCACATCCAGAGGACAGTGTGTCATCTCTTAAGTTGAAACACATTCATGTGTTTCATTTTGTGAAATTATTTTAAACTGGTAGGAGCGTGGCTGAACTCCCTGTAATTTGCTTCAGCCAGTTCCTGAGATGAGATCAGTGCCGTGCCTTTCAGAAATGATGGGGTACAGGTGAGATGACAAAATGGAGAATGGCAAACACAATATTACTCTTTCAAAATGAAGAAAGGAAGAACAAGGAATTTGTTGACCCTGTTAAGTTACCTTTAATTTCTCTAAAAATATTGAAACAAATGATTGCTGTGCTGCTTGAAAGCTGAGAGAAGATGACAGGATGATGAGTAAGAGCTGGCTCAAGATTAAATCATGCCAAAACCAATTTAGTTTCCTCCTTTGATAGGGTGACCACCCTTGTGAATAGAGGAGGATCTGTTGATACCTTATAACTTGACTTAAATGAACCTTTTGATACTTTCTTTCATGTCATTCTAGCAAGCTGATAAACAAGGGGAGCTATAGCCCCAGAATAAATTCTGTCAGTGTGATTGCAGATTTGCCTGAAAGTTTATAAAACTCAGTTCTCAGAGTAGTTATGGATATTTTGGTGTAAAAACAAAAAAAAAAGAAAATCGGTGGTAGAGAGCAGGGTATTTCTTGGCTTTTTACTGTTGAGTATTTTTGTTAAGGACTTTGACGTAGCAGATGAGTTTGCCAGTTGCACCTGCAGGTGACATAAAAATGAGAGATGCTGAAGAACAGCATTAAGATTCATAGTGGTGCTTAGAATTTAGAGAAGTGATTTGAAGGAAAAGTAAGTGGTGGCTCCCTGTAGGCAAAAATGCAGCTGCAGAATCATAGAATGAGGATAAAACCAGCTTATGCAGCTGTTCCTTAGGAAAGGAACTAGGTATTGTACTGAATGAAAAGCTGATCATGAATCAAAAGTATTTTCCACTGTAGAGAAATCCAGCATCACACAGGGATATGCAAGAATCATAGAATCACCAGGCTGGAAAAGACCCATCAGATCATTGAGTCCAACCATTCCTATCAAATACTAAACCATGCCCCTCAGCACCTCATCCACCCATGCCTTAAACACCTCCAGGGAAGGTGACTCAACCACCTCCCTGGGCAGCCTCTGCCAGGGCCAAATGAACTTTTCTGTGAAAATTTTTTTCCTGATATCCAGTCTGAACCTCCCCTGGTACAGCTTGAGGCCATTCCTCCCTGTCCTGTCCCCTGACACTTGGGAGAAGAGGCCAGCACCCTCCTCTCCACAACCTCCTTTCAGGTAGTTAAAGAGAGCAATGAGGTCTCCCCTCAGCCTCCTCTTCTCCAGGCTAAACAACCCCAGCTCTCTCAGCCGTTCCTCATAAGGCCTGTTCTCCAGCCCCCTCACCAGCTTTGTTGTCCTTCTCTGGACTTGCTCCAGAGCCTCGACATCCTTCTTGTGGTGAGGGGCCCAGAACTGAACACAGGATTCGAGCAGCGGTCTCACCAGTGCCGAGTACAGAGGGAGAATAACCTCCCTGGACCTGCTGGTCACGCCGTTTCTGATACAAGCCAAGATGCCATTGGCCTTCTTGGCCACCTGGGCACACTGCTGGCTCATGTTCAGTCGGCTGTCAACCAACACCCCCAGGTCCCTCTCCTCCAGGCAGCTTTCTAGACAGACTTCTCCTAGTCTATAGCACTGCATAGGGTTGTTGTGCCCCAAGTGCAGGACCCGGCACTTGGCCTTGTTAAACCTCATGCCATTGGACTCAGCCCAGTGGTCCAGCCTGTTCAGATCCCTTTGCAGAGCCTCCCTATCCTCCAGCAGATCAACACTTCCACCCAGCTTAGTGTCATCCGCAAACTTGCTAAGGATGCACTCGATGCCTTCATCCAGATCATTGATGAAGACATTGAACAGGGCTGGACCCAGCACTGAGCCCTGGGGAACCCCACTTGTCACTGGCCTCCAGCTGGATTTCACACCATTTCCCACCATTCTCTGGGCCCGGCCATCCAACCAGTTTTCCACGCAGGAGAGTGTGCGCTTGTCCAGGCCAGAGGCTGACAGTTTCTGAAGCAGAATGCTGTGAGAAACTGTGTCAAAGGCTTTTCTGAAGTCCAGGAAGACCACATCCACAGCCTTTCCAATGTCCAGTAGGCAAGTCACTTTGTCATAGAAGGCGATCAGGTTAGTTTGGCAAGACCTGCCTTTCAAGAACCCGTGAAGCAACAGGCTGTAGCTGGTTGATATTATCTACGTATTCTTTTTCTGTCACAAGATGTTCTTTGTTTCAGCAGCCATTTTGGTTTACCTGTGTAACTCAAGGGATTTCTGTAGTAATTTCTGCAGTACTTGTCAACCTCTCTTTGAATGAACTCTCAAAACCCAGTACCAGACCTTCTTCACTGATGCCAGCCAGATGCAATGTAGTAGAGTTTAAATTACATACCATGATTTAACTGAATTATCTATCTGAAACTTTCATCTCTGTACTGCCCACACAGAAGATAATATCTCTGTGTATTTCTAGCAGTGTAAAAGGCATTTCACAGATGATTAACTGGCACTATAGTTTTGCAAAAACACTGCACATGAACAAAAAGAAAGGATAGAGGGAGATTTCAATTTAATAAAGATGCCTAGCACAGACAAAACTTTAGCACTTGCCAAGTTTAGCACTTTGCAAACAAATTACACCATGGTTTGCAATAATTTAGAGGCAGGCTTCAGCTAGAAGTAGTTTTCAAAATGCCTGTTAGGGCTACTGCTTGGCAGACAGAATTGCAGAGCAATCACAAGAAACAGGGGCGATACATGTTCTAAGAAGTTATCTCACTGGCTTTTGAGCCCCCAAAGAGAACAACATTTACTGCTATCATAATTCCTGAGAGAGGTTTATACAACCTGTTTTTAAGACAAGATTCTGCAACTTCTTCAAGATATATCAGTATTTGTACCACCCAACCTAAACTTTTCCTTTCACTATAACTGATGTGTCACATCATTTTTTTTTATGCAAAGTAAGTACATAGAACAGCCTGTATGTCTCCTCAATGCAGTCACCTTTTGTAGGTTTAAAACTCTGTTATTTTCAGTTTTCTCTTGCCTAGGCTAAACATTTCTGACTCATTCCATTACTCTGGACATGCTGCGTGCTATGCTGTGTGCTACACAAAACTGAGGAGAGTACTCTGCGTAAAACGGGACTGTGTCTTGTATTTCACATGCCATAATTCTGGCTACAGACTAGGAGAAGTCTGTCTGTAGTATTTAATGAGATAAATTGAGCCTATGTGTAGGTTATGCACTTGATGATGAAAGAGGAGGATTTCTGCTCCACTCCCTACATACATGGAGCTGAGCTAATCGGGATCTTTCAAGCCTAGGTTCTAAAAGAGAAACTTTGCATTAAGGTCACTTTTTTCCCCTGTGTTGTCTTAAGATGTGGTGAGTTTGTGTTTTAAATTTGACATCTAAAATGATCAATAGGTTGAGGGAAATAAAATTCTTCAAGCAGTTTGATGACAAGCTTATTTTGCATTTTCATGCTTCTTTATGACTCTGTCAGATAACTGTGAACAATGCCTTTATTTTGATTGAATTCTTCAGTGAGATAAAATGCTTAAGTGATCGAAGTTATTACAGCAGAACAAAGCAGTAATGGTAAATTCATCTTTATCTTTGAAATAATTATGTTATCTTAAAGTGTCATGAAAATTCATCAGTACCTTAGTAACATTAATTTCCACTAGAAGCCTAAAAATAGAGGCATTTCAAATATTTTAGTATGCAAATACTTTCCATGTATCTTATAATTTCTTTTTGATTTAGTAACTTCTATATAAGTTTGCCTTCTTTTAATAGAATCATAATTTTCATTTTAATAGCCTCACAGAATATTAAAAATTACTCTGGAATTAATTTATGTTATAGAAAATACTCTGTGGAATTGAATGCATACAAAGCTGAGTATGTATGTTTTCATATGTTCCTGTATAGGCTGCATTTTATCTAGCCTCTGGTCTTGCCATTTTTTTTCCAAATTTTATTCCCTGTAAAGAAGTAAAATATTTGAGGAACCAGAGATGAAAAGAAAGCCAGGCTAAACTTATTTCCTTTACTGTGGATGTGAATTAAGCTAGATGATCAAATGAATACTGAAACTCTTTTAATAATATATTTTTTCTCCAAAAGAAATTATTAAAAGTAACAATCGGGACTTTCCATCTTAAGTGGAATTTTTATAACTGAACGTTTAATCATCAAGTGTCTTGAAAAAATTAGTGGAAAATAAAAAGCTAAGTTTTTTGGCAGGGATAGGCCACAGGTTATGTTCCATTTTTAAAGTGAGTAGTATGTTCGTGAATTTAATCTGTCCAGTAGGAGGTCATAGAGGGGAAAGCAGCATGGAACCATAACATACTCCCTCTTACATGATGATGTGAGTAGGTGGATCAGTAATTAACGTCTAAGGAATTTAGCTGATACCTAATGTATTTGGTAGTAAATCTGTTTACTTGAACATGATTTCCTTTAAAATTTTCCTTGCTATTTGAGTATAGGAAAAAGTAATCATGCAAAGACTGCTGCTGTTACTAACATTGTTTTCTTTCTTTCTAAAGCTACTGACTTCAGCATATGTTGTACACCTTGGAAGCCAATCTAAACATTGTTTCAGTAGAACACATACATGATTTTTTACTTACTTTTACTTGTATACAATATGCTAACTGAGAAAGGAAAGAAAATGCATGCATATACCATGATTTACAGCCAGCGTGGACCATAGACCCATTTTAAAAACAACAAAACCCAAACCTTCCAGCACTGATTTTGTATATTGTTGCATAAACAGCATTGTCTCTTTTCCCACTGAAACAATTATCTACATGGAAAGGGTTCATTTAAGTCATGTATCAGAAACAGAAGAAAGATGTGCTGTCTCAGGGGGAAAGACAGACTTTCTTTGTCATAATTATAAATGCATGAAAATAACATTATTATAAAACTGTTTAGGGTCTTGCTCTTCAAGTTTTGATTCGGAATGTCAAATGCAATTATGAAATTCAAACTTCAGCTCAGAGACTCAGGCAATCATTTATTCAGAATTCATTTCTATTTATGCATAGAACAAAAACTGTTTCAATAGATACTCCTGACATGTATGAATGATTAAGATAACGTGAGCACTAGTCTTTCTGTGGAATGTTCAGTATACATGAAAAATTCGTCCAATATTAGTGCACTAGAAATTCAAAACTGCAAACCTTAAGGGTTTTTTCCCCTTTATTTTATTAGAATGTGGTACTTTTGTAAAGGTGTTCGGCTGGATAAAGACACTTTCACAAAAGGGGACTGCCTGCTGAAGTAAGGATCTCAAGATTAAGTAGCGCTAATGATAACAAGGACAAAGCTCTGAAAGGAAGGTTGAAGCCACTAGACTTGTTCCATGTGATGCTTGCAATGGCTGGTTATTGATGACTGTTGTTTTTTTCCTTTTGCTGAGGATAGCAGGATTGGCTAGAGGGGTGGAGTACTTGACTATAACAAGGCAGTACTTCCTTATTTGCTGTGTTTCATGCCTCAGTTGAGGAAACTGGTTAAGTCAGAGCAGAATGAGTGTGGGTCTCCTCAAAGTAGTCCTATGAAGTTGTTAGGACCTCAGTTTAAAACGTGGATCTTATTACTGCTTAATATCATCAGCCAGATGAAGATGAGCAATTTAATTTACCATTGTTAGCTGAACCAATGCATGGTTCAGCTCCATCTAGCAGCTGCTGCACTCCTTTACTTGCTCTGCTCTGCTCAGACCCTCCTCCTCATTCCTTGGAAGTTTGGTTTCTGTTTGCCAGAGCATGCAGTGATGACCCTGAACTTCCTCATTAAGGGCTATTTAATGCTGTGAGGTTACAGCCTGCAGAGGGAGATTACTAAGAGAAGTAGATTGCTTGCTTACCCTTTGCCAGAAGACACAGGGATCAACTGTTGCTGCTCAAAGAGATTAACCTATCTCTTCCTTGAGCAGCTTTATGTGACTCCAAGGAAGGTGAGTACGTAGTCAGCAATCACTATTACAAGGTGATGGTGAGAAGAAGAGAAAGTCTTTCTCCGCAGTGCTCCTGCCTCGCTCCCTCACCTGGTGCCAGCTCTTTTCCTCTTGCAGGCCACTTTGCTCCTGAATTGAGGAGTAGGAGAGGTTGCTGGGATGGCAGGGGATGGGTGGGGAGAGAAAGAGGAAGGCTGATTATGAGCTCTAAGGGTGTATGTCACCTGAACCACAGTGAAGTGATAGGAATTTTGATAGGAATGGTTGGACTCGATGATCCGGTGGGTCTCTTCCAACCTGGTTATTCTATGATTCTAAGTGGAGGACAGAAGGGCCATCACCCAGGCATGGGTGCTGGGGGAGGACCTTCTCTCTCCCCCAACAGAACCCCGCTGATCCTTCATGCTCTTCATTCCCGCCCTCCTCCCATAGCCGCTGCTACTGTCCTTCCTTTGGCTGCAGCTCCTTCTCTCTTTCCAGCCCCCATGACCCTCCTTGAGCCCTTGGTCTTGCTGCTGCAAGGCCTAATCCCTGCATCGTGTTATAAGACTAATATATGATAAAGCAAGCAGACGTAGTGGTGTCAGCCACCATTCTGTCGAGGCTGGTGTCCCCCGGGCACTTGTGATGCAGGAGACACTAGGGAGATCACTGTTCGTATCTGGCCAAAAAATATAGGAGGTGGCTCCCTAGGGAGTCTGCAGCAGAAGGCCTCCACAAAGCACAGCAGCCAATGTGGGTGGCACAGTTCAGGGTTAGGTGTGGAAATAATTACAAGTTTTTGCTTGTAGCTTTGTGTGGGACAGCCTTCCACACTGCTGAAACCCTGGGTATAGGTCACACCACCTCCTTCAGCTTGGGGAAGTGTGAAGGTTCTTGTCTCGATATGAAGGTGGACAGTGCCCTATCTGACCTCAATCAAGTCAAGCACTGCTGGTAAGGTATTAGGGATAAATAAGATGCCTATCCAAGTGGAAACCAGCACTCGTGGAGTTGTATGGTCAAACCTGGGAGTAACTGAGGAGAAAAAATAGTAGTTCACGCTGCAATGTAATGTCAACTCTGTTGCAATGGAATATGATTTCACAGTCAAAGGCATGAAGGGTTTGATATAAAGTATTAAACTTTCTGTAAACCTTGGTGTAAAAATAACTGCTCAGAGAGATGCACGCAGTAAACGAATTGTGAAAAATACGCATTCAAAGGAAAAGCTGTTTTTCATACTAGCCAGACCATGCATAGTTTCTAATGCAATGAATCCTTGCCAGTGTTTCTGTCTAACAAAAGTAATTTAAAAAATCTGAGTGGAAACTTAGAGAGTTTATTTAATGCCTTGTGTAGTGACTGACTGATGATATATTATACAGAGCTTTGTCACTAGGAGTCTGCAACAACAAGATAAGGCAATATTCTTCTATTTTTATGCTTGTGGGCACATATTTTGGACTTCAATTTTTTTTTTTTTTGTAATGACTCATGCTCAGATAGTCATTAATAGATTAGGAAGAAGTGATGATGTTCTGGTCTTTTTACCAATGACAGGATCACATTCTGTGGTTTTTAGTATTTTCCCAAGTCGGACTCTCCAGGCATGACTCAAAAGTAATTTAATAGCAAAGATATTGATCAGTGCTCTAAATCTATCTGTAGTAATTTTCATGCTCAAGAGACTAGATGATTTCTTTTCTAGTATAGGTTTAAAAATAAGTTTTCTTATTGAGTGTAAGTTAAGCAGGAACATGTCTGGAGCTAGATAGTTTTTTAATGTATTTTTTAAGCTTACTTTTTTTTGGGTTTTGATTGAGCATTCGTGATTAATAACTTTTTGCCATCTTTTGCCAACTTTTTGCCAACTTTTTTTTTGTATGGAGTGAGGCAGTAGAAATGGTGATGCTTTACATAATGAAACTAATTCAGGGAAAGACTAGCAATCAGCATGAAAGTATACCTATGGATAGCAGCAATGCCAGTACAGGATTTATTTGTTGCTAGTATATGTAAGAGAATTTGAAACCAGAAAAAGCAGCATTTTCCAGAACAGTAGCAAAGACAGAAGTTCATTGGTCTGAGTCTTTGACATACAGCTAATTCATAACAGCAGTGTCATGTGAAGAAACTGCATATAGTGGCAGCGTATGAAACTTACAGATGAAATATGTATGTATAGGCTTGCAGCAACCTGCATATAACCAGGTTGGGTCCGTGAACTGACTTGGCCAGCAGGAGCTTTGGTGGGGAGTTTTTTCCCCTCTATCCACTGCTGTTTCTACATCTCTGGTCATTTTGGGGATACAGAAAACTGTGAGGTTGAGTAGTTCACTATTCAAAGGACTGGGGTTGTGTATGTTATGTGCCTTCTACAGAAATGTGATAAATGTGGTTGACACCCTTTTTTGCCAAGAAAATTTCTGTGTATTGAAAATTACTTTACATTCACAAAGCAAGATGATGGTATTTTTCTGCTACGTGTTCTACTATTCCAAGCTTTGCAAACAATCTTCTTACTCTTTATTTTGAGTTGTAAAATTTTATCCAGAGTTTGTGAATGTGACTGTTGAATATGACCTAAGAGTTTAAGATGTAGCTTTGGCTGGCCAAGTTTATTGATATGCATATCTCCCTGGCTTTTTTTCATTTTCCCCATATAGACAGCTGCGGATAGTGACAGGAGAATGGTTTTTTGAAGAGAGAGCAAAGCGCTTCAAACAATCAAATCTTCTTGGAACTGATGTTGTCAGACAGTCTATCCTACGCAAATTCCCAGGTAGGGACCACAAGAGAGAGATTTGCTTGTACTTAACACCTTCAATTCTTGTTTCCAGAGTGTTTGACTTATATTACATTTTATTCTTCACTGTTGAAGATGTATATATGATCAGTATTTTAATCTTAATTTCATGTTTAGGTATCGCTATGCAGTGAGTTGTGAATAATTGAGATGTAGGTGTCCTGCATGGAACCACAGCACCACTAGTTTAAGAAACGGGAGTTTTTCCTGAGTGCTGATGCTTCTATCTTCACTTAACTATCTCACACTGCACACAGAAGCTGTTATTTAGGTAGTCTGTCTTCAGATGTAGCATTTATCACTTTCAATGAGAAGGTGATGTGTATGATGATTTTGTAGGGAGAGGGACTGTTTTACTGCCATTGGAAAAATGCTGCAAATACACTACTTGGCAAAATGCTGATCTTGCTAATACCAGTGTCGTTCAACAGCTGTCCAACTAGCAAGTATCTATCATTCTTTGGGTTTTGATATTTTGCTGCCTGTCAAATTGGGTATTTTGTGATTTTTTTTTTTATTTTATCAATGTATTGAAGTACATTTAAGCCATTTTTCCCACACTTTGTTCCTAGTTGAACAAACATTTCAATTGGGAAAACACTCTTTCATGTAACACAGAAAATACTATCCACTGAAAAATTATATTTCAGGTACTTTGATCAGTAAGTGCTGCCAGTGATAAATTCAGAAATACAGTTCGTGACAAGCTGATAATGAGAAACATTTCAAAGTTTTACTTTCTTTTATAAATAGGAAAAATCAAAGAACTCCCAAGGTTTTTTTGCATGATATTTTATTACAGGGTTTTATTTAATATTGAAAATGGAAAAATTATTTTTGTAGGTTGTTTGGCATGTGCTGCCTTTTTTTATGTAAACATTCACTTACTTTTTTTTTCTCTTTCCCCCTCCATTGAAGATACAGTTTCCAGTAAGGATGAAGGAAGTACATTTAAAGATGAACCCCAAGAGAATGATGAAAAAAGGCCAGATGTACCAGTCTCCTCCACAACTGGGCATAAATCGGTCTTCAGTGGCACTAGAAAAATAGGGTAAAACCTTTACTTTTGGAAACTGATAAACTGAGTAACAGCTGTATATGATTGGATGGATTTTCTTTTGAGTTTCTCCAGTGTTGCACATCAGCCTCCAACTTAAGCATACTGACTATAATTAGACTGCTGTTTCCTAGGAAATGCGTCAGTAATTACTCTTCAGCTATAAAGGTAGCAGAAAAAAAGGCAATTTTACTTCTGGATTTTTCTTGTTTATACTCAGAAATAACAGAGTGTCCCTAAAGGCAGGTTTGCTGAAGGAACAAATGCAAAAAAAAAAAGTATTTTGAGGTCCTGTTTTTTGTGCATTGGTTGACTCTTTTCACAAGTCAAGTTTTCACTTAGCTATCAGCTGTGCAAATTCAGTCTAACAGTCAAGCAGTGCCCCTTTTCTTGTGTGTGTGACAGTGAATAAACAGATATGTTCTGGGTTACCTTGCAGTCTCAGTGATGTGTGTAACTCCGCTTAGGCTATGCCCTCAGAGGAGCACTTGCTTACTCTCAGGTGATATGAACAGATGCATCAAATGTATGTTTGCACAAGTGATGTCTGGATGTAAATTGAGGCTATTGAGTAAATGGAAGAAAAAATTGGATGAATGTTTATATCATGGCTGGAGCTCCATGGGCTGGTAGTTGGAAAACTACTTCTCTTGGAAGAAAGATCATGTTTTATTATGGATCCTAAATACAGGGTAGGTGGATAGCTTTCTACAGCAGTCTCTTGACCCTTATATCCAGGGATGTCCATAAGTCAGACAGATGAAATTAATAGAGCACGTATTTTGTGGCATTTCAGACAGGCTGCTGTTTCCTGGCGAAAAAACTTGGAACTTTTAAAATCTTTTATTCACTATTTTCAACAGGAAGGTAATTAGGGCGGTTACCAAAGGAGAAATTAGAAATACAAAAGATGAAGGGGAAAAGAACATGGGCTCAGAAGCTGAAACCCAAAGTCTGCGCAGTGGCAAGTCAACGCCTTGCTCCGAGAGGTAAGCAGCAGAAAAATCATGTACAATTTATGACAGGATTGATCTCAGGATGTATGTCAGTCCTCTGTGTTACATTGTGTCTTTGGATGCTCAGAATTATCTCCATCCATCTTCCTTTTCTCTCCTTGTTCATCTGGTGATTGCTATCAGTTGGTTGATTTTGTTTTCTAGCTTTTAATTCATGAGCTGTGTTTGTGTTACAGAGCTGAGGCCCTTTGTTGCAAAGTTTTTCTTCAGTAATTACATATCACTTGATTACAATTTACATTTTCTTCTTCAAAGGCTCTGTTTGCCCTCCTCTTTCCATGATTATTGTTCCAGTTGTTTCTAATAGAATTACATTTATCATTCTCCTGGGCTTAAGAGAACTTATATTGCCTGTGTGGATAACATAAAATGTCAGATGCAACATTCCTCTTATGTCACAACTCCAAAATGAAACAAAAAAATAGCTCACTTTTTTTCTTGTTCATTTGGGTAGTCTATGCTGGAATTAGACCCTTGTTCTTCGCTCAAGTGCACACACCTAGAGATTTTACCATATAGATTGAATAATAATATCAATAATAATAAGAAGAAGAATTGGTCATAAGATCCAATAGAAATTTCTGTGCCTAAAATGGTGTTCCTGGAAGATTCCAAATAGGTATACAGAGTATCAGGTAAAAGGAACACAATGAAGTTTAATTCATCCACAGATGAGCCTTCTTATTTAAGCAAGAACTTACTTCTCTTTGTTTCCTGCAATATCAAAATGCAATTGTTGGATATTCTGCAACATGCTTCAAGTTCGTGGTCAAAATCTTCTTGAAATTTTAATTTTATTTTTTTTTTTTTTTTTTTCTGGATGCTGCAGCACTTACTAGCCAAATTGGCTTTAAAGCTTGTTGTGATCTTTAATTCATACACAGGTCACTGTTCTTTTTCACTTAGCTAATTAGGCCTTCTGTATCTAAACAGATTCATACTTGGCTTTTATGAGACCAGACATGGTATATTTGCTGTTTTTCTGGATACGCTTTGCTTTTCCTTGAATAGAGTAGAGATGAGTGAAGAATCTAAGAGATAAAACTCAGGAATTTGGTGACCATGCTGCTTAACGTTAAGGTTATGCAATAATATGTAACTTCCTTAAAGTGTTTACCTGAATAAAGACAAAGAGATGCTTGAGAGACTTCTATGTAGATCCAGGGTGCATGATTTCTTAAACTAGGGATATCAAGTCATTATGGCAACTTCCTTCTCTACCCATCATCTTGTCCTCACTTGGCAAAATCATTGTCCTCTGCCAAAGTACATAGTAACCCAGCTGTGTTGCTGGGAGATGCTTTTGGTAGGGGAGCTGAATTATTCTACCTTCTATAGAACATATAGCACTTTCTAAATTTTAGGTTGTGGAAGAACTGAGGAGCAGCTTGTATTTCTCAGTAAAGGGATGAAAATTCTTATCTTATACACATATGTCTAAATACTTAATTAGATATTTGAGGATGCTTGCTTTAGTTAATCTATAATTAATTTATAAGTAGTAATTATATAAGTAGTAATTATTTATCAGTAGTAGTAACAGTAGAATAGTAATTATTTATAAGTAGTAATTATTAAAAGTAACAGGAAAGCTTTCCAGGCTACTCTCTATAGCTGTTTTGAGTTTCAAATTAAAAGACTATAACAATATCTTGTGGCACTTTAGCTGTCTTAAATTTTCCTGCATGTTTCTGATTTTTGTAATTACCCTCATATTTTAATCCATATTGCCAAAATTGGTAGTATTTCATCTACCAGAAGGGAAATTAAGAGAGATTTTTAATTATTCTAAACATTTTTGTTTAAGAGAAGGTGTGTGGAGCTTGCGACAGGGAGTCTCAGGACATGAATTCATTTCTTCAACTGTTTTATTTCTACTCCAGTAAAAATATTTACTGATGTTGCAGTATTCAATGAACTGGGAGGCTGCACCAGTATACTTCTGGGGAAATAATATAGGATTTTCAGGCTCATCTACACAGGCATGCTACCCTATTATATCGAAGTCTTGTCTACTACATAGAAATGCCTGGCGTAGTCCCCTTACAACAGGTTTTTCTTTTGTTGTCTATTTAAAATGTGTTGAATCTCTCTCTAATAGCAGACTGAATTAAGAGCGAAGTACAGTAGAGATCTATTTAGCAGGTTTGATATGCAAGTGCCTAATATGACTGACACATCCTGCAGAACCTCTTGCGACATGTTCTCAAATATTTTATCGCAGTCCACTGTTCTGAACACTTCTCTTGATTTATATTATTTTACACAGAGAGGGAAAAAAAGAACTGTAACAACAGTTTTTGTAACAGAAAGTCACAAAAACACGTCAAAAATGGTGTCACACGCAATAAAACTAAAGTTTTCAGCATTCTGGCTACTTGCCATACATTGGCAGGTTTGGAAATTAAAGTGCATGCATCTAAGTCCAACAGCTTTGATAAAATACAGATAACAGCCAGTAACCTTGACTTTTCTGACTTTGCAGCAGCAAAGACACATCTTTACATAAACAGATAGGACTGAAATTCAACCAATGTATGTCTAGTAGGATTTGTGGATCACTAGCTCATCAAATTAAAACGTAGCACTGCCTGTTTGTGAAGTGCACATACATAAGTGTTTATAGTGCATAATCTACTGTTGTAACTTGACAGAATCAGATAGTAATTGTTTAAGAGCTTACCATATGCTCACTAAAAAATAAAAACATGGTTGCACAACACTTATAGACCATCCAGTTGATTAAGATTTTCCCCTGTGTTTCTTGCTTTCCTAACTCTGTCAATGTGGATTCAGAGTCTTTACTCACTGCTTAATGTAATGATAAGACAGGAACTATTCTGTTGCACAGTATTTTTTCCCCAATTCAACAGTAGTTCTAATAAAAGTTTTCATTCTAGTAGGGAAGATTTTTACTGAGTTTCTTTAAATGTGATATGACAGACTAAACCAAGTGATGGTGAAATTCGGCTGTTGTCCAGCGCAATGAAGATGACTGCAAATTCAAAAATTTTCTCCAGCAATCTTGCAACATGTTTGTCCTCTAACACTGTATTTTCCATATTGAAAATTCCTGCATCAATTCATATTTACTAGTATTTGGTTTATTTAACAGTGGTAAGTAGGAAGGTATGCAGTACTGTTACTGTCCTGTAAGACTTTCTGAGATTTCTCTAAAAAGTCAAGAAAAAATTGAAAGTTTGGTCTCAGCCAAGAACTTGTATTTTTACTGCAAATCAAATTTCAAATGAAAATAAAACTTTAATTGAAAATGTTCTGACATACTCTTCAAAAATAATTTCTGTTCAAATAAATTTCATTTCAAAAAAATGACAACAGCTTACCCTTTCTAACTTTCTGTGTTCATGTGGGCTGATCAGTATTTTCTAATATAAAAGGTTCTGTCAAAAATCTGCCTGTTGTGATAATAGACAGCAATTGAGTTCTGGTATGCTGATCTCACGTGTTTTTTGTCACTTTTAGTAAAATGAAACATGGCAAAAAGAGTTGTTTAGCTCTCCAAGCCGGTTGCAAGTAGCAGTGGGTTTGGGTGAAGAGTCATTACTGCATTATAAATAGGACAGTGAGTAAGTTTTTGTTTTTCTGGAGAGGATGAAAAGCATACGACCAAGGATTTTAGACTTTCTGAAGTAAAGCACCGCATTAACACTGGATCCAGGAGCAGCCAGAACTGTCGTGTCAGGGCCGGTTTCCTTTAAAACCATGAGAAACCTGGTGGGGAGTGTCAGACACCAGTTGCTGTGCCTGTTGTTACGCTGTGAATGCAGTTTGAAATAAACATGGATGAAGGCAGCTTCCACAGCCTGGACAAGACATGCCTGTTCAGTCTACTTGTTGTTCTGGTAGAATTGCTGAAAATGAGCATCTATATAAAGTATTTGTAATTCACCTTTGGCTGTGTTTTTCTTTCCAGGTGATCATTTCCTTGCAGTGGATTGCACAGTTCAACCAGAGCGAAGTTATTCTAGTAAACTGTTACCATTGCTGTTCTCTTGCAATGGTTTGCTAAATGGGTTGCCTTTGCTCAAAGCAATAGTGCTTTAATAATCTTCTCCCCATTCCAGAGGGAGCACTCTTTCGCTGAACAGCAGTGATGGAGAGGGTACTGCCAGTCATTTGAAAGGGGCTGTGGCTCCTGCAAACAGAGGCAATGTTTCCATACATTCCCTCCCAAGGTCTTTGGCACTCAGCACCGGCAACATGACTGCAGATTATAGCGGAGTAAGTACAGTTGTGTACAGCTGATGCCAAGTAGAGTTGACACCAAAAAGCATGACTTGACTTGTATCTGCCACTACATCAATTTGTAGCCCAGAAAGCCTGACAGAGAAGATTTTGTTTCTTGCTTAATTCTATTTGGACCAGTGAAGATATCTACTAGAACAGAATTTGTCGTGGTCTATCAGTGATGTAGTTTTTGGCTTGGCAGACACTTTTTTTTCTGTCTAAAAATTGCTGCTAATGTCCAACATTACATAATGAGTTACAGATTCTGAAGTGGGAAGCATAAGGGATGGGAGTAAGCGTTCTTGGCATGTCAGGGCCTTAAGTAAGTGCTGTGAACAAAGGATGTGACTTTCCAGGGTGCAGGGTTCAGTGTGCTCCCACTGACTTCTGAGGAAAACATTGAAAGCTCAGCATTTGCAGAAAATCAAGCCATTACTGATTTTAGATTTTTTTTCTGCATTTGAACACTGGACTCTGCATAAATTATGGCATAATACAAAATGTGTGCCAGGTGCTTTATCAAAATAAAAGGTGGGATTCCTCTTACCTGTTGTTAAGCCACTTGGGTTGTAGGTGCCCACTTCTCAGCTAGCTGCCTTGGGTGTTTCATAGCAAGTAGAAGGATGTGGCTCATCTCAGCCAGAAGCAGACAATCTTTTCGTTCCCAGCCAGCCTTCCTGCTTGTCAAGCAGCTTCTCCTGGCTGTGCAGTGAAATGTTCATCCTGAATTTGTTTCTGTCACCCCTCTGAAGAAATCAGGATTGTACTGGACAGTTGTTATAAGTTGCCATGACTTAAGCGTACATGGGAAATAAAATTTATAGGCAGAGGTACTGCCTTTTACCATTAGCGGCTGGAAGATATTAGATGAACATTTGAGATCAGAGCCCTATTGAACACATGCATATTTTTTTCAAACTTCCAAATACTTGATCTAGTATATCGTATTTCCTAATAAAATATAAGTTAATATGAAAGATAGTTTGGGGAGCTGTAAATAAATTAATAGGTGTTTTATATTTTTGTTGGCACACAGACTGACTTGACCAACTTGATTGTAAGTACATTAGATTTGGTTGAAGAAGGCCAATACATTTTATTTAGATGGAATAGCTAATGACATGACTTCTTTACAGGAAGGCAAAAAGCCATAATGATATGATGCCTATTGGCTTTATTTAAGGGGTTATACTGGCTTAATTTAATTGGTTCAAGACAATTTGGTTTTATCCTGACTGAAATCATTATGCTGGTATAAAAATAATAGTCATCATCTTTTCTTATTTTTTACTTCTTTTCCTTTTTCCCTTTTTAATTTCCAAGCTGAGTGAACTTTTAACAGATTTGAGTGTTTCACTTCGTTTGCTCCTGATGCATTGCTCTGATTCTTCAGTTGCAAACTCAGAATGTATGTGGGAATCTCATCTTTGTGCAAAATTTGTGCGTGATCTGTGTTAAGCAAAGCACATTAGATAGTAATCTAAATATATTCAGTAATAGTTTTTTTTGTTTATGGCATTGCATTTTTCTTATTGGGCAGGACACTGGTTTAGAAAATGGCATGATTATTCCTGCAAGTGAAAGTGTACCTGAAGATTTAGTAAAGAAGCACTGTAGGAAAGCATCTGGAACACCTTCCATTGCAGTTTCTAGGATATCTTTGTCATCAGGCAAGTACAAAGTATTTTCCTTCTTTCTGTCAGCCTTAGTCATCAAAGGATTATTCCTGATCTTGTGACTCGACTTTTTCTGTTTTTAAAGTGCACTGAAAGATCAGACGTAAGATTAATAAATTTGTTCATATAAATTCTGAAAATTCTTCTCTTTTACTAACTAAGTTTATGGTATAAAGTTTCACGTTTGAAAAAAGGGTAATCCTAACCCCAGTAATGTTGGCACAACATTAGTCTTAGGTAAATCGCACGCTCTTAGAATTGTTAAAAGATTTTATATGTAATCGTACATTGTTAAATCATTCTCTATGTGGTCAGCTGTATAAAATACTACCTATTTGCAGTGTATAAAATACTACTATGCTGCTGCTATTACATTTCACGCCCACTTTGCCCAGAAGCAAATTTTGGAAATAATAAGCTGTCAGAAAACAGATCCCTTACAGACTTCATGTCATTTCATTTTTATATATGATGCACAGAACCAGTTGATTCAGCTGTAATTTGTCTCCTTTCATTGGTGGCTGTTAAGAAGTTGAATGTTGCCTGAGAAGGTGCTGTCAGAGCCACTTTACAAAAGTGGATGGGGATCCTCCTGTTCCTATCTGAAATAGGAGGCAGGAGCACCCTATTCTTCTAGGCTTCTGCCAGCAGCTGGTCGGCTTTGTACAGGGCTAACAGAGTGTGTTCAGATTTACAAATTTCTCTCTGAAACACCAAAGAGCTGACTTCATTTCAGCTGAATTTAACCCACAGCAGAAACCTAGTGACATTTCCCACAGAGCTAATCAAAGGAGATAATGTTCTTCACCTTAGATTTTTCAACTTGAAAGCATCAGAGTTTCTCTGAGGATATTGTACAGTGCCACAGCAGACAGAAATGTTAGACTGCTTCTTCTTTCTAAAATGAAAATTCTCGTGTTTCTGCTACCTTATAAAATAAAACATTTCCTAGTAGAGAAGAACTAGCCACAGCAGATGGATGCTGAGCAAAGTTGCAGGCAACGTGGGAACAGGCCTTGGATTCTTCATTGTCTACTTGTTGGAAGATCTTAAAGGACATAAAGCTCAGGATTGTGAACTTTCCTGTCACATCAGCTATAGCCCAGGTTGAAGACGAATGGTTAAAATCTTTCCAGATTCCTACCTGTAGAATTTGAAAGTTCTCCTCTCCCTCTTTTTTTTTTCAAAATATTGAACAGTGGCACAAAGTATTTTAATAAGGAGGACTATGAAATCTTCCTCCAAGACATCTAACCTGTCTTATGCCCACAGAGTTGATGAGAGACATGTAGGGATTTGTTTGCTTCCCCCTCCTTTCTGCACAGGGAGCACAAATAACGGCAGAAGCGCTTTCCACGTTCATCTGTATCCCTAGTTGCTTAATCCTGAAGCAGATGCTAGGGAGAATTTAGTAGTGGTAGGAGATGTGATAATCACTGTGAATACTTATACTGTGAGTTTTGCAGTATTCCAGGCTGATGGGTCAACAGCTTGATCTATAGTATCATCCAGAGGAGACACAGAAGATAAATAGTACAGGGGATAAAATGTTGACCAGAAGCCTGAATGGGATCAGAAAACCTACTTTTCCATTTATCGTATTGATGCTTAGTTTTCACTGAGGTTGTGGTGGATACCTAAAATATTGTTTTGATGTTTTTTCTAGGAAAAAAAATGGGGTTTGAGACAACTCTTATCAGTGTGGCAAGATGAAATGAAATTTATTTGATATTATTATGGCAGCAATTTTAATTGTTTTTATCTTCCAGATCGTAGCCGATCTGAGATAGATTTGAGTGAATCTTTCTCTGAAGAAAATGAGGATACTCTGAGCTTGAGAAGTAAATCTGTACCCAGTGCCTTAGATCAGGAATTGGTGAGTTATAAATCTGTAAATATTTATCTGGCGGAAGTTCTGTTTTTTCAGACTTATGAAATCAATGTTTTATGTATATCTGTATAAAATACAAATAATATAGAAAATTATTTCAGGGATATTTAATAAATCTTTAAACAGCTTCATCTTGTGAGTGTGTTGGTTATAGAGAGATTCCAAAGAATAGTCATGGTGACAGTTTGTTATTGATTTGCTATTTTTTAATTTTACACATAAATGAAATCTGGCATGAAAATAAATTTCAGACACTGTTATACATGCTCCAAAATTCTGTTAATTCACACTTCCTTAGATTCTAATTTTGATGCTAAAAAGTACTATGATTTAAAGGCTTTAATCTTTGGGTTTGTTCTTCCCTTTATATATTTTCTAGTAAATGAAGCCTTAAGTTTCTGTTCTGCCACTGTTGCTTACTCCTTTCTGTTCACTGTTTTGTCCCATGCATCTCCATGCCTTTTTCCATGTCTTCTATAGGCTGCTTTTCTTGAAGTGATTCACGACTTCGGTCTCCTCTTATGGACATATCCAAGATACATTAGTTGCAGATAGATGTGCATCAATGCTATAAAAGAATTCCCAAGCTTGTCAAACATGCATGAGGGGAAAAAAGAGAAGAGTTATTTAAATAGTTATTCATTTAATCATAGTTTGCTCTGAAATTTCCAAATATGTGCTTGTGATTTAAAAAAACCAAACTGTAACCCTTTTCTGTTGTCATAGTCTTTCCTTACCATCTGGTCTTTTCAAAAAAGCATTATTCATTAGGGGTGTCTCTCCTTCTTGTAGTATTTGATACTTGTGGCTTGGTGGAAAACATCTTAGGTTTCCCATCTGTTTCTTGGATTGTAGGCATTTGGAGAATTTCCCTGCAGCATTGCTTTGTTTGGGTTAATCTTTAAGGATGTGAAACAAGCCTTTCCTGTGTGTCAAACTTCTGTGGAAAAAACCCTCAAAAATAAGTGGTTTATTTTTTAATTGTAGTAAAGGAAAAGGATATGTTCTTGATTAAGAAGTTGGAAAAGATTGCAGAAGAAAAGCATCAAATAAGAAAATACAAACATTGAATACCTCTGTTAGTTTCCTGCTCTAATTGTACAGGGTGTGATAGTTAACACCTAGGGGTTTCTCTGAGGCAGGTGCTAGAGACGCCAAGTCCAGAGTGGTTTTCTGTTCTTGGGGTTTTTTTTGTCATCTTCACATTCAGAGCTTTCTTTTTTTGTTTGTTTTGGGGGTTTTTTGTTTTTGTTTGCTGTTGTTGTTGTTTTATTTCTTTTTATTTCTGACTTTGAATGAAGTTTCAGATTGCATCTTGGCAGCTCTCTAGCTTCTTCGCTAACATACGGGACCTCTCTTGTGGCCTAACTTGATTTAGTTGCTCCAGAGTCTATAAGAGTGGTAATTCCCCTTTAAACTTTATTCATTATGGGCCTCATAGATCTCCAATTCTACTGATGTCCTTGCTTTCCCATTCTTATGAAATCAATTGGTTGCATTCATCAGTTTTAGTGTTACCATTTTTTTAGGGTAGTTTGACTTACAGGAGACTTCGATGCAGTGTTCTGAAATACAAGTTGTGTTCCTGCTGAAGTTTAGTTTGTTTGGTGCTGGGTATAAGAGGCAAAAAGAAAGATATCTGATGAAGATAACAGCTTCTGCAGCCTCAGAAAAGTTATACCTCCTTTTCTCCTGGCCAGCTGGTGGAGTTAGCTAAGGTCCTTTGGTTTCTTATTCCTGGGTGATGAGAGCTGAGAGCAGTGGTGTGAGAAACGTTGCATACTAATAGGATACACAGAGTGCTGGAATTTATTGGCTGAAAGAATGGAAAAAGGCGTTTAGCTGCTTTGCTCCTAGCTTTATCGGGAAAACCCATTACACATACAGAGAGATCAGCTGGAAAACCGAATGGGCATTTTGCTGCTCCAACTTAAAACATCGCATTTGATAGTGAAATCTCCAGAAGCCCACATACCTATTTATCAAGGAGTATGGGGAACCAGTTAAACCTAGTGCTGTGTTCAAGTGTGAGCACCTTATCTAGAGAGGTTTGTGTTGAACGCCTCACCAAGCAGTGCTCATTACGTGCTCTGCTGCTTTATAAGAAGTAATTGGATAATGTGCGTTTCATAACCCCCACTGGAGACCATGAGATTAATGTCTTACTAGCTCTAAGTTTAATAAGCTAATAACACTAACCAATTACAGAGTTGCAGTTCTGTAACACCTCCTGAGAAACATAATCATTGTGATGCAAAATGCATGAAGAGCATAGGTTAAATGTTAACCATTTTTTTTTAGTTTTAGAAATCTATTTGCAGACAAAAATTGTCAGTCAGCTAGGTGTCGTTAGGACTTTCTGTGAAGCACTGTTAATATTTGAGTTTCTAAACCTGAAACACTCCAGTCTGAAGATGTTGCCTTACTTTTTTTGTCCTGAATTTAATTATTCAGCAACAACTATGTAGCATTTTTTTTTATTTTAAAGGCCACAGGTAGGCACTGAACAGTGTAAAGGAAATAATTTTGAGTGTTACCAGAATTGCTGCTGCTTGTTGTATAGGCAAAACTGTTATGTATCCTTGTGCCAAGTTTTAAACTTGGGTACGTCATCTGAATTCTGAAGTCAATAAGGACACTAGAAGTGAAGGGAGAGGTGTTTGGGGTTTCCTGGTTTTTGGTTTTTTTTTCATTTTATTTTAAAGGGGTTTCTGTTTTTACTTTTGAAGGATTCAGTGCTCTGTCTCCCTGAAATAATTCACTCTGTTATGCCTGGGTCTCCAGAGACGTTTCCTTTAGAGTATAAAATACCTGTGACTTCTTTTTCCAGTGGGGTGGTAGTAGTGCCCTTAATAGGCTGGAAAGAGAAAAGACCAGCAGAGGAGGCTCATTGTAAGAACATGAAACTAAGTGGAATTTCTGCTTCAGTATATAAATTTTGCCTTGAAATTGCTAGGCTACAGTTAATAGTGATATTTGTCTGTTGGAATTTTTTTCCTGTAATTTTTATTTAAAGTTAACAGTATTGTTAGGACCATAAAACATATTTTAAGTTTCTTTTTAGATTTTTATTTATTGCTGTGTTTAAAAAGTGAATTTTTTTTCTACATACGATCTAAAGATGTTACAGCTCAGTCTTGCTCATTAAAATTCAAGTATATATGAAGTTGTGCAGTTGCTGATTTTTCCTCCGTTTTTGAAAAATCATTAAAATAATACAGGTATTTAATTATTTTTAAACCATGAATATTAACTGGGTTTTTTTACTTATCCCTCAAATATATTCAGTGTGTATCAAGGCAGGACAAGTTTCTTCTCATGTGGTATGATGATAACTCAGGGCTTTCAGCACTGACTGTTAGAGAGTGACTCTCCATTAAGGATTGCATTCATGAAATTATTGTTTCTTGTCACCAAAACCAGCATGAAAGGATGCAAGTGTAATGCATATTGTGTGCTTGTCAATTTGTGTGCATGTGAGAATGACTATTACAAATGTGGATAATAATTGGAAAGATGGATTTCTGGATTGTAAAAGTTATGTCCCGTAAAACACGGAACCTGGAATGTGACCAGGAAATCAATCATCTAATGGCTTCTCACTATAAATGCCTTCAGGTAAACCTGTAAGAAGGATTCCCCTGGCCCCTAGTATTGGAACCTAATCACTCATTTCCTTTAAGATTTGAAAAATTCTCACTGTATCCCTCTTAAGATTTCCAAACCTGAATTCCTGAACGCAAATTGTAGTAATTCATATGGGATTGTTAATAAGCTTGGAAGAAGGTTTTGCTTATGTGCAGTGTTGTGGCCATGCTGAAGTACAAACCTCCAGAAGAAGATATTAAATGTGTCAAGTTTTTAAGATCTTAAGCAATTTAAGCCTGAAACTGTGACATTGCCTTTCCCCTTTATACTGTGTGCCTGTGCAGAGAGGTAGAAAATGTAAATCAAAATTCCTCTAGAGATTACAATTTTGGATGCAATCTGTGCAGTCTTCCTAAAGTGGAAAATACATGAAACAAAACTAAGTGACAGAGGCTGACCAAATACAGAGTAGAACACAATGACTAAAATGCCTGTTTGTTATTTAGGATTATCTGGATGAAACAGAAGATGATATAGATGACATAGCGGCCTCTTGTTATTCAAGGAAACATGAACATTTGACAAGTGGATTATCAAAAATAAGATCTTGAGTAGAAAACATACGCTTCTTTCTTCCACAAAAGAATTCTTCCTCCAAAACAGGAGTTTAACTTCATACTGCTTAGCAGCAGATCATGTTTCATCTTGACCTTGAGAAAGATCCTTTAACATTTAGATAGTTAATCTATTATATTTTTAATGCTTTTCAAAGCTCAAGTGCCGTTCTCTGCAGTGCATGGAAAGAGAAAACCATTTTGCATACTCATCAGCAGATTTCTTCATGTGCTGGGGTTCCTACCAAGCTGACATGTAGAGAAGGCAAATCTTAAGTGTTTGTGGTACATGACTGCTCAGCTTTGCAGAGGAGCACTTAGTCTTAATTTAATTAAAGAGAACCAGGCCTTGGTGGGATCTTCCATTTCAAACCACTTTCTGATTGTTCACGTTCTTGGGACACAAA
The DNA here is from genome assembly GCF_032191515.1 of Phaenicophaeus curvirostris. Taxonomy (NCBI): domain Eukaryota; kingdom Metazoa; phylum Chordata; class Aves; order Cuculiformes; family Cuculidae; genus Phaenicophaeus; species Phaenicophaeus curvirostris. The sequence continues at coordinate 120,890,613 of NC_091392.1, read as the reverse complement.
TACTTATCTGTGTGTTTGCATACGTACCACTGCTGTGGAATCATTGTCCATCCCCCAGCCCAGCTTCTCCCATTCTTCATGACATGATTGCTATGCTGCCCACATCTGAAAAGTAATTCTCTTTGCAGTGAGGAAGGAGATATTGGGGATTTTGGTTGGTGACAACTTTTCTACTTTCTGTAATAATTGTAGTATTTTTCTGTTACATCCTTTTGTTTCTTGTCATACCCATAAACTATATACACTAAGTCAGATATCTGAGTCTTGAGGTTGTCTAACTTGCAATTTAATATTGGTTTTACAAGGGCAGCTGCATTTTCAGGTTCTAACAGGTGCTTGAGGTGCAACAAAACTGATATAACAAGACTTATGCTGCCCATTATGCAGTCTGCTGTTTACCAGGAGAGAAAATGGATGATAAGAGTAGCCTTTAACACGTCTAGTTTATGATTACCTGCTGTGTACCTCTTTTTTGGGATCTGATACTTAGGGTGTGGGCAACTGATAGCATCTTTGGAGAAGTCAGAGAGCCCTCTCTCACCACTCTTCTTCATGAGTTGTGTCTCAGAATAGCTCTGATCAGTGCACAGAGTACCAGAAAACTGCAATGAACTCCAGGTAGAAGATGAGAGAGTTAAATAGGGAGAAGAGAGGTGAGGAGTCTGTATGCTAAAAAGCGAGAGAAGATTTGGTCCATGGCAGTAACCAATGATCAGTCCTTTCTAAACTGCATCTTTATTAGTCCCCATGTAAACAGTGCCCAAAGAATGCCCACTTAAGTTCGTAATCCCAAAGAGATGGACTTTGCTGAATCCAAACTTGTCTTCCTTGAAAAAGAGAAGGGGCTGAGAAAACTCCCATCACAGAATATTTTGGTATCTTAGATCTGGCTGCATCCAGACCCTTTTAAATTCTAATTTGCGTAGTTCACAGAAATGGACACAATGAAGACATGTGGCGCTTCACACAAGATCAGACTTGGGCAAATGTAGCCTGTTGGCATTGGCCTGGCTAGACCCACTTTCCCAAGGCTGGCTATGACTTGTCATCTCCAGTTCTTGCTGGTCTCATGAGTTTCATAGACAGTATTATTTTTATTTCCTCTAAATATTGATATGAGGGTTGCAGGTGCTTAAGTTTTTTATTTGTTTAGGCCCTTAATTGAGGATCTGCATTTAAACAGCTTTCCCTCTGCGTAATGTAGGCAGCATTCTGTGTGTGAGTTTTGTCCTTTGCTCTAAATTTCCCTTTGACCTTTTTCTTAAGCAGAGCGTGGCTTTTCCACTGCTATAGATTTGAGATAATCTCACATCTCAATGCTCTTGTTTCTCTGTATTCACCATGACATGATTTTTAATGTCACTGCCTTCTATGTTAATGGTGAAGTTGTGAATCGCAGCTGCAAGAGCAGGTCAATTTTACAGCTTCTCTCTATTTAGTTGTTTTTTCATTTTATTATTCCCCTTAAATATGTACTGCTGGTTATAGACATTACTACTCCCTCCTATTTTCACTTTTATTCTGCTTTTTGTAAGCCTTTGAGCTGTCTGCACTGTATGGAATTTTTTTCATGTTCTAACCTGTCAGATGACTGTGTACTGTTAAGTCATGTTGAAATAATGATGTTAATGAACAGTAGCTTCTAATTGCATGGATCCTCTTTGGGTTTTTTTTTTTCTTTCTGTCTTGTATATGAGAATTTAAAGTACAGTATGGGGACACTGAAAATGAGTGTTTGGGGTAAAGGAAGAAATATCTCAAGGAGTAAATGTACTTAAAATCTACCTGTAACATAAGTGAGCAAAAATGGAAATGGCAAGTGACGTTGAACAAGAACTGTGCCTCAGCACTAGGGTATTTTTCTTCATATTTTCCCAAAGTTAATATATGAAGTATGTATTTAGTTTTCCCTATAACCATCTCCAATTTTTCCTCCAAGATAAGATACGATGAAACACAAATATAATTTGTAGTGAGGTACTAAAATGAGGCTACTCATCCTCCATGTTTAGTGGTTGTTTACTACTTAAGAAACTGGAAAATTAGTGGATTTCTTAGGGACATTTCATTTAGTACATGCAATGTTCATTGTAAATGCCACAGAACAGATTCTATACAGAAAATAGACAAGTATATATCTCTACTGAATGTGGGTTATTTTGTTTGTGGTTCGTAAGTAAATCTGATTCTAGCATCAGAGGTAATTTTTTTTGTTTAGGACTTTCTGTCGTTTTTTTTCCCCAATAATTCATCCCTCACTGCACATTTATATAAAGATCAAGAAAAAGAATACTTTGATTCAGTAGAGAACAAGTCATCCACCTCCTCACATCAGTATAACCTTGTTTGTTTTCTGAATTGTTACTTCCCTCTTGCAGGGATAATTTAGGCGTTTTGTCACACATACTGGGGCTGTTAAGTTTGTGAACAGTGTCCAAGGATACAAATTTTCATGTGTGCTAAAAGTGGAAATGCATTAATAGTAAAGGCTGGAATTTAGCTCAAAGCATGTTTGGAACAGGAGGAAACATGAGTCATTTGTTGTTGCGTGTTGCTAATTCTTCATTAATATTATCCAGTCCTGTTTGTGGAATTTCAGCCAGTTTTGCAAAGGAATAAAAGGGCAAGCAGTTTTCTTTTTTTCTAATGAAGGATTAACAAGCCCAGCAGAAATAAAAAAATAATAAAAAAACCAAAGCAAAAACAAACAAACAAACAAACCCCAAAATCAAAACCAACAGCTTTTGCTATTTATTATTCCTATATGATACATAAAATTAACTTTATGGATGATTGCTTGTTCTGATTTTTCATGTGTTGTTGTGGTTTACCATATTGACACAGGCCCGCTTATCCCTTCATCTTTCTTTGCTGCAGTGACCTTAGGCAAGTTGCTTGGAGAGTCTGAGTTTTGCCACAGAGCAATTCTTTTTGTGTGGTTCTTCTCCTTAACTGTATTCTACTTTCCTCTGTACATCTGATAGAGAAGGAGGCAGATAGGTAGATAAAAATATAGTTTCTCTTGAGTTCATTGGTGAGACTTCCCGATACAGCTCTAGCAAGCAGAGGTGGAGAAATGTTTCCCCTGATATTCTATTACTGTATTTTTAACTAAAGAGTGACGTGTTTAAGTGTTTGTATGTGTTTTTATCTATTCTTACAAACTCCACAGAGAAACTGCAACTTCTTATACAGATGCCAATCCTACAAATTCATGACTGCTTAGCTTTTGACTAGCTTACGTGAGAATTGGCTTCATGAAAATGTAAATGTGGAAAAATCCAAATATGATTCAGCAGATCTGCATTTGGGTTGATGTTCTAAAATGTAATTTGCTTATTTTAATACAGTGGATACTTAAGTTTAATTACCTTAAGCTGTGTGTCATTCAGTACCTGATATATATGGAAAACACTTAGCTTTTCTCTGTTTTGGTGATACTTTTTTCTTTCTTGCTTGCTATATCTTTACAATACAAACTTCCTTTATCTGTCTGTATAAGTAAAGATTTATCACTGCTCTTATTCTTTCTTATTACAGCTAACTAATGCTCTTTTTTCTTGACCTTTCACACTGCCTTCTTTAAAGAACTCCCCAGAAGGCTCTGACAGAAAATGGACCTATTTAAATGTGCCTGAAACAGACGGTGATACTGTGAGTTCTCCTGCATCCTCTGCTTAGCTTGCTTTTTAGGTTTCTCTCTCTTTTCTACATTTGTGTTGAAGACTGTGTTTGTGTTTCTTTCAAGGTTCCTGTGGATTAGGAACACAACAACCCCATGCAGTGCTACAGGCTTGGGGAAGAGTGGCTAGAAAGCTGCCAGGCAGAGAAGGATCTTGCGGAGAGGGGGCAGGTTTTGGTTGGCAGCCGGATGAACACAAGCCAGCAGTGTGCCCAGGTGGCCAAAAAGGCTCTTGGCTTGTATCAGAAACAGCTTGGCCAGCAGGACCAGGGAAGTGATTGTGCCCCTGTACGCAGCATTGGTGAGGCCACACCTCAAATACTGAGTTTAGTTTTAGGTCCGTCAGTACAAGAAAGATATTCAGGTGCTGGAGCTCAACCAGAGGGAAGGGCAACAAAACTGGTGAAGGGGCTGGAGAACAGGTCTTACGAGGAGTGACTTAGGGAGCTGGTGTTGCTTAGTCTGGAGAAAAGAAGGCTGCGGGGGAGACATTATCACTGTTCCAACTAGCTGAAAGGAGATTGTAGCTGGGTGGATATTGGTCTCTTCTCCCAAGTGACAGGGAATAGGACTAGAGGAAATGGCCTCAAGTTGCATCCGGGGCGGTTCAGATTAGACATCAGGAAAAATTTCTTCACAGAAAGTCTTATTGGGCACTGGAACAGGCTGCCGAGGGCGGTGATTGAGTCACCATTACTGGGGGTATTTAAAAGTTGGGAAGATGAAAGACTTAGGGATAAGGTTCAGTAGAGGACTTGATGATCTCAAAGGTTTTTTCCAACCAAAAAAATTCTTTGATTCTGTGATATATGTTTTTGAGAGATTTTCCTCAAATAACTCGAAAGAAAACATGCACCAGACTTCTTGAATGTCTTTGGTTCTGGCACATTGCTCTGGTTTTCTTTAAAAATAATAGTTCTTTCCTAATTGCAATATTTTGGAAGAGGAAATCCTCATAGCAATACTCTGTATGGTATGAGTGAAAAAGAGATTGGGGCATGAGTGGAAAATGGAAATGGAAAAGTTTATGGGATTTTTACTAAACTTTTTTGGCTTTAGAAAAATTGCTGAAATGGTAGATATGCAATTTTTCTCATTCTTTTAGAACTACTAGGGAGAGGTGGGTGTTTCTTTAAACAAACGTGCTGTTATATCATCTCCATTATGGGAAGTAACTTTACGATTTTTTCTCATGGTTCTGCCACCAGTTGCCTTATGAGGCTCAGTAAAAATTTGGTGGACAGCCGAGCCATAAAGGTGATTTTTTTTTTTTTTTTTGCCTGCTTGGAACTTAGGTGAGCTTACAGTTTATGTAGCCTGTCTGCTCATCAGTTCATGTATTAATTAAGTATTGGTAATTTAAATTTAGTCATGTTTACAAATAGGTTTGAGCACTGCATGGAAAAAACATCAACTGCCTAGGCATTTAACCTATTATTAATTACAGTTCTTGTTCCTTGTTACGTCAAATAGAAGCAAGTGGTATTTCTTCTGTGATATCTGTTTTCATAGCGAGTCCTAACAAGTGTGACAATATTGCAAGGCTGTGGCTGTATGACAAAAAACGGATTCTGAGAATGAGTAATTTATTTAAGGCTCTAAGTCCTTTTTCTCTCCCTCTACAGACTAGCATTAACAGCATGCTGAGTGTATACAGTGAAACTGGTGACTATGGCGACGTGAAGGTCAGTGGCGAAATCCTTCTCAACATCAACTACAGCTACAAAACAGGTGCTCTCAACATCCTGGTAAAAAGTTGCAGAAACCTGGCTGTTGCAGATGAGAGAAAGCAAAGAACTGATCCGTAAGCACAGAAAATAATTTCCTTTTAGGCTCTGTTAGAAGTGTCTTCCATGTCATGTGCTGTGATGTAGCCTCGGGTTGTGCTAAAAACCTGATAACTCATAGGATCCAGTTGCTACAGTCCGGTGTTTTGATGAGGATTGGGTTTGAATTCCCTGTGGGAAACATATTTTCAATCTGTCTCTTAGGGCAGCGTATGCCTGTTCTGGGGAAACAATAAGGTTACTGAAATTATCAACCTGTTTGTTAGCAATCTGCAAAAAGTAAAAAATACGAAGAAATAGGGAGGCTGAATTGATTTCTTGCTTCTAGACTCGAAGCTTAAATATGTGAGAGTTCTGATGTTTTGAATGGAGGGACAGAGATAACTGGTTTCAGGCATCCATAGATTCAGTTTGCAGGGACTGTGTTTTCTGAGCTGCTCATTATAGTTTTCAGTATAATATGTAAATTCTCTAATCAGGAAGTAATAATTAGTGTCTCTAGTCAAGTACAATCCTATCGTATGCGAGGTATGAAGATTTTCGTTCTCTTGTATATTCAGTTGATGTGTTTTCATATGTAACCAGTCAGTAATTATATACCATGAAAGGCGAAGTGTTAGAAAAATTTTCTGCATTTCTGAGGATGAGTAGACTAATTTAGCTCTGCCTTTTGCTGTTCTGTTCATATCTGAATAACATTGGTACATTCATAAAGACCATGCCTTTTCACATTTCATATATTCTTTTACATGTGTACAGTGTTTAGACTGTGAAAATTAATTTCCTTGTATGTGTTGCTGGTACAGCAATATCGGGTCCTTGCTTAAACTGTTCATTTTTATTTCTTGCTAATAATGTCCTACTTGATCTACAGATATGTCAAAGCCTACCTTCTGCCTGATAAGTCCCGCCAAAGTAAACGCAAGACCAAAATTAAAAGTAACAGCACCAGTCCTGAATTTAATGAAACATTGAAGGTGAGAACACTGTCTCTCTCTCAGGACGTGATGAATGTTATGCTTGTACTTGCAGGCATTTTCTGCAAGTGTTCCAGTATGGGGATTAGAATTTGGAGGAGATGCCTCAAAAGGAATGTAGTTAAGCAAAACTGTCTATTGATCCAATGAGTTGTAGTTCCTGGCATTCAGCACTGAGGAAGTGTTTTTGTTTGGTTCTCCCCTTTATAGGCAAAACTTCCGTTAGTTTCCACAAATCTCCTTCAAAACTGCTGATATTCCTGTCTAACCTGGGCTCAGAGATGTTAAAAGCGCCTTAAATATTTTCTAAGCCTTATGTGACCAACTGATGCTAAAATACAGCTAGATTAAAACTTCCCATCTAAGCGATTTTGAAGAGAAAATAACCTTTTGCAGTAAAATCCGAATTCCTCTGGAGGCATTAATTTATTTTTAAAACAGAACTGACATTGATCATAAAACGCCAACAATGGCTTCACTACCTGCTTTCCTGAAAAGCTGTGGTGAAGCTCGTTTTCGGTTGCAAAAGATGATGACAGATTACTTCCCTTGGGGGCTGGTGGAGCAGAGTGCCCAGACTATTCCTTCCTTGCCTTTTATTCACGCCCACTACATACAGCGGCTGAACTATTTTAAGCTCCTCATGAGCTACTTATTCACCTCCTTGGCTCTTGGTGCCAGTGGGAATGGTAGCATTTCTGCCCAGTTCACTGCCTATATGGCACCTGGACTGTAAGGTTCCTGATGATTCCCCTTCCTTGTTGATTGACAAGCTGTCACAAGGCCAGAAATTCTTTCTAGTTTCTCCTGATTTTTTTTTTTTTTTTAATTTAAGTGATGTTTTAAATAATTTTCATGTAGTGGAGGCTAATAGATGTTCCCTGGCCGGTACACTTGGCTTAACCTGTCTACAAAACTATTTTGCAGACTTACACACACTTGGTCTGGCCAGACTCCTTGCCAAGGGGGAGTCTTTTGTATAGCCTTTTTTTTTAAATGGTTTTTAGTAAAGTTAATACTTGCCTGAACTGGAAAAAAATATGATTTGGACTCTATTTAGCAAGGAACAATAAACATGTTTGCTAGTGTGGAACTTTGGGAGGATAGGACCTAGCAGATTGCTAAAAGTGTGTATTGTAACCAAGAGGGCTTACTCAAATTGTAGGTAAGCAGGTGCTACACCTTTGTTGCAACTGTTACTGGGTCTAGGGAAGAAAAATAATTAAATGATTGTATCTCTGCTCTTTGAGTTTTATTCCATTGTTGCTAAATCTGACATCTCTCCCAGTGGAACTGTTGGCATCTAGTAGATATATCTGTACATGAATAGCCTACTTGGATGGCTTGCCAACTGACTTGACTATTTTAGCTTTTGGAGAATATGTCTGTGCCCAGACGTTCTTGATGTAAAAAAGTAGACATCTGCGTCTTCTCAACTAACACTAGAAGAAGAGTGCATTTCAGGGAATTAATGGACCTTCAGCTACAAGAAAAGTCTGCAGAGACAGAATTCCAGATGTTTCATAGAATCATAGAATAGCCAGGTTGGAAGAGACTCACCAGATCATCGAGTCCATCAAGTTTATAACTTTCTGTGTATCTGCTAGAATTATGATGCTTCTTCAGGGGATTTTTTAAATAGCTTTTGAGACCAGCAACGGTTGCTAAGATTGAGATGCTTCGTGAATGCTTTGCAGATGCAAATTTACTTGTTTTCAGAACAATTTTTCAAAATTACAAAGATAAAATTAAAAAGGAGAGGAGGACTCCATTCCACAAAGTAGTGTGCAGGAGGTTCTACAGGGATGAAAGAACCAGTGGAGTTTCTTACAAACTGAACTCTGATGTTGATCTGCTTCTTTTGCATATACCTATAAGGAATTAACAGGATCATAGTTTTAAGCATCATAATTTACTTTTACAGTCATAAATACCCATTATTTACTGGATATTTATGCAGAAAAAACAAATCATGATAGTAAGTAACTTTAATCGTTCGATGCATACTGCAAATAAAAAAGAGTTAGGTGTAATACTAACATTATGGGCTTTCTATCTAGATCAATCTTGCTTGCAAAGAAAACAAATCTTTCTTTCATGCTTCATTTGTTAGCTGCTGTGGACTTCATGAAATTGAAGTAAGACTGTAAAAGGCTCCATGGAAACTATTATTTATGCTTATTCTGAGAGTTTCTTTTTTCTTTTCTGGTTGGTAGTATATCATCAGTCACACACAGTTAGAAACAAGAACCCTGCAGCTTTCTGTCTGGCACTATGACAGGTTTGGACGCAACAGCTTCCTTGGGGAGGTGGAAATTCCATTTGATTCCTGGAACTTTGAAAATCAGAGTGATGAGTGGTTTGTACTCCAGCCCAAGGTAAGGGTTTCCAGAGGCTGGTTAAATTGTTATGAAGCAAATTTAGCAAGTCTTAGTTATTTTTCCTTTGGAAAGTGTTTATAAGATTGTGACTTGGAGTGCCTAATATGGTAATTATAAATATTGTATTTGTTCTTTATTCAATGAAAACATACTGGTTTGAAAGTCTTCATGAAAACTTTACATGTGAGTAGCTGCTTAAAAACAAATAGCCCCCCCATCTTTAAAATAAGCTATAATTTCATCTTGTAATAAAATACAACAGAGAAATGGCCTGGTAAAAAAACGGATTATTTTTTAAAATAACACATAAACCAAAGGACTTTTGTGCCACTCCTCCCTACCCAACCCATAATAATTTATTAAAGAAATAGATCTTTTTTGTTTCAGTTCAAAGTGCTTCACAATTTTCTGCTGTGACAAAGTGACTCGTTAATCTCTTATTTGCCTTAAGTAGGCAGGTATGAGATAAGGCTTCTCAGCAGGGAAATCAATTGGTCTGGGCAACAGGACTTGCACTGTACTTGGATAAGGATAGGATGACTTCCATCTCTGGAGCACCCCCAGCTTTGGCAAAGGTGTTTATTTTTAGAAGAGATTCAAAGAGCTGTTGTAAATTAGAGGATTAGAGGCTAGCTCCTGCAGCAGCCAGAATCCCGAGAAATTCCAGTGGTTTGGATTACCATTTCAGAAAGTGTATTTTTCTCACTGCAGAAGAATCTAACGTGTGGAGATAGACTCTGAATAGTTTGCTGTGTTCATTATTTTTGAGGAAATAGTGTTACATTCAGGGTTTTAGGAGGGAGTTTAGGAGGGAGATGGGAGATGGATCTGATTTCTGTGTAATTACTTTCTAGGTATAGCTCCTGGTGAGGTTTACATCTAAACTGTAATAAATTTATATTTTAGTAACAATTTGGCAGAAGATACATAAGAAAATTGATCTCTTCTTTGAACACTTAACACACCTCACACTTCGTTGTTAATTAGGGTGACCACCAGCTCTTCCTTCATGGTCCAGACAAGGTGAGAACAGGAAGAGAAAGTGGCTAATGATGGTAAACATGCCTCAGTCAGCGTTGTGTCCAGGCCAGAATTATACTGTCCTCCTTACAAGTTTGCTTCATCTAGATTACTTTTGTTGGGTCTGCTCTTGGAGCAGAAGAAAATTCTACTACATATCTGTCATTGCTCTGGCTGGTGTTAGTTGTTGCTATAATTTAGTATTCACGGGTTTAAACCAAGAAGATACACATCTGGGATTTGTTTTGCTTGCAGTTTCTGTGCTGTGTTGGTCTGAAATTGAGCTTCTTATCATGCAGTAGTTTCTTTGTTGTCTCATTTCAACCTCTGGTACTTGTGTTTGTGTGGGTGGTTTCTGTTATTCCGAACAGGGAGGAAAAAAAAAGACAGCTCTCCTGCTCAAGAAAAATATTACGAGGTGCTGAGCCTTTCAGACATTCCAGCTGGAAAATGGTGTCTGATAATTTCCAAACCCATTTAAAGGATTTTAAAATTAGTTCTCTTTTACCAAAGGAGCAAACACAGAATTGTTCTTGTCTGCCTCCAAAGTTGTTACAAATAACGTTTCTAATCATAAAATGCTGCTAAGAATGTTGATCAGCATAACTAATATTATTTTTGAAATATCAAAATGAGTTGTTGCATTTTCATTTTTTTCTCTAAAAAGGCACATGTTGATGCATATGCAAATTATACACTGTTCTTCCATATGAAATCCCATATTCTCCCAGTGAAATATTTCCTGGATTTTGTTACAATGCTTTATTTGTGTCATCATGAATCATTTAGCTGCTTTAGCAAAAAGGTTGGAGAGTTTAAAGCCTGTTACTTCTATGAGCATTGAATGTTGGTTTTCAAGAGTAGTGTGGTTAAATCAGAAAGAGAGGGGAAAACAGTTGTGTGGTTGATTTAGGGGCAGGGTCATGATACATGTCACAGTCACGGTGCATGTCATATGTGGGTTTGGGGGGAGGTTGACAAATTGTTCCCAATGTAAGAACTTATGCCACCATCTGTCTACCAGTAGATCAGAAAAAAATAGTTCTTGCTGCCCTTATAGGAAACTTGATCCTACACTTACATGGTTTAGACCATAACTGAGCTGCCTGACTGGCAAAATTTAGATGTGCAAATTATTCTACATCCATTTACTACATGTTTTCTTTTTATCCTCTGTTGTACCAACTGACATCAGACAGTGGTGGAGACAGGACCATATTTCTCAGAGTCAGTGCAGGAATGCCTGTGTTGCTGTAGAAGTGTTTCTAAGTCACTAAAGGGCCATGTTGTTATCACTAAAATTGCTTTCCTTCTTGTCCCATCCTTGTGTAACAGACATAGCCCCAATAAACATGGTTAGTGCCTTAGTCTGGAGCCTAAAAAGGCAGTGCTGACTCTGTGTGTATCACCATGTATTTCTAATAGGTCTTTTTTGGTTCTGTTTTCTCTTGATAATAGAATTTTTACCTTTGTGGGGAGTCGGGAAACAAGCTGAATACATTTCAGAGAAACACTGTCACTGATCAAACAGACATTCATCTATAAGCAGTTCCTTAAAGCCTTGTCTGTTATTTTGGTGTGTGTGTCAGCACTCCAGAGCCCTCTTTCTTTATACATGTGCTTTGTCACTGTGAGGGATCAGAAAGGTTTGTTTATTTGCACCCAAAGCACTGAAGCATATACAGGAATGTGAGCATATGAGTAGTTCCACCTCCATTAGTGGACTTTGCTGAGCAAGGTTAGCACATGCCTGAATTTTTCATAGACCTGATCTCTGATATAAATGCACAAGACTTCTTTTTCACTGCCCTTAGTTTTTCTAGGACAAGTCAATTTGAACTGACACACCATGTTCTTCTGTTTGCTTTGCATCAATTTTTTTAAAAATTTAGTTTCCAACTTACAATGCAAATGTAAGTTCAGCACTTGTCAGTGAAGACCTAATGTTCTTTTAACAAGAATGCTGTGAAGAGCGCAGAATGCATTCTTTCTGGGCAATATTTAAACATTTATAAAACAAAAAAATGCAGAAATAGTAACCATGTAGAAAAGGAAAAGAACACTGGGAACAACAGTTTTCACTAATTTTTTCTGTTTCAGAGGTGGACTCTGGTTTCTTCTGCCACCCTGGTTCCCCACACTTCCATTCCAAGAGTGACTCAGGAGTGACTCTTATAAAATACATTAAACCAATTACAGTTTAAAATCCTGTTTGGGGGAACATAAGGTCTGGATGTCAGCTTAAATTACCTGCCATTTGTATGTCCAGAAATAAATTCAAGGGTTTTCTTCTCTTTGTATGCTTCATTTACTTATGCTAGAAATCCCCATCCCGTGTTTGTTCACTCAACACTGCCTAATGCCACACAGCTTTATTTTTAGGAGTACTCGTATCCCTTAGATCAAAGTTTTCTAAAATGTGATTGCATTCAAGCTTGAATGTCTAATTATCTGAAAGTAGGCTGGTATGTCTTGATGTGTTTAAGAAGTGCTTCAAGCACAATGAAATTAAAATCAAAAGGGCAAGGTGAATGACTAACCTTAGCTGAATTTCTGGGTTTTTTTTTTGTTTGCTTGTTGTTTTCTTTTCAGGTGGAGGTTGCGACAGATGTTGGGCTTCAGTATAAAGGAGAACTGACAGTTGTTTTACGTTACATTCCCCCAGACAGAAACCTAATGCTTCCTCTAGGGCAGTTTCAAGGTAAAACAAACATTAATGGCAGCACATAACATCCCTCTGTGTATTTAAGATCCTCACCTAGGGCAAAGTAACGATCTTGGTGAAGGTTGAAATCATATTTAAATACACTAGTTGTCTTTATCTGTGGAATTTTGAACTGTGGATGTTTCTCCTGCTTTGTCCTCTTCTCCTACAAAGAGAGGAGGGAAGGAGGAGTGTGCAGTCAAGTGATAATGCACGGTGGTAACTGAACTAAAAAAAAATCGGACGTTAGGTAATGTGATCATGGGCAGCCACACAGAAATAAATTGTCTGCATCATAGTCTGTGGGTTCTTTGTTCAGCTAGTTATATATGGTGTATAGCTGATCAAAGTAATAGACTTAGTTTGTCATGCTTAAATGTCATTAAGCTTACCTATCACCTCATTTTCACTGTTCTTCACACTGCTTTGCCCTCTGCTCAGTTTTACTATATTACTGCTGTAATTCAGTCCTGTAAAATATTATCTGAATTCTTTAGGGTAAGCAATCATTTTCATCAACAATGAACAGCAGAAAAGAGTTATTTACTCTTTACATTGTAGCAGCATGAGGAACAGCAGTCATCTGAAATGAGAGCAGTCACCGGATAGCACCTTGAGCATACATGGATATAGCAGATATGTACATCACTGTCTTAGTGACAGTGTTGCTTGTTAGCATTAGGATTGTTCATAGTTGTATTGGACTTTTTTCTTTTTCTTTCTTTTTTTTTTTTTTGACAGAGGAAATTCCTTTTGCTAGCAGTAGTGCCAGCTTTTCTCTCTTAAACTAATTGTTGACTGAAAAGTCCAGAAATAAATTATATACATTAGTACATTTTAACATTTTTCCTGATCTTTTTTCTGATGTTTTCAGCCTAAGTCATTGTGTACAATCCCTGCTGGTAAGCCTCTTGGAATCTGCAGCAGCAGCAAGGACATGAGTCCTCACACTGCTGTTCAAAAGCGGTAACATGTCAGTGAGCACCAGGTCCCTCACAGTCTCCGTGGAGCACTGCATCTGAACACATGGAATACGTACAGTGTATTTCTACATTTTAAGCTTTGGAACAGAGGTTTCATAGCTTGCTTTGTGGTACAGGGCTGCCTTAACACCAGTGGTGGAAGTGGATTCTAAAAGGAGAGTAGGACTTACAGGACATGCAGTTCTTTGTGTTCAGCATAGTAATCCACAAGTAGTTCTGTTCAGAAAGGATTTCAGGCAGGGCACCCTGTTGTGTCCAGCAACAAGTACCTAGTTACACAGTCAAGTTCTTTATCATACATGGAGTGATTTTTTCTGCCTCTGCCTTATTAGTTTCTCTACATACAGAGAATCAGAGTCTCCTCATAAGAAATATTACACTTTAATACCATTGCAGTAAATGATAAAAAACCACTATGACAGGCAGTTTACATTCCAGTCTTGTAGTACATGTTGTAATGTATGATGATGATGTTGCAACTCTGTTCTATGTGTAGGAAAGAAGAGCTTTAAGAAAGGAAAAAAGGGAGACTCTCACATGCCATCTGGAGGTATATTAGAAGTCCTCATCAAAGAAGCAAAGAATTTAACAGCGGTGAAATCAGGAGGCACATCTGACACTTTTGTGAAAGGGTCTGTGGTTTTGGGTTTTTTTTCTCTCCATGTTTAATGGGTGCACTGAATTGTATTTTGGATGTCCCCATTTTTTTTCAGTATATCTGTATATGTGTGTACGGGATATCAGGACTGACAAGAAACTGGCACCTTAAAATGTTATGCTGAAGAGAAGAATGCTGTGGAATAAGGGCTGGGAGTTGTCTTACTGGTTAAATACAATCGTATTTAAATACCACTAAGTCATGAGCTTGAGCCGTTCACATGGAAGTATGCAGTGTGCTTGTACACAAGCCACTATAAAATATATCGTTTGTTAAAAGAAAACACTTCCACTGAGCTGGCAGAGGTAGGTTAATATTCATCACTCCTGGAGGCAAAACTTTGCAGATTAGGCCTAAGAGGAACAGTGTCCTGAATAAGAAACTTGTTTTCAGGAAGATAAAGTCTCTATGGATTTCATGTAAAACTGCTAATAGCACCTATGAAAGCTGGCATCCTCCATCAAGCTGAGGTTCTTTCTAATGGGTATCACCTGAAACACACAGAAAGAGAAAATTTATTGTGTGTGAGGAAATTCTGGTTTAATAGAAGTAAAAATCTTATCTAATTTAAGCATGTTTCATATACTATAAATAGTTCAGGGTTTCTTTTTCTAGTGCTTAATTGTGAAAGCCATTTGGCACGTAGTACAGTGTCAAGGACCAGATTTAAACCCTGAGAGTTCCCACAAAGTCTATCACTGACTTCAAATGTAGTGTCTTAACTCTAATTACATATAATAGTTAACGTTTAATAAGCTTTGGCAGAAGGTGTCTCAAGATTCAGCTCTGATGGCTTTCAGGTTTGACCTTAAAGATGCATAATTTTGAAAAATTTAAGGTCCATGTCACTTATATGCCGATATGCATGTGCATACATAAAAATATACCTAGCATGACATGTATGCACATTTTGATTGGATAAACAGTATTTTGTGTTGGACAGTCAAAATGCTATACAGAAAATGCTACATTTAGGGCATACTTGTGTTTTAATAAAATGAGCATAATCCTGCATACCTCGTTATTTTGGACTTCTCATGAATGTAAGTTATGCATTAGAAATGTTACATTTAGAAAAGAACGGATAGCTTAAAACTGTTCTCTTTGCCAGTTTTTCTCTTACGCTATCTTTGAGAATTTCTGATTTTTAGAGATGTTCCCATTTATTAGTTATGATTTGAGTGTTGTTAATAAATGGGGACCATAGAAAACATTCTGCCTTTAAGTTCTTGGTGTGGCTGAGAATTTATCTTGGTCTTGTAGTGCACTTCAAACTACCACTAAACTCACACACTTCATGTAGAAAAGGTTTGAGCTATTTTTCCTACACCATCTCTTTTCCTGACATATGTGAGGGCATTCCTTTTACTGAAAATAGACTCTCTGATCCCACTACAGCTTGCTCTCACCTGGTGCTTGCAACAGACTTCGGGGAGAAAATGTTGTCAAAGCTTTTTTACATTAGCAGCAGCAACATGTGGCAAATAATACTCCCGTCTTTCTTTAGTTAGTGGTGTCTCCAGTTGCTGACATGGATTATTTGGAACAGTAGAAAGGAGTCTGTTTTCCTTGGACTGATGGTCTGTCATAGATACATAATCGGCTTGCTGTGAACCAATTGAGATGCTGCAGTGGTCTAATCTGCACTGTTACTTTGTGATAATTTGACATAGATTAGCACACAGTTAACCCACTACAGTAAACTAGTTTATGATTATTGTCAAGTAAAAGCCTGTAGAGGAATCCAGATGGAAATCTTGTAATATAATTTGTTTGTATGTCTGACTCTTTCGTATTTATGTGCAACTACATAGTTACTCTATTACCTTTACTGAAGGAAGTGAAGGTACAGACTATGAGAATTTGTAGAGGTGTCTGATTTTGAAACCAAAGTATTAAGTTTGCTTAGTTTCACTAAAGGAATTTTTCACTAGAAGTAAAATGTGGAAAACTTGTCAGACTTCTTAGTAGTGTTTCTGCGCTCAGCAGGGGGTTTGGGCAACTCTAATGATGCTAGCCTGCTGAAGTTCCCTCTTTATCATTCATTTCCATTTCTTTCTGGAGGAATTCATGTCTTGCTTTAAGAGGAAGACCGGACTAGGCAACTCCAGAGGCTGTGTTTATGATCCTGTTGATATTTAGTCTCACTCAATTAAAAAGGTTGCAGTTAAGACATGGGGCAACGAGAACTAATTTCAATTTCTGCTGGTTATAACTGACATTGTAACTATAAGAAAAAATGGAGCAGAAATGAAAAGTGTGCACTTCAGGTATATGCTTAAATTAACATCAGTGAGGAAACGTGGTCCTGATTCCATCTGAGCTTCTACATGATTATAATTCTTTGTGAATATTATGTTATGTACCACCTGCATATTCAATTTTCCTTTTCTGTTTCTCCCAGATACCTTCTCCCAGATGACAGCAAAGCAACAAAACACAAAACTCCAATAATAAAGAAGAGTGTAAACCCCCAGTGGAATCATACCTTTGCTTTCAGTGGCTTGAATTCAAGGGATATACGCAACGTCTGCCTAGAACTGACCGTGTGGGACAAGGAGTCGCTCTCCAGTAACATTTTTTTGGGAGGTGTTCGTTTGAACATTGGAAATGGTAAGGTCCCATCTGGCTGGTTATTGCTTTTCTTGTTCTGTTTTCCTCTTTCCTCACTGTGATTAATTCTTACATATTAAAGACAGAAAAGTTACAGAATGCATAGAAAATGCATGAGAACTTGGGGAATTTGAAAAGAAAGAGAAGGCAACATGTAATCTGTAGATGATTTTGTTCTTTCCTCCACTGAGTGAGAGACAGAATTTTCGTGTCCAGTTATACTTCTATGCAGTCTAGAAGAACTGGGAATACCTTGGAAGGATGTCTAAGTATCTCAGTGAGAAGGAGGAGAGTACTGCTCTCCAGCAGCAGCCTTTCCCCTGATGATGATGTGGTCTGGAAGAAGTGCAAATCCATTCCTCCTCTGTTAGGAGAAAGCTGCTTGTTGTATACAGTGGGGAAGTTTATGTACTTCCATCCATGTGCAGCAAAGGAGTGTAATGATTGGTGCTTTCCAGGAGAAACCTGTTTTCAGTATAACTCCCTGTAGAGGTGGTGGTGTAAATTGCTTATTGTCTTTCTTACACACTGTTGGACCAAATGAGTGAGGATATTAAGGAGGTGCCTGCTAATAATATGCCAAAATTGTGCCCAGGTGGCCAAGAAGGCCAATGGCATCTTGGCTTGTATCAGAAATGGTGTGACCAGCAGGTCCAGGGAGGTTATTCTCCCTCTGTACTCAGCACTGGTGAGACTGCACCTCGAATCCTGTGTTCAGTTTTGGGCCCCTCACCACAAGAAGGATGTCGAGGCTCTGGAGCGAGTCCAGAGAAGAGCAATGAAGCTGGTGAGGGGGCTGGAGAACAGGCCTTATGAGGAACGGCTGAGAGAGCTGGGGTTGTTTAGCCTGGAGAAGAGGAGGCTGAGGGGAGACCTCATTGCTCTCTTTAACTACCTGAAAGGAGGTTGTAGAGAGGAGGGAGTGGCCTCTTCTCCTAAGTGACAGGGGACAGGACGAGAGGGAATGGCCTCAAGCTTTGCCAGGGGAGGTTTAAGCTGAACATTAGGGAAAAAATCTTCACAGAAAGGGTTATTGGGCACTGGCAGAGGCTGCCCAGGGAGGTGGTTGATTCACCTTCCCTGGAAGTGTTTAAGGGACGGGTGAACGAGGTGCTGAGGGGCGTGGTTTAGTGTTTGATAGGAATGGTTGGACTCAATGATCCGATTGGTCTTTTCGAACCTGGTGATTCTATAATCCTATGATTCTAAAATACCTCATGGTTTTGTAATTGCCAGGTGTAAGTAATGGCAAGGAGGTTGACTGGATGGACTCTCAAGGGGAAGAGCAGCACCTCTGGCAGAAGATGCTTGACAGTCCTGGAACTCCCGTGGAGGGGATATTAATGCTGAGATCCAGCATGGGGAAACGCAGACGCTGAAAGACCTTAACTATTGAGGGGTATCATGGATACTCCTGACCTCAGTGGTGTTCAGACTCTTGTCACTTTGCCCATTTGAAAGTGGGGAAGGGTTGTACTCTTTGCCTTGGGTATTTAATGCATTCTGCACTTTCATGCACATGTTTTTAACCCAGGATGTTTCTACGTATTATTTTTCTACTGAAGCCAGCGAGAATTTGACCTTGTACAGAGATTGGACTGGCTTTCTCTGTCACTTTTGGTTACTGGTGAGCAGCTGAAGAATACCTGTGACTGCAGTGGGTATGGATTGAGCAAATTCTCTAGTTAGTCATTTAGTAAGTAATGCCTGGTTTACATATATCCTCCTGGGTCAAAGATATCCTAGAAGACAGGGCTGATACAGTACAAGCAGATTCAGATTGAGTCTGCGCTCTGATATTTGAAAGAGAAGAAGCCATAATGTTATGAAGGATAGCAAAAAATATTTCTTTACCACGTTGGCTTGTCGAGCTGTGCAGTGTGCAGGATGGCAGCCTTGCGGCCCACCAAGGAAGGCCATTGCACTGTGTTACGCGCTAAAAAGGCAGGAGGTGAGCTGGTGTACAGTGCTGGTGTTCTATTATTCTCTGAGTTATTTTAATGCCTTGTACAGAAGGCAGACTTGGTTCAACATAATCAACAAGCCTCTAGTGAAAACAAATCATAACAAATCCCCGGATTCCAGAACTATATGGTGTTACTATGTTTTTAATTCAATTGACAGCTTTAGATCTTGTGATGTAACTGAACAGAAGGAATATGTTCACATATCCCCTTCTGATATGTTGCTGAGATGAGACACATACTGGGTTTGGACATAGTTAGCTAAGACCGATTCAACAGATTATGTAGTGATTAAAGCATATGCCAGAATGATTTGCACAACTGTGAAATTTTCTCTGAATGCGCTGGGATCCCATTCCAGCATCCCCATGCAAGTAAATTATTTACCCTAGTAGGACTTTTTTCTCCTGAACATCCCCCTGTGAATTGAGCAAATTTAATAAGAGTGCATTTTTGTTGATTTGATCATTAATCTTATTAACTGCGACAATTGTTTAACAGTAATTTTGCCATTTGGTTTGCTAAAGCGATTTTATGCTTACTTAGATCCCACATCCTTTGGGGACTGTTGCAGGTTGTATGTGAAGAACGTGCTGGTTTGAATAGTTGTTGTGGGTTACTTCCACCATAATAAGGTAGGATTGCAATCTTTTTTTTTTTTTCTAGGACAGCACATGTCTGCTTGCAAGACTGGATAATAACATAATTGTGGCATGTGATTGTTCAGGGTATAAGACAAAGGAAGATCAGTAAACAGAGTGAACAAGATTTCTTCTGAATTTTCCAGAACTAGAACACAGCTTCCTATTTGAAGCGGTAAATTTGTCCATAGCTATTCTTACCTTTTTTATTTTTTCCCCAAATGTTTTGGTTTTGGAGGCAATGTAGTACTAGTAGTAAGAAAGGAGATAGAAATATATGGAAACATAATCGTTATATAAATTACTGGACAAAAAAAAATTTTCAAAGAATACTTAACTCCCTGTAGATCAAAACACCAGTATTCAAAGTTCTGTGAAGAATAAAGATATTTGCTTTGAGAGATACGAATGTTCTTTATGATCCAGAAATTGCAAGAAATCTAGGTTGAAGAACAGAGTATGAACCAATAGCTAAGAAACTACAGCTGGAAATGTTGACATCTGTAGCTTCCTAGCATACAACTCGTACATGTACTTACAGCTGAATCCAAAACCTTAAAATTTAATGTCCGTTCCTTTTGTCTTTTATCTTTTTTTGGGTTTTTTTAAGGATTTTTATAATGATTCTGTTTTGAGTGGCTTGTTAACTGCGGGTAAGTTTACAAGCATTCTTTTAGGATCCTGGCATTATTAGATTAAAATATATTTATTTTTGTTAAAAATAGTACCACAGCTTTAATAAAACAATTTCTTTTGTTATGAATATTTTTCAATAAAATTCTGTTATGACTTTAAAAAAAACATTGGAGGTACTGCTTGCCCAGTTTGAGAAAATTTTCAGAAATTAGAGTCATCTTTGAAAATACAATTACCTTACAGAGTTTCAATTCGGGAACCAAAAGTCAGTAGACTTCATTTTCCTTCTTTATTTATTCTTCATTTTCTTTTGAAGTCCTGTTCAAACTAGGAAATGAAGCAAGGCTAGTTTTAGCTGGCTTTTCATTTTGTGCATATGCTGTGAGCTAATAAATTAGAGCACAAATATCAAGCACATACATTTTTATGACCTATTTCTTATCGTACCAGTCTTTCTTTAAGTATTGGATTTTTTTTTGTGTGTGTGTGTCAGCACCCCCAAAGTGAAATCAAACCAATCTTTTGTCACCTAAATACCTCTCTCTTTAAAAGAATTGATTTGAATTGTCTTGGTTGTTTGTACTGCAAACCTGCATTTATTTTGGAAATAATAACATGATATAGACATGAAGGCACAAGCTTGATTTCCAGCTTGCTGGAAGTTATTTCAAAGAGGTTTTTACATCTAAGAAAACCCACAAACCATTTAGATTTGTAGAGGAACGCTGGGCAGTTGGGTGGTTTGGTTTTGTTTCATTTCATTTTGATGGAGGAAATGAGACTAATAATAATAACACAAAAAATCCTCTAAGCTAGACCCCAAAGCTGACACTTTCTTCTCTTGCCAAACTGAAAACCTTAAAATAATTTTTAACAGAAATGAAATAAACCCTTTACTGTTACATGGAGCACAGGTTTTTTTTTCTGATTTTTGAATGGTATGTTCTAACCTTCTAAGCATAAAAACTTTTGCAAAATCAGTTCTTGCTCTGAAAGGGAAAAAATATGTGCTGTATAACTTCAGGTTCTGCTCACTTTGGTCCTGTGGTAGAGTTTGTGCTGAATGGGCTCATCTGGGAAGCATGACCCAGCTTATATAGGGGCTTTAAAGTTCTGCCTTTTCCTTTCAAAGGGTCAAAATCTCACTGTGAGCCTATATCCAAAATTACCAGCAGGGCTGTGAACAGACTGTAGGTGTCAACTGCAGATCAGTATATGAAAAGTTCCACCTGAGAAGTAATTTCAGTCAGTGCAGTGGTGTTTGCCGTTGATGGGATTTGGGGTAATACAGTGAAGTAATCTCCTAGGTTTGCAGTGGCAATTCGGTTTTACTCTAGCATACTCTGCCTCAAATGACCCTCAGAGAGATGATGAGCATCATATAAACACTAGAGCAATCTGGAAAGATTTGCTGTTCAATGATGTCATTGGCACATTTGTAGGAAGCATTTGATTTGTGGAAAATGTCACATTTAATTATATCTCTCATATCTTTGTTCTCTTCCTTTACAAAAATGATTTATGGTTTGGAAAAAGCACAAGATGATTAACTGCAGATGTGATTTCTTGTTTCCCAGATATTTGAATTAATTGCCTATAATTGTGTGTCATCATGTACTGTTACCAGGCTGAACAAAAAGATGGAAACCCAGGAGTGTTGGCTAAAGCCTTCCTTTTGTGTGTATGTTTATGGTATTGACAGTGCATGAATGGTTTATTCGAGGGTAATTTTTAGGACAAAATAGCCACAATTTTAACATTGATCCATAAGCTTCTAACTTGACTAAAAAGACAGCGCAGAGCTGATGTTTCTTCAGTAATTTTCCTCACAGAGTTGAATAACTGAAGATGCATCAGTGGAGAAGAAACCTTCCCTACAGTGCTGTTTGAAAATGTGTTGCACAATGCCTTTTACTCTGATATATATTTTTTCTAGTAAGGTAACCACTAGGCTTTCATCACTGTCCTTTCCCCCTTGTGATTACATTTTGAGGGTTAGAACAATTAAAGAAGAATGAAAGTGCAACTTCTGCTGTAAAATGTCAAGTGGGGCCAGCAAATACATTTTTAGACAGTGTGGTTATTGCTAGTATCCATCAAAAAGAGTTGATGCTGTGGGCTTTCCAAGTGCTGCCATCAGAGTTTGGTATCTAGATTTATTCTCTGGAATTTTCTGTGCTCAGTTTATCAGTGATATGGGGACTTCAGGCTTCTAAATGTTGATGCTCTTGCTTGCATGCGTAGATACCAAAAGCAAGCTAAAATAGGTTGGAAATGGCTTCCCTATCTCCTCCACACCCATCTTGTTATGTTTGAGAGAAGGTGAGAGGAAGCCAGCAAAGACTCTGAGGGACAATGTTGTCATCTTCCTGTGCTAGTCCAGGGGGCATTGCCCTCCTTGAAAGCCTTTTAGATAGCACGTTTTGATCGTTCTTTCCCAGCTAGACGCTTTAGCAGATGGTTCAAGAGAGAAGGCATCGGGATGGTATGTTTTTGTTGTGGTGCATTAAACTGGAAATTTATTTTTCTGTGCCTCTTCCAATGCAGATTATGATAAGGTAGCATGAAAGAAGCATTTTTATGTATGTATTTTCTCTTTTTCTTTTCCTGCCTGGATATGCCCTGCCAAGTGCAATTATTCTAAGTTGTATTCTGTAAAATATCACCTGAACTATAACAACAGAGCAGCCATTGAGCACCCATTGGTGTTAATTGACAAGGAGAAGTAACAGGAGGGTTGCATAATTTTGGCTTCTTGAGGGGTATGCACATTGCCCAGCCTCAGGCATGTAAAATTTGCATTTTGGTCTGTAAACTCAATGAAGAGAAAGGCTGTTTGGACCTCCTACACCTTCAAAAAAAAGAGTTGAGAGTTATATTTCTGCAGCCATCTAATTTGTGGATTCACACAAGATAGTACGGATTGTATCTGAATCTTTGCAAAGGTCTCTCTTCCCTTCTTCCCTCCCTTTGGTTCAGCAACCTTCACCAGAACTTTCTACCTAAATGTTAATTTCCAGTATCCATAAGGAAGCGGCATGCAGGAGTTAAGTGATAGCCCCACTTATTTCCACCCATATAAGGTAAACATTGAAATTTTGCTTCCCTAACTTACAGTATTGATTTTCAGTACTTTGCAACAATGACAGAAATAACCATCTCTTGGGAGCTGGTCCATGCACTTTGCAAACTATTTTTAAGTAAAAAATAAATTAAAAAAATATTTTTATACACAATGGTAACAACTGAGGACCCTAGAGAAATGTTGATAGAATACGTGATGAATTCCAAGAAAGGATGCAGACTTACAGTTTCAGTGATATCTTTTACTATAACTCAGCAGGAGAGGCATGCTAGCAGAACCTTACCACTGTGTCCCATGAACCTTCCTGCCTGATTTCATGTTTTCAAATACTGTTATAAATGGTAATAAGACAGTGTTAATTATACTGTGTATATTGACTCTGGAATGTGAATCACAACTTGTTTTTTAGGTGTTTTTCAGGCTGTTTTGAAACGCATCCATGCTGCATCTTGGCCTGTTAATTAGATTAGTTATTTCAACAAGTCTGCTTTGTAGCAATAACATCTATATGGCAGTGTGCTACTGCTCCTCAAAGCTTGGTGTGTACTTTTAAGGGTAGCTCTAATTGTTGAGGTTTGCCTAAAGCCAAGTGTAGTCACTTGTTGCAGCAATTAGAGAATGTCACACACTTTCTGCCTTTGTTCTGCTTAAAATCTGTTGCTAGCTATTTGTTTAATTATTCTGCTGAGCGTGAGCAGTAGTAGCAGTAAATGGCATCGCAGTATGCTAAGTTCTAAACAAATTTAGACAAAATGTTTCCATTTTCAGAATGTTTTTGTACTGTGTACTGTATGTTCAGCTTTGTGGACAAAGGTGGCTGGTAATATATTTGCAGCTGTTGTCAATATTACTGTTCTATCTTTTAAAATTAAAATAGTGAAACGTGTTCCTGTGTCCTTGTCTCTACTAAAATACATTACAGCAAACTTATAAGCATGTCTTTCAGGAATAACCCATATTATCTCATTGAGGTAAAGACATTACTTCACTTATATGTGATGAATAATGCGAGAGGCCTGGCATATCTTCAGAGGTGGGACTCCATTGACAGTCTCTGCTTTTTTTGTTTGTCTTGACTTCTACACTCTAAGTGGTTTTAAGCTACTTTTTATTTTGTAAGCGTGTAACCTGTTTTCTTTTTAACATGCAGTTCTAAGAATGGGATAAGAATGGTCTTCTCTTCCCCCTTGCTAGAAAATTATTTTATACGTGTCTTTGCCCTGAACATTCAGTAGGCCCTCCACTCTGTCTCTGAACCTTCTACCTTTTTCCTTGTTTCAAGGTCCTGTCCACCCGAAAATCTGGATGTGTTCAAAATGCAGCTTTTCTGTTATTCGTGGTCCTGACAATTTTATAGAAAAAAAGAATCAATGTTTAATTTATACTTTCAGCTGAGTCATGTTCATTTCAACTTACCCTTCAGAGCTGAGGGCTCTCTTCGATCTTCTCTTTGTTCTCCGGTTCCTCAGGTTTTTCACAGAATGGCTTGGACTAAAAGGAAAATAAAGGTCACATCTAGTCCAACTGCATGCAGTGAGCAGGAACATCTTCAACTTGATCAGGTTGCTCAGAGCCCTATTCAACCTGACCTTGAATATTTCCATGCATGGGAGCACCCATGATCTTGTGTCTTGCTATCTTCTCCTGACTGACTGAGACAAGCTAGGAAGGCAAATAATGTTCCTGGGCTCTGGGACTCAGCTTGCTTTGCAGTAATCCAGCAGTCTGCCTCAGTATGTTGGGTTCCTGCACCCAGGTTAAGAGGAGTACAGCTCAGAGAGGATCACTGGTCTCTTCGTGTGATCTGGGCAAGGGCACTTGGCTCTTTTGCCCTCACACCACTCCTGTCTAGCTTGTCCCCATGCTGGTTCCACATTGGTTCTAGCCTTTATGGGTGTTGGAGCTCAAGCACCCATAAAGTGGAAGGCAGCTGCAGGTAGGCAAGAGTCCTCTTGCTGTTTCTCTGCTTCTTGTACCTTTGCTTGGGACTATACTTAAGGATTTGCTGGGGGTCTGGGAGACACCTTTGTAACTTAACTTCTGTACAATCAACCTGCAGTCTCTCCTCTCCTCTTTGAGGTGGTGGATGACAAGTTCTTGTAATTTGAAGTACAGCTCAACCTAATTACTCAAATTCTGGTTTGGCTACTTTCCATGGGTGGCAATGAGCGATAGAGTGGTAACTAGAATAGGCACTAGCGCACACTGCACAGATATTTGCTTTCCTTTCTGTTTCCCTTGGATTTTACAGAGAATGCAGCAGCTGGATCACTTCTTGGAAGGGGCCAGAGAGAAACACATATGCTGTCCACAACTGTCGATATCCTCACTGGCTCCTCTAGCCTAGTCAGTCTTGCTGCCCTCTGCCTTCCAGTGTCTGCTAAAGCTTTCCCACTCTTCACTGAGTTGCTAAAAAAACATCCTCCGGCCACAGATGAGGAGAGAGAAATGGACAGGAGCTACAGCATCTGAGGAGAGCTGTGCCAGCTGATGGCGTGAAGCACTCACTCCCATTTCCCCTTCTTACAGCACTAACAGACTGGGGTAAGTGGCTGGAAATGATCTAGCACTGAGATTGCACAGCCTAAGCTCCATTATTTCACCATCTCAATTTAAGAAGTGGGTTGCAATCATAAGAGTATTTAAATGTACTTTAGGTTACTTTTTAGCCTCTGCATTTTCATTAATTATGTTAGGCACTCTGACTCATGCTCTTATGTAAGCACTGAGCTGTAATAAAGCTGCATGTTGCAGTCACTTAGTGCAGAGCTGGAAGGGTCATTGGTATTTTGATTAAAACATAATGCTTCCTGTCCCAGATGGTTTGAACTTCAAAAACGGGGTCGTGCAACTTCAAATTCTGTCTCTCCTCTGCAGCTGCAGAGGTTGTTCTAGTGCAGGCGTTGTTCTCCTCAAATTAGGTGGCTTCTTGGGTAGGATCTGGGAAAATAACAGGCCATTTAGAAAATTGGTTTGTGCTCATGAGAAATTGCTGCCTCCCACAATTTATCCCAGTAGTTTTGTTTACAAAAGATGTTGCATGAAAGAAAAATGATTTTTTTTCCTGGTCTGAAATGATTGAAATATTTTGATTCATATTCAGAACTGTGAAGTATGTCCAGAGCGATGTAAGAACATTCAGTTTGTGGCTGTATCCACACACTGGGATCTGTCACATCTCCTGCAATGAATAGCCTGGAGGTGGGAGGGGAAAGGATAAGACTCATAGCAGGTCTTGCTTCCTAGAAACACCCTTTAATCATCCCCACTAAAACTGATGTTTTAAACAAGATTTCGATTTTGACAGCAGTGGTAGGATTAGAGCCACATTGGTAGCACAAGAGTTGAGCATGTATAACTTTGAGGAAGCTGAATTTTCTGTTAAGCATTAAAAAAGTGCATTACAGTAGATTCTGCATCTTGTTTATGCAGTGTTATTCTTCTGGGACCAAAAGCCTACAGGATGAATTTACTGCAATATATTTGAATATTTGGAGTTTACTTGAATGGATGAATGCTGGGCTAAAGCCAGAAACACTAAGTCCCTTGTTCAAACACTCCTTTCCCAAAAGGCCAGCCTGCCACATCACTACATACCAAACATGCAGACCACTTTGACTCCAAAACAGAGATGGCACACCATATTTTTCACTGCTCTGTTCCTCCCCACAAAAATGTACAATAGAAAATGCCAGAAACTTTATATTACTAATCAAGAACAGCTTTTCTTAATCACAAGATTTTAATAGATGTTCTATGTAGAATTATGACTAGTAATCCAGTCACTCATGCAGTCTCCTCCACTGAATTAAATTTCCTCTAACAGCCCAGAGATTGCAATCACTTTCCTGATTGTAGCAATTGTAGAGCCTCGCTCCCGTTCATTCAGTTGTGAAAGATGACTGGGTGCACTGATTCTGAACCTAAATCAAAATGGAACAGCAGCAGATTTGAATTGCAGCAACACAGTAGAAAAATAGGAGCCATTAGAGATTGATGTTGATGAATCAGTTGATTAAAATCACTTTCACCAGAAAGTGAGGTCAGGGGGAATGCCTGTCCACCTATGGATTCACGCTATAAGCATATACATGCTGTAGAGCCTGAGCCAGAGAACTGTGGACACAGCAGTCTGTGTGGAGGTGTCCTCTGGCTGTCTCTGTTCAGCATCCAACACTTCAGGCATGAAGTTATTTCTTGTGCCTGGCAATGTCTAGTTTTCTTAACTGTTGCTGTTAGGCAGCAGAGGGAAGGCAACTTGAGGTGCAGCTGTGTCCATCAGCCTGCTGGGTCTTATCCTCCTTGCTCCTCTATAAGTGGGTACAAGACTAACTGTATTTTTGGTTTGGCCAGGTTTGGAACAGAAATGTGGTTTTGTGATTTTGTGATCACCAATCCTGTCCTTGCATCTTATTCCTAATGGCCACACTTGGAAAGCTCAGCTGGGGCTTTCTTGCCCTTCCCATTGCTCTTCCTTGCAAACCTGTCACTGCCAGGGCCATGCCATGTTTTCACACCTACTCTTGGGTGTTTAGTTCCAGTCTCGTAACACTCTCAGAAGCAGGCTATCCTGTTCAGAAGACAGTCCACCACACAAACTCCCGTTTGTGCTGTCATGCTTCAGTCCACAAATTAGCTTTTGGTAGCTAGCATCAGGGCTGTTTTCCCACCCCTCACATTGATTTCTTCATTATTTCGCTTGCAGGAGCAACCTGCAAAAAAACCCTATACATTTGCTTATTTTAGTTGGTGTGAGAGACTGAATTCTGATAAGGATTGCTTTAAAGATCCTGATAAACTGTTCCTCTGCTGCTACCCAAGTGTCAAGCTTATATTCTTCATGTATGATGTACATTCTATGCAGTGAATTGGCAAAGATTGTGGGCTATAATAAAACAATAGAAAACCCTTTCCTTTTGTGATTGGCCCACAACACTTGTCACTGAGCGGAGAACTTTTTGTTAATTGGTAAGTAAGAAGTAAGCGATGACTTGCAAACAAATATTTTCACATATCTAGAAATGATAAACACTTGATGAAGTTTCCCTGGGTGTAATGTTTCCCTGCCACCAAATCAACAGCTTAGTCTGTCTCCAAGATGAAGTCGGGAAAGAAATCTGTTACTCCAAGTCTATTGGACGTGAAAAGCCAGAAGCAGATAAGAATGTATTTTTATATGAAGCACTGCAGTAGGTAGCCTTTAATAATTACTGGCCAGCTTTTACAGTACTCACTGTTTCCTTTATTGTATTCCTTCTGGCAGTGACTTACATACTCCTGCTGTCAGCTGTTTTCTCCTCACTGCTGCTGAAAACAGGTACTTGCATTGCCTTTGGCTTATGCTTTGTCTGTGATTGACCATATTATTAGCGATACTGAAAGGCACCGCTGGGTTGCTTGTCCACATTAGGTAAGAAGCTAATGTCTCTGTTATAATCACCTGCAGGGAAATATATTGATAGATCAACTTTTGTCTCCAAGAGGAATTTTAGACAACTATCTGTTTGCAAAACAATATTTTATTAATAAAAAGACTTACAAACAGTAAGAAAGAAACCCCAATTTTACACTGAATGAAAAATCCACAATAAACTCCTGGAGACGTGCCTCAGTTCTTCATTCTCTGTACAAGAAATTCCACTGGGTAGTAATCCTACGTGCACATTTCTCTACAGATGGCTGAAAGTACAAAAAAAGCATCATGCATGCTTCTACGCAGAGTAGCTACACAGCCAGACAGACTTAACAGTACACACAAAAATCTGTACATCCGTGACTAAAAAAGCCATGCTTTTTGTAGCACCAAGGGGATAATTATGTGGATTAAAAAACACTCACTGACAACTGCAAGCCCTGCAATCTTGATTTAGGGACATGACTGGCCACTTTCTGCTTGCAGTTTCATCTCGTCTTTTCTTAAAGGAAAATTGTCAATAAGTGCAAAGAGCTCGGCTGGTGTTGCTGGGAAAGGATAGCGTTCCTTGTCCATTCCATGCTTGTCCATCACCACGATGTTGAAATTGTAATGGGGGATCCTCAGCAGCAGCCTGCAAAACAAGGAACTCATTTTGTTAAAGCCTGACAACCTGGGCACTTCAAACTAATAAATGGCAGAACAAGCCCTTTCGGTCTAAGCGGAGGAGGGCAGGGCTGGTTAGAGGGGGTATACAAGGTCCACTTTGTTTCAGCTGTGAGAACAAGAAGAGAGAGAGCTGCAGGCCCTACCTCTGCATTAGCGAGGGTCATTGTAACTGGACTCAACTCTGTTTTCCTCTCAAATCTCTGACTGTTAATGTGGGACATGACATTAACAAAAATCATTGCAATAGAAGTAGGGTTAGGGGTAGACTACTCCCTTTCTTGGCTGCGTCATAGTATAAAATCACATTGAGAAAAAGCAGGAAAAAATTATTGGAGTTGGTTTTTATCAGTCCTTAATAGTAACCACCTACCTGGCACTAACTCCAACTTAAGAGAACAAAAGCCACTACAAATCATAGCAGAATTCTTTCCTTCCAAGTGGTAAAAAGAATCATTTGAACTCCTCTGGAGTTACATGAGTAACCACAGTATATCCTTGCTGCTCTTTTAATATGTTACTTGAAGCAGTAAGGAACTAGAAGATTCTTAGACATTCAGTCAGTTAGCACCATTGGTGTGGGGAACATAAATCCAGGCAGTCATGACAGAATGGAGTCCAGGACAGGTAAGTTATCGTGAAGAAGAAGGTTTGTGGGGGAGGGGGGGATTTCAGTAAGGCATGAAGCATCAAAATTGACCTTCCTCAGCCTTCTAACAAGTTTTAGTGCTCTAGGTGTCTTGTTGCAACTAGGGAGCCTGGCTATTATAGTCAAACTATAAAGTTTGAAGCTAAGACACTGGTGCTAGGAAACTACATATCTCTTGTGCCTCATCTCACCTAAGAAAAATGCTTACCTTCTACAAATTATTTTATGATTGTTATTCTATGATTCTATGAAATGCAAATGCTACCCTTCTCGGGTTCCTAAGTTTTAACTAGGGTACCTGTGCTCATTAGTTTACTGAGTGCCAGTTCTGGACAGCATCTTTATTGAAGGTATTTAAGGGTGCGTTGCATTTTTATTTAAGTGTCTTCCAGAACTGGAATGCTATAATTCACACACCGCAGTAACAAGAAAGAAAAAAAATCTAATGGAAAATTGACTTTCAGTGAGTGCAGGGCAGATTACACCATACCAATTCCTGAAATGTAGTTCCATAAAAGGTGAAGGGGGAGCAAGGAGTGAGGTATTACCAGGGCTTATTTTCTATAGAA
The DNA here is from genome assembly GCF_032191515.1 of Phaenicophaeus curvirostris. NCBI lineage: Eukaryota > Metazoa > Chordata > Aves > Cuculiformes > Cuculidae > Phaenicophaeus > Phaenicophaeus curvirostris. The sequence continues at coordinate 120,860,185 of NC_091392.1, read as the reverse complement.
TCACAAGAAAACTATTTCAACTTGAGTAAAAGTACTTTTACTTTTTTGAATAAAAGAGAACCTTTTTGTTGTCTATTTTTTCTTTTATAGAGAATAAATTTTTTACTTTTTGCAATCCAAGAAACCCTCTCTGATTTGTAAGTGCTTCTTATCGTCCTAAATCAAAATTTGCTCCATTTTCCCAAGGCATATCAGCATATCACAGAAGACATTGCCTAAAATGCTCCTGGACTTTTTTCCTAAGTAACTACTACTTTCCCTGCCACTCAGCCCTTTACTTTTACCTCTTGTAGGGTGCCTGTCCCTAGGAAATGCTGGCACATGAAGTCTCTCTTTCAGGTAAAACCCAACCCCCTACAGGTTTTGAATCAAGTCAAAACAGCCTAGGCACCTTAGTAAAACTGCTGGAAGTTGTAATGAAGCTGGGGAGGTGGAGATAATTTCCCCTTGGAAACACTACCCATATCATTTGTATGTGTGGGTCTTTCTTCAAAGAGCAACCACTGCTTCCTCTTCTGGGTTGGCCACAGCCACCAGCACTGCTGCAGAGAAAAGGAACTGTAGTTGCCCTTTGGGGCTGTGCTGGCAGCTGCTCCAAGTCTGCCCTTGCAAAGTGATTGTGGCATCATGACTACATCAGACCAACTCCAGTGTAAATACAGACATATTTGAAGTGTTTTCAGCAGCAACACCCCAAAATATAGATCCATAATATGGGAGTTCACATAAATTCAGAAATTCATGCCATTTGAGCAAAGGAGTAAGGAAGACATAGACTTCATGACATAGACTTCAGCTTGTTTCAGATTTAAATGGGTCACCGTCCACCTAAATGTGAAACAAGCTGAAGTTATGATCTCAATTTCATAAATACCAAATGCCTATGAATTTGCAGTAGCTATTACACAGACAGAAAGAAAACTAATCCTGAAACTTAATCATGAACATCTACCTTCTAGTGTCTAGCTATGTACATTAGAGTAGAATATGTATATTTAGAGAGTAAGATGCAGGGAATCAAAAGCAAGATGGAGATGAGGGGAGTATGGCCCCTCACAGCGTAGGGGAAGATCAGGTTTGTGAGGGAGCTGAACATATGAGTCTATTGGACCTGATGAGATGCGTGCCAGAGTCCTGAGGAAATTGGCTGATGTGGCTGTGAAGCCCTTCTCCATGATATTTGAAAAGTCATGGCAATTAGGAGAAGTCCCTGGTGACTGGAAGAAGGGCAGCATTGTGCTCCCTTCTAAAAAGGGTAGAAAAGACAACCCTGAGAACTACTGGCCTGTCAGTCTCACCTCTGCGAATAGATCCTCCTAGAAGCTATGCTAAAGCACTTGGAAGACACAGAGGCGATTTGAGACAGCCAGCATGGCTTCACCAAGGGCAAGTCTTGCCTGATCAACCTAGTGGCTTTCTATGATGGAGTGACCACAGCAGACACAGGCAACACAATGGCTGTAATCTATAGAGACTCTTGTTAAAGCCTTTGACACGGTCCCCCACAACATCCTTCTCTCTAAATTGGAGAGATACGGATTTGATGGGTAGACTGTTTGGCGGATAAGGAATTGGTTGCATGGTCACATTCACAGAGTAGTGGTCAACGGCTCAAAGTCCAGACGGAGATCCCTCACAAGTGGTGTCCCTCAAGGGTCTGTACTGGGACAAGCGCTGTTCAATATTTTCATCAATGATATTGACAGCGAGATTGAGTGCACACTCAGCAAGTTTGCAGATAACACCTAGCTGAGTGACATAGTTGTCACACCAGAAAGACAGAATGTCATCCAGAGGGACCTGGACAAGCTGGAAAAGTGGGCCTGTGTACATCTCATGAGGTTCAACAAGGCCAAGTGCAAGGTCCTACATCGGGGTCGGAGCAATCCACTGTTTCAATACAGCATGGGGGATAACATGATTGAGAGCAGCCCTGTGGAGAAGGACTTGGGGGGTGCTGACTGATGAGAAGCTTAACACGAGCCAGCACTGTGTGCCCACATACCAGAAGGCCAACCATATCCTGGGCTGCATCAAAAGAAGTGTGGCCAGCAGGCTGAAGGAGGTGATTCTGCCTCTGTACTCTGTGCTGTTGTGAGACACCACTTGGAGTATTGTGTCCGGTTCTGGAATCCCCAACATAAGAAGGATATGGAACTGTTGAAACAGGTCCTGAGGAGGGCTACAAAGATGACCAGAGGGCTGGAGCACCTCTGCTATGAGGACAGGCTGAGAGAGTTGGGGTTGTGTAGCCTGGAGAAGAGAAGCCTCTGGGGAGACTTTATAGTGTTCTTCCCGTACCTGAAGGGGGCTACAAGAAAGCCAGGGAGGGACATTTTACAAGGGCATGCAGTGATAGGACGAGGTGGGATGGCTTTAAATCGGAACAGGGAAGATTTAGATTAGACATTAGGAAGAAATTCTTCATGATGAGGGTGGTGAGGCATTGGAACAGGTTGCCCAGGGAAGGTGTGGATGCCCCTTTCCTGGAAGTGTTCAAAGCCAGGCTGGATGGGGCCTTGAGCAGCCTGGTCTGGTGGGAGGTGTCCCTGCCCCTGGCACAGGCAGGAGTGGAACTGGATGATCTTTAATGTCCCTTCCAACCGAAACCATTCTATGATTCTTTGATATGCAAAGGTGCAAACACAACAGTAGTGAGAGCTTACTTTACCTGAGTTGCAGGGCAAGTGATGGGGGCAGCAGCTTTACCCCTATTCTTCCTATCTGTGCTGGGAAGACACCAACCAATTCAACTACGGTAACATGTCGGAGGTCTAAACCACACTGTGCTGGCTGGAAGGGTTAAAAAAGATGCGTTAGTTATCAGTGGGAGAAAAGGGGTATGTTTTGAGCATGCAGTGAATGTTCACAAAGAGTTCGATCTTGTTACGGTAGCGAGATGGTTTAAACTGTAATGACAGCATACTTTGAAAAATCTGCAGTTTTCACTGTAAAGAACTAGAGCCCCATGACTCCAGGTGAGGTTAAATGACAGATTCTTGATGTATCTAAGAAAAACTGTACCTGGAGTCCACCTAGAAGAAATATAAACTTTTCTTTGTAATGACATGAAATACTAGAGTATTTAGCATTGTGCCAGTAACTTGATGATCAAAGCAAGGTATGTGTAGTGGAAGTTGACTGCAGGAAGTTTCCTTGCATGCCAACTTGTTTGACCACTGTCAACCAGTGGGAAAAGTACTACAGCCATTACATTTAGTATTTAAAACTATTTCATTTTGATCAATATATTGAATTTTCTTGACAAGTTAATCTAATTTTATATCCCAATGACTATTTATACTGAATGTCATTACAGTTGTGAGAAAAGAAACAAGATAGAAGCACTTGCCACTGAGAAAGACTACAGGACTGGCTCCTTTCCCTGAAGACACAGATAGATATCTGAGAGAAATCCCTAAGTCTAGCAAGAACCCAACAAGAGCATCAACACATAAGAAGGACAATTGCCAGTTTTCTTCTTTTTTCTGGAACAAAATACGCCAATGCTATCTCCAGTCCTTTGTTTGCTAATACACTGGTTATTTCTGAAGCTATTCTATGAGCCTTGTTTGCATGTACTGCAACCACCGAAGTGCTGGACAGTTTGTGGGGGCGGGGGGGTCAGCTTCCTCAGTAGCTGAGCCAGAGAATGATTATTCAGCAGAAGTTAATATTATATTAATTTCAGAGGTTGTAAAAGGGCCAGAACTGTTTGGGATTCAGCAACTTGGTAGTCAGAAGCAGCACAATCCAGAATGGAGCTGAATTAGAGACTGGGGAGATGTTTCAACTCAAACCCAGGTAAAAAGGATCAATCCAGAACCACTGCTATTTCAGCCAGATTGTCCAGTGCCTGCAATACAACAGCTGAAGTTTGTGGATATATATAAACAGTGGAGCATGTCCTCTTGTGTCTTTCTTTAAAGAAAAAAAAACAGATCTCCCCACCCCCAAATGTGTTTTACCTGCAGCATTCCCAGCTGCATCCTATAGAAGAAGTTGGCTGCAGTAGGAGTTGAAATAATTAGCAGTCTCCGCTTCTCATAAAATTGGTCCAGAAGTGCAGCTGCAGTCCTCACATTCACATTGATATTCATGGCTAGAATTAAGTTTAAAAAAAAAGTTACAGGGCATGCTGAAAACAGACCTGTTTCTAAAAGCATAAATAGTTAGATAGCCGAAGCACAAGAACGAGAAATAATAATAAAGAAAACAGGGGTGAAATACTGGCCTCATTGAAGCCAATAATTTCATTGTAAGCTGTTCTGGCTTGCAAGATGGATTGACTCCAGAATGTGAAATTTTGTAGAGAGCTTTGAGCTAAACAACACTATCAGTTGTGAGGTACTATCATCATCCTAGGAAAGAGCAGCCAAAGGTGGCAAAGGCTTCAGCTGTAAGTGCAAATTGGCAGAGGAAGGAAATATGCTACGTTTCTTACATCGAGGGCACTGAAGTTTGTAGCTGTATTCCACTCCACACACCCCCTTCCCAAATTCTCACCGCCATGAGAACCACTGCTCTGACAGCCCTTCTGGTAGAGTGGGGAAATACTCACTTACGTGCACAGGTTGGCTCCACTCCTGACCACCCCAAATTGTACTGGCACACTCTAGCTGGGCTTCCTTGCAACTCATAGCCACCAATGCAGGAGAACTCGCATGTTGCACCATAGTTATTTCCATCACCTGAACACTTGATGTAGCCATTATCTGGGGCGTTTAATTTCACACAGCGCCTGACTTAAAGCAAAAGGCAAGAAAAAAATACAAAGGCATGAATCACCCTGTTACTAAGGTAGCATGGCCAGTGGAACACCAATATAGAAACATTTTTCTGTTTGCTTTCTATTGAAGTCATGTACTTAAAAACTCCAACCAAACAAAAAAAACCCCTGTTAACTAATACATAAAATAAAACGATACAGATGGATAAGTGTATGCATCTGATTGTGGTATCACCGTGACAAAAGGTCATGGAGCACAAAAAGAGCTGAAGGAGAAATCTGCAGGTTTCATCTCTGTACATTCAACCCCAGTGAAAGGGCAGCTCTGCTTACCAGATGTGTCACAGCTGAAAAAACTCCTTCGCATATTTGTTTAAGCAGCTCACAAGAGAAGGGTTGTGGAGGTGGAGGCAGGACTGATCAAAGAATCTGTCCCTCAAGGTGTGCAGTGCTGGCCACCCACCCTGCTGCAGGCCTGGCCTCCAAGGTCTTGAGCAAGACTGTCTTTTCCCTTTCAGCATATAGTTTATATATATATATATATATATACACACACACATACATACAAATACAGAAATAAAGGCATTTCACAAACTGCCTAACAAGCTAAATGCAAATCAGTGATGGTTTTATAGGGCAGAACATCATTCTTACCTCTGACTTTAACAAGAAATTTGCAGGTGCCTTTGTTTTCAGCTCTGTCATACACAGTATATTGGATTTTGTGGTCGCCTTCTGGAAAATGTGACCCTGGTGGCAGGCCTTTCAAAATAACACTATAGCAGAAGATAAAATAGGACATACATCCATAAATTCACCAGCATTTTCCCACTAACAATGCTGTAAAAGCCTGAAGAGTGACATTTGGGGCATGCTAAGATTGTCTGGCTGTGCTGCATGACTGAAGACTCAGAGTAAACAAAGGATGAAGCTAGGCAGTTGCAACCAGAGTATTTAAACTTCTTATCAACAGCCTACCCTGCAGTGGTACAGAAGGTCACACCTTGCTGAGACAAAGGAGGCAAAGTGGGTAGGGCAAGCTGGCTTCCTGTAAGACAATCCATAGTGTAGCCAAGCATCATGCCATGCCCAAAGGAAATTGAGCTTTCTTTTCCTTAGGCAAGGAAAAGTTGAGATTGATCCTCCCTCACTTTGTATTGGGAGCAATCCACTCTCAGGGCTGCAACATAACCCAGACCCAGCAGAGTGTAAGAAAACTGCCAGCCTCTTGCAATGGGGATGTGCCCCATCTGGCTGCTCTGGATAGCTACAGTGATTATGCTAATGCATAAAAATGCAACGGAAAGTGAGATTTATTGTCACAGTGGAAGGGTGTGGTGATCCACAGCAGCGTTTTCACCCGGAACTTGTTTCTATCTTGCAAATGTGTCGGGAGAATTCAGACCTGTTAAGCATTTCCACAGTACCAAAACAGGGAGGTTGAGCAGTGCTCCATGTAATGAGAAATCTTACACACTCATGGGACTGCAGGACCCAGTGCATTTAAGGAAAGTGCTGCACACTCCATAAAACATAACAGTTCAGCAAGATTTAGTGAAAATAGGTTTATGGAAAAGCTTCCACAAATTGGACAGCTAGCCTCTTCAGAACTGGGGAAGTTATTCATATGACAATCTACAGGGGATATTCCCCTTTTTTTTTTGTCTGTCAGACATTATTAAAAAGACTCTGGAATTTCTTTATTGTGACACTTTCAAAATTTTTATTTTCTAAGGTCTAATTTTATTTTAAACTGATAATTACTATATAATTATCACATTAGACCTTAACAGTAATATTGTTTTTAATTGTGTCATGAATTCTTCTTTCTGCTGTTATTTAAACTGTAACAATAAAAAGGCAATGTCAGTATGTCTTTCTAGCTTTTTTGCATTCACATAAAACTGCGAACATCTTAAGGCTTACAACTTTGGTATTTTAAGCTTAACCAGCCCACTAATATAGAGTTAAAAGATGCAACTTGCTTAACAAAAAAAAGCACTTTTTCTATACTTTTTCCATTAAAATAACCTAGATACACTGCCATAAATCCTGCATGATAAACATGGGAAAATCAGACAGTGGTACCAATACAAGTGCATAATTTGACTGTGAAACCATGGAAGTTGACAAGGAAATTTGAAGGAAGTGTGAGGTTTAAATCCAATGTTTAAAGCTCCCTAAGTTTCAAATGAAAGGCATTATTTTACAAGTAGCTGCATTGTGACATCAGCAATCAGCACTACTTTAGGAAGAAGCCTAGAGATGATTTGAGATATTGTTTTGTGACACAATTTGTCCTGTTTCTTTTAAGACAGTGAAAATTACCTCTGTTGCTACCTCCAATGTGCTATTACCTTCTCATTGTCATGTATAAACGCTAACTTTCTGTAAGAAAACTTGTTGTATATGAAGACACTCACAGAGAAGCTCTGGAAAATTTCACAGGTACAGTCACAATGCTATTGTCATTTAGTCTATCAGCTCTATGATAATCACAGCTATCTACTACCCCTCTGCATGACAGGTCCTGAATGATTCGGCTAAAATACCAACCAAGGGCCCCAGAAATAAAAATGAGAAAATACAAACATTTATGCACTTGCACCTACTCTGTCAGAATTCCATCAGCAGTATCCCGACCCTCAGGGGTGTCCCAGAACACTCTGGCTGTCAACTTGTTGGGCTCTGCAGTTTTCTCTTTCACACTTGGGCACTGGATTCTCGGAGGTTCAGTATCTGTTGAAATAGATGTCACAGAAATGGGCACATGTGCATGTGTTACAGCTATGCATTTCTTTCACAGCTCTTGCGCTGTTGTCAGCATAATTCAGGACCACCTTCAGCTCGCCTCCTCAACCCTGGGGCCATCCCAGCCAAGGCAGGTGAAGCCTGTATTGCTGGTCAACTCCTCCCTTCCAATGTAAAAACCTTAACTAAAAATTGGTTATCATAAATTTCTTTACCTAGTCTCCCAGTTAAAAAGCAATGCCTACAAACTCTCTGCATTTAGCGTTGAACTCTAAGGAAGGCTATCCAAGATCGTACCCTAGGAACCTTACCCTTCTGTTTATCTGCTCTGCTTCTCTTTGTTTGTCTGTGCAGTTGATATTGTGATAAAGAACATTTGCAAAGCACACTGAATATATATATCTCTCTGTGTGATAATTTTGCATGTTAATGTTAAATTCTTGGTTATTTTTCCTGCAGCAATAGCAAAAACTGAAACATTAGAAGACTGACAGAACGATCACTTTGCAGGGGATTGCCGCTGCATTTGATTTTTTCCAAATACTTCTTATAATAATGCCTTATAAATAATATCATACAAAACAAAAAGTAGACCAGTTAAGTTTTGACAGCCTGTTTAACTGCTACCAGAACATCGTGACTATTATTCAGGAGTGAAGGAACCAGGCAGTGATGGAAGACCCTTGATGAGGAACAAAGGTGATACACTGCTACTTACCTTCAACCACTTCCATTGCCAATTCTGCCAGCATAACGAAAACACATGGGTGAACCAAGTCCAAATATCATCACAATCATTAATTTAAAAAAAAGAAGAAATATACCTCTAATAGCTTAGTCTCATTTTTCCCCATTTCTTGCGTTACACCCAAAATGAGGTCTAAATCTATGAAGTCATACACCAGCTTTAAAATGAACACAGAGAAAGGATTTACGTACAAATAGAAAACAATCTCTAAATTGCTGCTTAAATTTAAAGCATGATAGGCCTTATCTTTTCATTTGCAGCGTAAACACGAAAAGTACAGTCTGGATTTCTTTCAAAAAAAATAGCAATGAGAAAAGTTTAGGTTTTTACAAAGCATCAAATATACAAAATAATTTCATAGACACTCCTATTCCATAAGCAACACACAATGTTTACTACCAGTTTAACTAGGGCAAGTGCAGCCCTGCTATAGCCCCTTCAAACTTCTAATGCTATTCCAAGAATGTGGGACTTCTGACAACTAGTTTATCTCTATTTCTTCTATAAGCAATTTCCTCCAACCTGAATGCCACAGCTTTGTGAGTCACTTCCACAGGAAGAGCTCCTCTCTTAATTTTGCACAGGAGGGAGTGAGGGAGGCACAGACACTTTTTGAGTTCTTTCACTACTTTATCTGCTGCAGTACACAAGTGAGCAGGATTTCAAGCATCCACTCTGGCTCTAAGAAGCACTTTGTCTTCTTTCCTAATGTTTCTTATTCACTCCCTTATTTTTAGAGTACCTTCTCACTGTGTGTGTAAACGTGCTCACACTGCAGCCAATGAGAGCTCTGCTGTCCTCTACAGAACTGCATTGCTCTCAATAACCCCCATCAGAGCCAAATTACAGTAGGAAATAATACAGTCTCACCAAGGCCGCTTCTGGCTCTGGTTAGTTTACTGTGGCAGCACTGTGGTGGTATGGACAGCATACATTAAATAAAGACAATGCTGGAATAAAAGCCAGAGCAGCATTTAAGGACCCAGTGTTTTAAGCACTTAATTAATCAGAAGGCTCATTATGCCATTGAACACAGAGAAGACTGATTGGTATGAACCGGCTTGGACTTCCACATTGTAAAGACAAACAATACAGTTACTGTGGGAATCAATTCACCAAGTACCCACAGTCCAGGCAGCCTTTTTAGCTGGACTTAAAAATTCCTGGAAAGGCAATTTTTGTTGGTCATTTCAGATGCTTCTTACTTAGCATTCAACAAGGACTAAATGAACTGCATTAAAGTAACTCTGCTTTGAAATGGACCAAGAGAAAGCAGCTACCTCCCAAAGAGGCTCTTCAACTGCAGTGGCCACAAGGATGTGTTAAGCCAGAAAGTGCTCAGGTCTTTTTCCTCATGCCCTTGTATAAAGTTGCAGCCAATCTACAGCATATTAAGCACCTTGGCCACTGCTTGGCAGAAGGAAGACAGGTCTAAGAAACCCAACACATTTAAATGCAAAGAACATAACCAGAGAACATCTAGATAGTTGCACAAGAGAATTTCACAAAACTGACCCCCCCTCCCCCGACTCCATCTTCCAAAAAGCCTTCAAAAAAATGCATGAGGTGAGCAAGGTGCCCACCTGCAGGTTAGAAAACTAAACTGGTTCAAAGCCAAACCCCAATAAAGAAACTCACAAGCTGTTGGACAAGTTTTGTCGGAGGGAAAACTCATCTTTTAAGCACTGGATTGTCATTCTTTTGCTTAGTAAGTATTCCTGGCCAGAGCTGGTGCCAGGACACACTGCAAGGTGCAGCCAGGACACGCTGCAAGGTGTCAGACCCTGTACAGGTGGTTTGACACTTCTACTACAGTGTCACTGCTGAAAGACTGATGAAAAGCCAAGCAGGTTTATTCAAGCTGTTTAGTAGGTCTGTTCATTAAATGGATGAATCTCACCTGCAAGGTTTACATTAAGAGCAGGGAAATTGAACTTCCATTAAAAATTTGATGCTGTTCAGCCACTGCTTCCCTTACATTCTTGAAAGTAAGCTGTCACTTTCCTTGGTTATTCAGCAGCAGCAACAGGTACTCTGACTCCACGTGGGGAAGTGGCATTGCAGACACGGCACCAGGAGGTCAGCAGTGGAATACCAAATTTTAATGCAGCTTTTTGAACTCCGTGGAGAAAAATGCTAAGATTTCAAATGGATTTTAGATTTGCTTATTCTGTTTTAAAAACATACATCTGGGACTGGCCGCATTAACAATTCCAACAAAATTAATCAACAAGCTTGTTAACTGCCTTTCTCTAAATTTGTTCATGTTTTACGTTTATTTGCTTGTGAAATTGGGATGATAAGAGGAGAGAAATAGAGGGATGGTACTGAATGCCCACAGCTTGCTTATTCAAGAGCCTGTATAAGGTAAGTAAAAAGTCTGCTGCTACATAAACATGCTCTAACTACTGATTGCTGATAACATTAAACAACGGCTGGGATTTAATTCAAAACATTAGTCTGTGTCAAAAGCAGAATAGAAATCATAAAAGGGGGGATGAAAACATTGTCCTGCTCCCTCCATGACTTCCTCCCTCCACAAGGCATTGTTCTGTATTTCAAAACATCCATTATCAGGACCTGTATAATTAATGAGTCGGAGTGCAAAGCTTGTTTCAGACATCCATAGATGGAAGCTGTTAGTTAACTACCTATCAATACAGTCTTAGGATGAGACAAAAGGATGACTTGGCACAGTGACAGCCATTTACCATAAACCATGTTTTATAATCAACAGGAAAATTAAACCTTTACAGAAAAGACAGTAACAGTTTTCAATGTTCTAGAGGAAAATACCTATTTCAATCTATGTTACTGTGCATTAAGGATATAATGGAAATATAATTCAAGAGAATATCAGCATTTTTAAACAGTGGATAATCAATATCAGCTATATGTTGATAATTTTTAATCAAAGTTATTTCAGCAACATGAAGAGTGGGACAGGGAACAGACAGGTTGCTTTGTTACTACAGAATACTTACGGTCTGTAAGGGCTTCTGCAAATGATTGCTAAATATACCTAATTTTCTTGAATTATGAAAATTATCCTTCCCCTCCCCCCTCTTTAAAAGAATACCTGTTTCAACAATTATGTTAGCCTGATACCTTTGCTACATGGATCTTTTTTACTGCACTTTGAACCCCACATAGTTTTGTGCAAAAAAATCTAAGCAGACCAACTGCAGTACAAGAGCATAGAGGAAAGCCCCTCGTTTTCAAGAGAATTATAAATTTAGGTCTGCAGTAATTTTTTCGGTGCTTCATGCTAATAATAGCTGTGGTGTTCCAAGGTCACTTCCCTACCTATTTGCAATTATGTGAACTTTATCAGTCCATGCCTATGATCATGTGTAACATCCCTACTGTGGACAGTGCAACTACTCACTTATATGCTAAAGTAAGAAACACACCAGCCTCTTTGCCTCTGTATTTCATTGCTCCGCTCACCTAAATTTTACTTCTCAGCTGAAAGTGAGCTGTTCAGCCAGTTCTCTCCTGGCCACTGGTAAGCTTCTGTAGGCTGCAGTTCACTGATGACTTTTCATAGTTACTGATATGTGTTCAATTGCAAACTGCATTATACTGCTAGGGTCATATCTGGTCAAAAAACTCTCTGTCCCAGCAATCAAGAGATCAAAAGATAAGCTTATTAAACAGTTCACTAACTGCATAACTCACTATTTGCATATAGGAATGATAAAATCATAGAATGGTTTGGGTTGGAAGGAACTTTAAAGATCATCCAGTTCAAATTCCCCTGCCATGGGCAGGGACACCTTCCACTAGATCAGGTTGCTCAAAGCCTCATCCAGGTACTGCGTACACGCAATGTTCGGAGGTATCTTCTTCATACTTTCTGGTAGTACCAGCATTTAAGTAACAGTATTACTTTTACTGCTTTACTTAAGACTTGCAATCATATCCTATGTAAAAACTGTCCTGTGTTTTTGGAATAAAAAAGAAGTGTTAATGCTAACATAGTGTCTTTTTCTTTTTGCTTAAGATATACTCCTTTACTCCTCTGTAATAAGCATCCCATCACTGCGAACAGATGAGGCTCTGAAAGTGCCAGAACATACAGAGGACATAATTTTACCATTCCCAAAAATAAAAGGGTTTGTTTTTCTTTCTCTACCCACACCACTGAGAAGGACAAGGCTTGTTATTGTAAATTAAAACAAGAGACACCACAAACAGTCTAGACCTAAGCAGCAGCAGGCTCATTTCTACATCTGTACAACACCAAGTAACAGGAAACCTGAACAAAATTCTACAAACTTCAGGCCACAGTGCAGAGACTCCAAAGCCATTTGGTAACCTACACTGAGCCACAGGCATTCTGAGCAAAACCAAGTTATCGTACACAGAAAACACTGAGCACAAATAGTCTACCACCCACAAACTTAAATTACTGGTAGCCAACTGAGATGGCCAAAAAAATACTTTCCTTTGGGGGTGGCTGCTGAACCTTTTATCAGAGACTACCCAGAATCAAGAGCAGCAGCTGAGACATCACTATCTGCTCAAATCTCATTAGTAGAAAGTAAAGTTAAATTTCAATATTTGTTTATCTCTTTTTTTGATTTATGTATAGAAAAACAATTACTCTAGCCAAGGTTCCTAGGAGACCGCTGACTATGTAATGAAAATTGCTGGCATAACTAATGTGAACCAGGCTGGAATTTAGTCTAGCTCACTGCAACCATGCTGGTAACTACAATCCATTCATATTCTCTAGATATATTTGGAAACCATGATCCCAAGAAAGAAAAGCAACAGGGGAGGTCAGACAAAGGGTGTAGTTTCAAACCTGTTTTAACATTAAGTCACAGAGAGCAGGACAGACTGGAATGCAGATAACATGCTAGAAGAGCAGCACAGTAATTACAGACTAGCAACAAGTCACCGGGAGATCAGTGAAGACTGTTACAAACTCTGTAATGTGCTGACCATTTACACCAGCCTCATCTTTATTAAACTGATAACACTTGGACCTGATAGCATGTGAGAAAGTAAGACAGTCACTTAGGACTCAAACAGTCCGCATCCCTTGTAAAACTATTCTCCGCCTTCTCAAAAGGAATAGTTGCTTTCTTCCCCCCAGAAACTGTATAAAATAACATTTTGGAATTCATTTGGAAGACTTGGGCACCAGCAGGTACCTCAAGATGTTGACATTCCAGGATACAGACTAACTTTCCTACTTACCAACGCAGGATGCTGGCCGTCCACTCCAAATTTTGTTGTCCATGCATGTTACTATACGGTCGCCTTTCAGCTGGTATCCTGGTGAACAATAGTACTCACACCTTGAGCCAAAGTAGGCACCATCTAAACACTTGAAGCCTCCATTGATAGGCATGGACAGGGTGGGGCAGCGCTTTTCTGGAACAGAAAACAAGGATTTCTGGAAACCTGTTATCCCCCTTTAGAGTAATGTGAATGTAGGGTATTACACAGAAATAAGGATGCAGCTAGAAAATGACAAGTGTGAGAAAGTTATGTTCCACATGAGGCTTTTCACACTGTTCTTTTTAGCTGTATTTCAAATTTAACTTTACATACTGAGTGGCCTAATGCAATACTTATATGAGAAAAAGATGACAAGTACCTATTTCTTTCTTCTCTGAAAATGTTTTACTGCATGAGCCCACTTAAGACACTTGATATAAACCGTATCAGTGTACAGAATCCAAGATGGGCAATACCTTAAATCAGCTTTACTGCTCTGTCATAAAATTATTGCCATAAATCAAAATCTCACATTTATAAAATGTCCCTTTGTCCTCTGCCAACTGTATTTGTACCATTTGTGATACTTATGCCATGTACTACTGCAAGATCCTCAGGAACAAGCCAATATACATATCCAAAGACACTAGCAATGTTTAAAATGCATATAAAAACCCCAAAATCACTGTTTCAAAGGCAAGCAAATTTTATTTTCTCCTGAATCCGAGGCACAAGCCACACACACTGATTTCATAGCTACTTACGTTTGCACAGCACCTTCCCAGACCAGCGTTTGCTTGACTGACATATCAGATGCTGAGGGCCATGCAGTTCATAGCCTTTTTGGCAGCGAATATCACATCTTGTCCCTAATACATTCTTGTAATATTGCCCATGAGGTGTCCTGCAGTTTGCATAACCATGTTTCACCTTAATGGGGGAGCACCACGGTGTTTCTAGCACAGAGAACAAAAAAAAATCACCCACAGTACTTTGCAAAATGTAAAAGGTCAGACACAAACATAAAATCGCTTTCTTTATTCAAGGTCACAAAGAAGAAATGAGCAAAAAAAAAAATCTTATTTAAAACGTCACCCATCCTCAAAGTGGAAAAGTAACAGTGCAGCAAGGTGCACTAAGTCTTACACACCAGAAGGTCAGCCCTTCAAAGCCTGGCAGCTTCTTTTTATTACAAACATTAAAGATTGTAGCCATTAGACAGGGGAGGTGAATGGCTGTGCTTTTTTGTCCATGGAGTTAGTGTGCCACCATGTGGACAGTTTGATGGCGACCGGACCTTCTATCCAGATACACCTAACTTCTCTTCCGTAACCAAAGTTTGCATTAGGAACACATTTAGTCTAGCCGTAGTTGTCGTCTTTACAACATTTACCTCTCTTACTGCTCGTTTAAAAAAACCAAATCTTCTATAATACTTTGTGCTGTAAAGGAAATTGCCTTGGTTGAACTCTGTGACAGCTCAAGCTCCCGCACAGTTATAAAGGACATGACTTAGACAAATCACATTGCCAATATGAGAAGCCAGTCTGAACACGTTTTCCACGTATCAGGACAACCATTCAAGGGTTTAAGTACAGCTCCAGGTTTGCAAAGTTGTTTTCCAAGTTAGCACCCAGGATTAAGCCTGAACTGGAAGTTGTGAAGTATGGAAGAACAACAGCTCCCTTGTTGTTCTCAGCAGTTCTGCAGTGCCACACTGGAACATTCAAATACTCTTTACATCACTAACAAAATAGATTTCTACCAGCAAATGGATACAGTACCATTGTCATGATTAAATCTGAATGCAAGTGTCCAATCCAATAGGCTAAGTGAAGAGCTGTGGAAAAAGATCTGACCTTATTCCTCTCTTTTTGGTAGCAACTTGTAGCTTCCAAGTGCAAGATGCATTCAGGCACAAATGCCTGCTCTTTCTACTGTCAAATCATTCAGGTCTCAACGTTCATTCATGAGCATAGTATACACTTAGGCCATATTTAGAAGAGGGAAGCCAAGCTGTATAAATTTAAATTCAGCTCTAAATGTTCGCAAAGGTCTGGATTTCAGGTGTTGTACTCTTCACCCCACAAGATGGGTGGAGGACTACCTTTCCCTTATATTATGGAAATGTAGTTTGAAGTATGAGAATGACCTTCTACGTGCTGCTGGATGCAGTGACATGGATGGTCTCTGTCAAGTCAGAGAAAACCTGGAATTGGCTGAGACTTCATGGCTAATGCACCTACTGCACTCATGGGAAAAAGGGAAACACATGCACATAAAACTGAACCTTCAATAATTCATCAGGACTGCACTTTAAAATATTCAGGGTATGGGTATCACCTTCTTGGGAGGATTTACCAACATACTGTGATACTGATTGGTGCAGTATCAAACAGACTTCCCCTTCCCAGCTTCAAAATCTTTGCTTATCTTTGACAAAAGGCTGCATCAAGAGAACTATAACTTTTTCTGCATCCTACAGCTTCTCAGTGGGAGTTTCCTACACAAGGAGTGAGTAAGTCTGCCCCTCCCCAGCTCCAAGATTTGTAAAGGACATATTAAGAGGGATGGTGGGATTGCAAGGCAAAAAGATGACAGGTCCTGAAATCCTGTGTGACAATGTGTGACATGCGAAAGGTACAGGATAAAACTTTTAAAGTCTGCAAGTAAGATGGGAAAAAAACCCAAACAAAACACAAGGAGCTTTAGCCTTCATCCATCCAAAGTCAAAGGACATATTAAAAAAAATATATTATTTCTATAATTAAAAATAATTTCTTTGGCAGACTTTCACTTCTAACTTCTAGCTCTTAATATCCATAGTTACTAAATACATTTTTCTACATGATTGGATCAGCTTCACACATAGATAAACAAAAATCAATATAGCCTGTTATATTTCTTATTCAGAGGATATTTATATTCAGTTTAGTAGGCATGGTGGTATTGGGCTGATGGTTGGACTTGATGATCTTAAGAGGTCTTTTCCAATCCCAGTTATTGTATGATTCTATGTCTCTAGAACATATGCATACTTTCCCAATGGAAACTGCATTTGGCACCCGCATTTTGCTATGCTGGTCCTGAATTAACACAAATAGCATATGAGGACTAAAATCAGAGATTAATTGTTGAGTTTTTGGCTAGACCAAGAGCACATTTCTCTAGACTAGCCTGTTTCTGAAGCAGTCGTATTGTACTGTGGCATGTTTACTTTTGTATTTTACCATTACAGGTGAAAACCTTTACAAAGATGTGTAAGTGGCATTATTCCCAGTGTAACCAAATATGTAGTAACTGAGGCACAGGAAAAGACCAGACCAGTCTAACAGCACTCGGCAAATTAGGGGCAGAGTGCAGTTCAGCTTTTGAGCTCAGCCGTACAACCATCACATCTCCATTTTCTAACATAGAATAGTTAGGATTGGAAGGGACCTTAAAGATCATCTAGTTCCAACTCCCCTGCCATGGGCAGGGACACCTCCCACCAGACCAGGCTGCCCAAGGCCCCATCCAACCTGGCCTTGAACACCTCCAGGGATGGGGCAGCCACAGCTTCCCTGGGCAACTTGTGCCAGGGCCTCACCACCCTCATGGTGAAGAAATTCTTCCTTATATCAAGCCTAAATCTGCCTCTCTCCAGTTTATAACCATTCCCCCTTGTCCTACCACCACAAGCCTTTATGAATAGTTCCTCCCCAGCTTTTCTTGTAGGCCCCTTTCAGGTACTGGAAGGTTGCTATAAGATCTCCTTGGAGCCTTCTGATCATCTTGGTAGCCCTGCTCTGGACCTGTCCCAACAGTTCCATATCCTTCCTATGCTGAGGATTCCAGAACTGGACACAGAACATTTATGGTCCTGCTTTTCAAAACTACTGAATGTCAAATCCATGTTCCACTATTTACCTTACAATTATCCAAAGCAGTTTGGTGAAGAGTGTTTTTGTTGGGTTTTGTTACTACTGAAGTAATGAGTGATGACATCACCTATCTCTGCAGCCTCCTTTGGTGCCTACCCCACTCCCACTGGTGCAGCCTCAAGCATCACCTCTGATCACTCTCTGGTGTGCAATTTTGTTAGATTACCAGAGGCTGACCATCACACTCACCTCGTGGAGAAATCCTGCTAATAACAGCTTTTCCATCCTCTTACCTTCAGTGGTCTCACGTCCCAAATTTCCAACTTTTCTGTCACACTTACTCTTCTCATGCCCTGAGATTCTAAATTTCACTTGATTATTTTTCATTAATTAAAATCTCCTTAGCTAAGGAGGAGGCCTCCATTTTTCTGCAGATGGGCATAAACTTTTAGTTACCAGGAGGACACTGACTGAAGGGGCACACCAGGGGGGATGAAGACTCAGGTAGCCTAAGATTTTTTCCCAGCCAGCTAAGAAATCCTTGAGCAAATCAGTTCAAGATATTTATGCTTCAGGTTTTCCACATACACCAAGTCCAATTGCACATAGCTGATTTCCTTTTCAAGGTGTGTTGAGACAAACACGCTTTGCAACATTATCAAGAAATTAATAGTTAAAAAAGAAGGCAGAGCAGCTGTTTAAAATACTGCGAATTGCCTGAGTTTTTCTGCAAATTTTTGTGGCTTAACAAACATGCTTGCATTGAATAAACAGCTGCACTCACATTTTTTTAAGAAAGTGCCTAACAGCTAACAAATGCACAAACAGAATACTGAAAAAGAAAAAAGCCCTTCCTGTAGTGTCATTGCAGCTGTGGTGGTCTATGGAGAGAAACAAAGCAAGGGCCCTAGAGAGGGTTAAAATGTCTTTTACTGGACCAAATGATACTGTGAGAAAATAAAACAAAACCAGACAAGCCTTTGGATGCAGACAACTTGAAGAGCTTAGGAGGAACATCCATTTAATCTAAAACATTAGTATGCTTACTCCAGAAGTGAATGTGATTGGAAGAAAGTGGGTGAGTGAGGTACGGTCTATAAGGGGGAAAATATCTGGGTTTAGACCAATTGATATCCAAAAAACCCCTCGAAAAGCTTATGTGCCTGAAATCACATTAAATGATACACAGTTTTAGATCAAAGATTGGTTATTTTTAAGTGAAGACTCATTTGTTTTCAAAGATTTAAGCAACTACACGGAGTATTTATGGAATATTAAGGATGGATGGGGCCCCAAGAAGTTACACAAGCTGTTCCCTGCCTTAAGACAAGATCAGCCGTGTTTCTGAAGGCTCTGGAAATAAGAAAAGCTACAGGTTTCCCAGGGACCTTTCTGGAACTTCATCATCAGTACCTAGCTCTGTTTACCTAACTGAACTTTGAGCTTTTAGGTATTAGGACTTATGTAGTGCTTTTTTGTTTAACAGAAAGTTTGCATCATTCCTCAACAAGACAATGGCCTGCATTATCACTTAGTAGTGGAACATTTTCAAGCCCTAATTGTATGTTTGAAACCACTGGAAGATAGGTAGCAAGCAGAAATAGTTGAAGCCACAACATTGCCTCTATAGCTAGGGCTAACATTTGATCATTATAATATTGGAGAAAATAAATTAGCAATGAGGATTACCAGAACAGTCAGACTAGAGCTGTGATAGACACAGAAACTGCTGTATTTGGGAAGACTCTCCTTAAATATGAGCCAAGACAGCCATGCCAAGTAGCAGGAAGAAAAGAATTTTCTAGAGCATTGTTTCCCCCGACCCCTCAGTCCTCTTTAAATACCAGTCTCAGTTGAGCCTTTCCTTCAGAAGCAGCACACAAAGTGACTGGCTGTACTGTTGTTTGCTGGTACACCAGCCAACAGAGCTGAGGATTCACCAGGGAGGAAGAGAAAAACTCTTTAAAAATGCTGTGGGCACAGAAAGTCTCAGCAAGGTTTCTTTTGAAAGCTGAGCACGTTGAAATACATCCACATGAAAACAAAAGGGTTTCATAGGAGAGCAATTCCCCCCCTCCTGGCCAATGAACTGCAATGTTTTGTTTGCAGATGTCAAAGAGGATGAGTTTGTGTGCTCACTTGTACTGTTTAGTGAGTGTGCGTGCAAAGAAAAGGCAACACTGCTTGCATATCTTAACTTCAGTTAAGAAAGTTCATTTAGTTATTAGTTACTGAGAAGTTTTATTTGCTGAGCAAACCCCTGAACACAGCTACCCAGTCCATTTTTCCTTGCTTTGTTTCTCTCCACCCTCTTCCCCGCAGCACAAACTCAAATAAGTATGCTAATGAAGAGTGAGCCTTTTCTACTCCAGCACTTCACACTTAAAATCACATTGTCTGATCTTCAACACTTGGCAGTAGTGCTTCCAAACTCAGGGCAGTTTTTAGCATCTGCATGAATGTGTCATTATGTTTCTCTTACCCCAGTGACATTTTGGCTGACATGACTATAATCCATTTTGGATCACCATATAAAAGGAATTTATACAGAATTTGCATTTTAACTACTTGCCTGCCCTAGCATGAATTGGCATTGATTTATCTTCATGATCTCTGGAATTCTTTTTCTATGTGTCTGTAGAGGGTCACATGTCAAAAGACAAAGAAAAATGTGTTTACCTAGATAAAGCTTTAGAGAAATATTTTTGCATGTGTTCGAAAGCAAAATTTTACACTGACATATTTTAATTGGAGGAATATATGACTTTTATGAGAACAGCAACATAGCAACAGCATTTGTGCCTTCCTCTTTATTGTTCATAAATGCCTGAATTCCTTTATGACTTACCTGTTATGAGGCCCATTGATTCCTTTGCAGAAAATCAATAACGTACAAAACAGACACCAACACCCAGTATTTTCAAGTAATGAAAGTGATTACGTTACAATTTTAGTGTGGCCACAGATTAGCTTAGTAAAAAGAAACACAGTTAACATTTAAAGTGAGCAATTAAATGCCAAGTTTCTTTACAGTTTCAACACCTGAGTGATTTTGGCAGAGGACAGGGGTATCGAGAAAGAAGTAGACTTTTTATGAAAATGGTCATAGTAAATGGAAGATTTACTGGAAGTGGCAAAAAACTTCTCTATCTTGCTGAATGGCAAAAACTTCTAGAACAGGGAAGAAAACCTGAATTTGCTTTATAACACACTAGTCCTTTCACTCATTCATACAGCTACGTAATTTGGTTTTGGAATGTACACATTTATTCGTTAAACACACTTTACTTGGCATTTCAGGTAGCGCATTAACCTGAAATGCAAACAATTTTATAGGGGGAAAAAAAAGTCATGAAAATCAAGTTCTCTTGCATGTACTTCTATACATTACCATCAGTAGGCCCAGGTTTTGAGTTAGTTTTTGATGGCTTTGTTAGGATGTATGAAGAAGAAAGAGAAGCTCTTCCTGGATTTTCATGATTTAATAATCTGATCTTCCAAGAGCAAAGGCAGTGCAGAAGTTACTTACTCGGGTGCATAAAAGAGTAGTGATCAGTACTTAGTCATCATTAAAAAAAGTAGAAACTAAATCTTGATCTAAAAATCCATGAGAAAAACCATGGAGTCAGATCACCAAGATTTTATAATCGATGAAAAGAAAAAGAACAAAGCTTTCTCTCAGCAGTCAGCTTATTCTCTTTAGCACATAAGCAAAGCATTCACCTTTATATCTAGTGTGTGCATACACATCTTCGTCATCTTCAAGGGGTGAATATCCTGATCCTACAACACAAAATAGAGAAAAAAATGCAGCAAGAAAGGAAATATAAATTAAAAATAAAAGAAAGTTTTGCCAAAACACATGCAAGATTAGGATGCAATAATCTATGCAATGCCATCAGCACGGGCTTCTCTGAAGCTCAGATTCATAGCAGACCCAGTTTATAGTGAATTTGGAGGAGTAAAATTGATTTGATAATCAAGTGAAATAGTCTCTCTCACTGCTCCTGGAGCAGTGTTGTGCAATGTCATGCAGAACATGTCAAGTCACAGCTCCTCTGTTATGGAAAGCCCACCTACCATGCAGTTGATCCATTGAGCAGAGGAGGTACAAGTGAAGGGGCACATTAAATGCTTCACTATAAACTGGTTCCATAGTGTCAGTGGCTGTAAACAGCCATCAGGCCAAACAGCAGAAGTAAAATGTGCGTAACTCAAGAACAACCTTCTCTCACAACCTGCATGATCTTCCGGCCACCAACAAAACATTGAGGTACATTACCTGAAAACATAAGTTACACTCAAAGAAAAAAAAACACAGATTGGTATCAAGCAGTCTCCTGGGGTTGTACAAAATAAATATAGTACAGTTATAGTACAGATAGTACAGTTCTGTAGTTTTGAAAACCTATGCAACAGTTATAAGCCTAAAATAATTGTATAAACTGCTTTATAAAAAAAAACCAAACAGAAACCACTTGCAGAACTACTCTTTGAGTAATTCATAAGTAAAACACAACAGTCAGCAAAAATATACTTAAGTGACATTTGTTTAAAATCAGCAGCTTCAGAGTATGAAGTTCAGTCTAAATGCTAGATAAGTCTTCTCCAAGAAGGGCTCATACAAATTCCCCCTCTGAGAAATCTTTCTAAAAACCTTGCATGCAATAGGCAGTCAGCAAGGCAGCTCAGCACTATGCTATGGGAGCTTCTCACAAGTAGTATCTCAAATTACAGTTAAGACGATATTTCATCACCATTTTTTGAGGTCCAAGACCACAGTCTGTACAAGCTGCCGCTTAAACTGAAGCTAAATTAAAGGCACCTCAATAAGCTACTAATTTCATGTGAAAGCACACAGTTTTCTGCAGAAATCAAACCCAACAAGCATTAATGGCTAGAATGACTTAGCACAAGGATAGAAAAGCTACCAAAACAATGTTTTTCTTCCAAAAATTACTGAATCCACAGATTCCACTTATTATAAAGAAAATAACCAAAACTACCCCAGAAATCAGTGAAACTTTACTTCTTTCATTACCAGCCTTAGAAAAAGTCAGGAGAGAAACTCAGGCTATGTATCTGCAGCTGCTCCATGGCGGTAGCTTTAGTGCATAGAGTTCATCTACAGAAGGGCAGTGCCCTGAGCTGTAGCACTGCTTTTAAGGGCTTGGACCACCTGTAGATAAGACTTTCTGCATTTCCCACGACCCTTCATGCCATGTTACTCGTGTGTTGGGCACTAGTGCCCAGGACCGGCAATCAGCCTGCAGCACTCAGCAACTCCTCCTGGGAACTGCAGGGAAGTGGCAGCTGTGTGCACTCCATGTCAGATCAAAATCTTGCAGCAATATTGTAGCTGTACAAACCACTCAGGCTCCTGCATGTCAAAAATCAAGAAACTTTTGTTCATATTTACTATAAAAGAAGCAAAACCCCACAGTTCACCTTGGGCCCAATTCAAAGCTTGCTGTTATCACTAGGACTCCTTCCACCAATTTTCAGAAGGCTTCAGGCTGGGGCCTGATGAAGTTTCCTATAATTTCTCCGTATTTTTATATGTACTGTTGCAGTTGAATTTTTGATACCTAAACACTAAAGAGCAAGCTGTGATCCCCACGGGCTTTGAGAAGACCTTGATATGTAAATGAACGCTTCTCTAAGCATCAATTATTCTATCAGAAACTGTGATCACTTTAGCCAATTACTCAGTTTGAAGGTTATAATACTGTTATCTCAGTGTTATCACTCTTAATTGTCCAAATTTTAGTGTGCAGTGGCTTCAGCATTTAAAATCAGATGTTAGAGCTGTGTGAGCTTTTACGTGTTTACCTCGCTTTAGACGGGAAATAATTAAATTCTTTTGAAAGTCTTCTAACAGAAATGGGCTTACAGAAATGAGTTACTCAATACCCTCACCCTGAAACAAGGCTCTGCTGAAGGAGTTCGGCATGTCCCATTTCCAGCTCATTTTCTAGCTCAAAATGAGAAGGGAGTCAGGTTTCTTTCCTAAAAAGCAATGTTTTGTTACTAACCACAACAGGCCTGGCTTGGGGAACCATGGGAGAGGTCATCCTTGTGCTACCCTGGGAGGGTCTCGCTCCCACTTTTCCACGGTCTCTTCTCATGGAAAGGCCACCAGCCAAGGCTGGGCCTCAGCACAAGCTGGGGGCACCAAGGATGGCTTGGGTATTGCCCTCACGCCTGGGGCCATGACATGGGGAACTGACATAATCTAGAGGGCTGTCCCTGAAGAGCTGGGCTGGTTCCAGAAGGACATATCGACAGCACCACTCCACTGCCCTAGGCAGAGGAACACCATCTCACCCTGAGATGCTGGATCTTCTCCTGCCTCCACGTGCCTTTCTTCACACGTGCCTGGACCTGGTGCTCTCCCCTAACTCTCTCCATATTCACCCACCTGCATTGCTCTGACAGACCTGTCCTTACCATACCAGGCACGCAGAGCCATGTTAGGCAGCAGCCTGCCAGCAAAGCTCTCCTGCTTCGCAGAGGGCTGCTGTCCCAGTGGCCACAAAACCTGACCCTGCGCCTCATTCCCCACTGATGCCACCCCATGAAGGACCCCAAGCAAATTATCATGTCATCTCAATTTTCTCAGCCACAAAACAAACTATTTCTGCTTCACATATGTTCAAAATTAGCTGCCAAGCCATTTAAGGACAAAGCATTGTTCTGTATTCAAAGTGCCAAAATTATTACAGTACAAACCCCAGGTGTTTGAGGAAGAATGACAAGAACAAGCTGCTTTACAGATGTCCCACATCATGGTTCGGGGCACAGCAGCTTCCTGTAAAAACCAGCTATGGACTTTTATCTGACAGACAACATGCAAAATGCATGAAATAACACTTCCATTTTAAAAATAATCTCTTACGAGGTTAATCTATGGACTTAGATGATTCTGTTCACGTGAGGAAAAAGATGTCTTTGCTACATTTTTACAACTGGGGGGTGCATAAGAGAGCTTTCTCTTCACATATGTTTTGTTAGGGCACAGAGTTTTAATTAAACTACATGCAACCTTGTAGAAAACATGCAGCAGTGTCCATCATCACAAACCAAACAGTCTGTGCTGAATGAATAAACCCAGGGATATGACTTCCAGATAGGGTAGGAGGAGCTATAACAATAACCCGGCACATCTTCTGATGAAGTAAAAATCCTCACAGAAGAAGAATCCATTATGAAGACTAATTAATTTACTTCTAGTGTTCAAACTGCCAAGCTAATGGGACACTTAGCCACACAACAGTTACCCATTTGCACAAAACAAAATTAGACTATTTCAGGATCAGTTAGGCCTGTGTTTTGTGTTTGCCAAATCCACTTCAAGTGTCCCCAAACTAGCCTTGAAGCCAATTCTCATTCAGCAAAACACTTAAGTTTATCTCCTGAAGTGGTCTCAACAGACTTGATGAGACTGCTTGTTTAACCCTAAACCCACTCAAAGTTGGTTACAGATTCAACATCAAGTACTCTGATTAAGTTCTTTGCTGCTTTAGTACCACAACCTACAACCAGCGGAGGCTGCTATTCTCAGTTTCTCATGTTGGCTCCATTTCCATACTTACAGCCCAGTGCTGGCTTTCCTGGCCAGTGGCCTTGGTCAGCAGAAAATGAAAGGGAAGGAAGCAGAGCATATAGCTACATGTGTGACTGAGCACAGGTTACAATGACACATTCACATTTGCACACAAAACAAGACAGATAAACTGAATACACACAGCCAAACAGGTGCTGAGCAGGGTACTCCCTATATTTCTAGGATCTGATTGTCCTCCCTTTTACCTGTTTGTTAAGAAGTCTGCAAATGCTTTCAGAGGAGAGTACCTCAATTGCTACACAAGAGCAACAATCAATTTGTTGGTGCTTGCTGAGCTGAGCAAGAGGAGGAAGACAAATGCTATCAGATTGCAAAGGAAGTTTTAAGGACTTCTGAAGTCCCTCAATTTTGCTCAAAACCTGACTTTAAGTACATTACTCCTTTATGCACCACAGATCCCTGAGCAGATAGAAAGACGGTATTCCAGAAAACAAAATCCCAAACCACCACTCTTGTCAGGCATTCCAATTCAGGCAAAACCTCTCCAATAGGTAGGTAACCTCCACAATAAAACCTTTCAAATATTACATGGTATTAACCTTTAATTGAGAAACAATCTTTCCATTTTGCCTCTCTGCCTCGAAGGTCTCCAGAACTTCAAGAGTTATCAATAATTACTTAGCCACTTTAGGCTATTTTCCCCTAGTTTAGCACTGGACTGAAGATTTTCATATCTACTGTACTTATAGTCCTGCAGAATATAGTAATCAGATATTTTAGGTGATGCTATTTTGTCAATTTACACCACAGAGTTTCTTAAGCCTTTCCCCCCACCCACCTCCCTCAAACACTTTTGCTCAGAGGTTAAGAGGATTACGTAAATTACCAGAGGTACCTGCTGTAAAAATCATCAACGAAAGTCAACATTCCAGTTTCCGCTCTACTGAAGCTTGATGTCTTATTTGTAGCACCAGTTTGGCCGACAGCCAGCTGAATACCATCCAGCAGCGTGCCCAGGTGGCCAACAAGGCCAACAGCGTCCTGGCTTGTATCAGACACCAGTCAGTAGGAGTAAGGGAATCATTGTCTCCTATACTTGGAGAACAGAACGTTGCTCTGTTCTCCCAAGTAACAAAAAAGAGTGACAGGACGAGAGGGAACAGCCTGAAATTGCACCAAGGGAGACTTACATTGGATATTAGGAAAAAATTCTTCACTGAAAGGGTCGTCAAGCACTAGAAGAGGCCACTCAGGGAAAAGCTTTAGTCACCATCCCTGAAGGTATTTTAAATACATGTAGGGGCAGTGCTTAGGGACATAGTTTAGTGGAGGAATTCACAATGCTAGGTTAATGATTGCACTTGATGATCTTAAAGGTTTCTTCCAATCTAAACTTTATGGTACTATGAATTTTCTTAAGTAAGTATTTCACAAACTATCACTGCATTTCCAATTTTTTGGACATTGCTAGCATATGCAGAACAGAAAAAAACAACCCTAAAAGTCCTGTGATAATTTCCAATTGCAGTTGCATGGCTGATTTCATAGAACAGCTAAAAGGAAAACAAAATGGAAAAAAACATGCCAAACTACAAAACAGTTGTTATGACACTATGTTCTGCTCACAGGGAAACATGAGTTAAATGAGCTTAGGTGGAATCTTCTCTCATCTGAAGGCACTGGCTATTCTTGATACTGGGAGGAAAGAAAAGGCTCATTCAATACACAAACTATCCTTCAAACAGAAGACAGTGCTTGGGAAGTCCTTCCATATTCAAACGATTGATTAGTTTAAGCATGTGTAAGAAAAGGATGACCAGTTTCTACCAATAAGTCTGTAACATCTGGATTTTGATCCTCCAATGTTTTGCCTCAGAGTTTTAGATTCCACAGTACCTCAAGCTATATCAAATATATTAATTTAAAAACTCAGCTTCATGTACAGTAGACTGTAGAGCTTCTTGAGTAAAGCAGGACTAGATCACGCTAAGACCTCAGAAGTCTGGAAGATGTATGAGATGATTAGAAATTTCCCTGCCTGTATTTACAGAAATGCACAGGTTGATAGCACAGATCTGAGCTTCCATGAACACTCACAAGCTCTGCACCACCACTGCGCTTCTACTTTTTGCAGGTGTAAAGTCTTTCATGCACAGAAAGTAATCCCATACCAAGAAGATCCCCTCAGGGCTTTACACAGATTAATTCACTTTGTCTCAGTATTAAGATGCAAACACCATGTTTAAAAGCACAGGTTTTAACTTGCTTCAAGAGAGATGCTTTATACAAGATTCCACCAAAGAACAGCTCTTTCAAAGTCGCCATAATCTAAGTACAACTGAAACGCAGAACAGAAAGCTTCAGAATTATCAGGTTCAAAAGAGGTCAGTGATATCTGAAGTTTGCATGCCAACAGTAGCTTACACTTTGTGAAATAAAACTGTCCAATTACACTGAAATCACAAATCTGATTATGAAAATGCAGCCACGGGTTCTTCTCCCAAAAGATAACCTCTTCCCTCCTCCCTCGCCCTCTGTAACCCAAGATGAAGCGATGAAGAAACTCTGCAACTGACACCAATCCATGGTGTTTCAGAACAGATTAATTACAGATGTTGCGAAAACTATTGCTTTACATAGAAGTCAGCTAACAAAATAAAACTCATTTCATATGCTGGCAAACACTGCATGACAAAAACCCCCACTACTCCTGGCATAAGGTGTCTCATTCATTTCAATCAAGTCACACATCCTGAAGTAAGCAGCCATATCCATGCCATTTACTCTCACAAAACTGAGTGGAAGGATGGAAACTGCATTGACAGAATTTATTCCAGAAAAGCTCTGAAAGGACAACTCAACTCTGTGTCCATTTATGTACATGTGTAGATAGCTAAGATAAAGCAAATCCAAAGCAAAACACTTTCCACTACTGATTTTGCTTTACTTTTCCCTCTCCACACCGGCAATAAAAGTGGAAGTTATTCAAGTGGCTCTAAATCAATCCAGGCAGAAGTCCTGTAACACTTCAGCAGTGAAGAGAAAAACTGTCTGACTTACTGTGAGGCTACAAACACCTTTGCCAACACAGGGATATGGTCCAGAAACACTAGTGCAGTTGTACACTGCTCCCAGATACCTTGTTCCACTGCAAGTAAATCTGCTTTTACTATAATTGTGTTCAGCGTAATGATGAGCAGTGTATTCAAACACTGCTTGCTGTATACACACATATATTGACCAAAGGCCTTAGCTAATTATTTTTTAAAAACTAGTCACTTGAAGCTATAAAAAAATAATATCTTTCATGAAAATTGTGTCCTTACAGTCAATGTGAAAAAAACCCATGAGGCATTTCCAGAATTCTTTTCTTTCTTCTTCATTTCTTAATTCTAGTTTGCTCTGGATTGCTCTTGTGGTATGACATTTTGAGTGATTCAATGGGAAGTGAGGATTTTGTCAAATTTTGCTTAAAATGTAATTTGAGTTGTAAAATAGTTATACATATATATAGTTGGTTTTGAACAGAAAATTAATTTAAAGAAAATCTAGACAAAAAAATACAGATGAAAGGACTCTACTATTGAAATGAAGCGTTGATTTCTGTGGGAAAAAAATCACCCCAACGTGCTAATGAAGATCTGCTGGGGAATTGATAACGGTACATCTTTAAGAGAAGCAGCAGTCATCTCCTGTGTTGTGCTCTTTATTTCCAACACAGGCCACATTCCTTTGATTGCTGAACAGTACAACCCACAAGGTACTACAATGATTCACCAAGTAGATGGGCTATGGGGGTCAAAGTTGAAGCTTGGCTCGAAGTGAAAAATCTGTTATGTATGTGAACAGCGTTCTCATGAAATGCTGAGTATCAGCATGACCAGTAAGACTTTTTTTTTTTCTTTGGACTCATTGTCAAATTGAAAACCTAAACAACTGGGTGCAGAAAAAGAGGAAGATGTTAACCTTCATGATTTTTTTAAGCTGGCAAGAGATGACTCAAGACCATTTGCCCTCCCTTTTAAAGGGCTCCACCTGATAAAAATCCTTCAGTAAACTGAAATTCAGCAAACCAAATAAAAAAAGAGAATGAAAACTACAAGAAGACAGGTGAAAGCAAGAAGTCATTGAATATTTGGAATGGCAGCTATAGTTAAGCCAGCAGGAGACCATAAGGGAGGAGGTTGGAGAAGAAAAGTTTCCTTTGTTCTGGCTATGAAAAATTCAAAGTTCAATATTTGTTTAAGGAACTCTTCAATAAACAATGCTAAAAAATACCCTGATGGTAGCATATTTTTTTATGATCAGAACAATTACAGCACTATACTGTTACCAAAGAAAGGATGAAAAATGTCATGAACACTACAATGTAAATAAATTCAGCTGAAAAAAATGTGCATTCTTTAATCAATAAAGATTACCCCTTTTAAGGAGGGTAAATGAACTGCTTTATGTCTACATAAAACAGAGCTACCATAGCTGCTTACTGCGTAATAATATAATTGCTATTCTGAGCACATATGTGGTCTAAGTCAGAGGTTAAGTGTATCAGGAAAGCAAAGCCTTCATTATATGCAGCTATGGGGTTGTGCAAGGAAAATATAGACAGCTCTTGATACAGAAGAATTTGCACTCTGTGCCTGAGAAATTACAAGAGGCTCTGCAAAGGCTGCCCATGTGTTACCAATGGTCTGGGCATTTGTAAGCCTATTGGTTTCTTTGCTGCTCTTATACAGTATCACATACCAGTAACACTTGTCTGTGTCCCAGCCTGGCAGATACCGGCTCACCTCAGTTACTCACAGCTTTCTCACTGCTAAAGTGGACTAACAGCCTTAACTACCTACCAAACAAGGAAATGCCACTTACATTATAACTTTGAAGCACATCTCCACCTGCCCTCTGTTTTCCAGACTAACTTCTCACAGAGCTCCTACTGCTGACAGATGTTTGGCCCTTTTCTCCACAGTGGTTTAGCAGCCTGAGCTGATCATTTCCCACCTGCATCCTGCTAGCAACCCCTCCTCTGCCAGGACTTAGAAGACTGCTTGACTCCCTAGATATATGTGTTATCAGCACCCAGAGCACCCTACTTCCAAAGTCACTTTGCTGATGGGCCTTACTTACATGTCCTAAAAATCAAACTGATGTGTGAATTTGGAGTCATAAGGTTATGATAGGCTGGTAAGGGACCCTGAGAACTTTCACCTCACTGAAAGAAAGCAACCCAGGTCTGTTGCCAGAATCATTCAGCTGTGTATACCTGGTCTCATGAGTTTCCTAGGAGCTGGAACGTCTGAAGCCCTCCAGGAAACTGTATAAGCTGCATACCAGTGCATTCAACGACCACCCTCACGCAACGGCCACACTGACTAGTCTGGCTCCAGGATACCTGAAAGGGTGAAAGAATACTTCAGGCACTGTGATGAAACCCTGTTCAGAAGAACACACTTGGATGCCACAGTGGTTTCCATTCCTGATGGAAGGACATACCTTCATCAGGACAGCAGATGCTGAAGACCAGCAACGACCTGCGGCACAATCTCTTTTTGCACAAAGGGGTCTCACAGGCCACTGTTACCTTCTGTGCTAAGCAGAAGCAATTGAGTTGTTTTTTTTTTTTGACTTTTCTCATGACATTTATAAGACCGAATTTATAACATACCAAGCCTCAATAACTCAGAAAGCTTTACACAAAGAAGATGCTTCAGATGTAAGTTGAGCACAGGTGCACCATGAGATACACTAGAAAAGCACCAAAAAAAAAAAAAATGCTACCACATATAGATAAGACTATCATCTTAAGATCCAGAAAAATAATTCCTGTGAATATACTTAAAAATGCTTCTTTTCCCCTTTTATTAAGATAATATAAGATCTTAAATGTAGGCCTCCAATTTAGGAATAGATTAAAGAGGCAGAAAAATAGGAGGCTACCTACAGAATGTCAATAAGGGATTGAAAATAAGTATTACTACTGGTAACTAAAAAGAGGTAGCACGACTAATAATTGATTAATTAATTAAAGAACATTTAAGCTGAAAGTCTCCTTAATGACAAGTTCGAGTGGGCTTCGGGATAACTTTCCAAAGGAAGAGATTGAAAACTAATCTTGGTCTATTCTGAATTGGTGACAGATGAAATAAATCTTGCTGGGTTTTTTTTCTTAAGTGCTGACAGTGGAAACTGGCACATCTTGGTAACTAACTTGTAATACTCCAGCACCAGACACGCTGCTTTCCTCTATTCTCTTTATCCTTGAGTCATGTGATATTTCTGAAATTCAGCCATTTTAAAAGTATTTTTCAGATTTTATAAGGGCACTAAAAGAAAGGCTCCCTAGGAAAAAAAGTCTCAGCGTTAGGGATCAGACATTACACCAACACGTGAAAACTAGCACTAGGACCTGCCTGTAATCTCTAGGAAACTCTCCATGAAGTTCCTAGAAAACAGAAGGACAGCAGAAAAATGTACAGTTACTGACTGTGATCTCCTCTCATTCTTTAGAAGTGGAGTCACACCATGTCAGAAGCAATATAGAACTACTGTAAACCCTATGTTGGCAGTGTGCTCCACTGAGGACTTCTCCCACGTACAACTTTTCCTTACTTTCTCTGCATGAGACACCTCTTAAAAAAATATAACACCTTCTGTTGTGGCTCATTATCCTCAACTAGCTGAATAAAACTGACTACAGTCCAGAAGAAGTCTGTCATAGCATATGTTGTCTCACTTCCATGTGAGCAGCTTCCTTTTAGAGAAACTAGAAGCATAATTGTTGGTTTACAAAGCCCTTGCTCCAGAAAATGTATTTTATCTGTGACACCTGTGACACCCTGCAAACAGACAAAAGCGTTAAGGGCTGCTGGTATTAAAACTGGAGGCTCTTTTTGGATAAGAAACAGACTTCTATAAGGACTCCAGGACTATTGATTTAGTGATTGATAGGAATGGTTGGACTCAATGGTCCGGT
The DNA here is from genome assembly GCF_032191515.1 of Phaenicophaeus curvirostris. Taxonomy (NCBI): domain Eukaryota; kingdom Metazoa; phylum Chordata; class Aves; order Cuculiformes; family Cuculidae; genus Phaenicophaeus; species Phaenicophaeus curvirostris. Next base: position 120,828,319 of record NC_091392.1, on the reverse strand, counting down.
GGGTCTTTTCCAACCTGGTGACTCTATGATTCTATTCCTGCTTTACTAGTGCTTCGCAAAGGTGGCATGAGGAAGAAAAAAGCAGGCATTACACTAGGGGGGAAGAGCTAAAGGAACAATTCCGAGACATGTAGGGCATGTAGAGCAGTCAGCAGGTCAAAAACTGAGCAAAGATGACAGAAAAAAATGGGTACAGCTTTAAAAAAAAAAAAAAGAGGTGCAGAAGAACTTGAAATTTAGTAGCAAAATAACCAAGGGAAAAGTAAACAACTGCTGCCAAGACCCAGGAGGTAGGAATTTAATTTATTTGTGAAGACTAGTACTAAAAACAGCCTCAAAGCAAACAGTATTTAATATGGAGTTCACAGCCAAAAGCACAGAAGTTGTATAAACCAACCGATGAGAACTAGCTTGCTCATTTTGTTTAAAATAATACATGTTAACCATATCCTAAGGCAGATTCAGAAGTTCTTTGCTATAGCAAGCATAAAATAATGCTGATTAGATTTTAAATGATTTGAGATACTCCCTCCAAACCCTTGGCTAATTTTTCATTAATATTCATGTCAGTGGTAACTCCCAATCAGAAAGATATTCTCCAACTCCTCACTTCCACTGAAAACAAGAGAGTAAACAAGTTTCCTTTTGAAAGAGTGGTTACCAAAGTCATATGTAGGATATTCACTCAGACACTCCAGTTTCACTCACAATAGGCATGTATCATATAAGTCACAAGAGTATTACAAAAAATATACATTCTGATACAACAAATACACAAATCGATACAACAGACTTCAGTCTTTTGGTGATTCTTTAAAATTGTATCTGCTGAAATTATATGATTCATGAAAAGCATTAGCTTTATAGTCAAATAAATATATATAGCCATATTGCCAAAGAAAATGCCCAGAAACTTCAAATGCCCCAAACCAGACAGTAAATAAAAATATATTAACATAAAATTAAATTCTGTCAGTCTTTGGAACCATAAGGCTTTAGGTAAAGAGAAACCTGCAACACCAGTATAATAACTTAAACAAAATTAATGACCCAAATGAACTGAAGCCACGTTTCCAGAATAACACACTGAGCCTTCAGGAGAGGAAAAGGGCAGTGAAAATCCATCGCCACTAACAGAATCAGGAGAGGTGACTAGAGCACCTAAAATGGGACCCTAAAAGAAACCCTTTCAGGGAGAAGAACACATACCTGGCCAACCCACAATTTTTTCAAGTGGTACGAGCTTGAAGACAGAACAGAAACATATTTTTTCCTAGTCCTTGCAGTAAATGCTGAGGGCTTCTTCTTCTCCCTTGGTAACCTAGTCCCAGCTTCAGTAGAAATCCCTGCACCACTCATGCAGGCAGCGAGCAGCCCAGGGAAGCAGAAACTAGAAGTGCACCCCCAACTAATGCAGGGCAACAGAGACATGATCAGATGTGCCTACCTCTCCTCTTCCCACTTGAATCACACCATTACTAAATATCCTGTAGTGCCTCTTTTCCTTCTCCCCATTCTTCCCATCCTGCAGGGCCAAGAGAAGATACCCAGAGGCTGTGGTCACCAACACGATCTCCAGCAAGAAGGAAGATGCCCAATCTCCTGCAGCTCCTAGAACCACCTCCTGCAGCTAACATGCCATTGAAAGCAGCCAGTTCAGCCCCAGCCTCCTGACATCAGGACAGAGTTCTGGGAAGCAGCAGGATTAAGCAGGAAAGTATGAAGGTGCTTCTTTATCTTAGGATAAAGAAGTGGGGGGTGGGGGGGTGCGGCTGATCACTAGCACTGACATACATCTGGCAGGAATGACTAGCTCCAGCTAAGCTGGCAGACAGCTTCAAATTACAGAAGTCAGGGTTCGCTTAACATAGTTGGGATCTAACCCTTCAATAGCCAGTTCAATGGATTTTACTTTCCAACAAAGGCTGAAGAAGTACTGAAAAACTGCTTGGGGTTCATAAATGTCCTGAAGATTGTAACTAGACACTTTCAGAAAGAACAAGCCAAGCTCATAGCAGAACAGACATTTTTCAATAATAGATTTATGGGTTCATGTGCATTCTCATCACACCAGCTTTCTCCCAAGTGTCAAAATATGCTATTCAAAGAAACTGAGAGCATATAGCAGAGATCAGTTGTTTTTTCTCATAAAGACAGGGTAGGGATACTATTGTATTTCTGTTTCCTCCTCACAGAAGCATCAAATGTCTGAAAAACTGACTTGTGACATTTTGGGGCTTCTCATTAAAAGCCGACGGACAACCTTCAAGTTTGTCACACAGACCAGCGATATGGATGTAAAAAGGAAGCATGTCAAACACACTGGGGGAAAAAAAACATACAAAAAGTACTAAGCTAGTAATAATTCTCACAGAAAAATGAAACCATTTCCTAAATTGTTATTAAGAATTAATACACTGAATAATGTAGAATTTAAAGTAAAGTTGAGCTGAAGGTCAAACATGTGAGATGTATCACCTGCTATAATGCCCACACCAGCTCCAGTCCTGCAAGCCCCCCAGCCACTGGGACCCCTGGCTTGGCCATGGAGCTGCCCTGCCCCTGCTGTAGGAGTCGGTCCCCATAGAAGCTCCGCTCACTGCCTCTGGGCACAGTGGGACTGGGATGCTGGGGGCGGTCCCTGCCCTGCTGCCAGCCGTCATGGTGCCAAGATCTCACATGGATTTCCACTGCAGACAGACCAAACAACAAATGCCTCCATCCATTTGCCTATTATCTACAAACATTTTTTTGAGTTTTGTTGATTTCTCTTCACGATTTATAAACTCCCTTCTTTCCTATGAAATTTTACTGTGATACACAAAATTTGGAACACCTTGTGCAACACAGAGTGGTGTGTCTTGTATGCAAAAGACAATCAGCATTATTCCCCCACTGTTTGTATATAGTCTCATATTGGTCTTTTTACTTCAATGAAAACAGTATGTTACATTTAGCACAAATTCACAGAAGGCAAGGGCTACAGAAGTTGTACATGGCCACTATCCAGTCATTTGCCTTTCACCACTTTGCCCCTCAGCAGCGAAAAGGCTCTTCAGCATCTCTTATTTTCAAAGGCAGCAGTTCAACAGCAGCCAGAAACAAGTTAACATTTCCCAGTAAGAAATCAGGCCAAGGGCAACCTCCAACAAGATCTGACAATAAGCTCCCTCATTCCAACTTGCTCACCCAGCCTGCTCTGAGAACAGCAATGGTTTTCTGAGAAAAAGCAGTTATATTACAGGTCATTTCAACCATCCCTCAACAACCTGCCAGCTTGGCAAGAAGCTCTTAGCAGGAGCAGTCAGTCAGCCAGCTTCCTGATGTAAAGCTTGCTCCAGCCTTGAGAAATTTTCAGGAGCTTGTTATAGGGCTGGTGCACTCTCATTGCAGGTGGCTGACAACTAGAAGGGCAAAAGAGATGCAATCCTATATGAACTTGTAAGATGCTGAAAACCATGGAGCCTGCCAAGCCTTCCTCCTCTCCTGCTCACACACAGAGTATCTCACTGTGAAAGCAGGAATTCCTCAATGCTCCTTCCACAGTGGAAACTAGAAGTGACTGGGAATTAAATAGCATGGTTTTAAAAGAACTGTTTGAGCAAATATCATCTAAAACATAAATTGCTGCATCAGCTCTCACAAGGGCTTAGGAGGAAGCCGATGAGGAGAAGAGCCTGCAGTTTGTTGAGTGGTACTAGTACTGGTGCATGGGATTTTTCAATTGAAGTTTATTTAAATTTTGCAATAACTAATCTATGCAGTCATGAGGTCCTATTTATGTCTTTCCTTTGCACACTTCTGTTGCTATTTGTCAGTTCCACTTATCATGGTGTCTTCATCCAAGAAAGAAGAGGTCAAGAACATTTTGCAGAGCAGTTTCCTGTGAACTGGAACTGTGAGGACCATCAGGCTGTACTCAACAAAAAAAACATTAATAATACACGTATTTATTTTCATGTATCACGTACTACAACATGAATTTTTTCTGTTGCCTACCACTCCCCTCTCATTGTCTTTGTCTAATGAAGAGTAGCTTTGCTAAAGACAGAAGAGTAAAGAGAGACTAGGGTTGTGCTTTAGAGACAACATTCATCAATGGCAAATAAATCTAACACCATTCTTCTTGTGAGGGGCTTATGAATGTGAAAATATTTTATAATGCAGATGGAGGATTTATTTTTGATTCCTTTTGACTGATCCATTTTAGCAAACTTTTCCAACAGGGAAATCAGATGGCCATAAACCCATCAAATTATCTTAATGATGAGTTGCAAGTTGTCTTTCATAGCTCACACAACATATGTGTTTTTTAATGTATGTTATAGCTAAAATTCCTGAGTCATTTTATCAGTATGCCATACATTAAAGATTTCCCTCAACAAACAATTTATTATAAAAAATCATCTCTTTGCAAGCAAAACAACTTCCAGGGCTGCAGTGCATGTCCTGTGCTGTTACTGGTATCCAAAAGGTCTTAAATGCCTTGAAACTATCTAAAGACATCATTTAATGTTCTTGGGTTTAACACTGAGTTGGAGAGAAGCACAGAATCCCCAACTGGAAATACTTTTCTTTAAAAACAGTCCAGAAAACCCCATACAGGTGTTTGTATTTATTGAAAAGGTGACAAGCTCTTAGCCTGTTAACCACTACAAGCTTCCAGTCTGCTGGTAGAAAGAATGAAAGGGTATTGCTGACATTTATACAAAAGATGCCTTCCCTTATTACAGAACTACTTACGATTTGATACATCTAATTGAAAATTTCCTTAAACTTGAAGTCAAGGCATGTTTGCAGCTGTGGTTATCTCCTGTTTCTCCTAGACAAAAATTTCCTATCTAATAACTATAAGGGTAAAGTACCAATGAGAAACTCAAAATGTGATTCCCCTACCTACCAAAACGGAAACACAGCCAGAAGTTGTAACTGTAGCAGGAACGAAGGTGATGGAAAGACTAGTCACAAGACCACACATGTACGCCCAGAACTGCTACCAGGCATAGGTCACTCCTTTTCAGCTTGAGGAGACCCAAAAGCAACATGTAGCAGTTTTCATAACTAAATACACCCATGTGGTTTCACTTAATATGATGCTGTGCATATGACAGAGCAATAATAATAATTGCTACTTATAAGAATGTTTTTCAGATAAAGCCCTCAAAGTGCTCTCTCCTCCCAGATAAACGATTTTACATGGGAATGCAAACACAGGCCAATCAGTTCCCTTAACGCTACAAAAAGAAACCACTAATACAAAGTCAAAACAAACTGCTGGTCAGATGCCTTCACAAAAAACACCTTCAACAAGTCATTCTCTTTTTCCTTATTACAGTAATAAGAAAGATCCCCTTTTCAGCACTGAGTAGCCTTGTGGGGCACTCACATCCAACTCCTTTCTCAGAAAAGTAGAATATGGGAAAGACATTTTACTGTTTGTTGGGCTGTGGGTTTTCTTTATTTAAACATTTCACCACCACCATAACTCAGGCTTATTGTTTCTGGTATCTGCCTCCGGGCAGCTTAGAACAGTGAACATCTGTGAGCCAACATGTTTTTAATCTTCAAGAACAGCTGGAGAGAGACATGTTAATGTTGGCCTCTTTACTTGCTAGTGACACAGCATAACTAGACAGCCACAATGGATGGACTCAGTCAATCAAGGCATTATTTTTAACTGCATTGCCCAAAAGTCGAAAACTCTAAAGAGAACTGTAGCTCGCATAGGCTGTTAACTTTGAGGTATGATTTGGAAGCAGCATCACCCCCCATCTGGTCAGTCAGCATCAGGAAGCCTGATTTAAACTTCCAAGGGACACAAGAATGGACCACAGACCCTAGTAGGTTAAAACTCTTATAGTACAGACCAAAAGGAAACAGACTTTGCTAAATGACTCATGTTGCCGGCCCACACTGGTTAAGTGTAGGCTTTGGGTAAACCATGTGACATGACAAGACTTCGCTGGAGAAGCTTCAATACATGACTACTTCCAAACGGCAATGCTATTCTTAGTGGCTACATGTATGACATGTCTAATTCCAGAACCCTGAACAGCAATGGTGTTTCCTGAAAAGAACAAGAAGAGGATGAGAAGCAGGGAAAAATAAAATTAGATCATAGAATCATAGAATAACCAGGTTGGAAGAGACCCACCGGATCATCGAGTCCAACCATTCCTATCAAACACTAAACCATGTCCCTCAGCGCCTCGTCCACCCGTCCCTTAAACACCTCCAGGGAAGGTGAATCAACCACCTGCCTGGGCAGCCTGTTCCAGTGCCCAATGACCCTTTCTGTGAAAAATTTTTTCCTAATGTCCAGCCTAAATCTCCCCTGGTGGAGCTTGAGCCCATTCCCTCTTGTCCTGTCCCCTGTCACTTGGGAGAAGAGGCCAGCTCCCTCCTCTACACAACCTCCTTTCAGGTAGTTGTAGAGAGCAATGAGGTCTCCCCTCAGCCTCCTCTTCTCCAGGCTAAACAACCCCAGCTCTCTCAGCCATTCCTCATAAGATGTCTTCTATCACCCTGCTCAAATTGTAAGAAAATCTGTCTATTCAGAGTTGTGACAAATTTTAAATTTTACATGAATGGGAAAAAAAGGTGTCCTTCTGTAACAACCCCACAGTAATTTCAGGATCTTGAAAACAAACTTTCCTCATAGCATAAAATTTTAAATCATTCAAATTGTGTAAGTGGAGTATTCTCACACACATGTATTTTTATCCACTGCAAAATCTGGATCAAATAGTAGCAGTAACATAAAATTTAACATTATATAGCCTCCTGCAAAGCTGCAGAAATTTTGGCTGTGCCTTCCTGAAGGACACAGGTTTGAAACTCACCAGTTTCAAACAAATGAATGCAATCAAGAATTTTTATGATATGCATCCTCCGTGTTTTGGTTATGGATTCCTCTTCCCCTTGAAAATAGCCCATAACGACCTGCTTAGTGCCTCACAAGAACAACCCAGAACACACATGATTTCAAGCATTCTCCTTTCTTTTTGAGGTCTATGAATCAGGCAAAACTCAGACTCTCACAGCACCTACCCCTAAACCCCACTGATATCATCTGTCCTCAGATGAAGACACATTTTCATCGAGTAAGCAAAAAGTGTGAAGTTATACAAACTGTATTTGCTCAAACAGCAAAAACCTTTGCCAAAAATGTCTGACTGCCCCCAGCTTGAGTTGCATAGGCTGGCAGCTCTCAGGCATGGCTGGGGGTGTTTCCCTCTCCTAGGCTGTAATTTGCCCTGCACACTGCTGGGAGGGGACAGCAGCTCTTCCAGCTGCTGAGCAAACGTCTGACAGCCAAAGTCAGGGCACTGAAGACCCATGGAAGGCCAGATAGAAAGAGGGAGCACCATCCAAAGCATTAAAATAGGTGCCACCCTCTGTACTTATTGCATACCAAATTCACATGAAAGCAGGTAAAGGAAGAGATCCTGATAAACTTACCTGAGCCATATCCTAATTTCACCTTGCTAGTGGGCTTCCCTCTCCCCAGAGGCTTGCAGCAACTCGCTGTGACATCACACGCAAAACCACCATGCTACTCAGACCTGGGGGCAGTCAAGAAAGCTGGGCAGTCTGCCTCAAACTCAAGAGCCAAATCAAAAAATGCAAGCAGCCGAGTAAAGAGTTGAAAACTGCCACCCGGGTGAGAGAAGAGAGGATGCTTCCAGCAATGCAAAACAGAAGTAGCTTTGGGAGGCAGCCACTTTGGAAATCTCTCTTGTACTGCAGACAAGTCGAGGAGTCCCGGCCAGAACCTGGACCCTACTGTGTTAACACCTGAACAAACAGAGACTGAGGTGAGGGATCCTGCCCAAGGCCTTACATGCCAGGTATGAGGCAGCAGAGAGGAGTAGAAGGAAGCCCAGGACAGCCAGGGAAAGAACAAGGAGTTCATCCTGATGGGCAAAAGAAAGTCCGTAGCTGTCTAATGTTTCCAGGAGGGAAAGCACAACTCCCAAAAGTAACCAAAAAGAGCAATGCTCTTTAGAAGAACACAAAGGACTCTGAAGTAGCTGCTTTTGCAAGGTGCTAGACAAGAAAGCACAAAAAAAGCACTGAAACTAAAAATTAGGGGCTGGTGATGAAGGCTAGCCAGCCAAACTAGGGAACAGCAGAGCAGCCACTCCAGTAACTTCTGTTTACGAAACAAGCAAAAAACATGAGAAACACTTTCTCCTCAAATAAGCCTTTTAGCTGAAAAGTTTTGTGTTAACTACAGTTAAACATTAAACTACAATTAAACATACAGTCCAGCACCAAGGTATTTCGACAAACTCACTTCGGCATGCTGGTAGCAGGCTCTTAAGGTGCTCCCATGCTAACACTTTTTCCCTCCATCTTCACAGAACTGAACTGTAATTTCAGACATTTTTCCCAGGAAAAATCCCTGCAGCTGCCAAGAAACACTAATCAGAGATGGTGGGTGGGGGAAGGACTTCTTACCAACCTGATGTTGCACTTGACAGAGCTTTACTCTCCATGAAACTTCTTCCATGTGTTATGTACATGCCAAAGACACCATTTATTTCTTCAAGCACAACAAAATCTTGTCAAGGTTGTTCAAGGGAAATCAGAGGAAGATATTGGCAAAGCTAAGCTTCCCATATCGACTAACTTGGAGAAATTAAATTTATTACTATTAATCTCTCAAGAAATGTAAAATACCTTTCTCTCTTCATGTAAAGATACACCAAATGACAAGTTGAAGTGGTTTTCTAGAAGAGCTCTAAAGTAGATATTTCAAGTTACAGGAAATATCAGAATTATTGAAGTTAAAATCTGTAGTTTGGAGCCACTTTCAAGGTATTGTAGCATAAATTCTCAGTTTGAACAACTTTAACAGTGTCCTTTAAATATAATCAATAGTTAGAAAGAGTGTCAGAGAACTGCCAGCCAGCCAGCACTGTCCTGTATGCAGAGCTGCTCATTTATTGTGCTAACAAAAATGTAAGTGAATGCCTCATGAAACAGACGATCCTCAGCACATCATGATTTTGAACCTATAACTTGAAACAGCAAATTACAAAAAATAAAAACCAAAAAACTAAAACCAACAAAACAAGCCATTTCAGCAGCAGAAAAAATAGCTGAGTATTTGGAGGAATGCATTATAATTTCACAGAATCACCGAATCACCACGCTGGAAGAGACACACTGGATCATCGAGTCCAACCATAATTTATTACCTCAATTGCAGAAAAATCATTTGTACTTTCAGAATTTTCATAGGAGTACCATGAAAGACACAAAGACTAAGAATACTAAATTACAGTCAGCATTACAGTACACATAACAATTTCATTAAGGATGTGCTTTTTGGACAAAAAGTTAGTAGAGTGATGGGAGTGGAGGGAGGAAAGCCTCTCCATTACTCCCCACTCCAAATAATCACACTGGGGATCCAACCATTGAAAACAGTGTCTCCCAATGAAGATGCTCGTGGGAACTTTACACTACCTAATCTCATGTATAGCAACATAGTACAGGGCTCAAGAGTTAAGACTATTGCATTAGAACATAAAATTTTAAATGTATTTTTAGATATGCCTATATTTTTGTACATTATTCAACATTCCTTGTTGAAGTAACTGGGCTTGTGTGAGAGAAGAGGAGGCTCAGGGGAGACCTCATTGCTCTCTACAACTACCTGAAAGGAGGTTGTAGAGAGGAGGGTGCTGGCCTCTTCTCCCAAGTGACAGGGGACAGGATGAGAGAGAATGGCCTCAGGCTCCGCCAGGGGAGATTTAGGCTGAACATTAGGAAAAAATTTTTCACTGAAAGGGTCATTGGGCACTGGAATAGGCTGCCCAGGCAGGTGGTTGATTCACCTTCCCTGGAGGTGTTTAAGGCATAGGTGGACGAGGCGCTGAGGGACATGGTTTAGTGTTTGATAGGAATGGTTGGACTCGATGATCCAGTGGGTCTTTTCCAACCTGGTGATTCTATGATTCTATGATTATTTATCATTTGTGTCTTTACAGCACATCCCATGCAAATAGTGCTCCTCACACACTCTCTGGCTTGCAGTCAATTATGCAAAGTTTATCAACAGTGCATCAAGGCATCTGAACGGCATGGACTTCAGCCCATACCACCTTCAAACTCCATTCCTCCTGTAAAGTGGTACACAGCAGTACTTAAATTGTAGACTTTTTACATCTCCAGTTGGGAAAAGCAAGGAAGAGCAAGTGAGTCTAAGGTTACATATTAAAAATGTAAGGAGTCTGCATTTTCAACCCAGTGGCTTATTCAACTGAATGTTGATACCACAGCACGCTAAATCTTGTTTCCCACACCTTCACCAACCACAAATTTGACTCAATTGATATCAATCCCATTCATGTCTTTACAGTGAGATAAAATTGTATTTCAGTAGTGTTCACCTACAACTACTGGTTTCAACTGTCCAAGAGATGAGAAGGCTACATTGAAATACCTCTCAACAACAACACTTCCCATTGTTTCTAGAATGAATGCTTTTGATAATCCAAATTATAAGCTCATTCATACTTTTCACAAACAAGAACCTCATCTGTACTGATGACAATCTCAAATGCAAGTTTTTATAAACACTGTGTTTATATACTCTGGATGTCAGGAAGCCCATGTTGTGTCTGCTAGTATTTACTACTGCAGTGGACCAACAAAAGGGATACAGCTTACAGACTGCTACTGCATCTCCCGTATATCTCCAATGCTTGCCTAGATTTAACTATCCATTCCGTTACATGCAGTTAGCTTGCCTGTGCTCTTTGACAAGTTGTATTTCACTGTGAGAAAAAGGACAGCTGAGCAACTCATGAAAAGCACCTCTCAGAAAATGTTCTTAATTTCACTCATTGTTTAAGTGATCTCACTGTGGGGATTTCAGTTGCACGGAAGCCCCCAGGTGTTGCTGAAGACTGAGTAGTCTGAGCAGGCCCAGCACAAACAATGAGATGACTTGATTACTTAAGGACCACTAAGACAGAAATGTAGTGCTTTGATAATGCTTAAAGCCATGAAGAGTTTTCAGCAGGGAATTACTACAGCTCACGAAGATGGCCCACTTCACATGAGAAAACACGAAAGCAGTGAAAAGGGATGAGTTAACATTATTGATTGCTATGAACATGATATGTCTGTTGCATTTGAGGTCACCTGTGAATGTCATTCCTATTAGGCTTCTCTGCTGCTAGATGTCTTATTCATATGCAACCATCCAAGTAACTAGAGCTTATTTAGATGGAGACAAATTGTCCAAAGCATAACTCCTTGGATAAAGCTGTGCCTTAGGGCATACTTATCTGCTTGTACTCGAGTGCTGGTTTTTTGTCTTGTACTTGGACTGCAAGTGATTTGAGGGCAGGCACTGCCGCTCTGTTCTGTGCTTGGCCAGCACGCACAACACTTGCATCTGCGCCCACCAAGAGGTCGCTATCAGTGTCCTCAGTTTTAGGGGACTAGCGCACACAGAATCATAAACACAAGCGGATCCTGCATGTACTTCTACACAAACCGTTATCTAAGATTAATAGGCAGATAGCAAGCTGTATTTAAAAATAAAAAAAAACAACAACAAAAGGCTCAGATGACATAACTGGCCCCACCCTTGGCAATGCAGAACACCAGCTGCTTAGGGGCCTGGAGACTATTTCTTGACCATTTTTCAGCTTGGTCTGATAGACAAGAGCTATAAGTGGAAATCAAGATATAAACTGCAATGTCATATTTTTTTTTTGAAACCTGCTGTGTGACTCTAGCAATCTTAAATATATACTTCCTTCAGTTTTGTCCTCCTTTGTCTATTTAAAGCATAAACTCAATTGGGCAAGGACTGTCTCTCTCTGAATAGCTGCAGCACCAAGAAGTCTCACCCACAGATTCACCCCTTGCTCTACAACAGAACTTGGAGAAGAGCTACCCTCTCCATAACCAGACTTCTATCCACTCACATTTAATCTAAATACATACGAACGTTTACAAACATACCGCATGCATATATTGTTTTTCATTGAATTAATTCTCATACAGGTTTTGAAAACAGTTCTGTAATGTTACATAGTCTTTCAGTGATTTTGAAAGGCACCTCTCTCAAGGCTCACAGTTACTTCACAACAATATACTGTTCCAATGCACAGTTTCTTTTTAACACAGTATAACCACTTCCCACCAATTTTGTCATAGATTAGCTTTTCCTTTCATCTGTCTACTAAAGGCGTAAAGACAGGAGTACAACAGTCCTACATCATACAGTGCCACTTGATTTCACCTCCACATACCCACAACAGCAAACAAGTGATTTCCATCCATATGTACGTATGAACGTAGAGCTGTAACCTCATCCAGCATTACTGGGTGGTCAGCAGTGCTACACCTGAGCCCAACAGGGAAACGACCCACAGTGGTTTTTCACAGCTCAGAAAAACAGGAAAAAAAAAAAGAGATGGGAAGAGCTCTGGGAAGCGTTGAAGAACCTGAGGGGAAGAGCCCCCCCCCCCCGTTACTTTTGTCCTTGGCACTCTGTACCTAACATGTACAGTTACATGCCAACATGGTACTGCTAAGAAAATACCTCTTTACAGCTTCACTGGATTTCATATTGAGAATAAAGATTTGAAAGAATATCACGTTTTCTCTATTAATAAAAAAAGGAACACGAAACCTTAACTTTATATTAGGATACAAATACAGCTGCTGATGATTTAAGGTCTTTGGAGCCTTTGACACTAAGCACATGAGGAAAATTGGACTTTGAAATGAGCAAGAGCTGAAACAAGCAGGCTGTTGTGCAGCCAACTTGAAGATTACATGCAAAACCAAGATTTTTGAGATTGGAGAATTTACATTTGGCCTTTTAGGAAGAAAGAGGACAGGATATCAGCATCCTCTGCAAACTAATTGAAGGCTAACATTCATATGAACCACAAAGTAAAGCATTCAGTCATCTTCCTAAGAAAATAAAGAGAGTTTGGCAGTACAATAGCCCTCAGAGAAATGCCAGGACAGAAACTTCTGTTGTCTTTGTTGATTTAGCAACTGATGTGTCCAATACCTTAGTGTTTTGTAAAGAGCATAAATGTGTGTTCCAGCATCCTTCATGTTGGAAAGAAGCCACTTGACACACGCCAACAAAAATAAGAAAAGCTAACTTCAACTCACAAATACCGTCATTATGCCATTCTGAGCCCGTCCATGGGGCAGCACTGTGGCTTAAGTAGGATTAGCTCCTGGATACAAAAAATAGGTATAACCTACAAAGGAAGGTTCTCCACATGCAACAGCTGTGGTTTGTATTAGACACCTATCTCACCTGTTCATCACCTCCCCTTCACTGTCTACGCACAGTAACGCACCACAAACTGAAGCAATGCTCACTTACTTTGAAGGCTCTGTTCTGCCCACAAACTACACCCGTCAAACCACCACTGCATGCCAGTTTACACTGGCTTTGCTTGCAATGTCTACCAAGTCAGCAATGTTTAATCTGACAAGATGCAGCTGCTTTAAAAGACCAGGCACATCTGCATGCCAATTTCTTTTTGCCACAAAAAAAAAGGCCTAAATTAAGCTTATTTCAAATTTTGCTAAAGCAAATCCAAATAACTCTAAGTGAAATAGAACCATAGAATGGTTTGGGTTAGAAGGGAGCTTGAAAGATGATCCAGTTCCAAGCCTACTGCCATGGTCAGGGACACCTTCCAGTAGGTCAGGTTGCTCAAAGTTTCATTCAGCCTGGTCTTGAACACCTACAGGGACGGGGCTTCCAAGGCTTCTCTGAGTGACCTCTTCCAGTATCTCACCACCCTCACAGTAAATAACTTCTTCCTAATATCTAATCTAAATCTCATCTTAAAACCATTATCCTTCATTCTATCACTGCACTCTCTGATAAAGAGCCCTGATAAAGAGCATAAGCGTACACTTTTTTTTTTTAATTACTAGAAGTGTAAGAACCCAGCCAGATTTAGCCTTTCAATTTTCACTCTGAAAACCGAGATTAGTTTTCTGCATGTGCAGCCACACATGGGCAACAAAAACTGGTGAAAGACTTCTAAGTGTCAAGGTCCTGGACCCAGGACTGGCTGGTCAGACATAGGCTCACCGCCCCTCTACAATTACGGACAACACAGAGTCTCTATTCTACTGAAGTGACTTTGAGTGGGTGCCTTCTCCTTTCTTGGTCCTGTTGTAAGTTTGCCAGCACAACAGCGTGGAGATGCAAACATGATGCCCAATATGAAAGTGAGATGAGCTACCGGTACCAAAAATACTGGCAAATAAACTCTCTTAAGAGTTTCTAGAAAGCAAGCATCCTTTATCAGACCCGGGCAACGTGAGACTGTGTAGCGAGTCTCATTTTAATGGTATGATGAACTTAGCAAGAGTCAAATCTCTCGCTAACTGGGAGCTGGCTCCAGCTCAGTCTGACCTTGCCTTTGAGACAGGGCAAGACCGCAAACAGAGGTGGTTGCAGAAGAGACATCTGTTCAGCACAGACCGTGCTTAACACAAGACATGATCATCTCCAAAGAACGAACAGCGCCTGGAAAACACCATCTGAAAGCACGCTATCAGGGGGACGTGCTGCCTAACTTTCAAAAAAAAAAAACCCCAAACAATTATTTCGATGAAACTTAACTCCGCTTTAGCTTAAATCGAAAATATTCCGCGACTACTTCTTGCACCGCGGCCACCATCCCGCACTCCGCGCGTTTAAACCCAAAGGACGCCAAGTTCCCACCGCGCCCGCTTAACCCGGGGCTCCGGGCGCGGGATGCGGCTCCGTCCGAGCCGCCGGCCGCCCCGGGCAGAGCCGGAGGGAGGACGAGACGGAGAAGACGACAAAGCTCGGCAGGCGGGGAGCGAGCGGTGAGCCCCCCGTGCTGCCCCCCCGCCCGCCCTCGCCCCCCTACCCTCGTCCTGCAGGCTGGGGCGGGCGGCCAGGGCGAGCAGCGCGGCCAGGCGCAGCCAGCGGCTCCCCATGCTGCGCGGCGGCCCTTCCCGGCGCGGCCAAGGGGGAGGAGGAGGAGGAGCAGGACGGAGACATTCTGCGAGCGGGAGCCCGGCAGCCGCCGCAGACTCCTCCTCCTCCTCTCGCCGGGGCA
This sequence comes from Phaenicophaeus curvirostris, assembly GCF_032191515.1. NCBI lineage: Eukaryota > Metazoa > Chordata > Aves > Cuculiformes > Cuculidae > Phaenicophaeus > Phaenicophaeus curvirostris. The sequence continues at coordinate 120,813,212 of NC_091392.1, read as the reverse complement.
GCCCCGCGCCCCGCCTCGCCTGTACGCCGGCCCTCAGTCCCTCTGCACTGGGGCTGCTCCCGTCCCGGTGGTTCAGGATCACACAGAATCACACAGAATCGCAGAATCACTAGGTTGGAAAGGATCCACTGGATCATCGAGTCCAACCATTCCTATCAATCACTAAACCATGTCCCTCAGCACCTCGTCCACCCGTGCCTTAAACACCTCCAGGAAAGGTGAATCAACCACCTCCCTGGGCAGCCTGTTCCAGTGCCCAGTGACCCTTTCTGTCAAAAATTTTTTCCTGATGTCAAGCCTGAACCTCCCCTGGCGGAGCTTGAGGCCATTCCCTCTCGTCCTGTCCCCTGTCACTTGGGAGAAGAGGCCAGCACCCTCCTCTCTACAACCTCCTTTATAGAGAGCAACGAGGTCTCCCCTCAGCCTCCTCTTCTCAAGGCTAAACAACCCCAGCTCTCTCAGCCGCTCCTCACAAGGCCTGTTCTCCAGCCCCCTCACCAGCTTCGTTGCTCTTCTCTGGACTCGCTCCAGAGCCTCAACATCCTTCTTGTGGTGAGGGTCCCAGAACTGAACACAGGATTCGAGGAGCGGACTCACCAGTGCCGAGTACAGAGGGAGAGTAACCTCCCTGGACCTGCTGGTCACGCCGTTTCTGATCCAAGCCAAGATGCCATTGGCCTTCTTGGCGACCTGGGCACACTGCTGGCTCATGTTCAGTCGCTGTCGACCAACACCCCCAGGTCCCTCTCCTCCAGGCAGCTTTCTAGACAGACTTCTCCCAGTCTGTAGCACCGCACAGGGTTGTTGTGCCCCAAGTGCAGGACCCGGCATTTGGCCTTGTTAAACCTCATGCCATTGGACTCTGCCCAGCGGTCCAGCCTGTTCAGATCCCTTTGCAGAGCCTCCCGACCCTCCAGCAGATCGACACTTCCACCCAGCTTAGTGTCGTCTGCAAACTTGCTAAGGGTGCACTCGATGCCTTCATCCAGGTCATTGATAAAGACATTGAACAGCATTGAACAGTTCCCCAGCACTGAGCCCTGGGCCACTTGTCACTGGCCTCCAGCTGGAGTTAACTCCATTTACCACCACTCTCTGGGCCCAGCCATCCAACCAGTTTTCCACCCAGGAGAGTGTGCGCCTGTCCAGCCAGAGGCTGACAGTTTCTCAAGCAGAATGCTGTGAGAAACTGTGTCAAAGGGTTTACTCCAAGCAGACTACATCCACAGCCTTTCCCTTGTCCAATAGGCAGTTCACTTTGTCATAGAAGGCGATCAGGTTAGTTTGGCAAGACCTGCCTTTTGTGAACCCATGTTGACTGGGCCTGATCACCCAGTTCTCTTGCATGTGCTTCATGATAGCACTCAAGATCACCTCTTCCATGAAGCACCAGCAAATAAACTTCCTAAGACTCATTTTGGAGTTTCAGAAAGTGAGCATCCTCTGTCAGGCCTGGGCAACGTGATCTCCATCGATGTGCAGCGAGACAAGAGCTGGGATGCGATGCATTTCCCACTTTCACACATGTGGATTAATTGTCCCTGAAATCTTATGCATATTCTATTACTTCTTAAGGACTAATTTTAATGTTATTGTGAACTTTGCAACAATCAAATCTCTTTCTTCTTTGCAGCTTTGTCTCCAGCTCTGTCTGACCTTGCATTTGAGACAGGGAAAGGCCGCAAACAGAGGAGATTGCAGAAGAGACATCTGTTCAGCACAGATCACACTGCACACAAGACATTGTCATCTCCAATGAATGAACAGTGCCTGGGAAACACTGTTTGAAAAAAAATAAGCTGTTGGAGGGACATTCTAGCTAACTTTTTAAAAATACAATTACTTAAATGAAACCTAACTCTACTTCAGCTTAAATCAAAGTATTCCACATTTTGTAATGCTAACTACTTATTGTATCACCAACCGCAGACACAGCTCCCCTTCGATGTGGCCTCTGGGAATCACACGGCAGTGCTCTTGCCCTGGGGAGAGATGTAGGGATGCTGACACATGTGTCCCGATGTCAACAGGGCACCGAGCTGGCCGGGACATTGTTTTCTGCGATGCTAGGAGGGAGCCAACCCCAGCTGTGCCCTGTTACCTTTGCTGGGGCTTCCCTTGAGACAGGACGCAATGCGGAGGCAGAGCCGTGCTCCCTCTGGTCCCCTCTCTGGCAGTGTGGGACTGGGCAGGGAAAGCGCTCCGCTGCCAGCTCACATCCCATCCAGGGGGGCATTGGCTACTGCCACAGGCCTGGAGAGTTTTGTCGGTAGCAGTGCAGGGGAAACGACTGTGCTTTTTGAGATGAACTGCTCCAGTTGCTCAGCAATTTGCAGATGGCCAGCCTGAAATGTTCAAAAATCATGAGTCAGATCCTCAAGTCATGAGATTAAGGAAAAACTTGGAAGTCTTTGCATTTCCATTAAATTTTTGAGCTGCTAGGGTGTTGTGGGGTCACATTTTCAGGCATTCTTCCATAACCACAAAGACTAGAGGCTTTTTTCTGCCTTCCAGAAAAAGCAAATTCTCCAATCACTCCTAGCCTACGGAAGCAAAGGCTTCAGGCAGAGCATCCAATGTTCCAATACTTTTTATTTAAGTTTGAGATCTGTCAACGCTGCAGCTTGACTGCAGCTAGGCTTGGATATTAATTTCTTTTCACTTTCCACCATTAGAGGTAGCATCCAACGTGTGCTATAAACTAGTGAGATGCAGGAAAGAGGTGGCTCCATCTAGTGTGCTGCCTGTGGAGAATTTGTGTGCTGTGGCAGTGAGAAGGAGAAATCCCAAGGAGTTCCTAAATTCCCACCTCCATGCTGCAGTATTTGCAATGAAACACAGGCAAGCAGGGAAATAACATCTACTGAGTAAAGGAATATTTATTTTAAAATAAGAGATATCAATTTTCAGGTTAGTCATCTCAAGAGGAAATACTGGTCTGGAATCTGAGGAAGAACAGGCACAAGTCTTGCTTACCTTTGAGGCTGGCTATACCAAAGTGTCCTAAGATAAGGGGATCATGGTGGTTATTAGAATGAAAGTCTGGGTGAGTGCTATGTTTGGGAGCTTCTCCAAAATGTTTGTTTCTAATCAGTGTTTTCATATGGCTGAGCAGCGTCCCTGAAACATATTCCGCCCCCGCCCCCACCCCCCACCCCCCCTCCTGCCTCAAATCCACTGCTTTTGGAGTCCAAGATTGAAAAATGCCTCAGGACTGAGTGCAACTCCCACACCCATGGGGCCAGGCTAGAGCTCCTCTTGAGTCACATTCCCACATGGGAGAGAGTAGATAGTGGGTCTTCAGCACCAGCTCTTCTCCAAGTTGATGATGTTCTGCCCAGCGCAGATGCTAGGCTTTAATATTCAGTTTTCATCACTTTGTTGTTGTTTTTTTTTAAAAAAAGTAATAGAACCAACAGTGATGTCCTCTGAGCCATTGCAGTTTAACAGTTTAAGGACAGATTAGATTTCAAAGTGAGGAGAGATTAAAAAGACCAACATTACTTTGTTTGAAAGTAGAATAAGGAAAAAAGGAGTGCTTTAGGCTGTTATTATTAGCACAGTTATAATAAAAAAGATTAAAGTATAAGGTTAGGAATCTGTAATGAATACTGATAATCTCTGTAGTTTATCAACGCTGCAAGGCTTTGGTAAAAGTTCAGCACATGTATGAGCTGGAATAATAGAGGTACCTGACGCAGACCTTAATGGGTCAGGTATCTCTTGCTTTCTCTTCATGTATGTTTAGCTGCCCATTTCCAAAACATTGGCCTTCATTTAGCCATTCTTCCTGAGAATATAAGGTCTATACTAGTATGATAGCTTGTACAAGATGCTGCTGCCAGCAGAAGTCAGTACAGATGCAGCTTCTCTACCAGCCGTCCCGGGATCATCCGAACCATAGGGCTCACAGCCCCTCTCTTGGGTGGCCTTTTCTAGCTATTTAAAACTGAATTGCCACCATGCAGAAACTCAGTGGTGGTGACAAATCCTCCGTGTCTGGTTAGCCTGTTTGTGTGGAAACTAAATTGTCAGTGATAGGTGCAATCGGTCAATTGCTGCTGCAGTGCCCCAGTTAGTACAGGCATGCATCCCAGCTGATTCACTGTAATGAACAAGCTTTTGAACTGTTTCTGTCTTGCTCCTGATTGTGTGGGTGTGATTCCATCCATTCAAAGAGCTTAACCATGAGTGTTTTCAGGCTGTTTTATACTATGTCTTGGCTGTCAACTTCATGTGTTTCTGCAAATCTTACTATGTGCATTTTGTGTGAACTTGCCTGGGATGCTGGTTTTCCTCTAGCATCCAATTCCTGGAGTTCTAGCTGCCCTGAGACAGGCAAGAGATTTAAGAGTTTATGTAGTCTGCAAGTTACAGCTCAAATTTAGACTCAAGTGCGAGAACAACTAGCGATGTGAATGTATCCTTCACGGGCTGTTTGAAATGAGCCTTGTAAACATGCCAGTGCTGAGGTGTAGATTCATTCAGACACAATCTGGATCTAGAGTTTCTCTCTGCAATGTAACCCTGATTCTACATCTTTGATAGAATAGCGGCTATGTGAAACCATCCAGAAGTCTGGGGCTTGAAAGATAAATCAGGGCAGTTTTAAAAAGAAAGAATTTGAATTTTTGACACAATTCGATTTTTGTAAAGTAGTTTTCTTAAGAGACCTTTTAATGGGAGAAAGCATTTGGAATAACAATGTATTAAACAAATGCCATATTTATTGAATTTGAAAGCATAGGCCTGGTATTTTTTTCCTCATAGTTCAGCTTTCAATTTTCATAGAAAAGACTTCAGCTGTTTAAGCTGGTGGTTGTTTGGAGTTCCAGGCACTACTGGTGTTACACAAAAAATAAGCAGCATGCCTTTCACTGAAGATTCATAGATTTGACTGTTCAGAGGTAAAGGAAATGCAGTCCCAGATTAAATCAAGAAAACTTTCAAAACTGAAATTAAGCCACAGTACAGGATGAAAGTGTGTGAGAATGTCTTAGTGGTATAAACAATAAATAAAAATACAGCTTTTGATGGATGGAAGAAATTATTTCAAGTATAATTTTTAACAATATTTGACCATCTAATATTTTTTCTCCAAATACTAAAAGAACGATAAGTAAAAAAAAAAATAACCAAACAACCCAGATGTGTGTAATTAAGTTTTGGAAGCCCCACGTAAGATAAAATTAGTCATTATAAAAGGATTACAAAATGGGAGCCCCATCCAAACTACACAGTGTTTTAGCCTGGTGAATTGCCTTACTGAATGAGAGTGCTCCAATATTTCAAGTTACTTGCATAAATATCTGCAGAAATAGAGACAGTCCTAAAATAATAATTAAAAAAACGCAATTCTGAACAATTCTTACAATTCTTGAAGTTTATGAATTACTTTGTTATGATGGTTAGTGACAGCAACAGTTAGGAATACTTATTTGTTGCTCAATGTTTGCTGTTACCAGACCCTGCTTTCAGCTGCTTGCAACTGCCAGCTCCTAGGGCCATTTTTTTAACCCTGTGGATGTCAGCCTGATGCATATGAACTTTGCTAGGAAGCTGTTCCCTGTTAGCATCCCATTTTGGGTGCTTGCAGGCTGGTGGGGTGCGTTCCAGTGTTGGGATGTTTTTGAAGCTCTGACAAAGGAAAGGGACACTAAAATAGAAGCAAAGATTGGGATAGACCTGCAGAGATAACAGGCAGGATGAGAAGCTCTGCTGTGGGCACCATTGTGGTGAGGAACTGGAGGTGCTGAGAGGAAAAAAGGCAAAAAAGAATCAGAGGAAGACATTGTCAGAAAGAGGCAGGTGGGTATGTGTCATGTAGAGCACTGTCTAGGGAATAAGCAAAATTCCTCACTCTTCATTCTCCTACCATGCTGCTGCTGCTGCCAGCACATGTACTTCAGTTCATGCAGGGTAGGTGCTTCAGTCACTGCTGTTTTCAAAGGGCATCTCCACTGCAGACAGCATGCCTGTCAAAGAAGCTTTGCTAGTTTTGCTTTTTTTAAGTTATATATTAATATTTTCTAATAGAAAGCTAGTTTTCCAAAGGTAACAGACAGAAAGGAAACATTAGGGGCCAGCCTCTATGGGAAGGCATCACAGGCTAAAAGTGTTAGAAGGATGCAGACCAATGGAAATTCTTGTTCTATAAGCTTAAATAACAAAGTTAATGATCAAATAGTTTCTTGTGTGAAATATAAACTTAAGTGTTATCCTAATCATTTCCTTTCTTAGGTCAGACCTAAACCTTAATGGCACACTCCTTGACAAAAAATACAAAAGACTATACTGCCCTGGCTGTAGAAATAACATATTCAAGGGAAATGAATTGTTCTTCAGGGTAGAACTCTCTGTGTGATCCATCCCTGAGCACTTACACGCTGCCTACATCAGTGATCCCAAGAAGTCTGTTTGGATCTTGCTAGTCACTGGTGGTCTTCTGCTCTCCCTTCCAGCAAAGGCATAAAGGAGATGGCTAGACCAACCTTCCCTCAATTTCTCCACTACTGAAAACCTTGATATGGAAAATTTCAACATGAAAATCTGGGTCAGGCACATACATAGCATGTGCAGAGTAAACATATGTAGCAAGTCTTCCAGAACGCCAGTTGCCCCCTTCAGTCTGATGGGGTCCATGTGTCCTACTCCCAGAGGGTCCTATATAGTCAGCAGACCAGATTTTTTGGGGGGAAGACAATATTGCACTCTTTGTTAGATATTGACTGATGCATACATATTTTTAAGAATAGTATGCGTATCAGCAGATATGTGGTTTAGCATTCAGTAGATATGCTGAAGAACAAAACCTCTGTAATTTTATAAAGATGTTAACAACTCTTAGAATTCTGTTAATGTCTCTTCAGCTTTTGATGATTGTGATTGGAATTTAGTGGTTGTTTATTTAAGAGATAAAATAGTCCAAGGATGCAGTAAGCAGTTATAATTTTCCTGTACATTTGGGTATTTTAAAATGTGTTCAATACTGGATTTTAATATCTAACTGAAATGGCTTCCGTTTTTATTGCTACTTCAGAATTTGAGGTACTTTTGGAACATTTATATTTTTCTATGTTATTAAGCATCTGTGCTGCTAGGTGCATGTCATAAATTTGAGTGAAATGTTACTTCTTCACCTGGGGGTATTAGATGTAGGCAGTAGTGATATTGGTATCAGTAGTGGCAGTAGGCATAGAGATCACTGACAGCAGAATTGGTACTGGTAGTGTTGCTTTGAGAACCACCCTTTTCTGGGTCAGTGAGCAGCCTGGCCAGCAACTTCAACTGAAATTGAGCAAAGAATGGGCTTTCTGTGCAAGGAAGCATTTCTGATATACTAAGTAAATGTCAAAAATCCTAGGTGTCAGAAGACACTTGTCAAAAGCTGGAAAAGTCAGCATCTTACTCATGAGAACATTTTAAGTGAACCCCTACTTAGTTCATCAACAGTCATGCAAGAGTAGCTTGTGTATAGATGATTATCAGAACTCACAGTGGTTTAGCATTATAATATTAACGCAATTTACTTCAGCTACTCTAATGACTTAAAATCGTCCCCAGGGATAAAGACTGGATGCAGTTTGCATATTGTACAACTATTATTTGGAAGAAAAAGGAAAAAGTTACATAAAGTTAATTCACAGAATTGCCAGGTTGGAAAAGATCTTTGAGATCATTGAGTCCAACCACACTTGTCCACTACTAAATCATACTCCTAAGCACTTCACCTACACATCTTTTAAACACCTCCAGGGATGGGGACTCAAGCACCTCCCCAGGCAGCGCCCAATAACCCTTTTGGTGCAGAAGTTTTTCCTGATGTCTAATCTGAACCTCCCCTGGCGGAGCTTGAGGCTATTCCCTCTTGTCCTGTCCCCTGTCACTTGGGAAAAGAGGCCAGCACCCTCCTCTCTACAACCTCCTTTCAGGTAGTTGTAGAGAGCAATGAGGTCTCCCCTCAGCCTCCTCTTCTCAAGGCTAAACAACCCCAGCTCTCTCAGCCACTCCTCACAAGGCCTGTTCTCCAGCCCCTTCACCAGCTTCGTTGCTCTTCTCTGGACTCGCTGCAGAGCCTCAACATCCTTCTTGTGGTGAGGGGCCCAGAACTGAACACAGTATTCGAGGAGCGGTCTCACCAGTGCCGAGTACAGAGGGAGAATAACCTCCCTGAACCTGCTGGTCATGCCATTTCTGATACAAGCCAAGATGCCATTGGCCTTCTTGGCCACCTGGGCACACTTCTGGCTCATGTTCAGTCAGCTGTCAACCAACACCCCTAGGTCCTTTTCCTCCAGGCAGCTTTCTAGCCACTCTTCCCCAAGCCTGTAGCGCTGCACGCAGCTGTTTTGTCCCAACTGAAGAACTCTGCACTTGGTCTTGTTAAACCTCATCCCGTTGGCCTCAGCCCATCAATGCAGCCTGTTCAGATCCCTTTGCAGCCTCCCTACCATCCAGCAGATCAACACTTCCTCCCAGCTTAGTGGCATCCACAAACTTACTAAGGGCGCATTCGATCTCCTTATCCAGGTCATTGATAAAGACATTGAACAGGATTGGACCGAGCACTGAGCCCTGGGGGACACCACTTGTGACTGGCTTCCAGCTGGAGTTAACTCCATTTATAACCACTCTTTGGGCCCGGCCATCCAGCCAGTTTTTAACCCAGCAGAGGGTAAGCCTGTCCAGGCCAGTGGCAGCCAGTTCCTCAAGCAGAATACTGCGTACCTGAAGACCATGCACACTATATTCGATTTGATATATTGTTATAATCTTCCAGTATATGAAATACCATCTAAACAGCATATTTCTTTTCTACTTCAATCATTACAAACTTGCATAGGAGTGGTAGCTGCATAAATTAATACTGTGCTTCCTGGAAATTAGTAAACATGCATATGTAAATATATGAATTAAATGGAAATTTTAGGAGGTTAGGTATAAATATTTGATCCTTCATACACACACACATGTATGTATCTTTGTATATAAACACACACATATATATATATCAGTGCATGTATGTATATAGATGTACGCTAATATCCCTTCTTTATAATCAAACGTGTATAACGTTTACGCTTATGTATCAGAATTTGACCACTGAATATCTCCGTATACATTGAGAAATACATGAATAATTGTATTTTTCTGTCTTTATGTTTTTACAAACACATATACTCTAAAACTTTAAAAATAGACTACGTAAATATGTCAAGGTACCAGAGTACTTTAACACCAAAAGCTATAGCCGAGGAAACATAAAATTTTCAGAGAATGTTAAATCAGAAAATTGGATAAAGAATGAGTATCTTTAACTGCTTCTCAGGGGCCGGGGGAGGGAAAATTTCTGGCTACAGAGGCTGGGTAAGACGAGACAGTGACACTTATGAAAGGCACAAACTCCACCTACTGGTAAGTTCGATGGTGAAATTTTAGAAAAAGAAGCACAATTTCTGTTGTATGACAAGGCTGAAATAAAGATTTAAGTTGATACAGTTATCTTTGGGAGAGTAAGAAAAAAACAGAGAAAAAAGTACTATAAATGTTCCTACAACATCAATGAAAGCTTTTCAGTAATAAAATCCCCTATATTTTTATTGTAAGGACTGTGAACTTGTTAAAAAAACCTTTTAAATTAATGCATGTGTACATGTAACCTGTTTTATTTTTAAATCTTTTTTATTAGCGAGGAAAACAAGTAAAAAAGACATGGATTAATTTACTTCTGCTTTTTCTTAAGCAAATGGTGTAGACAGGGTAAGTGTACAAGTTCCTGAAACTGCTTTTATGTACAATGGTTTAGAACCTATGACAAACTTATATAGCATTAGATTCAAGTGTAACTCCCACCTTAAAGTAATATTTTTCACTAAATTAGTTCACATTTTAAAAAAATACATTGCTTTTATGGTAATAATTTCTGTGATTGATCTCCCTTAAAAAACAGTTAAAGTTTATTTTAATTAACAAGCACACTATTTACTTTATTTCTCTTTTTCCACTTCTTTACTATTCACAACAGTATCCAAGTAAAACAGAAACCACATGTGCATCCAGGAAAGCAAGCAAATATGTAAATATAATGCACACTGACAGAAAAAAAAGATACCTTATGTAAGGTGCAAGGCAGAACTCAGGAGTAGCCCAAAATAGAATAACATAAAAAAAAAAAGATCTTAATTAATTGTGGCAAAGGATGACCCAAGCATCCCAGTGTTTAGTATGATGCTCACCATAGCACAGAAAGAATCTGAGCACCTGCTACAACTATAGGGACAAAGCATTTGGCTGAATCAACTTCTAAGTTGAATACAATTCCAGACATACTCTGTAACTTAAGGAACTCTGAAACTAGAAAAGCTGATAATCTGAATGTAAAATATGGCCAAAGCCATATTAAAATGTGTTTGTGTGTTAGTAAAATTAAATAACAAAGATCATGTGTCCCTTGTTAGGTATTCTGCAAAGTACTCAATTTAGAAAAAAATCTTTATTTCATATTTATGCTAGAGCTTGTGTATATTCATATAAACTAAGCATATATTAATATGCTTAGTTTTCAGTTTATGGGCAAACACAGACCCTACATCAGATTAATCATGGTAAGAGTTATATATCTTACACACCTGGACTAAATTCTCAGAAATCAAATTTTATTCAGAGGCAATGCTGGTAATTAGAATTGTGGGTTTGTCACTTCTGCTTCTTGGACTAATTTAGAAAACAAACATTCTGCTCATCCATGCCAACAATGGGATTCATTACTCCTGCTGCACAGTCTCCATCTGAAGAAAAGCCAGGTTGCCTGAGAAAAACATGAATATTTAGCCCATAATGATCTGTTTCTTGTACCAACATATTCCATAGTAACTCTGGTTACATTATTTTCCCTAAGAAAAGCTTCACTAGAGACTCAAAGATTATAGGATTAGAATCCAATTGAAAGATCCATGAGGATGTCGAATTTTTATGGGGTCTGATTCTGTGAGGAGGGTCCCACCAGCTCACACAGATTTCAGCAGGAGTTAAGGTGCTCTGCATCTCTCACAAATGAAAGGTTTCTCCAAGTCCCAGTTTGGTGGGATACTTAGTTCTATACTTACACAACTCTTAGGTACTGTTTCCAATGGAAATGCTGCCATATATACTCACTCAAAAATAGCCTACATGTTAACTTGAAAGTTTTATTGCTATTTTTCTAAGCCAAATATAGAGGCATATGTATTTCTGAGTATGTAACTGAATACGCTTTTTTAAAATGTGAACTTCAATATTCTTACCTAAATTGTTAAACCAAGTCATATTTTACATTAGATATTTTAGTTTTCGAGAATATCAGACTGAAAGTGGTACTCTGTATACTAAAACCAAATAAAATTATTTAGCAAAAAAAAGCCCGTATTCAAATTTTCACATAAAAAAATATATTTTGTTTTACAACACCAACAGTTAAGGCCACAGAACTCCAGCAAGACATGGAGAAGCATTTCAATTGCAACTATTAAAATTACCAATAAATATCAAGAAAATTGTCTGCATGTTTAGAAATCACAGCAATCAAATCAATCAAAAAAGCAACCATCAACATCTCTAGTGGTCATAACTGTTTTCAAGTAAAAATTGCACTATGTGCTTTAAGACTGTCACATTCTCACATACTACAACAGTGTCAGAGTAACATACAAGTAGAAGATTTCATCCTTCTGTCCTGGTTAGTCACAGTTTCCCTGGAATTCTCCATTGTATGATTCTGGTTTTCATCTTTACTGTCTTCACCTGATAAATCTTCCTTTTCTTTTTCTTGTGTACTCTGTAATGGCTTTCCAGATCTATCTTCCTTTCTGGTACATACATTCTTCTGGCCTGTCAGTGGCCCCTTAAACAGGGAAAACTGAAGAAACAACAGGTAAGTAACATGCTCAAAACAGGTAGCTGTAAAATTAGAGATTAAAAAACCACAAAGCCTTTTGCATATGGCAAGGTAAATTTAGTTCATGGATTTCTCCTTGGTAAATAGATCTTTACTCTTTAAAGCTCATAGAAAATACTACAAGTGGTGCAAATCCCTATGTTTCTTTCAAACAAGAGTCCGAGTCAAAAATACAGGCTCAGATCTGCAAAGCCCAAGAACAGTAAATGCTTAACATGCTTCATTATAAACACATGCAGTCCCATTAAAGTTGATGACAATGTGTATGTTTGAGAGTTTATGCTGAGAGTTAATGGATGTTTAAGGTCTGTTCAACAGAACATACAACAACTATTCTCTGCAGAAACCTTTGGATTGTAAACCTGTAAGAAATTCCATATAAGGTACTTCTCAATGTGCATAGAGATGTATATATATATATATTTACACACACATATAAACACACTCTTTAAATCAGTACATGTTGTAAATATATACAAGGTCAACTAGCTCAGCTGTTGTTTTCAGAGAGAAATATAGTGGAAAATATTTTTAGATAACATCCCATAGGAATCAAGTCTAAAGTTTTCACCTTATGAAAATCTGATGATTGACAATCTGTCTTTTAAGTACGTGCTATATATGAGGAGGTGACGATGGATGACTTCTAATTTCTACTCACAGAAGTATTATACTAGGATTTATTTTAATAGAGCAATTATTTGGCCAAATTTAAGTTATTTTATCACAAAATAAAATCAAGTCTTAAACAAGAACAAACAGGTTGCTCAGCTGTTTAATTGTTTATGCAGATCAGGTAAATTGGGGTATTTCCATCAGCTTGGTAACTGTCCAGTGCCTTCTTGGTCACTAGTAAAACTTGAAAGAAAAATCAGGCCACGTACCTTTTTCCTCCCAACTATTCCTCCAGTTATTTGGTCATCAGTGTTCCCTGAAGAATTGTTCACAGTGTCATTGTCAGTGCTTTCTTTCTCTACAATAATATAAACCCCTATATTAACTTCTGATACTTGCAAATTAAGAGCAGACAAGACTGTCACTAAAGAAGTCACTAAATAAAATGTGGATCTTTAAAAAAAGAGATCAGAATATTCAGTTCAACTTGATGCCTAGCCTAACAAGATTTTTTTTTTTTAATCTCTTTGTATAATGCCCTTGTTTTATTCTCCAGATGCTCGATTTTCAAGAACAGAATGCTTATGGCAGTGACATTATATAAAATGTTTTTACTTGACACTCAGTTTCATCCTGCTGACAGAAGACAATGTCTTGCACACTGATTTTGAAAGTATACTCTAATTTGGAAAAGCTGACTTTTAGGGCAGGAGTTATGGCTCAGCATGAATTTTATTCCATAGAAACAATTCTGGGAAAGGAAGAACTTTCCATTTGAACTGACATTCCTGTATTTAAATTTTCCTATACTCCCTGTAGGAATGATACAAATTTAGAACTTAATATCAAAACTTGCAGATTACTGGATCATGGATAAATGTTTAAGCATCCATTCTGGACAAGCTTTTTCCATTATAATATTGAAAATAAATGGCATAGCTTCTTCAGTATTAAGGCAGTGGTCTTTTTATACCACATTTGTTATTTTCTTTCAAAAAAACAATTATAGATTATTCCACAATTTTTGACATAAAAGTTTTTCTTCCTGGTTTTGTATATAGGGCACCAAACTACCCCCCCCTCCAGCTTTTCTAAAGGAATATACAGTTCACTCAAACTGTCATCAAAACCACAAGCAACATCTGGAGTTCTACCTTCAGCATCTCTGAACAGCATTCACTAATTACCACATTTCACCTAAAACAATCTGTGAATGTAATGATGAAAAATCAATTGACAGAGACGAGACTTCTGACAAGCTTCTCTTGAAGAACAATGCACCTAAAGAAGTTGCTTGAAAGATAAGACAATTACCATTACTCTGTCACTGCACATTTAGAACTGCTCTTAGCAAGTAAGATACAGTCCTGCCAAGAGAAGTTCCTTCTTATGAACTTCCTCCAATATATAACTGGGAAAAGTATTTTTTTCTTACAAATCATTAACAATTAGTAATGCTTTTGCCTTTCAAATTTCATCACCTCTGAAGAACTGCTTTACCCACTCCTGACAATAACCATGTTATTCAGTATTTTTATAATAGAGATTATTTAGAAAAGTTTTTTTCTATTGAAATGTTTTATGTGATTTTAGAATGTCTGTAATACTCCAATTCTTAGAGACTGTATTCTTACCCTGCTGAATGATGGTCTCATCCTGAGAGGTCTCTTCTGCCTACAGAGAAACAAAACAATGAAATATCTGCTTTCAAACTTGCTGAAAAAGAGAATTTTTAACTATTAACACCTATGCACACTTATGTTTCTCCCTCTACCAAAACCTCCCAAACAAGAACTATTTCCAAGACAGCTACACACACATTCAAACTAATGTAAGTTGTAGAACCAAATTCTTAATAGGAGTAAATGCTTTTACCTTTACAGTTTCCACTGGGGTATTTCTGCTTTTCTGTCCCTCCAGTGTTTTACTATTCTTTCCTTTTTCATATTTATCCTCTATTTCTTCTTCTTTCTTTGTTCCTTCCCCTCCTCCTCCTGCTTCTTCTTCTGCTGCTTCTTTTTTTTCATCTTTTTCTTCTTCTATTTCTTCTTCTATTTCTTCTTCTTCTTCTTCGGTTCCTTCTTCCGTTTCTTCTTCTTCATCATAATCACCATCATCATCATCTGTCTCTTCATCTCCAAACAAGTTCTGTTCCTTTGACAAAATGGCCAAAAGTAATTTTGAAACTTCTGCTGCACAATGATATCTTGGTCCTCATCCCACACTAGTTAACCATACATCATAACAAAGAAAATAAAACTCTAAAGAAAATGTTCAAAGAAGCAGACAGAGCAAGGACAAAGGAATGACAAAGACAGGAGCCCTCATTCGGGGTTTGCTAGTTTTAACAGATTTTTAAAGAACAGACCTCCAGTGAACATTAGGAGTGCAGCTGACTTTTATGCTTTGCTAACATGTGTCTCCTCAAAGGAAAAACAATAAAAACAAACTTGGGTTTAGAATCAAAATACTTATTTCAAATGCTTGAAATATACATAAGTAACACAAGCAGTAGTAATTCCTACACTGAAAAAAAAATCATTAAAATTAATACCAGATACAACGTTCTTATTCATCTGATTCAATATAGACACTATAATTTGAATTTCAGTTGGTTTCAGACTAGGATAAAACTTCAATATAGTAAAATAAAATAGCCAGAGGTATTAGAAGATAATTTTTAGAAGTGCTAATGCTATTTTTAAAAAAAAAAAAGTGTAGAGAAAAGAACCAATTATATTCTTACCATACCATTCAGATTGCCATTACTATGCCATGTATGTATTTATAACAGTATGAAATACAATATTTTAAACAGAAACATTCTCCCTCCCATTGCAGAAATATAAGGGTCTAAACCAAGTCCAAGATGGACTTCTGATGTCAAATCAAGTGAACCTTTGCCACTGCATCAGAATGCCCAGTTGTTCTACTAAATGCATGAATGCTACAAAGCATTCTGGTGCTTTTCTTCTATGACTGATTGAAATATAGGTGTTGAACCAGTATTTTATGTTAAAGAAACAGGAATGGCAAAACACTTCTGTTCCACTGCAGCCTAGGTCATGATGGGAACTGGTGCAAACAATCTGCATGCTCTTTTGAAAGAGTGTTAAAGGAATGGGTTTTATTCTGAACACCCTCACATACTCAGGTCCAAATGATGTCTCCTATCTTTTGTCAGTGTTTTCCTTGCTTCCTCTTGGGTTTTTGAATTTTTCCTTGTTTCCATTATGACCGTCTTCGTGCTTATCAGAAGGTAACTTGCCAGTCAGGAGGAGACCATTAAATAATATTTCTATTATGGTTGGAATACAAGGCTGCTTCACCAAGAGTGTTACAGCTATGCCAAAGGTTAATATGCTAGTTTTTTCCTGGCCTGTACTCTTCTGAGTGAGTTCACTGTGTAGCAAGGTACATATACAGACAGCACCTGAGAAACTGAAGGTAGCCTGGTAGTATTTTATGTTGCCAGCTACATATTCCAGCTCTAAAAATGCTAGGAATTAAATAAAAGCAGAAATCAGCATGTTCCACTGGCAGAAAGTCCCTCCTGTAGCATAGCACAACGGTGATCCAAGCGACTGGCAATTTGCAACAGATGACACTAGTGGGAAAAAGACCTTCTCCTAACAGATATCTTGCAATATTTCCTTAATTGAGGCTTCTTCAAGTCAGCTTGGAATAAAGCAATGTTTTCACTAAGTACAAAATTATTATCGGCATCATGGAATTTGACTATAACGTGGACAGGCTTTACAGTGTAGTAAGCAGAACTAGATGGGCAAATACTTAGTATGCTTGAATAAAAAAGCAGAGCACAATCAGTGTGATATCATCCATATCAATGCAGTTAGAATATTTTGGAAAGTGTACACCAAGATCCTACAACAGCCTTCTACAATTTAGAAGTCTTACATACACTGCCTATGCCTACACAAATCAGTGCTCTTTTTCAGATGAATAATGGTTGAACTACAGGACTACTGGACTACCTCCTGGACTGCTCCACAGGTTCTGCTTACAGTGAATTTACTCCCCAGGGATGTGGCAGATTGCTCTATGCTGGACATTTTTAAGGCTCAGCTTGACAAGGTGCTGGGCCATCTCATTTAAACTAAATATCACCTAAAATGGTTGGACCCTTGAGGCCCCTTCTAACCTGGTATTCTATAATTCTACGAAGTTTGGATTCTACCATAATTTCTACTAGACTAAACAGAGGTATCTAAATGCAGGAGTCTACAAAGGAAACAGAATTTAAACTGCCATTGTAATTAACTGAGATCTTCGGTGGAATTCCTTTGATAAGCCCTGCTCAGACTTCCTAGGAATCTTAGATATCCTTACATGGAGCTTATGGAAATCTGTATCATGCTGGACTCCAACATACAACCACGTAGGATACCCCGCAACACTTAAATGACACTAGATGCATTTGTTTATGCAACTGAGCCATGCACCTCATGAAAGCAATTGATGGAGCTAAGAGAAACATTTCACCCCAAAGAAGACACCCACTGTTTTTAAACTGAACAGCTTCTTGGACTGACCACACTTTGACTACACTTGCAGCTTGGCATGGGTGTCTCTGGCTGTCACCTTATCTATTCAACTCCACTTATCATTTGGAACGATAACTCTGTTAGCACAGTTTTTTTTACTGTCACTTTCACTTGTGAATTTAGAGACATGTTTTGGAGAGTTTTTACCTATAGTAGTGAACAAAAGATGAAAATATCATATTACAGATAGGCTTTTCACTTTAAAAGATGAATCATCTGGCTATTAAAAACAATCTCTGAAGAATCTGAGGCTACTAGTTAAATCAAATTTATATATAAACATATGTATTATACATATATACACACACACACATAAAATCTACATTATTCTCTTTCATTATGCTTTAGAAGGTTTTTTCTTATTCCACTTTAAATTCCCAGTTCATAAAAAGATAATGCTTCAGGAATAACTTCATTAGTTTCACTTCCAAAGTTTAGAAACAGAGATGCTTACTCGGCCAAGGTCACTCAGAGAAAGTCAATGGTAGTAAAGAACATACAAGTAAAATATTTGAAATGTTTTTCATTTAAGCCTGGGATTCCAGTTTCTTCAAGGACAAGCTGGTACTATGAAAAAACCTTAAACATTTTGTACCTCTAGTGTCATAAATCTGTATTGCAAACCAGAAGTCTGCAAAACGTGACCTTGCAGGCTTAACAGATTTGGTGCAACTGTTTTGTTCGCTTTAATTTTTGCATGCATTTACATTGGTTTCCCTGTGAACCTAGACCTTCATAACAAGAACATTCTTAGAGATAAATCTGATGTATCAAGCTTCAGGGGACGAGTGACCTTACTCATGGTTTTGGTGAAAAAATTGCCTCAGTGGGTATAACTCAGATGGTATAAATGTATTCTGCTAAAATGGCTGCAGATGGCTTTTCTTCAGGGAGATTAATACAGAATAAAGACATTTCTTTCTTGAATGCTCTATAAAAATGCGGTCTTGCCTCTAGAGAAAAGAGGAGGAAAAATTCACTGTTTCATACTGTTGTCTCACCTGGTGTCATGCTCTGTCTGAAAGAGTCTCACTAAAGGCTGCAGACATGTCTCATAGCAGACTTTGCTTAAATGACAACTGGGAATTGTGTTTTTCTATATTGCCATAACTGTTTCATTGTGGATCCCTCTTGCATACTTTATGGAAACTCAGCTTTGGCAGCCGGGCTGTTCATAATTAGCATTTCAGAAGGGAAAGCTTATGGTACCTTTCCAAGCCTCCTCAAGAAGTCCAAATATTTTATGTTTGCCACCATCATCTTATGTTTCTAGGGAAGAAAATCTCAAAACCACTGATGAAACAAATGTTGTTAAAGATCTTTTAAAAATCTGGTGAAAACTCAGTGATGAAATCAGTAACTATTAATACTATGTGTACCATAAGGAAATTTGGTTTAGTGTTTGATAGGAACGGTTGGACTCGATGATCCGGTGGGTCTCTTCCAACCTCGTTATTCTGTGATTCTGTGATTCTGTGAAATTGAGAGTTCTGGGAAGCTCTACTTTACGGAAAAGGTATTTCTGTTTCTAGTTGCACTGGAAACTGTTAGAAATTCATAGAGAAGATTATTAAAGAGAGGTGAGGGTGACGGAGTTAGATACATCCTTTTTCCTTGGCACTGTTCTGCCAAGCAGCCATAAAACAGCAATTGCTTAGCAGTATTTTTAATAATTTAAAGAACAGATTTCTCCCATTACCTGTCCAGCACATTATCTTCAGATGCCCAAAAGCATTCTGTGGCTCTCTTACATGCCTATAATACAACTGAATGGAATACATACCCAGTAGGATTTGCACTGTGGTAGAAGACTCCTAACAGATGGGTATCGGGTCTAAGGAGGTTGGTCAATGGGTCACAGTACATAATGCTGTCATATGGGATTGAATCAATGCTCCCTTTGTAGAGCACAGACAGCAACAGGTAGAGGAATCTTATCGTCCACTAGCTATCATTCTGCTCCCCAAATTACTACTGCACATCAATGTCACTCCTGAATTTTCCATGCTGGGAAAATGTGCTATGTTAACATTTTACTACAATAGCATTTAAAATAACAAAATTAACCATGATTTTACATACAGATGAGAGGGAAAAAATACATATAAATAGCTCTATTTACCACTTGTGACCTGGAGATATATGGATTGGTAGGCACGTAACATATTGTTGATACTGATCTTGTCATGATGTCAAGTTATCTGATGTGAAGTGACTGGAAATACTGCCCGACAAAACTCTTAGTAAAGCTAAGATATATACCGTGTAGTTTCTTATGTTAAGAGCGACAGTTACAGCTTAACATCTTAAAAACCACATAGTGTTAGCCATTTGTCATCAGGAATTTGAACTGGGCTTTCATTTTGCAGCTATTAATGTAGAAAAGTTATTAGCTCAGCTACTCTAAACCTTAGAGAAGTGTCTTTCACTTCAATGATAACTAAAGAAAGAGCTGTCCAGTTTGATGACTCGACAAAATTCAAAGACAAAAGTGCTTAAATGAAAGTACTTGAATGAAAGATTTAAAAGCTTATTCTTTTAATTACAAGGTAGTCAACAAGCCAAACTAGGCTTTCCTTATATGATGTCATGGAGACAAACAGAAGAGCATCCTCAAAGTAAAGAAGCTTTTCCTCATGTTAAGGTGGAACTTCTTGTGTTTCAGTTTGTACCTGTTGCACCGAACATGTTATGTATGAGTTTCCGTGGCTACACGTCAAGCAAAAACCAAACTTTAAAGATACTTATGTCTTCTTTTAAATATGATGGGAGAAGATGTTTCAAAGTAGTAAATGACCACATGGTGACACAATGTTTGCCTTGAATATGTGATGAATAATTACCACAGCAGTACTTGTGATACTACAGTTGCACCCTCCAACAGCATGATGTCATTCTGAGAAAAATAGAATAAAATGGGGAATACACACCTGTAAATAATATAGTTAGAAACTTACTGAGCAGATTCCTTTTTCATTGTTGCGCTCCCAAGTATTTTTCTGCCAGGACTTTACTACACATTATATTGTATTTACTAAAAGCAAAATACAAGGACCTGCAAGTTTAGATGTGTGCACTTTTGTCACAGGCTGGCAGTGCATGTGCATTAAGGCACTCGATCTGATCATGCATATTAATCAAGACTTCAGGTGTCATTTGGAGACAGTATACTGGCATTTATTACACAGTAGTGAACAGCCCTTGTTTCGCTTAAGGATATTTTATTTTGATTTTTGACTTTTAAAGATCATTTCAGTTGGCTTTGGTGTAACTATTCTGTGGCTTGCCAGTTTGCTGCTGTAGGTGTACTTGGAGAAATATATAAAACTATATGAACTACATTTCAGAAAAGACAGATTTTGACTATTCACTACAAACCCAATCTAAACAGAGTTATCTAAAGGGCTCTCTTTCTCTGGCAATTCAGAACTTATTTATTTATTTATTTATTTATTCCCCAAGATAAATCAACATCTGAAATAGCTTCATGTACTACGGCTTTCATAGACAAAACTGCTATCTTTTCTCTTGGAGAGAAAATAAATAACATCAGTTTCCAAGGTGAAAAGGAAAAAAAAACCTCTACAAAGATAGAAAGAATCTTTAAGGTGTTTTATGAAGAATCACAAAAGAAGTTGAAGGCTATTTGCATAAAGTATAATCTCTTATAAGCTATTTTACATAGTAACATAAATACTCTTTAATATTCATTCATTTGGAAATAGCATACCAAAATAACTCCTGGGTACTTAAGCAAAACACGTGAAATATAATGAGCAAATTCAAATCAGAATATGTTGATGTTATCTCAAAAACTCAGTGCGTCTCTGGAAGATATTATGCCGCATACTAAATAAATTCTTAGTGCTAGCAGACACAGAGAAAAACTAGCTTGGGAGTATTAGCCCACACTTGGATGCTATTTGTGCATTTTTTCCAAATTCCTACAGAAAAGGTTTTAGTGTCTGGAGTTTGTCATGCAGCTCCCACGTATTCACAACTGAATGACGGCAGTCCCTACTTTCTGCTTTTATCGTGCTACGTAGCTTAGAGTACTGCACGTCTCCAAAATCCTGTGCTTTTCATTGAAATCCTCCCTTAATTATCTTGATTATTACTCAGTGCATAGATAGAAATATGCACAAAAGCAAATTTTCACCAATAACACCACAGAAGACAGAATGATTCTTCAAGATTTTCTGTTCCCCACACATTCCTGAAAAGGATGCACCATGAGTCACTGCCAAAATCTCCACAGCCTACAAGGCTGGGTCTCAGAGAAGATCCCCAGTTTCAAAATACTCTAATGTAAAAGTGGGATTTTTTTGTACAACTCTCAATAATCTTTAAACCCATTCTCATTTTGTACAGGTACATTTTTCAAGGCACACCCAACGTAGTAACACAAGTCCCATCAGCTTTCCCATGCAATTGTTCTCCACTTGTGAAAGTTCTACCACAGCTTCTGGAAGGCGGGCTTCAAAACACAGCTTAACTTCTTTCTGTACTTTGGATACAGGACTTCTTCAGGTTTGCTTTGTTCTGTTTCTCCTCAGAGTTGACAAGGAAGTTCTTGGTAAAGCTGATTAATTCTGCAGCAGTTTTGCTGCTGTGTTTCTAATTATGAGAGTCGTTTTGTGCCCTGGTTAGATGCTGGATAGCATGAGAGTATTTTAAACTTCCTGTAAGAAAACCAGTCTCTGCCAGGATGGCTTACAATGCTAAACTCATATTAGACTGGTGACTGTTGTTGAGTTTGCAGTTGAACAGCACAGCACGGTGTCTGGTATTATCACTGGTACTCATGGAGTTGGAAACATTACTCTTCAATAGTACCATTATCTATATCCTTACAGGTATAGGTGCAGACGAAGGCTGTGTGTACTATAAAATCCTGCTTAGAACTACTTTTTGTTTAGCACGCTTTCACTTTCTTAATATGAAACCACAAATACTTCCCCTTTCACACAAACCACAAATGCAGCTCTGTGTGAAAGGTGGTGTATATATGAGAAACTATAAAGCTCGAAAGCAATGATGTTGAATCTGGGACATTCTAGCAGACTACCCTGCAGCCTGCGTCAGACAGAAAGAGCAGAGTCATGTTTGATTTTTCAATGCTGGGATATTTACGAAAGCCAAAATGGTAAATATCTTTACACTTGACATTTCAGGGCCCTGATAATAGTTTCATAACTAAGTGGATTTTTGATATAATAGTATTAATAGTTGTTTGAATTATTATAGCATGAAGTTGCCAAAGAAGCAATGGGCACTATCACAAATCCTTAAAAAAGACAAAGCTTAACTGTACCTGCTATTTCTCTTTGCAACAGAAAATAAAGCCTCTGTAGCTCTCAGCAGTACAATTTTCTGACGCCAAAGCTACCTCTCCAAAATCCTTTCAATATGCAAAGGAAGTCTCTTCTCTCTCCATTAAAGCATATGAAAAAGCGTATAAAAAAATTACAACTCAGACTTCAGATCACAAACACACTCAGATCTTAACTGAGCACAAAACTGTACACTTGCCATTTATGCAAGTAAATACTTGCTCAGTTGGTCACAAAATGCCACAGTATTAAACACTGTCATGTATTTGAATTGCACATTTAGAAATGAATTGAGAATTTGCCCTTTTGCATTTACATTGCCCTTCTTTTCCCTTTTCTACAGACCTGACAACATTCTTTTGTCTGAAGATCCTGTTATTTCTGCATTTGATTCTGCTTCCCATAACAGTCATTATGAAATTAAAGACAATACACACAAGTTCAGGTTCCTATATCTAGCCTATATGTACTAAGAAAAAACTCAGTATGCATTAAAATAGATGCTCTGCCTTTAATCACTCTCATTTGTTCTACAGTATTTAATGGCACTTTGTCAAATGACTAGATTTACACCACAAGTTAAATTAATAAAAATTAAAAAACCCTCCTATTCTGAGAAGTAAGATCTAGAAGGTAGTGTGATCTTTGAAGAAAGTAAGCTAAAATCAATCTTAAAAGATGCTGAAGTTAAGAAAAAAATATGGAAAACCACCTAAAAGTAATAGAAACAAAAACTATATGTCCTTTTCTGAATGATTCCTAAAGGCCCCATCCTAAAGAATAACCATGTATCTATCCAGATAAAACACTGGGATAAAAAATAGTGAAGGAAACACAGATATTTTTTGTAGCTTGGAGTTTTGTTACTCAGCATCAATTATGGGAAGAGAAGTATCTTAATAAATAGTTTGATATTTTCAGATACTATGGAAAAAATTACCTGCTGAAATTCTGCAGGCATAAAAGAAGAGTTGTGCTGCAGCATCTTCAGCTGTAATCTAAAGCACACTCATCTCTGACAGGAGATCTAAAGCAAGGGCAGATTTGCAGCCTGTCCCCCCAAAACTGGATATGTGCTTATAAATCATGTGTGCTATAAAACGCAGTATGTGCATATGGAACTCTGTGGCATTGTTATGTGAGAGTGTGCAGGGGGATTAAAACTTCTGAGGTTAGCTGCAGAAGGGTGCTTACAAATTTGCAGGTGCTTACTAACATTTTATGAATGTCTAGTGTTGCTGTTACCTGCTGTATTGCCACACTTAATCTTGAATGCGTAATTGGTTGATTGCTGGTTAACTTTTATTAATAACTGTGAGGCTCAACAAGGCCAAGTCCAAGGTCCTACACCTGGGTCAGGGCAATCCCCATTTTCAGTACGCGATGGGGGATGCTGTGATTGAGAGTTGCCCTGCAGAGAAGGACTTGGGGAGTGCTGGTTGATGAGAAGCTCGACATGAGCCAGCAATGTGGCTTGCAGCCCAGAAGGCCAAATGTATCCTGGGCTGCATCAAAAGAAGCGTGGCCAGCAGGTCGAGGGGAGTGATTCTGCCCCTCTATTCCTCTCTTGTGAGACATCATCTGGAGTACCGTGTCCAGTTCTGGAATCCTCAATGTAAGAAAGATATGGAGCTGTTGGAACGGGTCCAGAGGAAGGCTAAAAGGATGATCAGAGGGCTGGAGCACCTTCCCAATGAGGACAGGCTGAGAGAGTTGGGGTTGTTAAGCCTGCAGAAGGCTCTGAGGAGATCTTATAGCGACCTTCCAGTACCTGAGAGGAGCCTATAAGAAAGCCGGAGAGGAGCTATTGATAAAGGCTTGTGGTGATAGGACAACGGGGACTGGATATAAACTGGAGAAGGGCAGATTTAGACTAGACATTAGGAAGAACTTCTTCACCATGAGAGTGGTGAGACACTGGCACAGGTTACAGGGGCAGCCCAGGGAAGCTGCGGCTGCCCCATCCCTGGAGGTGTTCAAGGCCAGGTTGGATGGGGCCTTGGGCAGCCTGATCTAGTGGGAGATGTCCCTGCCCATGGCAGGGGAGTTGGAACTAGATGATCTTTAAGGTCCCTTCCAACCCTAATTATTCTATGACTCCATGATTCTATGAATTTTCATTCAAATTAAACCACATAGCTTAACGGTTTTTCCATATGACAATCATAAGGGACTAAAAGATGATGAAGGAATAAATTATCTTTTTTCCAATACAAGAATATAGAGACATCAAATGAAAGTACCACAGATTCAAGACAAAAAAAGGAGTTACTTCTTAAAACAATGTGTAAATAATCTAAGAATTGTTTGCCAAAACATATAGTGGATGCTAAATGGGTTAAAATCTAATTGAAAGAAATTCATGGAAGAAAAATGGCTATTAAATACAATAAACATCTTCTGAACCACAGATTATTGAATATACTGAATATATTTGACATACTGGATGATTACACAGAAGAAGTAACACTACACGTTTCCTCTGTGTTTGTATAATGTTAGGGTTTTTTTTTTTAGCCAGGCATTCACCAGTTGCCATTGGCAGAAAAAAATATTGGACTAGACAGACGTTTGTTCTGAGCATTTGTCTGTTATTTTGTCTCTCTATTGCAGAAGTTTTTTTCTATACTGAAAACTAGTTCAGAAGCACTTCTGCCATGTTGCTTAAGTAATGCACATCAATCCTTTTGTATCCCATAATAAATACCAAGGACATACTGAATTTCCACAAAACCACAAGCACCAAACTTCATAAACCAGTATGAGTCAAACTAAATAAAATTCCACTCATTATGCTAATGGAGTTCCAAAGTCCCCCCCAAAGCCCAGAAACATTGGCACAGTGTACAATTCGTGTAATGATTCTGTGGAAAACCCCTAGAAGTGCTGCAGTAATGCTCTGCTTTTCCCCTGCCACAGGAATGATCCCCAACAGAATATAAAATCAATTCTCAATGCAATGATTTTTTTATCCAGACAAAACAAAGAAGAGAAGATGCCCATAACTTGGCTTCCTTTACTCTCCTGGGAAGCCTTATGCTGTCAGGGCATGTTAAGAGAAGAACAACAAATGGTCCCCATTTGCCTAGAGATTTAGATTAAAAGCTGCAGCCAAACAGTAAATGAAGAGCCATTCCTACATGGAATTGGAAATAATTTACTTCAAATTGCTCTTAATTCCCACTGCTCCCCCACCCCCTGCAAATATTTTTCATAAGAAAGAGCAGATTTTTCTCACAGCACAGTTCTCTTCTAAAGCTGAATTTTAGAATCACAAATAAGTAGAAGTCATAGCCAAGAAACAAAGTTTTAGGCCTAGAAAAATACTTTTCAGTATTGCTCCAAGCATAATCACAGTAACATCCTAATCTTTCCTATGATAACATAGCTTAACTCCACTTAGTTTCAAAAGTAAATATTTTCACAGCAGTTCAGTGATAATGTAACACTTCTGCTAAATAACTGGGAACTCCATTGTTAGAGAGACCTGTTTTCTTGGAAGTGCATTTAACTGTTAAAATATTCTACTCTATCAGAATATGAAAATACCTACCCTCTTCCAAAGACTTACGCATGCTGATGTCAAGACAACATATTCCAGAAAATCCCAAAGCTTGAAACAAATTTCACAGGGACTAAATACAGTCACTGGACTAACTTTTTGTTATAGTTAGGACATACAGCCTGTGGCTGAAAGTGACCTTACCTTCAAATGTGGCATACGAAGGTGCGACTGAGGTAAGAAGGATCGAACTGGACTAGAATCTACTGGGAAACTACTAGTCTACCACAGCTTTTTTAGAAAATAAATTCTGGAGACATTGTGTCAAAGATAGTTTAATGCCAGTATCTTACAAAACAACATTAAAAATGTTTCATAATTTCAACATAAGTATTTATTCCATTAACATGTTTATTGAATGACATTTATTAATTTTGATTCCTTCTTCTGCTGTCCTCATTCTCAAATAGGGTGTAAATAACTAGTTTTCTAGAGAATGTCAATACTGAGATCTGTTTAAAATAACTTCAGAGACCACCCACAGTATTTAAGTAATAAAGCAATATGACGAGTTCCTATCCCTTCTTTTGCCACTTTGACCACTGATAGTTGAAACAGTATCTTACAAAGTCACAAAACCAATTTGCATTATTTGTATGTGAACTTTAAGGAAGCTCTAGAAGTATTAACGTACTTTGCTTTTCCAAAAATAATTCAGACTTTGATGGTGTTTTCTCTACTATTCCATCTATCTTCTTTGTTTATTACATCATCAACTTTTTGGAGACCATAGATATGATTTTTTGGAGGGAAAAACACATCTCCTCCAATGAGGGGAAGCTTAGGCTCTGATCCTGAAAACATACGTATAATTCACTCTGCAACAAAGTGTAATTCCCATCTTTGAGAGCTTTATAGTTAGATGACTACTGTAATTTAGTCTTTGGTAGGCAGATATTGAATCTTCTGTTTATTGCACAGTATACATAAACAAATAATGTTTTACAGGTGTGTATTTTCAAATTCTTGATTATGTCTAATCACCACATGTGATAATAAAAAGTCAGCCCTAACCAGATGTAATCTGACTCTAATGTAAACTACATCAGATTCTGAGACTTGCATTTGTCTTTTTACATACGATTGTGTGCTGACATCAAAATAAGAAGTCAACATTAAGGCCTTCAAAAAAGCCCTGGCTACCATTTACCCAAGCCTGTATTTCCATTTGTCTGCCATCTACCAAACTATGTAAATTTGGCAACTTGTCCTTTCCTTAATTTGTGCTGTGTACTCAAAATTTTACCACTATATGAACAGAACGAAATTAGAGGGAATCAATACCAAAATTTAAAAATATGTATCTTTGATAATTTACTGACACTCCTTTCATTCAAGGCACATGATCAAGTAAGCCTTCCTGCAACTAAACCTGACGCATTACCTTAAAAAATCTGATTAAAAGGCAAAGAAGATTACACTGATACAATGTATAATTCATAGTGTCAGTATTACATTAGAATTTAATTAAGAGACAAACACATTTTGCCTCCTCAGCAGTTTTTTTTTTGTCATATGTGATAAAGATGATTGTGTAAATAACTCTATCAACAATATATATGGTTTCTCTTATAAAAGCTTCTCAAATCTAAACATTTTCTTCAGTGCTTTTCAAGAAATTGGCACTTAAAAAGTATTGCATAATAACATATTTTGACTACATTTAAAAATTTTTTAAGTCATAAAAATCAATCTGCCATAATCCCTAAGTTTCCTGAATAGGCATAAAATGCATCTCCAGTAGTCTATGCTACTTTAATGTTAAATAATGAGGTAGCACATTGTTCCAAAATTGTTCTGAATTATGTAAACGACTTGCTACATGCTGCTTGGACTTAATTTTCTGTTTAGAGCTGTTTGGTAAAGCAGTACTTTCTGTCTTCTCTGGCTTCTTGGTTTTGCTTTTCTTTTGTGGAAGCTTATTACTATCATTTTTTCTTTTACCTTTTTCCTCTTCCTCTTCTACTTCTTCCTCTCTCTTATCCTCTTCGTTCTCCTCTCCCACATCCCCTTCCTCCTCTCCTCCCTCTCCCTCTCCCTCTCCCTCTCCCTCTCCCTCTCCCTCTCCCTCTCCCTCTCCCTCTCCCTCTCCCTCTCCCTCCTCCTCTCCCTCTCCCTCCTCCTCTCCCTCTCCCTCCTCTCCCTCTCCCTCCTCCTCTGCTTCTTCTTCTCTCTCTCCCTTCTCCTCTTTTTCTTCTTCCTCTTCCTCTTCCTCTTCCTCCTCTTCCTCTCCCTCTCCCTCTCCCTCTCCCTCTCCCTCTCCCTCTCCCTCTCCTTCTTCTTCTTCTTCCTCCTCTCCCTCTCTCTCTTCCTCTTCTCCCTCTTCCTCTCCCTCTTCTCCCTCTTCCTCTCCCTCTTCTTCTTCAACTCTCTGTTCTCCCTCTTCTTCTTCCTCCTCTTCTCCTGCCTGCTCTACCTCTTCATCTTCTCCTTCTTCTTCCTCTTCCTCTTCTTCATTTTCCCACTCCTCTTCTTCCATGTTTTCATCTTCTTCCCCCTCCTCCTCTTCTGCTTCTGCCTCTGCTCCTTCCTCCTCTTCCTCCTCATTTTCTCTTTTCTCTTCAACTTCATCCTTCCCCTCTTCTCCTTCTTCCACTTCATCCTCTTCTACTTTCTTAGTTCTCCTATTTGCATCTTCCTCTTCCTGTTCTTCTCCAGATACCTCTTCTTCATCCCTCCCTGCCAATGACTGTTCTAACTCCTCCTCTTCTCCCTCATCTTTTACATTCTCATTTTCTTTGTTCTTGTCATTTTCCTCTTCATTGTCTCCTTCCTCTTCTTCATCCCTCCCTGCCAACGATTGCTCTAACTCCTCCTCTTCACTCTCTTTGTCTTTTTCATTCTCCTTCTCTTTGTTTTCATTTTCATGTTCATGTTCTCTTTCTTCTGCATCTACTTCTTTTTCTTTCTCCTCTCTATCTTCACCTTCTTCCTCACTCTCACCTCCTTCCTCACTTTTAACCTGTTCCTCCTTTTCTTTTTCAATGCATTCCTCTTTTGCATACTCCTCCTCCTCCTCCACACCCTCATCTCCCTCACTCAGCATTTCTTCTTCCTCCACCAACTGGTCTTCCTCGTCTCCTTGCTCTTTGCCTTCTTCCTGATTAATCTCTTCAATCTTCTCTGCATCCTCATTCTCACTGTCTCTTTCAGCCTCTGATTCCTCACTTTCATTTTCTTCCTTATTATCTTTTTCCTCTTCGTCTTCATCTCTTTCTATTGAAACTTCATCTCTATCTTTTTTCACTTCACTCTCTTCTTCATCCCCTAGTTCACCTGCACTGTCAACTCTTTCATCTAGTATTTCTTTTTCACTTCCATCCTTTTCACTGCCTTCACTCTCCTGCTCTTGATTACATTCCTCCTCATTCTCAATTTCTAACTGCCTTTCTTCATCAGGTTTAGCTTCAGCGTTTGTTTCTTCCTCATTCAGGCTTTTTATATCAATCTCTTCTACACATTCTTTCTCATTGTTTGTAGCCTGCATCTCCTCAATCTCACTGTCTTCTTTTTCTAAGTCCGAATCTTTCACAGTTTCTACTGTTTTCATTGCCTTCTGGATCTCTCTGTCTTCAAAGAAATCTTTCTCTCTGCTTTTAAGTATGTATTTTGCAGCCTCGTTACTACTTTCCTCAGTTGAAGATGATGACATAGTTACAGCTATTTGTTTCAAAAATTGATCCTTTTTTTTAAACCTTCTCTTCTCATCACTATTTTCTTCTCCTCTGGTGCATGTTCTTTCACAATTATCGGACTTTTCAACAACATCCTTTATTTTTTTTTTACTTTCTACTTCTTCTTGACTTACTTGCTTTTTAACAGGATTGTATTTTTGTACAGTTAATGAATCAGTCTGAGGCAGATCCCTGGATGCAGAAGGAAGTACCTCTATTTTAAGGGATTGCTTAGATGTAACAGGCTTTGACTTTTTATTGGAAGAACTTGTTTTTTCAGTCAGAATTTCTTTTTCAATGGGAATATTACAAGTTACTTCCTCTCTGACAAATTCAGGTTTTTCCTTACATTCTTTTTCCCTTTTCACTAATCTGCATTTGCCCCTAGTAATTTGTTGAACACTACTTTTCAAAGTTCTTACACTTTGGGCATGCTCAAATTTACCTTTCATTGTATTTTTTCTGGCCATAGGTTTCCCTACCAAGGCACTGCTTTTTTCTAAATCTTGTCTTGGTGATTCTGAAAGTGAACATTGCTTTTGTAAAGAGCTAGAGTCTAATTTTGAGCCCTCCTTCATGAAATCAGAATCCTTGTTATTCAGCCCACCCTTACCATCTCTTTTCAGTTTCACATTTTTATTGTTCTTCTATTCCACATGAGAAGCAGAAAATTAAAAAGAAAGAAGGAAAGCATTAAGACAAATGACAGCAAAAGAGATAGGTTATAAAATCATCTGAACAAGAAAATAAACAATTTACGTGAGAGGACTAAAGCATAGCACAAAAGGTAGAGTATTTCATGTGAAATGATTTTACAAGCACACATATTAGAAGAATACAATATTCTGTTGATGGTAAATGTACTACTATGCCTTTTTCACTATCCAGGCACTCACAGTGAATGCAACAAGAACCATGCAGCCAGTATCATGCGCCATAAGCTAAAGCCATGCAATATGTGAGGCTATGCAAACAGAAGGAAAGCACTACAGTTCTTATACCTTCCTCCACCTTTCTCTTTGTGAAATCTTCTGATGCACTGATTGTTACGTTTTTTCTATTAAGTCTGAAAATCTCTTGTTTTTCTGCTTTAAATTTTACAGTTATTTAACAAATTCTGCAGAATAATCTTTTCAAATATAAAATAAAATTATAATGACATATACCAAAATGCTGAAATGCTGGTATCACTAGTAATGAAATAGAAACATCTAATAATACAAATATATTTTAATTTCATAATTCAAACTGGTCTTATTGCTCCTTTAAATATACTCCATGGTGAATTTCTGTTAATAAAATCTTTCCCTGCACTGTGTCCTAGAAGTCAGTTAAAATATTTTAATATCAACAAACAATTAGAAATGTATGTTATCAGCATAAGTTACAAAATGTATATGATAGTCTCTTGTTCCTTAAACTGGTAAAGTGTTATACACTCTCATCTCAAACTATGCTGGATATGTGGAGTTCTATGTGCTCCCTATGACTTTTGTCAAGCCTCTTAGAATTTTAGCTCGTGGATATTCAGAAAATTAGCAAGAGGAGGCCTATAATATTTGCCTTGCTTTTTTAAAAACTCAAACCAATAAAATACAAGAATTACAGATCTTTTAAACATCAGTATAAGTATATATTGATATATAAAATTAGTTATAGTACCTTTTGTTTTTGGAGTGGTGATAATTTTAAGGACTGGTCACTGGGATTCAATTTCATTGCATGTGTCTGCAAAGAATAAGATCTCAATTAAAAAAATAAACATAGCTAACAGGGAAAGCAGCATCAAAGCCCAGTACTACTAAACAGAGCTATTATAAGTTACATGAACATTTTAGTACTATTGCATAGTTAGGTTGAGACAAATCTGTATGATCGCTTAACTTACCTATTTCACTTCCATTCCCTTATTTACTCCTTATAAAGACAGAGAATGGTAATTAGCTTAGCTATCAATATCTAAACTGTCTGTAGAGACTGAAAGCTATATGCCCTCTCTTACAGCTCGCAAGCACATTTTAGATCCACCTTCCACTCACTGTGAAGTTGTGGCTAGAAATATAACATCTTACTCCCTTATCATCAAAACCTTCAGCTTAACATCCAGTTTGATACAACAGCCTTGAAAGAACATGTTCAAAGAAATGTTATACAGCAGAAATTTTCAGTGGATTCTAATTCCTTCATCTCTTCTGCACAAAGCCAAAAAAGAAAAAGCAAGGCAAAGTAGAATACTACTAGGTGGATAAGTGTAGTGAGGTTTTGGTCATCCCTTCCCATACACTCCAAATGCCAAGATAACGTTCTCTGCTGTTGTTAACTGCTAATGGTTTAACCACTATATTCCTTTTGAACACAGTCAGCATGGAGAGTTCTGGTTTCTGACTCTCAAAAATTTGTATTAACAATATGATATTAAAGGCTTTTCCCCTTCTCGTCACACTTGTCAATAAGATGTAGGTTGCCTCAGTTTAGAAAAACTGAAACAACAATACTGCAACAGATTATTTTCTTTAAGATTCCAGAACAGCAATAATTTTTCTTTGTGTCTTGACAAGTTTGACAGACTCTTTTCAAATTTACTGCTTCATTCTAAAAAAAAATTTAAAACTGACTCACGTTGTGTACAAAAATGAAAAGAAGGGACATAAGGCATATAAAGTAAGCTCTCTGCTTCATTTCTTGCTATTATCTCTCTTGGAAATTATCAAGAAGAGGAAGGTTAAAAATAAAGATCACCATGGGGTATCCAGCATCCTTTTCCTTTCCTTTATGATATCTGAGGCATGGGGAGGGGCTGCACTACTTGGACTATTTCAATCTCATATTACAGCATTACTTAGCAAATGAAAACAAACTTTAGCACTGGGTGATGATGATACGAAGTGCATGCTCATCTAACAGTATGTTCTGCACTTCTGGGCGCCACATACGAGATTCTGGGCTAGCCAGGAATTCTGTACTAGAACTTGAAACATGACTTAGCTGCTTCATTCTTCCCTTGCACAAAAATGATTGGATCACAGAATTACTAGTGAGCTATATTACCATATTTAGGATGTCAGTTGTATCTCCAAGGTTTCTGCCGTTATTTTCATTATCTGAATCTTCTTCCTCAGAGTTTTCACTGAGTTCATCTTTTTGATGATTCTTTCCTTCAAGGTGAAATAGGGGAAGTAAAAAAATAGCAATAGGAAGCAAACAGAGCACCCAAGTTTTGTAAAATAGAGATTATCTCTGTCTTACTGACACAGGACTGAAGTCCTAAGATTCCTTATTCCCCTAACCTAATACACAGCAGAAACACTTCCACCTCCTTTTCATCAGTACATTAACATTGGAAGGTAGCTCAGCAACCTGGCCATGATAGATCTCTGACTATTTTTGCAGTCTTTCAAAGCATAAATACTACGTGGGACAAAGCTTCTTTTAGATAATCTCTTTAATAATAGTGCACGAATTAGACTAAATTAGCTGCAGTCAAGAGTGCGAGTCTAACTCAAATGCAGCATCATAAAACTGTACCTACATAATTTTCAGGTTCATCAGGTATATGACCAGTTTGATATGATATATGACAAAAGACTCTAAAGGCAAATCAAATTTCACTGCATTGCTTTCCTGGAACCAGAAATGCTAAGGGACATGGTGGTGACTTTACAAATAATCATCTTAATTACAACTGAATTAAGTACTTTCAAATCAGATTCGACTGTCCAATAAATCTGAGCTAACTTTTACACAGAAGCATGGTGTTCTGAACTTCCCAGCACTGCTCTTCCCAGGAAACCAGACATACCCAGGAACCCAGATGGAGTCCAGAACTGCTCTAGAGAACCTGAGCAGAAGTCCAACACTGTATCAGTATCACTGTTATCCAAGCCTTTACAAGACTATAAAGTTTCTTGCAGGCCTTTCTGTGTCTTTAAGACTGTCCCTAATAAATTATTTTCTTTAATTATTTTTCTCTCTCTCTTTTTTTTTTTTTTTTTGTGAAAATGGAGAAATCAGTTACTCATCTTACAGTATTCTTGTCCTATTTGTACAGGTTTGAGGAACCACAAGTTTCTTTCATTCAACACTCCTCTAAATCTATAAGCATGTTTCCAAACATGAACAGCATGAGGCAATTTCTTGTATGCATTCCTCAGTTTTCAAGTCTTTATGCTGCCAGACCTTCTTGAGAAAAAACTGATTTCAACCTTCTTTCGTGTTCAAACCGTTAATGAATTATTAGAGCTCAACTACATAATTCTCAGAAAACAGCAGCAAGATGTGAGGAAAATTCACC
Organism: Phaenicophaeus curvirostris; assembly: GCF_032191515.1. Classification (NCBI taxonomy): domain Eukaryota; kingdom Metazoa; phylum Chordata; class Aves; order Cuculiformes; family Cuculidae; genus Phaenicophaeus; species Phaenicophaeus curvirostris. Next base: position 120,779,240 of record NC_091392.1, on the reverse strand, counting down.
TTTTCCATGGTCTCTATCCTTCCTAGATTCAGCTTTAGGAAGACTTGTTGTAGAAAACCAGAGTGGACTAGTGTTGCTAGTCACAGGCAGTGAAGGTTTTAAGAAGCTTTCTCCCAGTGGAGGCAGAGTTCGTGCCATTCGAACAAACTGTTCTGGTGACTTTTCCTTTAGAAAATTAAAAAAATATATTGAGAAAAAAAGTATAAGGATAAAATGTAAGAAAATTCTCATACAAAACAACGGCATTTTCTTTTAGTTAATGATACAGTGCTGTAACTTTGTATACAAAGTGTAATTTTTTTTAAAAAAATATTTATAGTCCTAAGAAGTGGAGAGGCATGTAGTGTGATATTTTAGGTCGTTTCCACACAATAATATCAAGCAGTCTTCAAATACAGACAAAGGAGAAAAAGAACTTTGATTTGTATTTAAAAAAAATTACTGGTGTCTGAAATAATACTGAGGCATTTAATCCACAACATCAATATATTTTCACAAAGTAAATGTGTTTTCGTGGTAGAGTTAATTTTTAGACAGGTAAGTGAAATGATCCAATTAATCGTGCTGTTCAAGGAAATCACATGGAACATGTAATGGACATAAAGGAGAAGTTCTAAGTAGCTGTTCTAAGTAGCTACAGGATCTTCGGATCATATTAAGATGATTTTGAAAATTTCTCCTTGATATTTTACAAACTATGAACTTGTTCAGTGTATTCAAGGACTCAGAGGGAACAACAAAGAGTTAGGTTCTTTTTCTTTTTATAAAGTATTTCTAAGATGCTTTAAAAACGAATAGCCTCTACATTTTAGAATTAAAAAAACAACAAACAACTTAACAAAAGCAAAATCAACTTGAGTCTTTTTCATAGAAATAAACAAGTAAAATCTTGCCAATACCTGCCTCAATTTTGGAATCAGGGTAGATATTAATTCTGGTTTTTAATACATTAAAATTATACGTGTATTTTAAAGAGATATTTTTAACTGGTGAGTATATGCTCTGATTTTAGCTTTAAAAGTGATTTTGTTTCCTGAATAAATATGGCAACTCTAAACAAATCTGAACTTACCCTCTCTCGACGTCGCATTCGTGCTGATGTTAGTTGTAAGGTGCTTGTTAGTAGTGATTCTCCACTCATTTTAGAGATGGTAGCAGTCAAATTGTTCTCAGGTAAATCTTCTAAGAGTACTTCTTCAGATCCTTTAGGTCTTGGAGCAGCAAAAACTAGCATGTGACAACCACCACAAGCAACCTACAACACCAAAAGAGGTGTGATTATTTCATTTGCAAGTATCAATACAAGGTTCTCATTTCCTTACAAGTATCACTAAGGGCTTAGTTTATAAGAAAAACCGTAATAAAAGTAGGTGATATTAAACTGCTTCAAATTTAACTCCTAATCATGTTAGCAAGGAAAAAGTATTTAATTACATTTAGTAATCACTAGTGATCTATATTCATTTCTTCTTAAGTACAGGATTTTTGTGTTGAACAGAACACAAGATATGTCTATCAAATTATTGATACAGAAGAAAGCAAAGATATTTCTACTGATTTTCAAGGGATTTGAGCTAATTATTTTGATGCACATCAAATGTGGGCAATGCTGATAGCTTCAGTGATGTAAACGTAGGTATTTTATTACATCATACACAAAATGTAAAACAAGTCCTACACACTCTAACAGATAAAGTATTCCTATATAAAGATCAGAGGCTTCATTGTTTTAAAAAATTTAAAACCTTTACTCCTTCTGATAAAAAGTCCTTCGACTCTAAGTCCAGCAAACAAACAGAAGTGATCAACAGATTTTTGGCTCAAATTTTTCTCAACCCTGAGTCATGTTTGCATTTTTGATGCTGGCAATTCTGCGACATTTATATGTTTAACATCTCAAGGAATAGATGAAAACAATGCCCTTAAAACAAAAGAGTGTTTCTGCTTCTTCATCCCATTTTGAGTAAAATAAGCAACTCCTCAAATTTTCTTAAGGTTTAAAAATATCCCACTGTATAAATAAGTATTAAAATTTTAAAAAAATTATATTCTGGTGTTTTCAGAACTGAAATTAGTTTCCTACTCCTGCCAATAACCTAAAAGCAAGAAATATTTCATTTTATAGGCCACCACAGCTCTACAGACCAAAATCCTACAGCACAACACTACTGAATAAAACCCTAAAAAGCAGTCTATATGTGTAGTCCAAGCCAAATACATTCTAAACTAAATGAACAGTGTGGCAAGTAAACAGAATTTCCTTTTTCTTTCAGTTTGTGTTGTCTACTAATTAAATGTTAAAGAAAGATAATTCTACAAAGATATTTCAAGTTTCATTAATATGTGTTTCATAAGAAGATAAACAGTTTGATATCTGAGAAGCGTGAACAAAAGTTTTACCAAGAGGACTGTGAAGCTCAAGAAATTATAACACAAAGTGGGATCAAACTGATTCGTAAAACTCTCTTCTCCAAGGCCTAATTTGCCATGTCGCCCATCTCCAAAAGTAAACATGAGGCCATTCTCTGTATGTGGAAAAAATGGATGTTATTAATAACAAAGATTCAATACAAATCAGGACAAAACCATCATGCAAAAAAAATAACAGGCAAGTAAGGAATATTTCTCTTCCAAAAGTAAAACCCGAACAATTATTTTGACAGGGGACAGGACAAGAGGGAATGGCCTCAAGCTCCGCCAGGGGAGGTTTAGGCTAGACGTTAGGAAAAAATTCTTTACAGAAAGGGTCATTGGGCACTGGAACAGGCTGCCCAGGGAGGTGGTTGAGTCACCTTCCCTGGAGGTGTTTAAGGCACGGGTGGACGAGGTGCTGAGGGATATGGTTTAGTGTTTGGTAGGAACGGTTGGACTCGGTGATCCGGTGGGTCTCTTCCAACCTGGTTATTCTGTGATTCTGTGATTTTTAGATTTTCAACAAATGAAAATGACAAAAAAACACTTAACTTTTCAGGCAAAGAACTGTCTGAGAGTTAGTCTATATAATTTGTAAAAAACCCCATGAATAACAAAATAATAAGATTGAAATTGTAGAGAGAAACTTTTAAACAAGAATACTTGCTAGCAAGGTATGATTCCAAGGTTATAATTTCCCAGGAGATACCACATACAGAGCTATGTATGGGATGGCTGTGAATCCGAAATTCCTAATATCAAATCTGGCTTCCTCGCTAGCTCACTCAACCTTTAGAATCATAGAATCATAGAATAACCAGGTTGGAAGAGACCCACCAGATCATCAAGTCCAACCATTCCTATCAAACACTAAACCATGCCCCTCAGCACCTCCTCCACCTGTGCCTTAAACACCTCCAGGGAAGGTGAATCAACCACCTCCCTGGGTAGCCTCTGCCAGTGCCCAATGACCCTTTCTGTCAAAATTTTTTTCCTAATGTCCAGCCTAAACCTCCCCTGGCAGAGCTTGAGGCCATTCCCTCTTGTCCTGTCCCCTGTCACTTGGGAGAAGAGGCCAGCTCCCTCCTCTACACAACCTCCTTTCAGGTAGTTGTAGAGAGCAATGAGGTCTCCCCTCAGCCTCCTCTTCTCAAGGCTAAACAACCTCAGCTCTCTCAGCCGCTCCTTGTAAGGCCTGTTCTCCAGTCCCTTCACCAGCTTTGTTGCTCTTCTCTGGACTCTCTCCAGAGCCTCAACATCCTTCTTGTGGTGAGGGGCCCAGAACTGAACACAGGATTCAAGGAGTGGTCTCACCAGTGCCGAGTACAGAGGGAGAATAACCTCCCTGGACCTGCTGGTCACGCCGTTTCTGATACAAGCCAAGATGCTATTGGCCTTCTTGGCCACCTGGGCACACTGCTGGCTCATGTTCAGTCGGCTGTCAACCAACACCCCCAGGTCCCTCTCCTCCAGGCAGCTTTCCAGACAGACTTCTCCTAGTCTGTAGCACTGCACAGGGTTGTTGTGCCCCAGGTGCAGGACCCGGCATTTGGCCTTGTTAAACCTCATGCCATTGGACTCTGCCCAGCGGTCCAGCCTGTTCAGATCCCTAGTAAGTTTTCCGTGTCTTCTTCTAATGTTAATTTTACAAAGAAAGCATTTACAGTACAATAGAAAGTCACTGGAAGCACATTTCAGAATTTTCCACTTACATACCTGCTATTACAGCAGTATGATTTTCTCCACATGTAATGTTACATATTTTATGCCTCCTCAAATGTATCACAGATTTCGGAACTGAAGTTTCAAAAATAAAAGTACCATGTCCCAGCTGTCCATATTGTCCAAGTCCAAAAGTATATACATCTGTTTCTGAAAATGCACAGGCAAAGTTAACAATAAATATGGTGACATACATATTATAACCTGCTTTCTATTAGCCAAATGGAAGTCAAATGACATCAACATCAAAAAAGCAATGTTTTTTTCAATTCTAAAATGTACCAACTAATCAATTACCTTATCAATTAATAACAAAATACAAAAAAAAATAATTATGAAATGAAGGCCTAAAATGTATACGGAAAATAATTTTGAATGGTTCAATATGCAATACATTTTCTAACATAACTGCAAAATAATCCACTGATCACACGTACACAAATATTAGCTAACAAAAATCTATGAAGTTTACATACTGCAATTAGTTCAAGATCACAATGTTTACATACATATGCATTTTCAAGTGCAATATTCTCATCTTAGTTTCTGGTTGCCTGCACATACACTGGCCCTAAATTTAATGGACTAGACCTCTTTAAACTAATAGTAACTTGTGTATAAGAGACTAGAACAATAACAGAATAGGTTTCATTATTCTGTCCAGCTACCTAATCAGCCCTGAATTAAAGACAGAGAACACTGTAATTGTGTTATCTTGTGACAGAATTTGTCCAAGTTTCCAAGTTTTCTCCTTCCACATTTATTATTTGTGTGTGTAATGGACTGCCTGTGTCTCGAAAAACTGTAAGAGCTTCTTCAATGCAATAAAAGATTCTTGGCATGTCCATCCCCAGTGCTCCATCACAACAAGGGAAGACTGTGAAGCTTGGAAATCTTGATGAAGTCACGCTTGAAAAAAGGAAATTCAAAGACAACTTTTTTTTTTTTTTTGAAAAGGAGAAGCTTACCTAGAACTTAATTCACGGCCCCTTTTTCTTCTGCATGTAGGCCAAAGAAAAGCAAGAGAAGTACTACTTAAAGTATTTGAAAAATTGTTACAAAAACCTGGGAAGGACTGGGAAGGATAAAAAATATTCACATCAAGCAGAAATAAGTGGGACTTGGGACCAATATATCATTACATCATCGTTATGAACATGATGCAAAGCATGTCTGCTCCTGCTGCACAGATACCATCAGGTCAAAAGTATTACCACCTTCAAAAGCAAGAGAGGAATGGACTTCCACAATGGATTGTGTGGAACAACAGTCAACATAGAATCTTGGCTTCTTCAGCATTACTTTGTGTAATGGAAACAAGGCCACTGAAATAGCAAAGTAAATTTCAGTACCACAGAAATAGATTTTACACTGTGACCAAATTCTCAGAGCAGCCACAAGCTGGATAAATATTAAAAACAAATTATGTTACCATTCCCTCAAACTAATCCTTCACTACTAGGAAAAGAAAAAGCACAGAACAGACCAGATTTTATGTTACTACCAGAGTACTCTTACTAATTTATATTGAGCTTTCAGATTTCAAAGGAACCGTGGTGAAATATTGTAATGCTATGTATGGAAATGTTCTTCCTGGAAAAGGCATTGCCCTTTCTGCCTCTTTTAAACTGTTCTATATTAAAATGTCACGAATTCACACCATAAAGAAACCCCAATGGTCTTATACTTTTTTCAGACTGTAGATGAAAAACGTTGAGTGAAGCTGTTTTCTTCATGAGCAATGCTCCCTCTGCTGGAAATTTCAGTGCAAGAAAGCAAATCTCAGGATTTTTAAAAAATAAAACAAGTATGAAATTTTCTGTATCATTTAGACTTTCTGTGTAAAAATCAAGAAGCTACACCTGAAAGACAGGAGCTTTCTCTAAGTGAACCAAAGTCTTATCTTCATTTTAGTAGATTACTTTCTTTGGATGGCTGATTGCATAAATTCCATTTAGAAGTACTGCATTTGTCTTAACGTTTCTTTGGAAACTGGCAGATCTTGTAATTTTCAAATTATATGCCTTTATCTGCTTAACATAATTCTTTTAGGTGAAGTTAGAGATTTTTCATGTTATCTTTAATCCTAGCTTGAACTAGGAACTTGAAATGCTTTTTGCATTTGTGTTTAGAATGCAATGGTCCAAAAAGGCTAACTTTACAAGTACAGGAAACTATCTTCTTTCCTCTGTTTCTACTGACAATGGGAACAGTAGCCCAATCCAAAATCAGGTTAGAGAGTCTTTAAAAGAAGAATGATTTCTACGGCCCCTACACACCAGGGGCTCCTAATTTTTGCTCCTCCTAAACTTGTTTATTAGTGAATTATCAAGGCACAGGAAGACAAAAACCTCTTTCAATAAAACAAAACAGGTGAGTTTCATCATCTTGAACTTAAATTTGTAAATGAACTTGCAAATGAATTTGCCATAGCATGAATCCAAAAGGGGATACAGCTCCACAGTCACCTTCTTCTTACTGTCCTCAGTCTCAGTAAGGATATGGTTGGATGAGACAAACAAAACGTACCGCCAGGAAAAGAGCAGAACTCGTTCCTCCTCTCTCTCCCTTCAGTGCCCACTTGTACTGTTTCCCTGCTCATGAGGCTGAGCCAGCTCAGCTCAGTAAGCCAGGTTTGGCAGTTTTATGCTGATAGTTTCCTGTGGAATGGTCAAGACAGCACCAGAATGGTAGAAGGGGAGAGGAAAGACACACGGCCATTGCAGCATGAGGGAAGCAGCACTTGAATGCATCCGTGAATCACAAGGAAGGCTCAGCAATATTAACAGCACCCAGAGGAAACCAAACACAGGTCCCACCTTCGCCTCAAGGAAGTAACTGCTGCCTCCACAGCAGCAGCCCATGAGAAAGGCTGATGAAGGATGAAGACAAATGGTATTAGAGCTTGCACAAAAGCCAATGGCTTCACTGTTCCAAGCACCCTCTAGCACTTGAACGATGGGACTGCCTCTGCTTTACTTCCTAAATTTCCTTTTCTGGAAGAATAGGCTCATTTCCCTGTAACTGTATATCTTCCACCTTTGAAGGCATCTTCTGAGGGATATAACAGCTCTGAAAATCAGTCACCGTCATCACTATAAATAAAATAGTTTAAAGCAAAAATCTATATAGCTTTCAGATTTTTAAAGAAAATGCTATCTGCTGAATGAACTGAGGGAGCTCTAAAAGTATTTTCAAGATTGATACCTTCTTTGCTACATATTAAAGGCTATATATAAAGCTAAAAATCCACAAAAGAAAAACAGAAATTTACACTGATTAATTGTACTTGAACATCAATGTCATTATTATAATCTTACTACCATTTTTATGTCAATGGGCTATTCGTTCTTACCATAGCTTTATCTTCAAACAGCTTATGTTGAAAAAAGTTACTGTAAAAATCAGCTGTCAACACAACACTAAGTTTTACCAGAGCTAGTAACTGGATTTAGGGATTTCAGTATAAATACTGTGTAGACTTAAGAATGGTTTGAAAAATCTAGATAATCCTATATGGTTTTAACAGTCAGTTCTGTCATGAAAAGGTAGAGCTTTTTCATCCTATTCATCCTCTTTCAAAACGGAATCTTAACTTCCTTTTCTTTTTAAAAGACCTGGAGACAGAAGATGAAAAATCCAACATTCTACATACTAACACACGAATGTGCTGTATTGTTATGTCAAACGATCTGTTCTTGAAGGACTACTTCATTTTTTCCTTTGAAGAGATATCTTTACTTTTCCCTCCCTTCAGAGAATAAAAGGAGGTAACACATCCTTTTATAGACAGGATTATTCCCAGAGGATCTGTCATCATCTGGAAAAAACTGGAAGATATTAAAGCCACTCCCAACCATCTGTTTCTTCTCTAATTTCTAGATTCACAAATTATTACTATTCTACCTTTTCAAAAGCTTTATTGAAAAAAACAAACAAATTGAAATTGCTGTTCTCCCATATTTCTTTTGAAAGTGATGATACCAAGAGCTTTCATTTTCAGTAGGAAGCATTTGCAAGCATTGTGGTAGTGGATGCATTTTTTTTAGTCTCTGAGAGAAGTCATACGGGATACGATCTTTTTGAACTGGCTGATATACTGTCATGAAATGAATAGGTTTGTGCTGCTACAGTGAGAGAAAGCTTTTGCATGATAGAATTTTTAACTGTGATTCTGTTTGTTTTCTAGAACAACTGCAAATACTAAAAGCGGAAGTAACAATAAGACTTGTAAAGAAGCTGGCTTCCAATAGCATTTTCAACATTTTATCATTAAAAAGTTTTTTTCCAAATCCCTGCTCTCAACAGTTTAATGTTTTGAGTTTCCTATTTTGGAGCTTCAGAGAAAAAAATGGAATTATTTTAATATATATTTTCTACCATTTACTCTGATACTTGCTGGGGAGGTTCCAGCAGCTTGATTTAATAACCCAGATAGCAGTGGTTCTTACCATACAAAATTGCCAACAGAACAGATAGTACAGTCATAAAAAAGAAATCAAATGAAGTACTTTTAGAATAGACTGATTATGTATGTGATTCAGGAACAAAGTTGCCTCATACTCAGTAAGATAACTGGATTATGCTTTCTTCTAATTTTATAAACCTTAAGTAGAACTGATGACAAGAAATAAGACAAGACGTGCAACACTTTACCCATATGCCATTTTCTCCTGTCCCGTTCCCATGTTAAATTAGATAGATGAAATGGGAATGTACAACAGTCAGACACTCAATTCTTATTTTTTAAGACTGAAATGATACACCCTGAAAAATTAGAAAGGTCATGAAAAGACGAAAACTGCATCATTATATGTTGTGTTAGTAAGGCCAAACAGCACTCATTTTCATGTAAGATTATGCATAAAATTAAGAATTTCTTCAGATTCATACTACTTTCATAATTTAGGAAAATTAGTCTAAAAGAGATGTAAGTCCTTCTACTCCTATTTAAAGAGATTTCCTTCATCAGAACTCTCAATTTGTGGTCCCACCACTTCATCTCAAGATGCTATATACACTTCAGTACTGATGTCAAGTTAAGCTTCTGGTGCAAAGCCTATAATGTATGTATGCTACATTCACTTTTTAAATTATTAGTGTCCAAATCTAACTATTTTCCCATTTTTTCCCCAAATTTTGCTTTGAGTCACTAAAATTTCTGTACATCAATATTCCTGATGAAGTATCTTCCACTTGAGACAGTATACTGTTTTGTTCAATGTGTCTTAGGCAGAGGTTCATAGCTGTAGCCTATTTAATAACAGCTGAATCACAACAAAAAAAATCTATCTGACCTTTCACTTGTATCACAATAACTACTAGTCTTTACAAAAATGTATTTTGTTGGAGGATATAATTCTCTTCTTTTGACTCAACTAGATTTTCTGGCACTCAACATCTTGATCATCAACTGCCAAATAAGCCAGCACTGAATTTCCTGTTTGCCTTCTACTACAAAACCTGTTTCCATCAGCAAGTAAATTTACTTAGTAAGACACTGACTCACTATAGTGTTTTCTTCACTGTATTTGGGTTTTGGCATTTATATTTTGCCTCTTTGTTATAGCTCTTGTACAGACTTCACTATAATGATGATGTCATCCAGGTCTAGATCTTCCTACTAAATCTCTGTAACAGTAATTTGTTATAATGAAATTTTATCACATTCAAATACCATTAAAACAAAGTACCTACTGGTTGGCTTCAGATTTACAGTTAAAAAAGTAATCAATAATTATAATCAAATTCTTTCTGCAGAACTTCACTTTATAACCCATAAAACAATGCTATAATATACACATCTGCTGGCCCAAAAATTTATGGTAATTTTTTTCCTAATAATGATAATCTGATTTCATGTACAGAAATTTATTTTGTGACAGAATACTGTAGTGTAAGACTACATATTGGTGGAAGAAGAGAGACAAAGGCACTGAAATGTAGACGAATGTTTGCATTATTTCCTGGACTGGCTACTGTTATTTCCTCTTCATACATTTTCCCAAAAGAATTTTAAGCTACCCAGAATCTTGCAGCTTGACTCATTATTACACATAACCTTTCTAAACACTTCACTTCCACCTTTACTCTCTCCAGTGGCTTACAGTACAATACCATATCATATTATTTATAATCTCCCTCAGTTAGATTTTCAGTTTATATTTTAGAAATTTTGGTTACATAAGCATGAATGAACACCAATGGATTGACAAGAGATGACTATTTAGCAGTTTCAAAATACAGATTTAAGGACTGAAATCTCTACATCTTACTTGTTTTTATAGCTTTTGCATTTTGGTAGGAGACTAATTGCAGATATATTATAAACTGTGAAACTCATTACAAGCCAAAGCTTGTATTTTTTAAACCATATAGGGGCAAAGTCAAACTTGCCTTTCCTGCTTCTATACTACTATAGTTGAGGATAGAACTTGTGGAAATAAATAGCTAGCAATGTTTTGCATATATCTCTTTGAAAAGCTGATTTATCATTTGCATACAACTATTTATACTATACATAAAACTCTGTGAACTAATATGTAACAACTGGTTTTTGCTGATTTTTATAACTTATGCAATATTTTTAATATCTATATGTGTACTAGTTTTATATGTAAGTTAAAGATTCTGCTCAAAGTCACAGGCAAATTCTGCATCACAGTGAGAGATGTTTAATCCATTTAGGCAACCAGTAGATTGTGCATCTCCACCACTATTAACAGATAGCTGCTTGAAAAATGAATTCCTAAATACCTTCCTCAATATTCAAGGTTATTTAAATTTACTACAGAACAGATGTTTTCATCTAAAATTTGCCCCCTTGCACCCATACCACTTTCAAGCTTCTTAGAGGAAAGAAACATCAATCATCCGTGTCGCACTATGTGGTGTTGGCTTGTTACAATTCCAGTAAGAAAGGCACTTGGACTCTGTAAAGCATGACGATGTAATAGAGAATAGCCCAGCGGAGGACTTTGGGGTGCTGACTGATTAGAAACTCGACATAAGCCAGCAATGTCCACTCACTGCCCAGAAGGTCAACTGTATCCTGGGCTGCATCAAAAGAAGCATGGCCAGCAGGTCGTGGGAGGTGATTCTCCCCTTCCACTCCACTGACATGAGAACCCACCTGAAGCATTGTGTCCAGTTCTGAAATCCCCAACAGAAGAAGGATATGAAACGGTTGGAACGGGTCCAGAGGAGGCCTACGAATATGATCAGAGGGCTGCAGCACCACTGCTATGAGGACAGGCTGAGAGAGTTGGGGTTGTTAAGCCTGGAGAAGAGAAGGCTCCGGGGAGACCTTATAGTGGTCTTCCAGGACCTGAAGGGGCCTACAAGAAAGCCAGGCAGGGACTTTTTACAAGGGCATGCAGTGATAGGACAAGGGGGACTGGCTTTGAATTGGAATGGGAAAGATTTAGATTAGACATTAAGAAGAAATTCTTCACAATGAGAGAGGTGAGGCACTGGCACAGGTTGCCCAGGGAAGTTGTGGCTGCCCCGTCCCTGGAGGTGTTCAAGGCCAGGTTGGATGGGGCCTTGGGTAGCCTGGTCTAGTGGGATGCATCTAGTGGTGTTGGAACAAGATAGAATCATAGAATCATAGAATAACCAGGTTGGAAGAGACCCACCGGATCATCAAATCCAACCATTCCTATCAAACACTAAACCATGCCCCTCAGCACCTCCTCCACCTGTGCCTTAAACACCTCCAGGGAAGGTGAATCAACCACCTCCCTGGGTAGCCTCTGCCAGTGCCCAATGACCCCTTCTGTCAAAAATTTTTTCCTAATGTCCAGCCTAAACCTCCCCTGGCGGAGCTTGAGCCCATTCCCCCCTTGTCCTGTCCCCTGTCACTTGGGAGAAGAGGCCAGCACCCTCCTCTCTACAACCTCCTTTCAGGTAGTTGTAGAGAGCAATGAGGTCTCCCCTCAGCCTCCTCTTCTCCAGGCTAAACAACCCCAGCTCTCTCAGCCACTCCTCGTAAGGCCTGTTCTCCAGTCCCTTCACCAGCTTTGTTGCTCTTCTCTGGACTCGCTCCAGAGCCTCAACATCCTTCTTGTGGTGAGGGGCCCAGAACTGAACACAGGATTCGAGGAGCGGTCTCACCAGTGCCGAGTACAGAGGGAGAATAACCTCCCTGGACCTGCTGGTCACGCCGTTTCTGATACAAGCCAAGATGCCATTGGCCTTCTTGGCCACCTGGGCACACTGCTGGCTCGTGTTCAGTCGGCTGTCAACCAACACCCCCAGGTCCCTCTCCTCCAGGCAGCTTTCTAGACAGACTTCTCCTAGTCTGTAGCACTGCACAGGGTTGTTGTGCCCCAAGTGCAGGACCCGGCATTTGGCCTTGTTAAACCTCATGCCATTGGACTCTGCCCAGCGGTCCAGCCTGTTCAGATCCCTTTGCAGAGCTTCTCTACCCTCCAGCAGATCGACACTTCCACCCAGCTTAGTGTCGTCTGCAAACTTGCTAAGGGTGCACTCGATGCCTTCATCCAGGTCATTGATAAAGACATTGAACAGGGCTGGACCCAGCACCGAGCCCTGGGGAACCCCACTTGTCACTGGCCTCCAGCTGGAGTTAACTCCATTTCCCACCACTCTCTGGGCCCGGCCATCCCACCAGTTTTCCACCCAGGAGAGTGTGCGCCTGTCCAGTCCAGAGGCTGACAGTTTCTCAAGCAGAATGCTGTGAGAAACTGTGTCAAAGGCTTTACTCCAAGCAGACTACATCCACAGCCTTTCCCTTGTCCAATAGGCAGTTCACTTTGTCATAGAAGGCGATCAGGTTAGTTTGGCAAGACCTGCCTTTTGTGAACCCATGTTGCCTGGGCCTGATCACCCGGTTCTCTTGCATGTGCTTCATGATAGCACTCAAGATCACCTGCTCCATGACTTTCCCTGGCACTGAGGTCAGAGTGACAGGCCTGTAGTTCCCTGGATCCTCCCTGCGACCCTTCTTGTTAGATGGGCACAACATCAGCCAGCCTCCAGTCCAGTGGGACTTCCCCAGTCTTCCAGGACTGTTGGAAGATGATGGAAAGGGGTTTGGCCAGCACATCCACCAGCTCCTTCAATACCCTTGGATGAAAGATGATCTTTAAGGTCCCTTCCAACCCAAACCATTCTATGGTTCTATTTACTGGAGCTATTATAAAGAAAAAAGACAGTATCAATAATCTTATATCTCTTTGGATGACGGGAATACTGAGCTGTGTGGAACTGAACAGGCCTCCAGCCAGGCATGTGTGCTACGCAGATCCCATCCATGGAAGGTTACCCCATATTGGTCATTTGAGCTCTTGATTTTCTTACAAGCAAGACAACTCTATTCATTTACTATCAAATAAAAAGGACATTCACAGGCTGCTGAAGTCTTAGATAAAGGCAAGGACTTGCAGGTGGTGTAATCACTGGTACCAAGTAGGAGCTGCCTGTAAGGCCCTCTGTTGGAATTAGCTGGCAATATTTATCCTTCAGCAAGGGGATATGCACAGCAGAGAATAACAAACTAATTGTTCAGCACAGCACAGGCCTGCGCTTAGGTTAACAAGGATTGCTACCCCCTTGATATGCAACAATCTTCCAGTTAGGATCACTACAGCATCTTACATTTCAGTGAGATGTGAATTCTTTAAAGTAAATTGAGTTTACTGATTCTGTTATAGCGCTGTAAAAAAAAAAAAGCCAGTTAAATTGCATACCTGTCAGCACCACTGTATGTTCTCCACCACAAGCTACCTTATTAACCTTTTCCATAATTCCAAGTACAGGCTGTGGGACTCTACTGTTCTTCAGCTGTTCAGGCAATAGTCCCAGTTTCCCATTGTCAGGTTCTCCAAAAGTATACAGCTCCCCATCTCCTGTGAAAATACAGAACAGAGCAGGATTTCCAGCATGCACTCAGAAGCAAGGCTGGGTTGTCAAGAATACTGCAGCCACAAATCAGCAGGATAAATAAGTGTATGAACATTATGGAACAATTGAACATACTTGTATCATGTCTAAAGAGCTGTGCAAAGCAGTCTGCTTTGATAGGACAAGAAGAGGCTAAATTTTAGCCCCTCTCCAAGATGAGAACTGCAAAATTGAGCCTGGAAGGAATCTAGTCAAAGGAAAACCAAAACCATATACATCCTGCTTCTGAGAGGTAATTTTTACAGATCTCTTCCTCTAACTTCTTTCTGATCTGCTACAAAATCATACAAGAAGAACCTTCTCATTTGCCCAGGCTTTTTTAGAACCTAGTCCAAAAACTCTTCAATCTCAAATTTGGGTAAATAATTTTACTTTCAAGTTCCCTTTGTTTTATATTGCAAATCACTCCCTTTGCTTTTTCATTGCTATCTAAGTCTGAATTACCATTCAGGACAGCGTTTTGTAGATCTTTCTCCCATAGCTAAAAACAGAACATGTAAAGTGCACTTTCCATTGCTATATTTACAATTTATCTATGCTTATCTATATCTTTTACATTTATCTATGTTTTACATTTATCTATGTCTTTTCTTTACAATTTATCTATGTCTGTATTCCTGATTTTCCATGCTAAGGGGCTCTCAATTATTGTGATAGTTCAGAGTGAGGTTTAGGTATAAAATGTCTCCTTCCTGCCAGGAAAGCATCAAGTTAATAGCTGTGTGTTCTCCCCTCCTGAAAAAAGATCATAGATTAGTGTCCTCATAGCGAATTGTGGCCCACAAGCTGAATATGAGATTACTTACCAAAACTCATTATATACTATTATGCAAGAAAAAATCTGGGATTTAATCCCAGTTGGATATAACAAAGCATAAGGATAAACAAAACTCTGGCATGGAGCTAGTCGAAGATAAAGAAAAGTTGAAACTAGTACAGGAGCAGCTTGCTAAAGGATGTTCCAAGAGATAGCTACAGTTACATAACCAACATAATAGCAAACCCCAGAGCGTATACTCCATTATTAAAGCTCAGTCATGAGAAGTATGCATCTACAATATTTTCACAAGCATGTAGATTTGTACTTCAGTACAAAATGTACTTTTACTTTCAGAAGGATGCATTTAGTGTTCACAAATTTACAGCATTTAGAGGCATTGCTATTGCATGACGCACAAGTATCTGAGAGACTCTTATTTAAAAGCTATTAATCCCTTGCCAGTGTGAAAGTTGGGTTAATCTTAGTAATGCTGGTCTTTCCACACACACAGAGTGAAAACAGATGAGTTCAAAGAAAATTTCAAAACTGAAGCCTTACTTAGGTGTTCAGAACTGATCATTACAGAAGTCTATCTTTCTCTGCATTGAACACAGGCAGAGCATATGAAAACAAGTTTATTACTAGCTTTATGTTAACTTGTGAATATTCCCCTTTTGCATAGCTTCTCCATTTGTTGTGCCTCCTTGCACTTGTCAGCCACAACTTAAAATCTGGGCATTTAAGCACAATGGTAATAACCAAAAAAATAAGTCTACAGAAGTAGGAAATATGGAAGAGCTAAAAGTAAACCTATGAATAAAAATGAAAAGTAGAAAAAATGAAGCTACATATGCATTCTAAAAAGCAAATGAGATTAGTCAAATTATTAAAACTAAGTTAAGAAAAATTGAAGGATGTAATTCAAAATGAACTGAAGTTTACTAAAATTAGAGCATATCAAGCCAAGACAGGATAGGAAAGGAAATTTATCTTTTTGAAATTTTATTTCTGATGATGAGAAAGTCAAAAATGGTGCTAGTAAGAAATGCGTCATTTTTAATGAATCCTCCTAAGATTTACTCTGGCAATGCACCCATTTAAAATTTCCTTTTGCATCAATAAAACCTAAGCAAGAACTTCGGGATGCACAACTGAATCTTCATTTCGTGTAACTATGGGACAACTAGTTAGTTATACATTTTCATTTAAATCATCTGGTAAATCCAATAGATAAGCCAGATTCAAGAAGTTTTTCCAGGAAAACTCTTTTGCCAGTGATATTTTTCCTCTCTGTGGCCCTAGGCTCTTGATTGCTTCGTGCTAAAGAATGACTACAGCAGTGGGTGCATGGAACAAAGCAGCACAGCCTGCTGTTGCCAGAACCCTCCAACAGAAGGGCTCTGAGTCATTCTGAAAACCCTTAAACCACTATGTCTCTTAATAAAGCAGTGCTTCTCTTCCCATCCTCTCAGATGAAGTAATTCTGGAGCAGTCATACTCATCTGTGACATACATTATTTTTGGTATTGACAGTCAACAATAAGCAAAAAAAAAGTTCTGAACTGAGATTCATTTTCTTCAAAGGAAGCCTGAGAATAGTTTTTCAAGGAATTTTAACTATTGGGAGAATCTGAAGTATGTCTCCTATTTCCTGGCAAGGTTTACTGAGGAAAAAAAAAAATTAAGCATCTTTTAAGATACTTCAGCTTTAAATTTATTGAAATGCATACATTTATCAATTAAGTTGAAAATACTGAAATAAAATGTAAGACAAATTCAAAAAGCAAAAACTGTAAAAGTTACTTTTCTTCATAGAAGCTGAATTCCTGCTTTAAAAGGAAAATGGGTCCTAAGCCTCAACAGAAAGTTTCAATTCAGCATTCCCAACAAAGATTCAGAACCTTTGATGGTACAAATTTATTTGTAAATCTTACAAGACCTAATAAATTAAGCTTCTGCCTTAGTCAAAGAAACCCCAGACTATTTGATATGGTTTCTATATTTTCCAAGATCAATCTGCCTCTCACAACAGCACAGATTTTTCAAGTACGATGTTCTTGAGCCACTAAGGCTAGTATTTGACTTACTATCTTTACTGAATGCTCTGACTGCACAGAGAGGCAATCAGGGAATGACAATAATACAATTTTATTCAACATCAAGCTTCTTGCAGGGTTTCATGGGGCTCATGATATTAAGAGTGGCTACTCACAATCTATTCACTGTCCTACATTCTTTTCAGCAAGACAATGAAACAAGATAGCACCTGTATCTCCCATCTATCATCATGAAATGTGTAACCCCATCCCCCCAGCAGTCCCTATTTTTTCTGACATTCTTATATTTTCTTTCCTGCACACACAAACTACACCAATAATATTGTAACACTTCATTTCCCCTGAATGTACCTGTGCAGAAATACCTCTGTTGCATTCTTCTACACTTCTAAGAGCTGTCCTGTAATTTCAATGTCTGTTTTTTTAATAAACAGCAAATTTTCTCAGCTGCAGAAAAGTTTATTTCATTTAACTTCTAAACTATGGACTGTCCTTAGGCTTCTCTGTTCAGTGTGATTTTCTGTTTTAATTCTGCTCTTTACTCCTATGTCTAGGTGCCAAAATATTCTGAAAAGGTTCATACTTTGCAGTTATTTGCAGCAGCATCAATTCTCTGTTCTAAAACAGTAGCCCAATTGCCAACAAAAAAATCAACCACAATGTGAGGCTATCTGTAACTAAAACATTCCATAGAGAAAAAGATATTTTATTATGGATTCTAAGTGAAAAGAAAGAAAAAAAATCAACAAAAGAGAATCTTGTGGGTTTGTGAAGGTAAATACTGTTTGAAATTCTTGGATCTGCCATATATTTCCATAAACAAGCTGATAAAGCCCACAAAGCACTTGGGAGTTAACTACTTATGCTGTTCTCTGAAGAGACCAGCACTCCTTTTTAAAAAACTACTGCACAGCAAACATTAATCCTATCACAATCTAATTAATAGGATTAGAGATTCAAATGGCCAAGCTTCCACTGACTTCCCAAACTAATCAACTTTATTACATTTTTTCAACTTAATAATCCAGCTAACAAAGATAAACCCATTTATTAAAGCAATTTTTGAATACATTACACATCTCTTAAAGGCAAATAGTAGTCCAAAGACTATGAAGGACAGCTATCAAGCATAAAAAGCATCAAGTCAGATTAAAATAAATTTTGAGGACAGTATGTGTGCAGTGCATTTGCATTTTAAAGACATTCCATTCAAAATATAACCTGGTTATTTCACTTTCTCCTCTCAGATGAGTCACATTCTTACATGTTGAACTTTTCCTAGTGTGGTAAAAAAAGAGAATTCAAGGAACCTACAGAGTTCTCTATGAAAAGACATCTTCGCAGTAAGAATCTATCTTGAACTTGCTTATCGTAACAATTCAGGGAGAAGAAACACCAAAAAGGTCTAATATAGTCAATTTCTTTCTGGCTCCACAAATGTAATTCTGTTGTAGACACCAGAGTAGTGGTTAGGTGCACTGGCCTTTCCTGCTCTGTAAATCATTGCTACACCTTCAGCTCTTTCTTTCTCTGTTGCTTTGGGGGACCTGATGTCCCAAGTCTACAAAAAGACAGGAAAGGAAACAGATACTGAGAAAAGCTCCTAAAGAGGGCTGGAAATGATAAACTAAAATCTTCATTACATTGCAACTCTCTGAAGAATGCAAGGATAAGAGGAAAAGGGACCACACAATAACGTTTCAAGCATGAGGTGAGTAACCAGGCCAGCTTCCTACGTTGTATATGAAAATGAGCTAGCCATTGTCTCCACTTGTGTCTAGTCTAAATTTCAGAAGTGGTTATTATTAAAAATAATTCAGGATATATACTGTTCTTCTATTCTACAGCTACTTCTGGAATCAGTGGGGCCCATATACACAGCAGAATGACTGATACGTTTAGTAGTTGTATTATCATCTTCAAAGAAGGTATTCTAAAACGCAAAAGTAAGAAAGGTGACAAATCATCTTCTTGGAACTACTAGATTTGAGAAACTTTGGGAGTGAGTGGAGGGTTGTGGAACTGATGTACAAACTCGGATGACTGATTGCTGTACAATTAACATAAAATATGCTCTTATCTACTAAAGCTTCGCATGAAGATTCCACTCTACTTTTCACTGACATTGCACTTGGCTTTCATAGAATCATAGAATCACCAGGTTGGAAAAGACCCACTCGATCATCGAGTTTGAAACTTGTGGGTTTATAACAACTTTAGTCTAAAAAAAAAAAAAACCCAAAAAAACCAACCAAAAAAAACGGGAATCCATTTTTTTTTCTCGCTACTCTCTTATTAATGAACATGCTGCCCTGGAGAGGGCACTCTGTGACCACACTATGTATTCTAGTATCCTCTTTAACCACCTTTCCGTTCAGAATATTGAGTATGTGAACCACTAACCGGAGCCAGTTTAGCAAGTCCTACAGGCAAGTGTTTTCTGTAAGTGAAAAAAGAATCCTAAGAATACTAGAAGAATCACCTTGTTTTTTAAGTAAAATCTTTTAACAGCATAGTGCCTTGACTTCCTTGCTAACTAGGCTCTAAGAAAAATAAGGTAACTACATTTTTATTCAGACTCAGCTTGCAGAACTTCCAAATTCATAATTTAATGGCTAAGTCCATAGCTAAAACAATGTGTGACTATGGTACACTTATATTAAATGCATAGACTTTGTTTTTAAACACTGTCTAGATACACACTGAGACTAATGCAACTGAACATCAATTTAGTAAAAGTACATGGATGTCCAACATGAAATTTCTATGGTAGCTGAATGTCACTCAAATAAAACTGTGAGCAAGGGCCCTTAGGGAAATAATATAAAAATATTTCTCCTTTCACCTGGAAAGAAGCCATACAAGTGCCAGTAGTTTCAGGAAACAAACTAAATTCTGATTTGTGCAGGATTTACAGACACTCAGACTGAAAATTAAGGTTTCCCATCTCAAATCCAGGCCTGTTTAAACAATAATGAGTTCAACAACTCCCCATTTTCACAAGTGATACTCAGTTAATCTTATTATTAATATTTTAATAGGTTCTATTTCTCTTACCCAGCTGCTACCCTAATCTTTTTTTCTCAACCCCCTCCATTAAAAGTTTCCACTTCCTTAGAGCACCCAGCACACACTGTTCTCTCCTGGCTCTTAGATGTTTGTCCTCAACCCTTCTTCTAATGAGAGCTTCTGACACATTCCATGGCAATCTTGTCAGAGCTTCAGCTCTTGACTGTAATGCAGCAACACACACCTTCTAACTGTATCATTAAGGATCTTTTTTGTTTCCCATTTATTATGAGTTCAGGAAGCTGTAGATTGCCTAACGGGTGCTGAGCTCCTGATCAGTCAAAGACATTTCATTCATCTACTGTAATAAAACATCTGTCATGAAATACACACACTATCAGCATAACACCTAATTAGCATTTTGTCCATCATAAGAAACTCTCATTCTGTTAATAGCATATTCTTAGAGTGCTATATAGATATTGCAAGTGGAAAAATAACATTTATCAAGTAACTTGAGCAAAAAAAATCTGATGGAATAGCTCCTGGGTACCCATTAACAACTTTACAATCAAAACTATTGATCCTTTGAAATCTTTAATTACTCTGAGGAGAATAAACTGTACAGCTTAATAAAGTAAATCTATATGGCTGAGAGGAATTCATGGCTGCTCATGTATAAAACCATCAGTACTGACTGATAAATTCACCCATATTGGCATTATCAAAAAATGAATGGCATCGTCAAAAAATGAATGGCATCATCACTTTAGAAACCAACAGAGAAGTGGGAAAAGACAAGTGCGAAAAGACAAGTGGAAAGCAACAGAAAGGTAGGTTGGTTTGGAGATCAGACAACAGCTCCCTGTAGCATATGTTCCTCCTCATATTGTATACTGCCTGTTTAACTGACTTCAAAACTTAAAATTTAAGACATAACACTAAACTTTAAGAACATTCTTGCATGGCTAGCAAATGAGATTATTTTTTCCTCACAACATAGTAAGTCTATTTAATATCTATATTTCCAGAGAAGATGAAGTTGCTTATTAGATCATCACAAAAAAAAAGAACACTCTCAAGAAAAGTGAGATTATTGAAACCACAATATTAATCCACAACATTTGTCATAACTTCCATGGAAATCAAGTGTGGCAAGATAGTAATTCATTCTACAATAATGTGAAAATGCAGAAAATTAACTGCATTTTTTTTCTCACAGTACTGTTAATTCAACAATAATATACAATTATATGGTACATTATATACAACTTTCCCGAAGAAGTCAATTCAGATGACATTTTAGAGAACCTGTCTCTGCTAATATCTCCCAATGTGATTAAAAACTGCATAGATGACTCTCTGCCACACGGCAGCTTTTAACAACTATGGAATATGTAGTTTCAAAAATAAAGAATGCCTCATTAGCTACCTTTACAAAGACAGATATTTGAGAACCACTGACCTGTCTCCACTAACTGCTATTCCCATTCTCTTACCTGTTATCAAGGCAGAGTGGTAATATCCACAGGATACATAAGAAACGGGTTTTCCAACATCCACTTGACAAGGGACACTGACACAGGCTTCATCAGCCAAGCCAATCTGACCTTCCGAATTGTCACCCCACACAAAAAGCTGCCCATCCTCTAAAATTAAAACACAGTTAGTTAGCAAATTTAAACCCAAAACTAATAAAAGTTAATCTACTCATTTAAAAGCACTTCATACATTCTGTGTGTTACTACTAAATGTCAGAATCTCAGGGACATAATATGGTGTTTAGCACAATAAAATAGAACAGTCTGGAGTAAGAAGATATTCCTAAAGCTTTTCAAAAGTGACACAAGCCACTTAGTCATCAACTGACATTAGATCAAAAACAGCAACAGGAAAAGTACTAGGAAAAACATTCCTTCAAAAAGAGCAAGATTGGGCATATAAGACAATCCAGTTGCCAGAGTTAAGTATGAAAATATTACAGTGAATTTAAGGCATATATCTTCTCATTTGTAATAGCAAGTCACCACTTTCTCATTCTTCCAAACTTATTCTCTGTTCTGACTTTGGTACACATCCCACTTATTCTTGCCTTATCTTTCAGTTCTCTTCCCAGGTGATTACATTGCCCAGCTTCATTTTGTTTTCCTTAAACTATCACATAGCTGTTCCAGGTTTATTCAGTGTGGCCTTTGTTGACACAAAGACCAATGGCAGCAGTAAAAAACAAACAAACAAACAAAAAACAAAAAAAAGGTAGCAAACAACATGAAAAATGTCTAGATTTTTCCAGAAGAGGTGAAGTCATCTCTCTGTGTGTTTCTTACTGGTAGGGTATAAATTCTGAAGAAAAAAATGTACATTGCTACTGAGATGCTGTAGGAGACCTAAAATAATTCCAAGTTAACTTACAAATCTCAGGAGAATGTTAGCACTTGTCACAAAAAAATACGAACTAAATGAGCAGGGCAGCATCTCTCTCAAACACTCTTCTGCACACTCTCACATTCTGAAATGACAGCCTCAATAACTTTTCCAAAAGATGCACAGGAACACCTGCTTTAGAGCAAAACTTGAGAAATTACATTATAAGGTGATGAAGGACCACCCATCCAATGGCTGAATGTATTATAACGGTGTGGACCTGCAACATGTCACAATTGTATAATTTTGCCATTGGAGAAACAGGTCATAGGTTAGACCTCTCTCAGAATTAGTAATGACAGAGCTGTGTAGCCTGTATCAGCAGACCGAAATAGCTGCAGTAAGAAGTGGAATTAGAGAAACTTAGTTTTCACGTGGTTCATGTTTCGTACCTGGCTTCCCTGGAAATGAACTGAAGATTTTTCCCATTTTAAGGATATTCATGCTGTCCCTCCTCTGTAAGGATTCCTAATCAACTAGTACAGGTTGAGCTCCCATCGCTCACGGAAAAGGTCTACTTTCACAAAATTGTAGGAAGTTAATGAGACTGCCATCCCTTACCAGCTTGTGCTGAAATAGCCAATTGACCAACAAAAAATGGCTACGCTTACCAGGGAAAGAAGACAGAGAGGCATAGAAAATACACGCACATATGCAGACAGAACGATGGAATAAATGCAGTAAATGGAACACCAGGCTAGACACACATAAATAAATCTTATTAGCAGTTACTCTTACCAGTTACTGCTGCTGAGGTATATGATCCAGCTGCTAGCTGTTTGATCTTGTGCTGGCTGGTAAAAAAACTAATTAAATGAAATGTGGTCCTTTCCTCTGTGTCACCTAATCCCAACTGACCTTCACTGTTACCTCCAGCAGCATATAAATTTCCTTTTTCTGCATACAGAAAAGCACATGTAACACACAGAATGAAGACATTCTCATCAGTGTTAAAAAGTCAGAGAAATTGCAGCAAGTAATTTAATTTCCAATGGGAAAACATCACAGAAAAGTTGGGGTCTACTGCCCTGAAATATCCTCAAGTTGACATCAGCAGTTTCTGCTGTAGCTAGCAAGGAGCCTTTCCTGCATACACTTGGATGAGAAATTTCTAAAGGCCTTACACATACTTAGAATAACTGCATTTCCCTTCATTCTAGAGAATGATTTAGAATAGTATATTAGTATATATAATCTGAAGTTCTGCAAGAATTCTGAGAAAATGACTACAAATAGCCCCAGTCACCAGAAGAAGCTCCTTTGTCAAATAATGTATAAATTAAGATGATGCAGGAAGAAAATGGTGAATGATGCCAGAGCCAAGAAAACTGAAGTTGTATTAATAAGTAAACCAAAGAAATGCATAATTTGATATTTTTGAGTGTTGTAAATGAAATATACTTTTGCTTAGGCTATTAGAAATATTTTGCTCATTTTAATATTTAAATCACTTTGTATTTAATTAACTAGATCTTTATTTTGGTTTAAATCTTAAAATTGAAGTTAAAGCTGATGATTTATACCTTCAACTTAAGAGAAATTTAAGATTTATATTTTTAATTTTAGTATGTTTTAAATCTAAAGAGCTCATCTATGATGGAAAAGATAAGACCCATTAATAACACAAATCCAGGCACAAATGTGATAAGCATCTGACATATAATTTATAAATAATCCTTGCTGCACAAGTGGCCACAAATTATCAAGCCAGTGTTTACACTAAAAAGTGACTAATATTTACCTTCTGCATTCTTGCATACTCAACTGTTATTAAAATGCTCTATATTATTCTAACAGTCTTATTTACAGTGCTCAGCATTTCCACATATATAAACCCCCTAATAATCAAACAACCATCTTTATAACATTACTGCAAACTAAAGGATTGCAACTACAAAGATGGCTATTCCATTACATAAATCTTAGATGCATGACAAGAATTTGCATCAATTCTCTGTATACTGCCTCTCTAAAAATTTATTTCTTTAGTTTACATTTATATTTATTTATAACTTAATAAAGGAACTTGTCATTGAAATAGTAGGCTACATTGTCTAACCAAAACACAATGAAATGTTAAGACTTGAAAACATTCAGTTCTGTTATATTAACTCAAACATATAAGTTCACACTAATATAAATTACTTGTCAAAGGTTAATTTGAGTACAGATACATAAAAAATAACAACATACATTTAAAGGGCTTAAATGAATTATTGATAGCTATTAACCACACCTCAAATTCCAGCAAGCAATTTTTTCATCTTTCTATAGCTAGCAAACTCCTGTATGACATTATTTTGTAAATGCATTGGCTCAGAATAAATCAAGCATTCAGAGAACTGGCTATCAAAAACTCAAATGTTAACAATCTTATTCTCCTTTATTTTTCCTTCCTTAACACTCCTGTTGTTCCTAATGTAATTTTGCATGAAAGCAAAGGAAGATATCTATCTTTAACATGTATATAATATAAGTTACATACCTGTGTAAATTAAAGTGTGGTTTCTTCCACAAACAGCAAGTTTTGTTTTTTCTGGTTTTAAAGCTATGAATTAAAGCCAAAGGGAGGGGGGAAAGTTATAAGCAATCTTATAGCTGGATCAACAACAAAATGTCCTATTCTCTAGAAGGGTTTTTTCCTTATTTTTACCAAAAGAATGATTACAAGATTCGTTGCACATTTGAGCCTAGCACATGACTTACTAAACCAGGATTCCCCCAAGAAAGGAAAACAGGTATAGACCTTAAAAAATTAAAACTGCCACTCAAGTTAACTTGATGATGGCTATCTCATGCCAGTGCCACATTCCCCAGAATTTACCATTTATGGGACATGCTTCAAGTAATTCATCAAGTTGCAGGAAAAAACGCACGCTTAGTGCTGTGCTCAGTTTTCATTAACAGTACTATTCTTAACTCACTCTAATGCTTCTCCCACTGTCGTAAATCTTCCAAATCATACTGTTCTTCTGTCTTATCATCCTTACCTTCCTTTGTTATGCACAGCTACTGGCTTTGCTAGATTTTTGCTCTACGCTTCTATTAATCTCTAAACTCAATTGCCAAGGACAGTCCTATTTGGGCTAATGCCAAAAATAATAGATTTTGCATACGCCATCCTGTCTCAATTTCAGCTCAATTATCACCCATCCATTGTATGTACTTCTCTGCAGTCTAGTCACAGTGAAAGTCTAGGAATTTATGTGAAAAGAGTCAAGAGTTATTTTGGTGGGAAAGACAGAATGCAGAGGTGCGTTTTCATCCACGGCAAGTGCACACCAGAAACAGAGGAAAAAAAATCCCTGACTTTTCTATCTTCTCTCCAATTACTGAATGTTGCCAACAATTTATCTTCTCTCAGCCATGTTCTTGTGCCCTATACACTGCACTTAAAACAGAATTATTTCCACATAATATATTTTTAATTGTTTTTCCACTGTACTAGTCCATGTCAAGGCCAACAACCGTCATCCCTTCACAAACCTTTTTTCAGTCCTTCCAAATTCAATTTTCACCAGCTCTGTAATGTTCATATTAAAGTCTCTTCTATCTTCTACCAAGTCACTGAATAAATCTATCTTCTTAAGCGTGAATTGTCTCTGATCTATCACACAAACACTAACATAAATAGTCCAAATTCAGGTTCCTGCTTATCCTATCTGATATGTACCCCCACCACCAGACTGAAACCGTAACACTTCCAATGTTGACTTCTTCATACAATCTTTATTTGCTGCTTTATATCCAATAACTTTGCCTCCAACTTCAGAGATGATCTTAATCAGCTCTTCAGAAGCCTGTGCTCCCTAACCTTGCTCCTACTACTCAATTATATTTGATGAATCATGAAATATTTACAATGTTGCTAGCAATTTTTCATATGTGATTTCATTAGTCTCTAGTCAAGTCTTAGGAGATATTTTCTCAGAAAACATGCAGCCACAACCATTTGTCCCCAAGCAGAAACTGAAATGTGTTCCTGCAACCCCATTCCCAAAGCCAAGGGAGGACTGAAAGGTAATGAGAAAAGCTCCAGAACATTCTCCTGCTGCCTGCGGCCCAAAGAAGAAAGATATCCCCCTTGTGACTCTTTTTAATAGATGCCAGGTCTGCTCTGAATTGCTCTTCATCTTCTACTCTCCATTGCAATTTGACAGTAAACCCAAAACTTGACAACCAATCCATTTAAGCCAAGGTGAGATTCAGTCTCCCACATGGCTGACAGAAGATGGGAACCTGTGAGTAGCTGCACTCTCCCTCTGAAGTGAAACAGAGAGGGGAGCAGACAAAGGACAGTAGAATAAACTACATTAGAAAGATAGGAATTTGAACAAGCAGGGTAATTTGTTTTTAACAGTAAGATAACAGATTGATCTCTGGCAGAAAGGAGAAGGACAAACATTTAATGGTGAAAAAAAATGTGTTAATGGGGTAGATCTGACTTGACAGAAGTAAGGAGACAGCGAAAAAGTATTGACTTAGTTTTGTTCAACAAGATTAAACTGGCTAGGAAAGATCAAGAAGATAACATTCTGCAACACACAAAAGAATACAGGCGTTTATTTTACTGCTTCATACAAATATATTAACATTTATGCCTCTTCAGGAACTTCCTGTGCTTGATGAAAAAAATGTAGCAGTACTTGTAGATCGTCCTTGATAGATTTTTTTCATTTATAAAGGTGCTAAGACAAAACTGATACTAAGATTTCACAGTGTTGTTGAAACTGATTTCTAAGGCGTAGACAACACTGTAGAGACCAAGCATCTGATCAATGTGTTTGTGGTTACAATGAAGATGTGGTTTGTCAGAAAAGGCAAATATTACAGAAAATGAGAGCCCTCAAAAAAATGGGACTCTATATCCCTGAAGTAATCTTCAGATGCAAAAGGATACAGAATCTGTAACTGCTGGAGAATCAGTTGGGGATACTTTTCAGCTATGAGCTTGTGGAGTAATATGCTACACATGACGAATAGTGAAAGCAAAATCACTTATTTTGGAACTGCATCTTTTAAAGTACCTTTTCACAAGGGTCACCTTTTAAAAAGACAAAAGAAAAATCAAACAAACCTTTAACACACGTTGGTTTGCTGACTGTGTTCTTTGATCCTAGTCCTAACTGGCCCCAGTTGTTACTGCCAAACACGTATAGTTTACCATTCCCTGAAAAAAAAATTAGACAGAATCTATACAAGTGTTTGAATACCTCATACTAGACAAGATGGTCAGTCACACACTATGTCATTTATTACTTCATTTTTAATGTAAGGTTTAAGATTAGGCAATTCAATACTTAAGTGTAAACACTAATAAGTAATTGCATTGTTTAAGTAAGAAATCCCCAGCCAGAAGGGACAAAAAGCAGAACAAACATCTTCTCCTTTAACTACAGCACAGATAAAGCGCTCTTCAGCAAATAAAATTGGACAGACGCTTGGACAGACCCTGCAGTTCAGAAACGACAGTATCTATAGGCTTATAAAATAACAGTACATTCAAGTGAGCATCCACATCTTTTAAGACAAAGAAGGGAATGAATAATGTAGCTATGTAATTAATATAAACACAAATTTGTAATATTCAGCTTAGTTTACTGTCTAGAGGAACGAGTTCTTTTACTGCTAAAGGACTTCTCTTAAAATTATTTACAAATTTGCACTTCTACAGAATATAGTTTCTGATAAATTTTCAAATATGTTCACAAATTTTATTAATTTCGTACTCTACATATAAAGAAGGAATGCATAAAACCACCCTGCAGTCAAGGATTTTTGTAAACCTAAAAGCAAACATCAGATTACAACACGAGCAATGCTAGACTCATATTTCAAAAACTGGCATGACACATCACTGAACTTGTAGATTTGATCACTACTAACAACGAACTGTTGTAATTCTGAATAAAACCAATGAGTTTTTTTAAGATAATGATATATGAACAGTTGAAACTTTTGTCATCAGGCATGCAAATTAGACAGCCAAAACTGACTACTGACAATACCTTAAAATTAATTTCATGTAATTTCATTTTTTTTTAACTATTACCTTTTGTAAAGGAATGAATTTCATACCCAAAGATAAAAACCTTACTCTGGCAGAAATCTTGGCAAAATCACAGAAACTGGTTTGTCAAAATCCTCCACCTATTTACAACTGTTAAAAGGGGTTTGTTTACTTTTGATGAAGGTCTGCAGTGTTCTGTGAGCTAGACTCCATCACAAGGCTGTCATATAAATAACTTTTGTCACCCTAGTCATCAATAATTATCACATGATCACAATGTGTAACAGCAATTCCACATAATAATGCCAAAATATTATGGCTGCTTGTACTTCAGTAGTGTAGGTTCTGAATGTGATTTACAGAGACTTTGAAATACAATATTGAATTGTTTAAAATATAACAAAAATACTTATCCTATTAAAAGAAACCAAACATTTATTTTCTGAAATATAATCACATAGTTAAAAAACCAAACCATCAACAACTAATAATAACTAGTATCTAAAGTCACAATCAAATTGTTAGAATTGACAGTTTTTGCAACGTGGGCCTAGGTGCCAATATTATATCCTTCTAAGAGAGCTGGAAGTCTGAGGTCAACTCTATGTTCATGGAGTTTTACCAATAGCATTTATATCAGCATCTTGATTTTGATAATGCAATCATGGCAAAATATGTGCAAAGCCGTCTGTCACTGAGAGTAAAATATTCTTTAACAGAAAGGATTTT
Organism: Phaenicophaeus curvirostris; assembly: GCF_032191515.1. Taxonomy (NCBI): domain Eukaryota; kingdom Metazoa; phylum Chordata; class Aves; order Cuculiformes; family Cuculidae; genus Phaenicophaeus; species Phaenicophaeus curvirostris. Next base: position 120,750,190 of record NC_091392.1, on the reverse strand, counting down.
TATTAGCAAGTGGCATCCTATGTTGGTATGTGCATCCTTGGTTTATACTTTTTAACTTTCATTATAAGACAGTCTTAATCCTGTGGGAATATGATGCCAAGCTGCCATAATTCAGTTTAAGTACATTCTTTTTAAACATTCAAAATACCAACAGGTCATGGTTTTCATCCTATAATCTGCTGTTTCTTATACCAGTCTTTAAATTCCCAGGCGTTGCTTTGTAAGTCAGGGAGCTTAACAGAAAAGCGGAACGTTTCACATCCTGTTACAACTGAGTGACAGCTTTCTATAATTTCAGGCTCCCAGCACTCAGCATTGTAACAGAAAATAAGAAAACTGGGAAGCAGGTAATTCAGGGAGTGGATGAAAACTAATAGGCACTACAGACTACCTAAACAAATGCTTGTAACAAAGCAATATTTCTGGGTCTCTATAGCAAATCAGGCTTTGGAAAAGACATGATGCAATCTAAGCTGGCTAGGAAACATGACAGAATTTCTTATGCAAAAGCCCCTATCTTTATAATTGCAAACTGAAATATCTCAAGCCATCACCACAGGTGTACAGAAGGGAGAACTAATTCAACAGCAGACAAATAGGCAAGCATCATACTTCAAAACTTGGCAAGATCAGATTGCTGTTGTATTTTTGCTTCCTCTTTGGTGTAGACATACAGAGACTGTGGACTTCTGCCATCTGGAATGGCTGGCAGAAGACGGGTCCAGCAGAGTACAACTATGACTTTGGCCAGCAGAAAGGAAACAACAAGATATAAAGAAAGGAACTATCAGGACTGTGTTGGTGATGAAAACATACTTCCAACACCAGCCTCCACATTCATCCTGATACAAGACAGGAGTATTTCTCCAAACTATGTATGCATTGGCTTATCACCAGCAGATGTTTCACCAACATTAATTCAGGGCTCTTAGGGAAGCCACAAAATGCCTACGGGAACAGGGGATTCTGTGAGAGACTTCAGGAAGAAAGTGTCTCCTAACCATGACTTCCCTCGTATGAGTAGCTGCTATTACAATTGTCATTCCTGAGAACCACATCCATCATGTACTTCCCTGGTTCATGAAGCGCTACTAGAGACATCCATTCAGCAGCTGGGATATACCAGCTGAAATCCTTAACATGATTAATGATAGCAGCAGGCAGCCAAGTATTCTGCTCACCTATGTTTAAAGGCATGTTTCACATATTCCCCGCTCACCCCTTGCTTTCTAAATTGCATTTGTGTGGAAGGGAAACAAAAGAGGAGACAATGTACAGACTTTAAGCGTTTATTACAAGATGCTATTGAAAAACAATTTCTGAAGAAAACATGAAAGGTAATATTTTCAACGAAGTATCATATGCCAGGCACCATGAATTTTTGAATCTATTTTTGCTATTTTGTGAACAAACTATGCTAACAGTTCATTTAAAAGTCATATGCAATTCAGATACATCTTGAAAACAGGGATGACATCACTTTTTTTAGGTAAATCACAATATTCTCAAAATAAAAGCTTTACTGAGCAATAAGAACAGCAATGCTTAAGACATTTAGCATCACACAAACAAAATCACCACAGTACATTGCTTGCTCCTACACATAACAAAGATTAATACAAATGTGTACTAATCTTTCTCATTTTCCCCATGCAGCTGATACAAAAGATACTGTGCCATATTCCGATGGCCTGCTGGTTGGCATAAAGAATAGAAGAAATCTGGTATCTAAAGACCTGGAGAGATTCCAAGGTCTCTTTCATCTAAATTGCTGAATGTTTAATGCTTTATAAAACTCAAAATTGAGCATACTATCTTGTCATTCCATATGCACCTCTTTTCACTCCTATTTTCACATTTGATACTTCGTTCTTTCCTTCTACTGTCTTGCACTGGGACCTTCAATTCTCTCCACAGCTCCAAGTTCGGAATACGTGTCTTCCACCATCACCATTTTCCCCTTTGTGAACAGGATCAGTCTCTTCGATCAAGCGTGGGCAAGCTGCCTAGGATACTCTAAACAAGGCAAATGAACAATAAGACAGCTGTTAACTTCAACAGTTCTGTAGAAAAAAATAGTAAGGGTATTAGAAGGAGATTCTTAAAAATTTGTGTAATGTCACATCACACCAGCTCCCAAAAGTATGAATAAATTGCTCTCCAAAGTCTGCAGTGGTAGAAGATGCAGGGAGTGAACTGTCAGTATACTTGGGCCAAAAACCACAGAAATAGGGAAAGAAACGTTATTAAACATACTAGAAGTGACGTTGGATACTAGAAGTGCTGCTTATGACTCTGTTAAAGAACTAAAAAAGATAAGCGCTTAAAAAAATTCCTGCTTGAACATTTTAATAAAGACTGTGCTAAATGTAGAGAATAAATGAATAAAGAAAGACATATTCTATCCCAACCTCCAAAACTAGAGAAGGAAATGTTTCTCTGAGTGGCTCAGCAAGCCAACCCAGAATCAGCAAGTAACTATGACTGGTCCTTCCTATTCCAACTTACAGCCACAATATGTAAATAACATTTTCGACTCTTATCTCCTGACCTAGAATGCTAAAGGAGCATGTTTTATGTTTACTTTATGCTTTTCTTCCTAAAAGTTAATATGGGAATATTGATGTTGGAATAGATTAAAGAAGTAATTGAAAATTTCTGAATATTCTGTTTGAATGCTAAATATTAGTTGTCGTACATTTTCTCCTCTTGCATTCAGTCAAGATTCAGTGCTAGAAGTAGCTGTTTCTCCTCCCCAAAACAAACTTCAAGGCACATATTGTATCAGTTTGGGTAACTGTTTTACTTATGATTGTCAAAACATGTTAGTGTAACTGATATGTTTCTATTAGATTTGAATTTATCTTGTTCTCACTGTCCCTTAGGTACATAGGTCCCACTACCTATTCCAGGGCATGCAGAAAAAAAAGGAGGGGTCAATTTTGCGACCTGTAAATAAAGACAAAACAATAAAATGAAGCATGCATTAACACACACCTGCTTGAGATACTCTTCCTTCCTCAGTCATGTTTGTCTTCTATCTCTTCCAGGTCCGGTTCAGCTGTATTCCAAGAAGCTCCTGGTTTCCAACAAGGTCTGTAACTGTCTCAGTAAACTCATTTTCAGCATGCATTTATGGAGCTTTTATTCCAGATGTTACTGCAGTTCAGTGACATTCACCAAGAGTTGTCCACTGTATCATCCAACTCCATCTAACAGCAGAAATGTGAGGTGCATGCAGGCATCCACAGGTATGAAGAACAAATGAGGGACACAGATTTTCTGTCTCCTTTGTCCACATTTTTGTACAACGCATGAAGTTTCCCTACCTTTGATCATCGTGGATCAGTATTTTACCCCCACTTTTGCCTCTACTTTACAATACCCCAAAAGATCATCTGATACCAAAGAATATTTGTAATCATGTTTCTACAGTTCCTTCTCCTCAAAAGGTTTGAGGAAATAAAGATGCGATTATCTGTAAGTTCCCCTGGTTACACATCGGCACACTACAACAGCAACAGCCAGCCACAGAGATTCTTTGAAACATTTTTGATACATGCTGAATATATTAAAATAAAAGGAAGAAGGGGAGATAGCAGAGAAATGGTACTGCATGCATATCTATGCAAGCTGACTTCTTCGAAAGCTTTATCTGAGTGGCTACTATTACAGTGACACGGGAATTCAGAGATTGTTGCTGATTAGGGTAATGATACTGGCACAGGTACATGCCAGGGGGACTCAAAGAGTCAATCAAGACTGACTAGTCTAGACTAAGAATTATACTGGTGTTATTTCAAACTGTGTGTGAGCATATGAAAAGATATACAAAAAAAAATTTGAAAGATTTCACAATGCCCCAGGTCATATTCCAATTAATTTTATGCAACAGGCAATTTAATAGAACTGTTTAAATCTAAGAAAAAGTGTTGAGTTTTGTTCTAAATAAACTAATAATGGATAATTCATCTTCTATGAAGTTAGGCTTGAAAAAATACATTGTATAATTTCACTTTAAGATGTTCTGCAGTCCATAAAATCTATACTCAACTTTCATCATGTCTGGAATTCTCCATTCTAAAAATCCAGCATCTTCAACTTTAGTTGAGCATTGATGAAGAGTGAATACATTCCAATGACAGAAATCCTGATAAAATGCATATGCATATACATTTGATAACAATGACTCTATCAGCTGTTGATTGTCAGTACAATGAACACACTTGGTCATCAACAAAAGAGCAGCCCCTTCGACATAAGATGAACAAATTCTTCAACAAGTATTGCTTCCATCACTTCAAATACATAAATAATAAATTAAAATGAATATAAACACCACTCACTCTATTGCATCTAAGCTTTTTCAAATGCCTTTGCAATCAATTTTTTATTTTAGCAGGATTTTTACAAGTTTTTTGAGTTGCTCTTTCAAGGATTATTTTCAGTTAACAGTAATTCAAACCTTCATTTCAGAGATCTGATTTTATCTATTGTTTCAGGCAGATTCCTAGTGAACTTGGTGGCTCTGTTCAACGGACACTGTTTACTTCCATGATACAAATGTCTACACTTAATAGTCTACTAAATACTCCCAGATTCACAGGGAACACTCAAACTGAACAAAGTCACGCTTACTGTAAATCCAGTGTGATATATTCTGTTATTACTGATTCCCTAATGGCAGTTCTTGGGCATGTCTTGTGAAAACCTGCAGTGACGTCACACTAATTTCAAAGGCATTTGATAGCTAGCACAGAACAGTCCTCTCTCTTCTCCACATCATTTGATACACAACCTGAGGGTTCAAATAAAAGTCATAACTTTCCAAGCTGTCTAAATATACAACCTTTTATCATATACTCCAACACTGACCTGTAACAATAGCGGTATGTTCATCCCCACATGATATATGTACAGGCTTGTCATTTTTGAACCAGAACTTGCTAGGAACATCTTCTGCAAATTTGCTTTTTCCGAATGTGAAAATAGCACCAGATTCTAAAACACAAAAAGAAAACATCAGTTCTAGTGAAAACAAATTTTGCTTCATACATGTTTAAAGTGACTTCCTATCAATTCAATTACACATTTTAGTTTCCCATCTTTTTAAAAAAACGGCCAAAGACTGTTCTTCTATAGTGTTTCACCAAGGCCACCTCATTTTCAAGTTTACATTTTAGTCCTTCTGATTCTTCTTAGCTTTCATGAGTTTCCCAATAGAATAGGTATTGCTGATATATTGTGTTCTGAGGATATTCTATTAGGTTTGTGTGGCCAGGTTTTGCTATCAGAGGGGCTATGAGGTGGCTTCTGTGACAAGCTGCTAGAAGTTTCCCCCACATTCCGTAGAGTCAACACCAGCCAGCTCCAAGATGGATTCAGCACTGGCCAAAGCCAAGGCCAAGCTCACCAGCAAAAGAGTGTCAGCACCTCTGTGGTAACGTATTCAAAAATGGGGAAAAAGTTACTGCACACAACAATTGCAGCCAGAGATAAGACTGAGAATATGTGAAAGAAACAATTCCGCAGATACCAAGGTCAGTGAAGAAGGAGGGGGAGCAGGTGCGACAGGCACCAGAGCAGAGGTTTCCCTGCAGCCTGTAGTGGAGACCATGGTGAGACAGGCTGCCCTCCTGCAGCATATTAAGGATAATGGTGGAGCAGAGATCCACTTGCCACCTGTGGAGGACTCCACACCAGAGCAGCTGGATGCCCCCTAAGGAGATTGTGATCCTGTGGGAACCCTATGCTGGAGCAGGCTCATGGTGGGACCTGTGACCCCATAAGAGAGGAGTCCACACTGGAGCAAGTTTGCTGGCAAGACTTTTGATCCCGTGGAAGATTCACGCTGGAGCTGCCTGTTCCTGAAGGCTGGAGCAGTTTGTGAAGAATTGCAGCCTGTGGGAAGGACTTATGTTGGAAAAGTTCATGGAGGTCTCCTGTGGATAGGACCCAATGCTGGAGCAAGGGAAGAGAGCAAGGTGAAAGGAATGGCAGAGACAATGTGTGATGAACTGACTGCAACCCCCATTTCCTGTGCCCTGCTAAGCTGCTCAGGGAGAAGGAGGTAGAGAAGATCAGGAGCAAAGTTGAGCCCAGGAAGAAAGAAAGGGGTGGAGGGAAGGTGTTTTAAGATTTGTTTTTATTTCTCATGACCCTACTCTGACTTTTGATTGGCACTAAAATAAATTTTCTTGAGTTGAGTCTGTTTTGTGTGTGACAGTAATTGCTGAGTGATCCTCGTCGTTATGTTATATAACACTGTTTTCATTGAAAAGAAATACACTGAGATGTTTCATTCTCACCAACACTCTGTACCCCGGTTCCCAAATCCAAAGTTCTCTCCTAAACTGTAAAATTGATATTTGTTTTGAAGTAATTCTTTACTGCACAAGTTCCCAGATTTGCAAATGACATGTTAAGTACCATGTTCAGCAGACATATATAGAACTGTACTTACTATCTCTCTGGATGCGTTTCACCGTTTTATTAAAAACAAACGTTTCTACAGTCAAATTTAAAGAAAGAGTTGAGTTTTTCCCATTTTATTAAGATAGTACGGACCCCCGAGGGACACCACTTGTCACAGATCTCCATTTGGACATGGACCCATTGAGAACTACCCTCTGGAAGCAACTCATCCAACCAGTCAGAGAGCCACAGTACATATTCGAACACACAGACTCACAGAATGATTTGGGTTGCAGGGGACCTTAAAAATCATGCAGTTCCAACCCCCCTGCCATGGGCAGGGACACCTCCCACCAGACCAGGCTGCTCAAGGCTCCATCCAACCTGGCCTTAAACACTTCCAGGGATGGGGCAGCCATAACTTTCCTGGGCAACCTGTGCCAGTGCCCCACCACCCTCATTATCCTCATCATGAAGAATTTCTTTCTAATGCCTAATCTAAATCTTCCCACCCTTCAATTTAAAGCCATTTCCCTCATTCTATAACTGCATGCCCTTGTAAAAGTCCCTCCCCAGCCTTCTTACATGCTTAAAGCGATCTCTTTGGCGCTCATGCCAAAGTGAAGCTCTCTGGTTGGTTAGTTACTTTTTCTTTCAGAAGCATTAAGATGAAAATATATACAGACTTAAGTGAACGTATACACACTCTAGACAATTTAATTCATGAACATCCCTCGTACCTCATTAATTTCACAACTAAAACATATCAGGAAAAGAAACATTGTTTTCGCAATATAGGTACTGAATTTTATCCAATAAGGACCACAAAGACACACAAAACTTTGTGCCTCACCTAAGTTAGGTCTGCATTCAAAGGTTAAAACACAGAACAATGCTATCCTTGTATAACACATGGTAACACCACTGCGAACCGATGTGGCAGTTGAAGGGGCAAGCCTAAAGAGACCTAAGAAACCAAAACATTGAAGGAAGTGTCTAGATAAGGGGACTGAGGAACTGGGGAAATATGGTGGGAGATGCGAACAAGGGCAAGAGACTTGATACACTAATTAGAAGCACCCGGTAGGCTGTAAGCCTTAAAGTACTCAGCCAATGGCAAAATAAGGGAGGGGCAATCTGGTGGCAGGGTTAGAAATAAGTGTGGTAAGTATGTACCAGTGTGCTTACTTAGTGGGACCCAACCATCCGTTCATGCATGGATGTGAAAAAAGTGTGCTTCACTAAGGAAGCTATCTAAGCCTAAGTTCCCATTGGCACCTAAGCCACCGCTCTTGGAAATTAAACCCAACTCATTCGTGAAAATTAAATCCCACAAAACAATAAATAAGGCTTTGCCTCTCTTGGCACTGGGCAAATGCTTAGAAAATACAGTGGATCCAAATCATGGACCAAATTATCAACTGATGACACCCACCTGCCATGCACTGCACCGCACCCATGCCATCAGCCAGGCTTCCCATCTGACCTCACAGAATCATAGAATAGTTTGGGTTGAAAGGGACACTGAAGATCATCTTGTTCCATTCCCCCTGTCATGGGCAGGGACATCCCACTAACCCAGGCTGCCCAAGGCCCCATCCAGCCTGGCCTTGAACACTTCCAGTGATGGGGCAGCCACAGCTTCCCTGGCAACCTGTGCAAGTGCCTCACCACTCTCCCGGTGAAGCAATTCCTCTTTATGTCTAATCTAAATATGCCCCTCTCCAGTTTATACCCATTGCCTCCAATCCTGTCAATACAAGTCTTTGTAAACAGTCCCTCTCCAGCTTTCTTGTAAGCCCTTTCAGGTACTGGAAGGTCGCTGTAAGGTCTCATCAGAGCCTCCTCTTCTGCAGGCTGAAGAAGCCAAACCCTCTCAGCCTGTCCTCGTATGGGAGGTGCTCCAGCCCTCTGAACACCCTTGTAGCCCTTCTCTGGACCCGTTCCAACAGCTCCATCTCCTTCTTATATTGGCGATTCCAGAACTGGACGCAGTACTCGAGGTGGGGTCTCACAAGAGCGGAACAGAGGGGTAGAATCACCTCCTAGACGCCGGAGGACACCGGCCCGAGCGGGCGCCGCCCCCCGGCCGCGGCGCACGGAGGGAGCCGGGACGCACCGGTGCCACGGCGGGGCGGGCGGGAAGGCGGGGGATGGCGCCCGGCGCCGCCGAGGCGGGGTAAGCGGGCAGGGAGCGGCACGGAGGTCCCCTCCCCAGCCCTCCCCGCAGTTCTCACCGGGCACCGGCAGCTCGTCCTCCTCGGCGGGCTGGGCCATGGCCGCCGGGCCCCAGCGCGCCGCGCGCCGCCCGGAAGTCAACACAGTCCCTGCCACGGGCAACGGCCATAGAGCGCGGCGCCGGCGGCGGGTGGTGCGGGCGCGCCCCCTGGCGGCCGGCGGGGGCCCTGGCGGCGGGCGGGGTTCTCTACGCCCCCTGGCGGCCACCCCGGGGTGCTGAACGGGCAGAGCAAACCGCTGCACGGCGAGGGGGGGGGAGGGGTGTTGGGGGGGGAACGAAGAGGTTACGGGGACAAACAGCGGGGTATTATTTATTTAACCTAAAGTAAAGTTTCAAGCGGTGTCCCTCAGGGGTCCGTACTGGGACCCGTGCTGTTTAATATCTTCATCAATGATATTGACAGCGAGACTGAGTGCACCCTCAGCAAGTTTGCAGATGACACCAAGCTGAGTGGTGTGGTTGTCACACAAGAAAGGACCTGGACAGACTGGAGAAGTGGGACAGTGAGGTCCTCATGAGGTCCGACAGGCCCAAGTGCAAGGTCCTGCACCTGAGTTGGGGCAATCTGTAGTTTCAGTACAGGATGGGGGATGACGTGATTGAGAGCTGCCCTGCAGAGAAGGACTTGCGGGTGCTGGTCAATGAGAAGCTCGACACCAGCTGGCGGTGTGTGCTTACAGCCCAGAAGGCCATCTGTATCCTGGGCTGCATCAGAAGAAGTGTGGCCAGCAGGTCCAGGGAGGCGATTTTGCCCCTCTGTTCTCTCTTGTGAGACCTCATCTGGAGTACTGTGTCCAGTTCTGGAATCTTCAACATAAGAAGGAGATGGAGCTGTTGGAATGGGTCCAGAGAAGGGCTACAAGGATGATCCAAGGGCTGGAGCACCTCCCATACGAGGGCAGGCTGAGAGAGTTGGGGTTGTTCAGCCTGGAGATTCTGAGGAGATTTTATAGTGACCTTCCAGTACCTGAAAGGGGTTACAGGAAAGCTGGAGAGGGACTGTTTACAAAGGCTTGTAGTGATAGGACTAGGGTCAATGGGTATAAACTGGAAAGGGGCAGATTTAAGCTGGACATGAGGAAGAATTTCTTCACCGTGAGGGTGGTGAGGCCCTGGCACAGGTTGCCCAGGGAAGTTGTGGATACCCCGTCCCTGGAAGTGTTCAAGGCCAGGTTGCATGGAGCCTTGAGCAGCCTGATCTAGTGGGAGGAGTGACTGCCCACAGTAGGGTGGATTGAACTGCATGATCTTTAAGGTCCCTTTCAACCCAAACTATTCTATGATTCGTCTAAGTAATCATATTTTTTTTAAAGTTAGACAGAATGTTCCCCTTGTAGCATGTTTTCTTTCTCTTAGAGCACATTTTCTTTCAGTCAGTGTTTTTTCCAGACATTGTTCATTCTTTGAAGATGATAACATCTTGTATGCATTGCGATCTGTGCTGAACCGATGTCTCTTCTGCAATCACCTCTGTTTGCAGTGTTTCCCCATCTCAAATGCAAGGTCAGACAGAGCTGGAGCCAGCTCCAAATTATCAAGAGATTTGACTGTTGTGAAGTTCATCATAACATTAAAATTAGTCCTTGGAAAGTAATAAGATATGCATAAGATTTCAGGGAAAATTTATTCATATGCCTCTAAGTGGGAAATACATTCTGTCCCCAGCTCTTGTTTCACTGCACCTGACTGATGGAAATCACTCTCTCATGTTGCCCAGGGCTGACAGAGGATGCTTGCTTTCTAAAACTCCAAAACAAGTCTTAGAGGGGTTATTTGCCGACATTTTTGGTCAGAAGATCACCTCCCTTGAAGGCCCCTTGTGAGTCTCATCTCCAGCAGAACTTTTCTTCCCTGGCACCAACCCTACATGCCTGGGCATTGTTTCTGCCTCCATCCTCCAGAGCTTGTCTCTGTCTCCCAAATTAGCCATCTCACACTGGGGCTCTGCCTTGAGCTCCCTGTTTAGCCAAGCCAGGCTCCTGATACACCTGCCATCTCTGCTGACTGTGTGAAGGGGTTGCCCAGCCTCAGTCGGGTAAACAGAACTAACTTGGAAACTTTGTCACCACTGGGATTCTGCTTTCCTAAAAAACAAACTTCCACTGTTTGATCGTCTCTGTGGTTCAACATGATATTCCTGTAACATCTTCTGATTGGGTGCACACAATCATAGAATCATAGAATCATATAATGCTTGGACTGGAAGGGACCTTAAAGATCATTGAGTTCCACTCTCCCTGCCACAGGCAAGAAAACCTTCCACTAGATCAGGTTGCTCAAAGTTTCATCTAATCTGGTCTTGAACGCCTCCAGGGATGGGGCATCCATGACTTCTCTGGGCAACCTGTCCCAGTAAAAAAATTCTTCCTAATATCTAATCTAAATCTGCCTTCTTTCAGCTGAAAACCATTACCCCTCATCCTATCACTGCACTCCTTGATAAAGACCCCCTCCCCAGATATCCTGTAGGCCCCCTTTATGTACTAGAAGGCTGCTACAAGGTCAGCCATAATATTGAATCATCCACCGAGCCAGGGATACTTGGATAATGGCAGTTGTACAGACCCCAGCAGAGTAAGTCCAGGGCCTTGTAGCTTTTAACTATATTTAATGTGCAGTCCCAAACTCCCAATGGAGCTTTTCCCTCCCCCTAGAAAAATCTATGGTCATTTATGGATTTCCATTTTCTCACTATTCCTGTGTGTTTCGGATACACCAGGTCATGCCTTGCTGAAAGAAAAAGGTCTTGCTTTCAGGGTGATGTACTGTGACAGAGCCTGCAGCTGGCAGCCTGGACAACCAATTTAAGCCTTGTTTTATTCAGAGTTTAATCAATACCTGTCTTGGTGCATAAGATGAGGTATCCGTACACCCCCCAACATCCCTCCAATGCTTTCTGCCTTAGCTGCTACTCCTAAGTCTGGAGCAAGTGGATATCCAGAAAAAGCTGTTCAAAATAAAACTGAATGTTGTTCCATGAACTGATGCTTGAAATTGTGCTTACCAGATACTGTGGTTGTCAAGAATATAAATTAGGAAATAATTAGGAAGATTCATGGGAAGAAGGCGTCTGCAGCAGGGTTTTGATTTCAATGGCTTTGGGATCCTATTTGAGCATCAACATCTGCTTAGGAGAGATGGGAGCCACCTCACAAAGTGAGACAGATGTATCTCTGCTGGTAGGATGGCTGACTGCTAAGGAGGTCTTTGGACAAGGGATGGTGGACAAAAGACAGAGTTGCCAGCATGATCTGTGAGTGGCCAGACACTGATCTGACAGTCTTCACTGGCCATCACCGAGTACAGGATGGATGAGAAAGACTATTTATAGAGTGGGTGTTCGGTTCTGGTTTTAGATGACCCCTGCATGCAAATGAAGCACAAGTCATGCTGGCAGGAGTCCACTTACGCCACATTTTCCCAGTTGTCTGAGCAGACACGTATTACTGGAAGATGCAGCTGTGGGCATGGCTGGGTGCAGCTGGTTGGAAGATGCTCCCTCTTTGAGGTGCCTCAGCTGCTGAAACCCCACTCTTCAAAAAAGAGGCACCAAGACCAGGCCCTTCCTTGGGGCAGGAGGCCAGGGGTGTGGAAGACCTGTGAAAGAACATTGATCTCCCAACTTGTTTCTTTCAGGCTGAAATGAAGAAGCGTGGGCACTCTTGGTGTACCACCTCACAGCCATTGCTGTAGAAATGCTTTACTTGTATTTCCCTACCCTGGCTGCTGCTTCCTCTCAAGAATGGAGGTGTCAAGGGTCTGTCTCCTGATAGCTCAGAGAAGAGAGAGCCCTTATAGTCACATTAGATGACAATATCATTCCTTTATGTTAATCTACTTTTTTCTTACACTATGTTCTTCTCTCTTCTCAACCCATGTACTGCTATTACTCCATTTCCAATATCAAGCCCTGCAGCATAGAAACATGCCAAAGCAATTAAATCCCAATTTCAGCATTGAAGCATTTTATGGTGTTTAAATGCGTGAGTCAGCTTTTCACATGGTAGCACACTGAGCCCTGGCAGCCCAGGGGCAGCTAGTAGGGACAAGTGGTGGCTCCAGGGCTCCATGCTGAGAGATGCTTGCTGCTACCTCAATGTAAGAGAAATGCATTGCACCCACAGCTGTCCTGACACTGGTCCAACTCTCCTCCTGCACCTGGTTCTGCCGCTCGTTCACAGGAGCTAACAACAGAATTGGTTCACATGGGAACTGGGATCAGGCAGTCCCTGTGCAGGGACAATCTGACAAAAGCCTCATCTGGCAGTATGAGGCTGAGGGCCTTGGCACCTTGACCACCTTTCCTTTCCACGCCGTCTTTTCTCCCAGGTGCCACTAGTGACATACTTGCAGTCCACAGGGGCTGGTCTTGAAGGCCATAGGAGTCATTTGCCAAAGAAGGCAGCTCTTTTGGATCTTTCATTCCCTTCTTATTCATTTATTAATTTGTATTCAATCTTATTATCTATTTTATTATATATTCATTTTTATTATGTATTTAATTATATATTTATTTCCCTTCTCAGTTCATTGCTTAGGAACATGGTTTAGTGGTGAAGTTGGCAATGATACGTTAAGGGTTGGACTTGATGATCTTAAGGGCTGGACAATTCTATGATTCTACGATTAATTTGTATTGGGTTTTTCTTCTGCCTGGTTTTTCCCCTGGCAACTGCTGCATTTTCCCAGCATCTCAGGACTGGTTTGGTGTGAGTGGTCCTGAACAAATCCCACCAAGAGTTATCAACCTGCATGACTTCTTCACAGCACTCTCTTTCTGGGGAAGTGAAACTTTTTTTCTGTGTGTTTTAATTATATGATCTTCACATTGCAATTTCAACATATCTCTTTCTCTGACAGATATGCCATCACCTTGATTTACATGAGTACGCTTCTACAGACACAGAGGAGGAAATGGGAAAGGAATGTTCATATTTCAAATCCACCTACAGTGCAGGTGGCATAAAATCTTATCTGACAATTGTATTTGAAGGAAGAAATTTAAATTAAATCATTTTACTATTTAGAGATTGACCAATACCAAATTATACAGCAAGCAATTTAACGTAAGGAGCTATGCAGGCTGCAGTATTTAAGCTTCTGGGCCTTGCTGAAGGCTGTTTAATGCTACCATAGGACAATTGAAAACTTGATCCAAGAAAAGGCCAAGGAAAATACACATTTTTTAATCTAGCCCTTTTCCATTCTTGTCAGGGCCCTGAGGGCATGGAAAAGCCTTGATGGTCCTTCCAGCCCCATACCCATTGTCTCAGGACTCTCAGTTCAGCTTAGCACAAGGCCATGGGTCCTTGTTCAGGCTGTGCTAGGGCTGGGGAGCCACCACGGTCCTATCCCCAAGGGAGCCATCCGGTTTGTGCTGCTTCCTGACAAATCTCTTTTTTCCTTTTTTCTACTAGCATGTGCTCTGGTACAAATATTTAACAAACTCAAAATTGCTATGGGATGGTATTGACACAGGTATAATCTCATGGGCCCACAGAGAAAAGCACAAACCATGAGTGGTGCAATGTGCTCCATGAGACATCTCTATCTGTAGTGTTTGCCCAAGGAAAAGATTCAGTGTCACCTCCCTTCAGGTCCAGCCCTGGGTGGGACCACCAAAGCAAAGACTTTGGTTCTTGGCTTTCCCTCATTTGCACAACAGCACAGCTCACTCCCTGCTTCATATGCCTTTGTTTCTCCTAACTTTCTTTGTTGGGACTAAGAGAAGTATATCAGGAACAGAAGATGCTGTTTAATATGAGGAATATCTTTAGTATTGCAAAACCAACAAGGACCAGCAAGGAGCTGCTGCGACAGTTTTGGTAAGCTTATCCTTTAGTTAGTCTGCCATTCAGTGACATTAGTCAGAAAATTGGAGATGAAAGCAGCTGAATCCTGTGGAGGAGTGAGTGTTTCAGAGAAAGGAGTGCTTTTTTTTTGCATTTTTAATGTCTTTTTGCCTCCCAAGCCAGCAAGCTTTGCATCTCCAGGGACTTGAGGATTTTCCCTTTTAATGTTTGTGAAATACTGTTAGTACTTTCTGTGGGATTCAGCCACAAAGTCAAGAAAGATTGTTTCTTCTTGAGGTCAGTGTATACTGCAGGTACTGTAATCAATAAATAGCTGTCTGAATAAAGTACAGGAAACACATTTAGAAAATTGTCTCCTTGATAAGGAGAAATTCTCTCCTTGAAGCTGCAAGGTGGAACTCCGCTTTGCTGGTTTTTTATCTCTATATACACTGGAGGTGTGCAGGAAAAGCATGATGTGAAGTGAGGTTCAGTGTTAACAACGTAGATCTGGCTGTGTGACCCAGCTTTACTTTTTTTCTTCAACCACATAGATGTGCCTGCCCCTGTACCTTCAGAAAAGTACTTGTATGATAGTGTTTCAGTAAGCTGCTTCTCATGCTTGTCACATTTCCAGAATGAAGTTAAATTTAAAGACTTGAAACTTAATTCCACACCTTCCTATGTTTTCATGTTGATGTCAAAAAGAATAGCAGAGTAGCATTAAGAGCATTTTCTAACAAATTATCAGTGCTAGAAAATGTATGGGAATTTCACATTCACAGAAATCCTACTATGCAATAATTCATTTTGATTTGTCATTTCTACATTACATCAAAAATGTTTTCCAAGTTCTGTAATTTATTTGCTGTGGTTTGAAAGTGGTCCTAAAACCTGGGTGAAAATGTTTTTTATGAATTTTGGATTTCCACTGCTGGCAATCAGCGAGAACTAGCTCTGGTTAGCTGAAATGATAGACAAGCAATTTTGGAAAACAACTGCAGTAAAGCCGGCTTTTGAATAAAGTAATCCAACTTGTTAAGCTCCCCATATAATGTTTTTTTGTTATATTTAGGGGTTTTTAACATTATATCATAACATACGGCAGAAGCTATCATCAGTGCCTGTGAGTATTACAAGTTAAATACACTATGGTTGATACTGCAGAGTAATCTAATATCTCAGCAGTCTGTGCTAACAGTCCAAAGTAATTTCTGTCCCTCTTCAGAAAAGAATGAGCCAACTGCTTGACCTTGCAATTCTGCCTGTTACACTTTAACTTCAGCATGTTGCCTCATGCTCTTTCTCTGGAATTTATTTACCCACTTATACCTCTCTTCCAAAGGATGTGGACAACTGGAAAGGGAATGAATTTCTTGAAGATCATAGGAATAAAACAGAATCATCATGGGAATGTAAAGGTCAGGAACAGACCTCTAGTCCAATTTTCTGCTTGTAGCCTGACAACAACATATGAGGTTAGCCAGGTTTTTGTTTTGCCACATCTTGAAAATCTCCATGCATAGTAATTCCAAATCCTCTCTGGTAATCAATCTTAGTGCTTTGCTATCTACCAGTGCAGAAATTAGTGGTGGATATTTCTCAGCCCACTTCTCAACCATGCCAGGTGGCAAAACAAAACCAGTGAATAGGAGTTCCTGCTTGGCAGGTTGAAATTAGACAATCTCCAACTTCCTGGAAGGAATTGTAGACTGCAATTAGAAACTTGGAGAGTAGCACTAAAGCCACTCTGGAAACAATGCAACAAAGGAGATTTTAAAACAAGACAAGTATTTTTTTGTTCCCCCAAAGTGGATAGAGTAGCAAGTTCCTGTTCTGAAAAACAATAATAATTAAAAAGTGACAGTTATGAAACTATTTTCCTTCAGAATTTACGCACTGAAGTTAGAGCAAATCCCTTGAATATCAACTAAGAGCCTTCATATTCAAGGCTGGATATCAGTAACTTACCTTGGTAGGTTGTTTTCCACGCTACAGTGGAAGCTGCCTGACCCATCCTTTTCTTATATTGTCAGGTATATTCTATTCCGCAGTTACTGATCATAGAAATATAGAAAATTATTTTGACAGTTCTGTAACACTCACTTCAAATTAAAAAAAAACAGGGCATTGGGATGCTTCCTAACTGTTTCTAGGTTGTTTACCTCAGGTTGGAGGCAAGCATGTGGACAAAAGGAAAACACATAGCAAAACCTGTAACTTTATTTTACTAATGATTGTAAGACCATGAAGATTAGTCTTTATGGCTTGGAAACGTGCATTATTGTTTTAAATGGTACTGCCACAAATATGTAGTTTAGATTGTATTGCACTTAAGAATCAATTTTCAGAGACTCTATAAGAAAATACATGGTAAACGTTACTCTAAATTTAGAAAACAAGAAATCGTCTCCTGTATCTGCATGGTGCTCTGGAAAAGCCTGGCCCTCCTGCAGTCTAAGCATCTGTGCAGAGACTGGACTCTCATGGTGCTCATTGATGGGAATCGTTGTGGTGCTTTGTGCTTAGCTTAGTGGTGGATCCACTGGCAGTGTGCATGATTTCTGGAGCACATTGCTATGATATATGACAGTGAATTCCAGCAATGTTAATCTGCAGGGCATCTGCATGGACTACTTCTTCATATATCTCTGTGTTTCTGGTACACATAATCCTATTCACTATGAAAAAAGTCATCTTAGTAATGGCGGTGGTATAAAGTGTATCTAAAGTACTTCTAAGGTGTCTACAAGGAAAACACGCAGCATTTAGATATCTTCAGTCCTGCTGTATAATTTGAAAAGTTATGCAGTTCGTGCTGTGATGTCAACTGGACAGTGTGGTACCATGCCCCTAAAAGCTGCCTCCAGTTTCAGTTGGAGCCTGTGCCACAAAATTCTGCAGAAAAAGTCTTTCCCTCCAGATTTAACTAATATGACACCAAAATCTTTAGAAGTCATAATAGGCCTGTCCACTACCAGAGCTTTTATTTATTAGAATATACAGAAGAATGAACAGAAATTCTGTGTTTTTCCACTGATTTTTCCTAGCTGTGGGCTGCAGGGCTTGGTGATTTGCAAGTGCTGTAGCTGAGCCTGGCCTCAAAGGTGAGAGGTAAAGGAAAGCCTACCTGGAAATACAAAAGCAGCAATGTCACTCAGTCCATTTGTTTGCATTGCTTTTGTCTTCATTTCATCAGATCAGTCTAAAAATGCTGCCTTTAATTAAAAAGACATGTTTAGCCTCTCCCCTTCCAAACCTTAGCAAGAGTATAGTGTGGGCTGTGTTATGCTAAGGAGGGCTGTGGTTACAATGCCAGGGAGGGGGCTAAGCTGCCACTCTCCACATTAATCTTTAGCCTGTGGAAACACAGGCTTAAAAGTGACTTTCATTAAGACACCTCATTTAAGCTAGGGGAAATTTGATCATGTAACTTCTGTGTGTGATTATAAACATTCTATTTCACGTGATTCTGAAGTCCTAAATCTGGCTGGAGGCCAGAATACACTGAATAAATGCACCGCACATGCCTAGAATGTCTCTTGTGTGGTAGAAGGACCAGAGCACACGGATGTTTTGTTGGGCTCTTTCCACATCTTCCTCGGTATAATCAAGATATTTCAGACACATTTATAGAAATGCCACCATCTGTATTGGTGGGTGTGCAACTTGGCAAGTGTATACTCATCCACAAAGCATGAAGGAGGGAGAAAGAACACAAAGATCCTCATGTTCTGCGCAGTCTATGTGTAAGCCCTTTCACCAAGCCCTGAATGCATTTGGTTTAATAGGTTAGGCAGCATACATTCAAATCACGTTCCTATCAGAAGCAAAATAGCCTGCATCTAATATACAGCTTATAATACAATTTGAGATACTGTTAGGGTGGTGATCAATGTAGTGCATAGTGGTGTGTTGTGTCTATCTGACAGTAGAAGTTATTTAGACTAATTAACACAGTCCATCAAGCTGATACAGCTGCATCAAATGAGGGGAGTGGGGGAGATTTCAACTGCTTGATCACTGGCTGTAGCATGAGTGCAATTTTGTGTCAAATGAACAAAAAAATTGTTATTATTTTATCTTTTGACACAGGTATGCGACACCAGCTCAAATGAATGTTCACCTGAAAGGTCGTGACCTCCTTACTCTACATAACTACACAGCAGATGAGCTGAAGTATTTGCTGTGGATGGCCTCAGATTTGAAACAAAGGATAAAGCACAAAGGAGAGGTAAAATGCTTTAATTGTGATTAAGGTCAGTCAGATGCTGAAATAAGTATTCTTCTGAAGAATATTGGGAACAAGCCATTCAGCTGTCCTGTCCTAAACAACATCACCCGAGCTCTTAAATAATGTAAATTATGTGCGACAAACCAAAGAGCCTTCTTGTAAGGTGTACAGAGATATTCTTTAAATACTTCATAGGACTTCACAAGTGAAAAGGTTTTCTCAGCTAACTCCCTGTTGTTGGCTAACCCCATCCATCAACACATGGCATACATGCAGCACTAAATGTAGGAAATAGAAGATATTTCCATCCACGGGATTAAATAAGTATCAGGGTTCTCCTTAATACTAGCTCAAATTGAGCACCAAAATGCAGTTGCTTTTTACTCCTAGAATTACTTCTTTCCCTTTACTCTTTCCACTGCTAATAAATTCCTTAAAGGGCAGGAGAACAAAGCTACAGTTAAAAAAATACCTATGTAAATTTTCTAATGTATTTCGGTATTTCACACTGTAAAGTGTCCATTGACTATAAAATTGAAATGCCTTCAATTTTCATGTTCCAGTATTTGCCTTTGATGCAAGGAAAATCTTTGGCCATGATTTTTGAGAAGAGAAGCACAAGAACAAGATTATCGGCAGAAACAGGTAGGTCTGAGCAATGCACAGTCAGATTTTATATGAAATTGCATACTGTAAGTAGGTACTGCATAATTTTGTATTTAGCAATTTCTACTCAAGAGAAACAAGCTTTGAAAGCAAAAAGAAAAAGAAAGGCAGCTAACTGTGTTTCATCTTGCATATTATGTCACAAGCACATCACTTTGGTCACTGAGATTTCGCCAGATCACTTCAAAACATGATATATCAGAATAAAATAACAGGCAGAAGTAAGCATTTCTAGTGTAAGCTTCTAGTTGTACAGGTGAGATGCACATTTCCTAACATCTATTTTAGTAAAATCACAAATTTAATCCTGTGCAAGCTTTAATACATTTTTTTAAATGTATTACGCATTGTCATTGTCACGTTTCAGAGTATGTGTTTAGGCTAGGAGTCATTGTAAAGCCTTGATATAAATCAGGGGGAAAAACCTAATATGATTACCTACAGGGGATGATAACTTGCTGGAGACTCCAGGATATTAGCTTAATAAGATATTAGCCTAATAAGAGCATTATTCTTCTAGTATGAGGTCCTGCAAACACTGAAACACATACATATCTTTATTTACATGGCAGATGTTATGAAGTCAATGGGATTGCTGAAATAAGTCATTCATGTACTTGCATGTTAGCAAGGAATAATTATGAACTAGCGATGCATCGAGGAAGGAGAAACTTGCCCTTCTCACATTTAAGTTGACCCAGTATCCCTTAGACTGACTCTCCCTAGGGAATGGACAGGGAACTTGTTGAGTATTCACATTTCTTTACAAGGTGTAAGGGAGAAGGTAAAAATAATGGAGGGAAAAGCAGATATGTTATGTGCAAGCACTTCTGAATTTGCCTTCGTATCCTCTAGCACAGCTGCCTGCTGATCTTACTCTTTATGTAGACTTGTCATTGCTTTCTGTTTTCTCCAGATAAGCAGGATTTATAAATGGGCTTCTTTTGTGCATTCCCTCCCTGTGAAGACACCCACGTTTTAATACTGGAGTTTTTTGTCCAGTTTCTAATTGCCTGCTGTACTCATATATGGACACGGTGAAGTCTCCGAATCGGTTTATCCTTCATGCTTATGCATTCAGAGGGAAGCAGTACTTAGACCATGGCTTTTGAAGGCTTATGGAAGGGGGAAGCTCAGGGAAGTTCAAATGAATTCACTTAAGGATGGTAGTCAATGAATGTAAACTTATCCAAGAGGTATTAAGCTCGGATGAAATAAAAACAATTTATTTCTGAGTGAAGGCTTCCACAGAGGAGTTTATGCAGTTTAACTTCTGTGCATTAACTTCACACCTCCAGTTAATTGGTCTTTAATCCCCTAAGCCTAAAGCTTTGTTTCAAAGGCAGATACAAGTTTTTTCTGTCCATGGAAACTCTATACATTTCAGCTGCTTTTTAATACACAACTTCTCCCCTGCAATTCCTAACTGAAAACAAATGTGAGGTCACGTGTTCCTTTTAGCTAAATAAACTAATTTAATACTAATTTTCTAACATCCAGTGAAAGTGGGCATTTAAGTGGATAGCAGTGTTTATTTATAACATATCTGAGTCATCTCAAATAGCATTTCCCAGGAGTTTCACCTTCAGTGTCTTGAAAGAGGTCTTATGAGACAGGTTCTAGTAATGAGATTAATCTAAACGAAATTTGCGCCTCTCAGGAACAAATAGATGAACATCAGTGGGTTTCATTATAAACAAGTAAAGACTTGGAAAGCACTGATTTCAAAATCTGCTCTGTGTAGTATCTAGATTGTTGCCATATATTAACACCATGGAAGTCTTAAGAACTTCTGTTCCTGTGCCCATAAAGAACACCATTACCGAAAAAGAAATGGTTGAAGTTGGAAGGGACCTCTGGTGGTCATCTGGTCCAACAGGTCATCTAGAGCTGGTTGCCCAGGACCATGTCCAGAAGTTTTTTTTAATAGCTCCAAGGATGGAGACTGCACAGCCTTCTAGGGCAACTTATGGGAGTGCTCAATCACCCTTGCAGTAAAAAAGTTTTTCTTGATGTTCAAAGGCAGCCTCCTGTGTTTCAGTTCACGTCCATTGTGCCACTTAAAAGTACCTGGCTCCATCCTCCTTGCACCCAGCCTTCAGGTATTTATATACATCAGTAACGTTCCTTCTAAGCCTACTCTTCTCTTGACTATGCAGACCAAAGAGCTCTCTCAGGTTTTCCTTATATGAAGGAGGTTCCAGTTCCTTAGACATCTTTGTGGCCTTTTGCTAACATAGACATACTGACTCTCTCCAGTGTGTCCTTGTCTCTCAGGCTGAGGCACGCCCAATATGGCCTCACCAGTGCCACCTGCTAGCAATATTTGCCTAGTGCAGCCCAGGACACCATTCAAAACCTATGCCAGAAAGACACATTGCTGGCTTATGTTGAACTTTGTGTCCACCAGGACCTCTAGTTCCTTTCCCACCAAGCTGCTTCCCACCTGGGTGGTCCCCATCACTTATTGGTACATGGGGTTGTTATTCCTCATGTGCAGGACTTCATAC
The DNA here is from genome assembly GCF_032191515.1 of Phaenicophaeus curvirostris. Classification (NCBI taxonomy): domain Eukaryota; kingdom Metazoa; phylum Chordata; class Aves; order Cuculiformes; family Cuculidae; genus Phaenicophaeus; species Phaenicophaeus curvirostris. The sequence continues at coordinate 120,728,335 of NC_091392.1, read as the reverse complement.
TTCTTCTTGCTGAACTTCATGAGGTTCCTGTCAGCATATTTCTCCAGCCTCTTACAACCCTCCCCCACCCAATCAGCATAAAGTCTCGCATACTTTTTGGAAACAAAGGTATTCCACATGGTCATCTATTACTCGTAACATAAACATCCTCAGGCATGGCACAAAGGTGAATGCCCTGGTTTTGTTATAGCTTTAGTGGAAAATATTGATTGTCACTGTGACTCCTACAATATACAGCTGCAGTTACGTTTTAGTGTACAAGTCATAAATAAATCCAAGCATTTCACAGAAAGTGAATGCAGACAATATATTGCAGGGTAGAAATGGAGAGGAAATAATACAGACCAAAAAGCTCTGTATACCTTCTTTTGTCGTGCACTGAAATATACGAGGTCTTAACAGCTTTACAGAGGTTTCCTGCCACCGGCTTTAGTGGAATTATTCCCAGCTCACTCCTCTTACACAGGAGAGTGACAGGAATGTCATGCCCATGCTTAAAGACTACTACATTCAGTCAAAACAATAATAGCGTAATTTTGTATGTTCTAATGTAGTGGGTATGGCATTACACAGCAGGAAGACAGGATGATTTTTGTTGGAATACCTACTATTATTTAGCTTGGCCACATTACAGTGGGGGCAAGAGTACTCTTTTAGCTTACTCTCCACTTAGAGGAGTAGCTTTAAAAAACTCTTTATCAGCTTTTAGGCTTCTACTTTGGGAATATTCCTGTAAATGCTGACTAGAAGAGTTCTTTGTTATCACTCTAAACTGAAAAATACTTCCTGGATTGTAAATCCTGACAGGTAGTGAAGAAACTAACAAATCCAAATCCAGAAGTCTGCAATATAAAAAAGTATCTTTCCTTTGAGCTTGAGAAGATGGTTGTGTATGGCTCCTGGTGATGAGAGGGCAGGTCAATGACTGTATATCCAATATATGAATTACAGGACTGACTTTGGCCCACTTACATACCCAGTGTAGCAGAAACAGGCTGGAATAGAGATTTAACCTATATCTGTACAACCAGTAGCACTCGTGTACTATGTGAGAGAGTTTGTGTAAGTGGCTCAATAATGTGCTATAGCCTGAGGCATAGAACTGTCCATTTTTGAAAACTAACAGTAGTTAGTAGAGAATTGTGGACATGAGATAATAATCTATTTTGGCTCTACAGTAGGAACATTTAATACAGTTTGTTGAAGGTACCAAGATTCATATAAACACTTAGCATGTAGCTTCAGATATGACCAGGTTGTGACAACAAACAGAATTAGATCTTCCAGTCTAACCCAGCACTCCAGTCTGTGCTTATTTGCTGAATTGGTTCCTGTGTATCATCAAAAGTCATCATGTCATTCTTTCTACTAGTAGTCTGGATGAAAGAATCTGAAGCAAAGATTTTGTCTCTGCAACTATATACAAAGCTAGAGCACAGAGATCCTGTATTTCCAGATGGAAAATTTTGGATGGAAATATGTTCCCAGGCCCTACACAGATGGCAAGTTCACGAGCAGAAAGCCTAACACATTAGGACTCTGCTATGTACACAGACTCCAGGTGGTAGCTCCAACTGGGCAGCCTGACGTTTAGCAATTCTGAATAAATGGCTAGTTTCCTCTTTTTCTACCTGGGTATCATTTATAGAAAACAGATCATGTCCATGGGAATCTGACTCGACTGTGAAACATCTACAAAGTATATGTACTTAGAAGCCTAAAATGCAGAGCTGATGTATTGTGTGGAACTTGAAGGGATAAATCATAAATTGTATATGATTTAAAAAAAAAAACCACAGAAAGATGAACAGGAAAAGCTACTATAAATGACATCTCATCTGTGAGGTCTTGACTTAAAAACTTGCATTGACTAGATAGACTGTCATCCTAGGCAACAGTTTGCATACACATTCCCATAAACGCACTGTTCGTGTCTGAATGGCAGAGAGGAGGTGAAAGTGTTTGGGGAGAGATAAACATTCTTCCAGCCTTAATAGAAAAAAAGCTTCTGAATAACCAAGAAAACAACCAGCAAATGAATAGTGCTTTTCTAACAGTGAAAAGTAATAACAGAATAAATGATGCATCATTCCTAAAAGTCTGTTGTGTATAACCCTAACACTGATGAGATTTGGAGCAATCCTTAATGATGACAAAGGGAAAGTAAACATCAGGCCCATTCAATAAAACAAGTATACACTGGCTGGACAGAGCGGAGATTTATACTTCAGCTGGGGTCTGGAACATTGTTGGTTTTAATCTGACTTAAAGAAATCGAGGTATTCAAAAGGCAATGATTTGCCAGTAATAATTTTATTGATTGCATTCTTAAGTCTGGAGACTGGCTGAAAGGATGAAGAGGGGCAGGCATCACTTCAAACCTGCTGCCTGTGTGGGATGGAAGTTCATAAGAGCTGCTCTGTGCTAAGGGTCCAACTGTGTGGCCCGGGCCTGCCGCCTGAAACTGGTTGCTTGGTTTTATTTGTGAAAGGTTTCAGTGTTCACTCCTGGTTTAATCCTTTTTTGAAGAGTAGCTGTGGGATCAACTTTTTAATCTTCGATGGGCCTGTACAAACAGAATGTTGGAACTGCAGTGCTCCAACGTCTGCAGTGCCATCTAATGGCTACAACCAGTGCAATCCTTCCTTCCTTCCTTCCTTCCTTCCTTCCTTCCTTCCTTCCTTCCTTCCTTCCTTCCTTCCTTCCTTCCTTCCTTCCTTCCTTCCTTCCTTCCTTCCTTCCTTCCTTCCTTCCTTCCTTCCTTCCTTCCTTCCTTCCTCCATTCCTCCCTCCCTTCCTTCCTTCCTTCCTTCCTTCCTTCCTTCCTTCCTTCCTTCCTTCCTTCCTTCCTTCCTTCCTTCCTTCCTTCCTTCCTTCCTTCCTTCCTTCCTTCCTTCCTTCCTTCCTTCCTCCCTCCCTCCCTCCCTCCCTCCCTTCCTCCCTTCCTTCCTCCCTTCCTTCCTTCCTTCCTTTCTCCCTCCCTTCCCCTGTTCAGGAATGGGTTTCATTCTTCAGACTGAATTCACTTGGTTCCTTGGCTTGCCTTGTAATTTCCTAATTATTGTGGGGAGGAGGGATGCTGGCAATGCGTGAGCTCATTCCTTCTCTCTCTGTCACAGTGTAATTTTTAAGTTACTTTGTCATTTGTGAAGCAGCTCAAGTTTGCTATTGTGTATAAGGAAACTTGGTGTTTTCTAACTGAGTGACTATACGTGAAGCTTCTTGCAAGGATGTGGAATTACACCTCGTGACTCAGCTGGCCCTTCTAGGATGCTAAAACCCTTGAGATACAAATTCAGCATGATGAATGGTTTGCCCAGCTCTTAACAGGGAGCCACAGTGAAGCTTTTCACCATATGTAGCTTTGCAGCTTGAACGTCTGTTCCGATGGTCACAGATTAGAACTCATGCTTAAGGATTTCATCAAAGCATCACATTTGAGTGGTTTTATTCCATGATACATTTATTTGTGTTTTGTGTGTCAGACTAAGTGTTTGAAACATTTAGATGCCCTGCTGAATTTTACTTTTATTGTTATTGTTGTAAATATCTTTTACATGAGAAGATACTGAATCTTGGCTGTAAATATGAGGTGCTGGTGTTTAATTTCTCTTTTTATTTGTCATCATTGCAGGTTTTGCTCTTCTTGGAGGATACCCTTCCTTCCTTACAACTCAAGATATACATCTAGGCACTAATGAGAGTCTCACAGATACAGTAAGGTTGGTAAAATGTCGCTTGATTGATCGCTATGTATTTCGTAGTTGATTAGGCTGAAACCTGTCTTAAAGAATTTTAAAACCTAGTAATATGGCCAACCGTATCCTGTGCTGCATCAAAAGAAGCGTGGCCAGCAGGTCGAGGGAGGTGATTCTGCCCCTCTCTTCCTCTCTTGTGAGACATCATCTGGAGTACTGTGTCCAGTTCTGGAATCTTCAACATGAGAAGGAGATGGAGCTGTTGGAAGGGGTCCAAAGGCGGGCTAAGAAGATCATCAGAGGGCTAGAGCACCTTCCATATGAGGACAGGCTGAGGGCGTTGGGCTTGTTCAGCCTGGAGAAGAGAAGACTCTGAGGAGACCTTATAGCAACCTTCCAGTACCTGAAGGAGGCCTACAAGAACGCTGAGTAGGGACTGCTTACAAAAGCTTGTAGTGATAGGACCAGGGGCAATGGGTATAAACTGGAGAGGGGCATATTTAGACTAGACACAAGGAGGAAATTCTTCCCGATTTCAAAGTGGTGAGGCACTGGCACAGGTTGCCCAGGGAAGCTGTGGCTGCCCCATCCCTGGAGGTGCTCAAGGCCAGGTTGGATGGGGCCTTGGGCAGCCTGATCCAGTGGGAGGTGTCCCTACCCACAGCAGAGGAGTTGGAAATAGATGATCTTTAAGGTCATTTCCAACGCAAACTATTCTATGATTCTATTTTCTTTCTGGAAAATGTCACAAGGCACTCCAAATTTCTAAAATACAGCTCAGCTTACAGAATTTGTAGTTCAGTACATCATCATTCCATCCACCCTAATTCTGCAAAAATCTCACAATGAGAACTATTTTTATGAAAATTGATATATAGAATGTTAACAAGAGTGACAGTTACACAATAGAAACAATTTTTGAACCTTAGTTGTATAGCTCCACTGATGACAGCACATCTGTTCAAACAAGACTAGAACCTTCTGGTTCTGTTGCTCCTCATGGAGCTATAAGTACAGCTGACTGGCAAAACAAAAAGCAAAATAAAAAAGCAGACTCTATTTATCCTTGTTAGGCCAGCTGCTGGTGAGCCTTAGCCTGCATGCAGTGACAGGGCAGTACTGAAGGCCACTTATTTCAGCAGCACCAAACTTACCCAAGATTTTGCAGCCCGTTTCTGATTTCATGTGCCTTCCTCCACAGCTGTACCCACTGTCAGCTGCGGTGGCTGGGCTATAGCATGATTCCCTGCCCCAAGCCCAAATGTATACTTTTATTTGCGTTTCATTCTGGGGTCCTGAGAGGATACACTTTGGTAAAAAATTCCAGCGTTTCTCTGTAGAAATAAAAGTTGTTTTGAAAAGAGAGATATGCAGCATTCCAATACACTCATACATTTCCAGGCTCTGGGGTTTTAAGGCTTATAGGCTCACAGACTTGCAAAAAGAATGTAAAGAGAAAAAGACTTTATAGTTGGTGATAACATAGGAATCTTCAACAAAAAGTCACCTGATTAGCCTGTGCTTACTTCTCCTCACCTTCCAAAACTTCACCTTTACTAAAGGCTCTTATCTAGCCGGGTCTTTTTTCCTATGCAATCTCAGCCTTACATGGTTTCCTTTAAATCAATTTGATTACAGGAGACCTCATCTCCTCAGATGAGATCTGGTTATTTTCCTGAGTTCAATTTGTTTTTTTTTTTTTATTTCACAAGGAATAAGCCCAGCTTCCACCTGGGTTTCCTACTATAAGATATGGTGTCTCAAAATGCTGTCAGAAGGTCTTTCTGGTATCTTGCTAGTAAGAATCTAATAAGTCTAGTATATACTTTCAGCATATCAAGGAAGAAAATCCAGCAGTTTTCACTATCTGGCAATTGATTGTAACTGAAATTCCTCTAATGGCTTACCCTGTAAAGGAACCACTTTCTTTAAATTCTTTATAAGTTGTGTCAAGTAGTCTCAGCTGTACTGATATCCTAAAAAGTCCAAGAAAAATGGTCGGTTTCCTAGTGTGACTGCCTCTTTTCCTTGACTGGTAGGACTGACTATATGTTGTTTAGGGTGGACACTTGTTAGATGGCAAACAAAAGGGACTGTGCATCCTATCCCTTGTTCAAAACGGAACAGGTTTTCCACAGTCACATGCTTCAAGCTAGAATAAGCCTACACAAAGAAACTCATGAGTTAAGAAGAAATAATGGCACAAACAGCAACTGTTCCAATACTTTGCAATCAGTAAATACTTTGTTCAGCTCCCCCTTTTCACTTGTAGCTGCCATCGACAGTCTTTTTTTCCACAGAGCGCTATACAGGGAATCTTGTAACATTTTGTAAGAGTTTTGCTTGTGTGAGGAATGTCTGGTGTCAGTAGAAAATATTTGTTACTGACTTCATCAGGAGATTTGTCTGTGTAAAGGCTATGCTGTTAACAGCCATATTTCCACAAGAGGAGATACCAGAACTCTTCATGGCTAATTGGGAAGACCAATAGAGCAAGGATTTCTCATACTCTTCTGTTCAGTCTCTTCCTTGTTCTGTTTTAAGGCCCTATTAGAGATAACACGAAAACACAAGAAATGCTACTTCAAAGTCAGGCTTCAGGGCCTGATTAAAACACAGAAATGCAGAGAAATACAGAGCTCCAATCCATATTTAATCTAAAGAATTCAGAGCATAACAAGTATACTATGCTAATCCGCTATGCTAATCTCTCAGTCTTTCACACCTTGGCAAATGAGGTTAAGGCCAGAGTGGCACAGTGACTCCTGCATGCCCCTGTCCTTTGGGCAATACTCTAACACTGATATGAGCCAGCAGTGTGCCCAGGTGGCCAAGAAGGCCAATGGCATCTTGGCTTGTATCAGAAACGGCGTGACCAGCAGGTCCAGGGAGGTTATCCTCCCTCTGTACTCGGCACTGGTGAGACCGCTCCTCGAATACTGTGTTCAGTTCTGGGCCCCTCACCACAAGAAGGATGTTGAGGCTCTGGAGAGAGTCCAGAGAAGAGCAACAAAGCTGGTGAAAGGGCTGGAGAACAGGCCTTATGAGGAGTGGCTGAGAGAGCTGGGGTTGTTTAGCCTGGAGAAGAGGAGGCTGAGGGGTGACCTCATTGCTCTCTACAACTACCTGAAAGGACGTTGTAGAGAGGAGGGTGCTGGCCTCTTCTCCCAAGTGACAGGGGACAGGACAAGAGGGAATGGCCTCAAGCTCCGCCAGGGGAGGTTTAGGCTAGAAGTTAGGAAAAAATTCTTTACAGAAAGGGTCATTGGGCACTGGAACAGGCTGCCCAGGGAGGTGGTTGAGTCACCTTCCCTGGAGGTGTTTAAGGCACGGGTGGACGAGGTGCTGAGGGATATGGTTTAGTGTTTGGTAGGAACGGTTGGACTCAGTGATCCGGTGAGTCTCTTCCAACCTGGTTATTCTGTGTGATTCTGTGTGTGTGATACCATGTCTTAATACACAGGTGTGTAGGTAGGAGAAAGAACAGGCCGGTGGTGTTGGCCTCCTGTGCTCAGTAAAATCAGTAAATAATTGTGGTAATCTAAGACAGATCTGTATTCCTAATCCTCACAAAGGTCAGACTACCATACAGAGACACTGTAATAGTCAATGCTGTGTTTGTTCCTTGCTAGAAGACTGAAGAAATCTTATACCTTATCTCTTCTGAAGTTAATAAATTCTTCAAATGTTACAGCGTCACATAATCTCTTATCTGAGTTCAGATATCTTAACATTTATTGATGTTACATCTGTAGCTACAATCAAATGCTGAAGAGGAAACATGAAATTGAGAAGCAGTTTTCATTTACTTACTACAGCTTGTTAATAAGTAAAACTGCTTACATATTAGCAGCTTGTTAGATGTCTGCATTTAAGTGTGTTATGCAGGCATGATAAATTATTCAGATAGTTGAAAAAATTGATTCATCACCGCTTCTCATAAATATTTACGTGTTGCACACTGAAGAGTGCAACAGGGATATATTTGTTATGTTTGACTTGAGTGTTTTCTACCATCCTCTAGGGTGCTGTCCTGCATGACAAATGCAATCTTGGCTCGAGTTTATAAGCATAACGATCTGGACCTAATGACAAACGAAGCCACGATCCCAATAATCAATGGATTGTCCGATTTATACCATCCTCTCCAGATTTTAGCTGACTACCTAACTCTTCAGGTAACTATAGAATCCCCATCTAATAATAAATTTACTTTCGTTAAGTCTTGGTCTTGCTAATTATTTGCAGAAGTCAGGTGCAATATCACTTATTCCTAGGTTTTTCTAAGTGGGAATTACATGGCACTTGCCATTTAAAGAGATCTTCATCCAGCAATACAATTAAGGACCTGTTTAATTTAATACAATTAACTAGTCTTATCAGCTGTAGTGGGACTGAAGTTAAGCATAGAATTAAGTACTTCATTGGAATTAGATTGCAATTCAAAAAATGTGCAGGAGTCTTTACATATTAAGATAAAGATGAGACATTCGCTCAAACAAAGCCAGTGGAAGTTTTCCCACTGACTTAAAAAGCCCTCAGTAGTTCACTCTTGATTCTTCCCTAACCTATGAACAGTTTAAAAGGAATCACTATACATGTTAGGAAATTGGTTGAATAAATTTGCTTTGAAAAGCCAGTTAATGCTACCAATGCAAATGTCTAGTGTTCAGGCACTTAAACCTATTTAAACTTTGCTCACATCAAAGAATAGTTAAAAAAGATCATAGTTTGTAGTTTTATCTAATGAAATAGTTGATTTCACAGCAGGATAATGTTTTACACATAGAAGACCAGATGTTTATCTGCGAACAGAAGGACTATGCTATTTTACAATCAATTGAGGAACGGGCTTATAAAAGAGCTTATTATACTGAAGTGCAGGTTGACAACTATGATCAACTTCTATGACCTTGTTTACGTTTAGAATGAATACAAATCACATTGCTTGAAAAAAAGGAGGGCAGAATAATTTCTTGATTCATTCAGCTGTGTTTCTCAGCTGTCAAAAATTTTGCTACAGAACAGTCAGTATATGGAAAAGGACTAGTAACAGTAACGTTAAATTATTCACACCTTAATTTTTAAATACTGAAAGATTCAGATGTTTAATGAAAACTACTTTTTCCTTACTTTGATTAGTATGTTTTGTAAAATTTTCAATACATGAAGTAAAGAGATCAGCAAAAATTGGTGAACTCGAGATGAAAATGTTTCACATACCTCAGGATAAGGTACATTTGTGAGATCACATTGAGCCAGCCTTAAAGAGCCCAAGTTACATGAGACAGTAAGTTGTAACAAGAATGTCATCGATCATTAAATGTCATAATTTCATTAAGCTCTGTGTGCAATTGTAAACCAGGTGAATCTTATGGCTGTTTCTTGAGGGAGATTCTATCTTGCAAACACTTTAGTTGTTAGCATTTTTTCACTTGTGAATAACAGACTTCAGGAATAATCTTTGATTCACAGTCTACACAGCTATTGATATCTCTGCCCCTAACCCTGGTTTTATCCAGGTCACTGACTAAAGCACCGAAGTTCAGAGTGCTGTTGCCCTGTACTCTATCTCCAGTCAATGAAAAGAGACTGCTGAACATCTCAGTCACCTCTAGAGTTGTATCCTTCTCTGCTGATCTTAGGGGGAAACCTATAGAGATCTGCAGAATGAGTACACGCCTTGTTGATCACTCTCTGCTCCTCCTCCACGTGTGCTTGTATAATGAAGCCATGGTAGGAGTTGTAGGTGAACACGAGCCCACAGGCTGGACTTTCCCTTCATTTGAATACCTGGGGCAGCAATAGCAGGTGGGTGTTCTTGTGTGTGGCACTGGGGAGGACATCTTAGGAAAGGGTATCCCTGTCCATTTTACATGATGAGGAAAAAGGACTGTAACAGTGCTCAAACAAAAGAAACATTTGACATGGAGAGGTATCATGACAAAGTGAGGACTTACAGAGATCTTAAGGAATGGCTCAGCTTTTGGACGTGCATGGGAGCTTTTTGAAATTTGCAGCATTTTCCCAGTAAGCCTGATAAGCAGAGCACTGTTTCTTCCAACTGTGCCCATCTCTCCCTGAGTCTCTCCAGCATATACTGTAGCCCAGAGTTTCTCAGGAGTTCTTTTGAGGGCAGCCAGGTGGCTGCCCTACTTTGCCCATGGGCATGCTGCACCACTGGTTTCTGACCCACTTTCCATTCTTGCTTTACTAACCCAAGAAGAAGAAGCAGGCAGGGGGCAACTCTCAGCAGCATGCTGTGGGTGTTGGTACTGCCTGCTCTTTCCCTTCCTGACCTGCCCTTCTGCTGCCTTTTTTCCTCTCTGCGCTGTATGCTGAGATGGAGAAGACTGGTCTTACAGCTGGCAGCATGTAATAAAGCAGCATTTTAATCATATAATGAACTGCACCAGGTCACATAAGTAGGATTAACACCTGAAGAAATGTGAGCCACAGGGCCTAGTTGTTACTTAGCGCAACTAAACTTACAGGATTTCCAGCAGGGTAAAAAAATGTTATCTGAGTACTGCCTGCAAGAAGACTAATACAGAAATGTTGAATAGTACCACTGATTCTTCAAATGAGTTAAAAGTTCATATATAACATTTGGACTGCTTTCCTGCAATGCCAAGGCCATTTATTTGATTTATGTGTATATACAAACTACAATAGCGGTACAGACTGCTAGCCTTATATTTAAATGTAACTAAAGATTTTGTGCAGCTTATTTCTCTTTAGAATAGTCTCTTCCTTATCTCTGTAAATATTTTCCTGCCTGGATCTTCTCCTCCCTGCTGTCAGTACATAGCCAAAATATATTTTTTTATTTTCCTCTTCTTTTTTCTCCTACTCTATTTGCCAGTGGAGCACTACATGTACTCTGGCCCTCTTCATGCTTAGCTCATTTTTATTCTTCCATTTTCTAAATCCTATTATTTTTTTCTTGTGCCTTCTTGAATCCTCTTTGAGCACTTTGTTTTTGGTCTGAAACTGCCTAATTTCCTGGGTTTTGTCAGAATGTCTTCTTGCTCATGGCTTCTGATTCCCTTTTTGCAGGTGCATTTTAGTGTGGTTATTTTAGTATAGTCTGTTGCATTCCCCAAACAATGTGTCTGGTTTATTTTCAGGGCTGTCAGTTCCTGTTCTGTATTCAGGGTGTTCTTGTCAGGTCACAAAGTGTTCTCCTGTCATGAATTCTGGGGTGAGATTCTTCAGGTTCAACATCCTCTTGCCCAGTGTTTTCTTCCTGAGCAACCTGGAGTCTCTCACATGTTTGACGTCTAAATTGGCTCTACACTTTAATACTGTGTTCAGGATTAATGCCCTCTATTGTGCCAAGAGGGATATTTTTCTTAGCGTATGTGCTGCCCTCTTTCTTAAAATTTGGGTTGAGTTGAGTTTGCTCTTGTGTTATAACACACTAAAAATGGTTGTAAACATTATGTGACCTGATTTTGAGGGTTTGGGATTTGGTCTTTAACGACTATGAGTTTGTGTGCTTGTACTTTGCATACACAGAGCCACTGTCTGTGCATTTAACAGCCACTTGCTGAGTCCACCCAGTGCCTCTCAGTTTCTTGGGCAGATGATGTGGCTCACAATTTCGGCTCTGTGAAGCTTGGCTGGAGGGCAGAATCACACAATTTGTATTCCAGAGTTGAACTGTGTATTGACATCGATTCAATTGATATTAATGTCACTGGCAAATCAGCTAACTTGTAGCTGACTGCAGGATGGCCAGACTGGTAATTAGAGTGGATCCATATGCCGCTAGGTTTTTATGTCACTAGCCTGAAGGGAAATTTATTTTTCAGAAAGAAATGGTTGGCATAAGAAATACGTCAGTGATTCCTTTTTAAATGACTCAACAAATTACAGAGTTGCCCAGCTTGAAGAAGGCTGCCATGTATTCTCACCTTTTCTTTCATGTGTGATCTGGAGAGCTCAGATTATTACAGTAATCAAATTCTTCACCATCATCAACATCATCATTATGCTAGCAATTAGAAATCCCAGCTAAGAGCTGTTATAATGAAATAAATTCTATGTCCACTAAGTCCTGATTTGCTCTCCTGTAGATGCCCTTGCATTAAACCTCTGCCAATAAACCTGCTGCTAATAGACTTCAACTGTAAAGGTGATAGTTTTACAATACCATAGTTTTTGCCCTTAAACTGTAGGCAGCCTAGGACTCTTTTAGTTTTAAATTTCAGTGGCATTTTAATGTCATTCTGTATTTTAGGTGCTACTATTTTCTCACTCAAAATTGTGGTCACTGGCAGAAATGCCAATAACTTTATTCTGGAACACCATCAGAACTATTTGTTTAGGAGAAGCTGCTGCCAGCAGAGGAGGGGGTAGTCCCAGCCCTTTTCCTGTTCAGACTTTTGGCTTCTTTGCTGTGACTGCCTCCAAGGTTGCCAGTTAGTAGAGCTCTACAATGTGGATACTTATCCTCTCTGACAAGCATTGAATCATGTCACACAAGTGAAAACGTTGTGTTGAAACATTGTCTGGCTTCCAGCTACTACAATGCAATTGTAGCATGGCCCAGTTTTGAACTAAGAATAAAAGGCTCTCCATGGTGTCTCTAGTGGAGTTGTACAGAGCAGGCATATAGAAGTATTTTGTTATGTCTTCATGAACTTTCTAGTATCAACTTAAGTACCTATAAACACGCTTATTTAAAACAAGGCTTGCTAAAGGGCCTCAAATTGTCCTGCTTTGGAGATATGAAACTCCTGTTCCTCCTTAGGAACTTATCTTCCTTATCTGTTGATGGCTAAGGGCCAGAGCAGCTACACATGTACAGGCTGCAAGTGCCATCAGGCAAAGCTACAGCTGATGCTGTATGGTGTTTCCAGTTCGGATAATCCACACTTGAAAAAAAAAAATCACTGCATTCTTCACCTGTTGCACAGAGAGAAAACCCGGCAGACCATGAGTGGCAAAACTGCTTTTGAAGTATTGGTCTTTGCTGTCCTGTACAGCTGTGACAGCTGCTCTGTAAGGGCACGGTCACTGCCATGGCCACAGGGAACATTGTGCAGAGACAACTAAGTCAGACCAAACCTGAATAGGGATGTTTTCACGGTTCGGGGTAAAGCTAGAAGGAGTGGTATCCTAGACATTAGGACTAGCTCTAAATTAAGAATTTCTACCATTCACTGATATTTATAAACAACAGCCCATGGCTGTGTGTCAGATGCGGTGTCTCTCAGCCTGGGCCTCACTATAGAGCATTCATGTCAATATGTCCTTCACTAGAGAAAGCTGCAGCACTTGGGTCTTCATGTAAGACATGGAGGGGCTTTCCCTCCCAGACCATTTGTAGCTGCAGAAAGTTCAATTAAAGGTATGGTTCCAGGCAGCTAGCATTTGAAGGTAGCCAGCCTTCTTTGCAGAAGTCCCATCTAATCAGTCCCTCCTACCCAGGGCATCAGCTTGCTGAACTCGCCTGGAACATGACCCCAGGGCTGTCTGATTCATTTGGCAGGAGCACTATGGTGGGCTGAACGGGCTCACTATCGCCTGGATTGGAGACGGAAACAATGTCCTCCACTCCATCATGACAAGTGCTGCAAAGCTGGGCATGCACCTGTGTATTGCAACTCCCAAGGTAAGAAAGCCATGTGCATGGAATAAGGAGGGCTAACTCTGTTCACTCTTGTCTCAAATGCTTAGATACTTTCTAAGGGCCTCATCTAGTTGTGCTTGCATGTATCTCAAATGCCAGCTTTCAGAACCAAGATTCAAAATCCTGATTAAGTTATTTCAATGCAAAGCAGGAGTAATTCTACTGAGTCCAGCTTCAGGAGGGCTGAGGGGAATTTATGACTGCAGTGTAAATCACAGAGGATGGTAATTCCATCTGAGAAAATGTTACGAGGTCATCTACAAAAAAAACCTGTAAGTTGTTTCATCTTGGCAGAGGTGTTGCATTGTGGTTGGTTCAGATTGACAATGCAGCTTTTTAGAAAACTGAGTTGTAATACAATATTAAACATAAACCAAAGAGTTCAGAACAAAAAAATTAAATTTCCTCAAGTTTTACTGTTCTGAAAGACATTCTTCTTCCCATGACAAATGCTTCAATTATTAGTTTTCTAATTATTGTTTATATTCAGTAAAGATCTTCTGTATTCTCCGTGACATGTTACCTATCAACTCTTTTGGCAGGGCTTTGAACCAGACCTGAGAATAACTAAAATAACTGAACAGTACTCCAAAGAGGTAGGACCCTAAGAAATAGCCTAGTAAAGTAGCTTGGAAAGAGTTTATTTAATTTATAAATGAAGTTGAAGTTCCTTGTCTTCCTGATCTTCCTTATTTTGTTCACATTAGTATGGCACCAAGTTACTTCTCACAACAGATCCTTTGGAGGCTGCAGCCGGTGCCAATGTCTTAGTTACAGATACATGGATAAGTATGGGACAAGAAGAGGGAAAGGAAGAAAGACTAAAGGCATTTCAAGGTTATCAGATTACAATGCAGGTAAAAACTGAGATTTAGGTTTTTGTTGATGCTTTACAGTTTGCATTTACAAGAATCAACATCAACAGAGCATGGGTTTGCTACTTTTTTGAGTGGGACCATGGAATAACCATATGCAAACCTCCCTCCAGCTTGAAAAAATCACAACGATAACAAAGTCTGAGTTATCTTACATGCTTCACATAGTTTGGCCTCTTTTAGAGCTTCCCAATCACATCTAACTCCAAAACACCTGCAGAAGAGCTAACTCTTTACTTTATGACTTAAAAAATATTTCTAACTTTGCATTTCCTCTTTGCTACCAGAAATTATTCTTTATATTTTATTCAGAAACAGCAGCTCACAGATTAACTCTTCAATGCCTGGGTAGTATTTGAGGCAATTTTGTGTATATCTGTCAATGTAAATATATCTGACTTTAAAACCATCTAGTTGAAATGCTTATCAGCACAAAATCAGTTAGAGAAGATGTAAAGTCATAAACTACTATTTTTTCAGGATAAAAAGAATATTTTCCTTGCTTATAGAATCACTGGTTTAGTTGACTCTATTTTAACAAAAGGTCACAATATACTGTTGCATATGCCTCTGAACTGGCCTAAAATACCTTGATTCATTGTTCATTGATATCATCAATATATTATGAGTGACAATATCAAAATAAAAAGAAAATACCCTTTTAAATTATTGTTTAGTGTGTTCTTGTTGCAATTATCAATAATACTGTATTACTACCTGGCATTCAAATAAAGATTGCACTTCATTGATCCACTAGGTCACTGGAGTTTTTACTTCCCTGTTAAAGTCAAAGAAATAGAAGTAAATATTTGAGTCTTGTGGAGTCAGCACTGAACCCTTACTGATTTAAATGGGGATATTCTCATCTTATTTGCAGATGAGGCATTCTTCTGAAGTCAGTGGAATTCTTTTGAGTAACTAGAATGAAAAAGTTAAAGATTTTATTGTCCTCACATATTTATTTATTTTTATATGGTTTTTGATATACAGACTGCAAAATCTGCTGCTTCCAACTGGACGTTTTTACATTGTTTACCTAGAAAACCTGAAGAAGTTGATGATGAAGTATTTTATTCTCCGCAATCATTGGTTTTCCAGGAGGCTGAAAACAGAAAATGGACATTTATGGTAAAAATAGAAGATAGCAATAGTTAGAGGAGGTTCATGTCAGCTTCTGTTCTTACTTACCCTACAGACTTGGATTCAGCTTCATTCCTCAATAAATAGTAAATGTTAATGCATATGTTTCAAATGCACCCCACAGCACATTACAATTTTGACTATAGACAATATATATATGTAGTGCAAGTACTTTGGGGCCCAAATATGACCTATTTTGATGATAATCTGCTACTGCTTGGCCCCATTTTTATGACTAAGTGAAATCTATAATATAACCCGTATTTTTTTGGTATTTAAATGACTGGGTTTATTCTAATGATCAACCAAGCTGCTCAATTTTAAAACATGTTAAATCCTGAGGTCCCAGGGACTGGTCTCAGAAACTGCAATTTCCCAAACACTTAAGCTAGAAAGAGATTCTGCACTTTTCTCTGAGAAAAAGCTGTCATTGAGACCAATGGGAACTTTCCCCAAGAAAGTGCTGGAAGAGCAAAGATTTGAAGGACCTTGAAACATCATGGTGTGGGTAATACTCTGTGTCTCATGGGGACCAAGAGAGGACACCTGGCATTGAAGATAATCCATAACTCCCCTCTCAACATTCCTAGAATTTCAGAAAATTACTGCCAGATGTCAATAGACAAAAGGCTTTGTCTGAATTTCTTTTAGGCTGTCCACTAATATAGTTTGCCCACGCTAAGAAAACCCATCAGCTACAATACAGAACGTCCTAACTGATTTTCAGCTCTTTCCTGGTTCATCATCAGAAATTCTAGCAAATAAATCTAAGTATGTGGTTTTTGTCAGGGCAACAATTTTCAGCACAAGACTTTGGAACTGGAAATTATATCCCTCCGTATTTATTTTTGTGGAGTATCAGCTTCCACTGTGATTGGATTTTTTTCTTTTCTTCTTCCCCTAGGCTGTCATGGTTTCCCTGCTGACAGATTACTCACCACAGCTACAAAAGCCTACATTTTGATGCTTGGATTCCTGCCAAGAGAAAAATGTTCCTCATCGGCAGAATATTCTGGTCCACAAATGCATAGATCTTCAGAAAGGAACAAGGCAATGAATGATTCTTCAATAAAACCGCATAGTTAGCTGTATAATATTGCATTGCATTTGTGAATATGTTCAAGACAATAAACACCACCGGAAAAGCTACTTTTCATCTTGGTGCTCCAAGTTGGCTATCTTTTCTAGGGATCAGCATCACAGAAAATGTTCCAAGACTGTGCTTTAACATACAATTAATATGTAGACCATGCTATGCCTCTACTAGCACCATAGGCATAGCATAGTCTACACATACCTGTGTTGGAACTCATATAATATAATATGACAGACATAAACTTCTAACTAAATGCATCCATTTAATTGCTGATCTCAGGAAGCATGCATGGAGAAGCAGTGCTCTAGTTTGCCATGGATGCCTGCACTTCCTGGGCAGCCTGGCTCCTGGTTCTGTCTTCCAGCCAACCTCCAAATGCCACTTCTGTTTGACACTGAAAATGTAGAGACCTTGTGAGCATTACCTTCTTCGATGACGTTTCTGTGGGCTGGCACAGGATGGTATGACTGTGGAACCGAAATAGAGCAGCTTCCACAGAATTGTATGCGGCAGAGAGAGACATCTGGAAAGAACCAGTTCATTCTTTGTCCATCTCCCCTAGACCTTCACTCCCTTAACAGAATTTTGTCTGAAGAAGCAAATTTTCTTTTTTTCTAAGCAGGCATGAGGGGCACCATATGATGGAACTGTATGCTTTGCTGGATTTTGTCTGGCACTGTAACATGGTCTATGTTCCAGCTAATCCTTCTCAGTAGTAAACAGATTCATGACATTTATAGTTTTTATGATGGCTGGATGTACATGTTTAACATTTCAGGCAAAGCTTTGAGTACTATTAAATCCATCTTCTCTGTAGTTTCTAATTAGTTTCAAGAATCTGTTGATTTTTTTCCTTGCTGTAATAAGGGAACAATGTCTATGATCTTTAAAAAATTCATCAGTTGGATTTCCATTTTCTGAGTAGCTGCAAAACATGATTAAATTCCTTTCAAAACTGGAAGTCACTGCTGGACCGCATAGATCACTGAAATGAAAATAAAAATACATTTGTTTATCTACCCACTTACGACTGATTCATTGTTTTTGTAGGCATTTGTGTGTCTCTTGTTAAAATTAACATTTTTCTATTGCAACATTACAAGATTTTCAATAATTCAGTGATCATTTACACCTCAGCAGAAATCTGTCTGCATCAATGATGGAAGAATAGGATGTGTGCTAGAAGTGAATGTTTTACTTTCTGATTTAGTATGTCAAGGAAAATACATGCAATGCAGTATATTTCTGATTGTATTATGTCCTGCTTTGTAAACAAAATTTGAGTTTAGTGAGATGCTTAAAAGTATGGCAGGTCCTCTTGGAGCAAGTGAGCTGTTCCAGTGCTTAGAACTGTAGACACTCTTACTAACTTGATTTTAGTGCTATCTGAGTAAGACAACTAATTTCGCTAGCTGCTTTATAAAAAAATGCATTCATATCAGTTTTATTTTGTTGATTAATATACTATCAGTGAAGTTGGGCAGATTTCTAGTAACAAAGCTGTTAGATGTCTCACAGTGAACAGATTAACAATTATATGCTACTCTTTTGCTTCTGTGTGCTCTGATTAGAGCTAACATGCATCTAGGTTATTGCAGCCTCTTTTTATACTTGGGAATCTAAGCAGAGTACCAGGCATCTGAAGTCCCTTGACATAGTTTAAACACATGCATAGATCAGCTGCATAGTATGTGAGGGATGGAGTCCAACATTTCCACGGAGGTAATTTCATGTGTTCCTATTGCTCTGTGAACATACACAGCAAAGGAAGATAGCCCTTGCTCTGCCTTGCACAAACTGTTCACACCATTCTTCTGATGCTTTTTAGATGTACTGGGTGGACTTGATGCACATATGCTGAGTGACTGACCATTGTGTAGAAGCATTGCTGCACATTGCACATTGCTGCACAATACTGCACATTGCTGCAGGTGCAATATCCGATTTGTGAGTTGTGTGCTGGAAGCCAGACACACTCCAGCAGGTCAGTTTTACTGAACTTGTGTAGGCTACCTGCACAGTGCATGCAGAGCAGATCTGACAGCTCCTAGAGGTGTTAGGTTGGTACCAAATAGATCTGTACACTTCTGCCCCAGAGACCCAGAAATGTTGTGACCAGAAGGGCTTCTGCCAGGCCTAAAGGGACATTCACTACCTTTCCACTTAACAAACAGCACTGAGGGGCACTTGCTCAGGTTAAGAATTCTGGGACTGCCTGGTGGTAGTTGTGTTAGTGTGCAAGATAGTAGTATTATGCATCCAGAGTCCTCACGAGTTCTTTAGTTGAAGTCACAAGTGAGGACTGTAAACAGTGAGTAAAGGAAAGAGCAATAATGTAGAAAACTTCTTGTGGTAAGGGGCAAGAGTAGTTATCAGCATTCAAAGATCTTAAAACAAATGCATAACAGGTAGCAGTCACTAATAGCTTACAGTGGCTTTCATTACTTTTATTATGCTTTAATCAGTAGAAATGCTGTTTTTGTTGCTGAGCGCACTTGAAGGAAGAAGCTGCACAAAGGTCTGAGAGATGCACAGTGCTGATTGTTGGTTTGGGGAGAGCCTTCACGAGTGAGTTGAAGTATATTGAACTTAGTTTTGTTTTCCAGGAATGTGTAATACTTGTGGGAAGTCTGAAAACCAGACTGCACACAAAGGGAAAGGTTTCATCTTTCTACTAGTTCTCCCATTACTCAGTTAATCACTTGGTTAATGTATTAAGCAAATAAACAATGCTTTTTTTGATTATTTTGCTGTGGTTATTTAACCAGCTGCCTTTCAAATGCAAAGCCCAGATTTTCTGGGTCTTGCCCAAGGTTATGTGTACAGAGATACTTCATAAGCCACAATAAACACTTTATTCAGCCCAGCACTTGCTGTCATGACTAATTGGATACAGCTATTTGCAAGGCTATTTGATTCTTACACAATCTTGTTACCAGTTCTTTGAAGAATTCCCAAACCTCTGTGGCTTCTGTAAATGCTGATGATCCTTTCCATGTGTACATCCCTAGAGGATTTTTCTCTAGGGGCAAGCAACCTGAGGTTACTCTATTCAGAGAGCAGATCTTTCACAACCACAGTCAAAGCATTGCCTGACCCTGCAAAATCCCTTGGAAAGCTCCTTGTGGTCTGTGTTACACGACTATTGAATTCTGCTGCTCTCTGTTTTAAGGGGATTGGCACCCATGCGAAATAGGCTCCAGCACAAGTGTAATATATCTAGAAAGAGGGAGAAGCATCAAAATCGCAAACTCAGCTGATCAAAGTTACTTAGTTTAGCCAAGACCTAAATCCAACTGCAAGGAATAGCTGGAGAAGAGTACTGAAGAATGGGCAGGGCAGATGCAGGTCATCTTAGTGATTTAAACACAAAATAATGTTCCTTGGAGGGAGAAAACTAAACTACTCACACAGGGTATGGAACTTCACAGAACCCTCTCTAGCACATAGCCCACAAGTTCAACAGTGTCTTACCTGGCTGAGTTCTGTCATATCCAGCATCCTATACTGAAACACTCACCTGCTGCCTGAACGTGAGGTGGATGTTCTCTGTGGGTCATGCCATGGTCTGAGTTCTGGACAATTTAGATTCGTGGACATGGAGAAACACACCATGGATCCCTTGATGTTCACATGCTTCAATTTCCCACTGGCACAGAGCAGGGCATATTGTGTAGGGTGTGCAATCAGTTTGCTGTCCCAGCCCTGGGAGATGGGAAACCTCCTGTACCCCAGGTAGAGCACACAAGATCCACAACCCCCCTGCATGCCCCAGCGTGGGGCACTTGTTTCTGAAGGTAATGACCAGACTGATCACAGTAACACCAACTCAGTGATGTTAAGACACCTGTTTTGGGGTGGTCCACACAGCATAGAAAGCCATCTGGTGGAAAATGGATTCTGTTGGTAACATGAAGCAGAGGCCACAGCCTTTTCCATCTTGTTTACCATGCTGTGCCCCAGCTGAACTTGGCCTAGGTGTTTACTATGCTAAAGGTTTATGTTTGACAAACAGCCAGCCACTACTCCTTGGATTCTCTGCCAGAGCTAGTGCTCAGGGCTAGTTGTTGCTCTTACTTGGGTAATGAAGACAGAAAACGTGTGGGAACTTGAAACAAGAGACTCTAGTGTGCACACAGAAATATTACTCTACTGAGTCCAAGTACAGGCAGCCTCACAAAAGCCTTTGCTAAGGTTCCTCTACAGGACTGTAGAAGAACCAGGTTAAAAATGCAGGTGGGAGTGTGCTCTCCTTGCATGTCAGCCCCTGCCAAAGCAGCCTGTGTGCTTGCTGGTGGCGTAAGGACGGGATCTGAACCACTCTGATCGCTCAGGAGACTCTCCTGTGTGCCTGGGGCATGCTCACCCCATGGGTGGGCTTCTGCTGCAGCAAAACTTTTGCTTCTTCCTGCTAAACACCCTGCTCAAGAGCAGCTCGTGCCATCCTGTGGATGGAACGACCAAAAGCCTGCACCCTGCTGCACTGCCAGAGGGCTGGGCTGCCCCAGCCCCCCATGCCCATTGCTGGGGGTACCTCTCCCCCTCTGCAGCCTCAGCAGGGGGAGGTTTGCACCCATCCTGCAGGCCTGCCAGGGTAGGGTACCCCAAAGAAGGTGCTCCATAGATGGTACATTGCACTTCCTCCAGGCAGACTTGAGTATTTCATAATTGATATCATTTGAAGGATATTTGCTTACTTTAGGAATTTAATTAATTGAAAAGAAGTGTTTCCCAGGGCCACAAAATGTCTGCGTGAGACACCAGCAGGCATCCAAGCCCCACTTGACACAGCTCAGATTTCTGACTTGAAATCCTAGAGCAGTTTTGGAGGGGTTTCTGAGTACCAGACACTAGAGAATGAATGATGCATGCACACTCTGGAGGGTTTCCCGTGCGGCAAGGCAGCCCTGCAGGCTCCTTCAGGGCACAGCCATCTCCAAAGGGAGCAGGGGCAGGAACCGTGAGGGGGATTCAAACCACTTTAAACTCAATCGACTTCAAGCAGTAAAATGGCTTAATCCCCATCCAGCAATTACACAACACACCTCATGTTGTGATCTATACATTTATGCCTCATAGGTATTTAATTCTATAATGCAGAGTTATTGATAGTATGATCTACAAAGGAATAAGAGAGAGCTTTCAGATCCCCCACTCTTACTCTTCTGTGCTGTTACACAACTGGGTCTTTCTTAAGACCATTTGTAGCTCTCAATTTCCTGTGTTTTGTGTAATTGCCATGCCCCATGTTTTACTTTAAATTACTTATACATTCACGCCATAGGAGAAATTTTTAAAAGTGCAGCCATGTAATTTGATTTTGAGAAGCACTCTGGAGGAGACAAGGACAGAGACATATAATTTGTCTCCTACTAGCTTTATGAGTCCCTCTCTCGCAGGAAAGGTAAAAACTCCATCCAGAAATAATTCCATCAGACATGAAATATCAGAGCTGTGCATTGCTGGGCATTTCAAAGCATCAGTTCACAGCAGGAGAGCATCTGAAAACTGCATCAGAGACAGGAGTTTAATTCTTATTGTAGCACTAGGGAGGAAAATACAATCAAAATCATCTATAGGAAGTTGCAGTGCAGCAGAACTATATATTTCACTATATGCCTTCCAAGGAAAAGGAAACCAGGAGATTATAGTTATTCTTCCAGCAATACTGTTGATTTGGCCAGGGTAGTAACTAGGATTCACAACACTGCAATTAAGGGCTCAGAAAAACCTGTTAAATAAACTCCTCTGAAAGACTGTATTGTAGTGACAACACACTCATTGCTTTTAGGTATCCACAAGCAGGAAAATAACTGGTTCTACCAAGAAAAAGCTTTTCTGATGTTCTGGGAGGTCAGTCAGACCAATCTGAATCAGATGTATATAAGGACACTGAATGGATTCTGAATTGTAGGGTAGTCAATTATTGCAAGTTTGACGTTTTTAGTTCTGACTACATTAGAAAGTAACCTGTTCTTCATTCCCATCTCTGCAGACAGATGTAACAACACTGTTTTAAAGCAGATAGCTGTGGGATCTTCCCTCCCACATAGGTAGTCCTGTGAGACCATCACTAGTTAGCCAGGGCAGTTGCTTCACCTGTGGCTTTTAGAACTTGCCCCATTTTGTAGTGGGATAAAGCTATTTCCCAATGCTGTGTGTATTGTTAATGATTAAAACCACAATGGGTTTTCTTACCCTTCCCTATTGTTGAGATGGACAGAAGAAGGAGTTCAAGCATGTTTGTTCTGAACATCATACATCACAAGTGACATAAGCCCTGCGGAGTTGCCAGGCTGATTTATGGGCATTGGACCTTAGAGACAGGTCTAGTGAAGAGAATCTGGAGACAGTAGGGAGAAGGCTCTGCAAAGGCACTTGCACAAGAGTCAGGAAAAAGAATAATTACCTGGAATAAACTTACAGAAATTGCATGGACCTTAAGCACCCAGAATCTCTGAAAGCTAGCACATACAACCTATCTTCAAATTACTGTTTCCTATGTAAAACCGATGTCAAAGGCATGAAAAATAAAGGAGAATCTTGTAGCTGGCAAAGTGTCAGGGTTGTTATGCCAAAGTCTAGGCAGCTACGGAAGGTAGTCTGCAGAGCATTTGTCTTACATGGCTAAACTTGATTAGCCCTTATGTCCTGCATGTCTGACCTGTCTTCAAAAGAGATAACAGGCACCTTTCCTTGAAGCAGTCATCTTTTTCAACTAGTGGATGGAAAGCCATTATTCACAGAGATGCCTGGCTGCCTAGTACCACAGAGATGCCTGGCTGCCTAGTACCACAGAGAAGACAGAGAATGCGTATTACAGTGGCTGGCTGCAGAGACATGCTTAAGCAAGTAATTTAGCAGGAGGACATGCTTACCTACAAAACCTCTGTAGAAATTTGTGGCCATTTTTTTCAGCGACAGTTGTTACTCTCATGTATCAAAGCACTTTGCCAAGTCAATATTTCATGGCAGTGCTCACTCTTTCTTTAGGCAGTGTTTCACTTCTCTCTGGGTATTTTCAGCTGGCTGCTGAAGAGAATGTGTGTCCCAGGTGTTTACCTGGTGAGGTTTTCTTCTCAGCACATCTCGAATTATCAAAATTATCTGTGAAATGGACTGCTCTGCTCATTCCATTCTCTCAGTCTCAGCATTCTAGTGCATCTCTTAGCTTTCAAGGACCTACGAGTATAATACAGTGCGAAACAAATGCCTCAAATGAGGTATTTTTTTAAGGGAAAAAAACCCCTTAAATTTTAAAATAATGAATGCAATGTGTTGCTCCATTTATGTCGTATATTGACCGTGGCCGCAAAAATGAGAGAAGTGATCCTATGTTTTTCTGAGACGGAAAATTCTGGAACAGGAAGAATGCTGCTGGAGATGTTTGAGTCTATGGAAAAATGCCTGCACAGTAAAGAGGTAGACATCCAGTTTGGCAGAAAACTTTGCTAAAATTGTGGAATGGTTTGGATTGGAAGAGACCTTAAATATGATCTAGTTTTAGTCCCCTTGCTATAGGCTGGGCTACCTTCCACTAGATCAAGCTGCTCGTAGCCTCATCCAGCCTGACCTGGAACACCATCAGGGGTGGGGCATTCATGATGTCTTTCTGGCATCTGCCTTGAACCATCTGGAAGCCTCCAGTGTGTCCTTTTTAATTTTCCATATTTTTTTTTTTACACTTCAGTCTCTGCTCAATCAGCATTGGTATTGTGTTCTCAGGTAAAATCCAAGAGGGGTGCCCTCCTAATCTCTAAATGCCACTTTGCATTCAAGTGGTTGGTGGTCATCAGCAAGTGACATAAGATACTCAAACCATTTAATCAGACATTCCTGTGCACTAATCCACACAAAGTTATAAACAGTGTGATCTAGCATGTGCGTGCATAAGCATAGGAAAAAAAGGACAATCTTGAGGCCTGCTCTGCAAGTGCTGGGATGATGTATGCCCTTGCTAGAAATGTGTTGAGTTTGTAAAGGCTGGGCAAAAATAAATAAGAGGGGGAAAAATTCTGATTCCCACCTGCCTCTTAACCAATAAATCACAAAGGGTCTCCATGCTTCTCTTGAGACACTTATTTGCTCTGCTCTCCCCCCCAGCCACAATGAAAGGGGCTTTTCTTCCACTAGAACTGACCTTTAGCAAGCATGTCCCTTTCAAGTAAGATCTGAAATATCCTTGTGGACTGCTGTTGCTGGAGCGAGTGGGGAGAAGGCTCTCTAAAGTGTTCACACATGAGTCAGGACAAAGAATAATTACCTGAATTCATAAGGTTAATTCCAGTCTAGACGAAGGCAGAGAGAAGTCATCTAGAGGTCTCCATCACAGAATAATTTGTTTGTCACTCTGGACTCTCTGGTCTCCCCATGCTGGCTGCTTACTATATACTGTGAATATTTCTGTCATGGACTGTTGAGCAATTACCATGTCTGAGCACTAGGCTTGCCGTCCTCATGTCATTATCAGTTTTATAGCCCAGTGTGAGCTGCTCAGGAATGAGGCTTTGACTGTGGCTTGACCTGACTCACTAGAGTAAATGGAAAGTCTCCTGCAGATGGCAGGCTGGGCGTGGGTGTTTGGCACTGGGGAAGTTCTTGCCTAAGTGAACTAAAGAAAATTTATTAAAAATATACATAAAAAACTCATTTGCCTGGATATCTAGCTTGCCATTTTGTATATGCATGCTTTCTTCATTGTGGATGGAAGGCCCTTCTGAGATCAGTATTTGAAAACTGCATCTGATAATTTTCCTAGATATTTTTATTGCATTATTTTTATTATGTTGCACACAAAATTGTGACAATTAAGCATGATCATGCAGGCAGCCAAAGGAATAAAAGGCCTGTTCTGTGTGCTTTTTTTGCCCACATATGTACATGTATGTGACTGAACTATTTATAGGTGTTGTGTGGTCTATTTAAATAGTACAAAAGTATGTGAGGACAAGGCAGTATCAGTAGGTGCGTGTATGGCTGGACTATGACTTAGAAATGCAGCTTTGATGCCACCTCTGTCTATGTGTTGTCATTCTCTGAAAAGTCATCTAGTTTTGCTTCAGTTTCCCCATCTTTGAAGCAAGAATAATAACCCTGCTTACCAAGTGCTTTGAGACCTAGTGATAAAATACATTATGTAATTAACATACAGTGTGTTTTTTCCTGTCTTATTCTTTCTCATTATGTGCTACACCAACTGGTTTCATCTGCTGCTAAATTAAACCATGAGCAGCTGAAGGAATCCTACGTTTTTCACAGTATGATGGCAGAGGCAGTGCAGTGGCCCCTAACTTTCAGGTACTAACGCAGCACAAACAGCAATTACATTAAAAGTACCTCTCCTGGGGCTGTGGACAGTGCTGAAAAAGGGAATGCTAAGTGTCTGCACTATATAATGGGGATCCAACGTTATTCCTCATGACATTTCATAGTCTGACTGTTGCCTGAAAGAGACCCCATATGGGATGTAAATTGCATGTATTGCTGCCATATGCTGGAGGAAGCAAGATCCATTTGTTCTTTTAGAATAGAGAAGCCTGCTGAATTCAAACCAGAAATCAGATACACATCATGTTCATCCCAGCTTGTGTTAGAGCTGTAGCAGTTCTTCATTCTTTTGCTTTTGAGTGCTGCATAAAGCTCTTTTTGGTGTAGCTGAGCTTCCATCACATGGAATTTGTGGGGGCTTTTTTTGAAGGGATGTATCAGATCCTGGTTGAAAGCTGTATTTTCACTCCAAGGAAAAAAGTATGAGGTACCTCATATATCATACGGAGCCAAATACAGGCATATGCCTGACTCCATGAATTTCCTGACTTCATGAGTGTTTCCATCACTTACATGAGGGCTGAATTTAGCCTAGTGAGCACTTTAGAACACTGGATTGCTATTTGAAATCTAAGAAGTTTCTATTTAATCTTTTCAAGATTTTTACCCCTCTCTAGTTATTCACAGGGAAGAGAAATAGAACAGGTAGAGACTGTTATCTGAGTTCTCTGTATTCTCTGTTTCTCTCTTCTGACACCTTATAATTTTTCAGGGATTTTTCTTCCTTATTTGAGATCTGTAGCAGTTTTATGGCTATGCATAAATACAAGTCATAGCAACTGGGGAGGCACTGAAACTGACAGGCTGAACATCTCCATTAATAAAATGCGCAAGATGCTGATCTTACCTGACCTCTACTGTAATTCTGAAAACAACACAATTTTTTGCTTAAGAAGTCGCATTATGAAAGGAACAGCACAACAGTTAAGGCCTTTAACAGTATCTGGGATTTCCTAACAGCATTTTACTTACTTTGTGCTTTTTTGTTCATTCCTGAGACTGAGGAATAATGAAGCAGAAACAGCATGATCCTGAGAGGATATTTTCCCTCAGGGAAAAAATAAAATGCCAGGCTGTTAGGTTTAAAATTTTTGCAAGGTTCACATATTAAACAAAAATATTATTTTGCTTCCAAAATATCTGTTATGTGGGTGTCATCTGAGGTTAATGGGGTAGCAACCACTCAGCAGCGGCATCAAACAAGATGCTGTGGGGCAGATGCCTCTCACCTAACTTCAGATGTCTACGCTGTTGATACTTGGGCATGAGTTAGCCATGTTGTCTCTTCCTGTAGCCTGCGGGTAGAAACAGGCACTTCTGAGAGAGAGAGATGCATTTCATCCTGTTGTGGATATCCAAAATTATTCAGAGGTAATATGTCTTAGACCTAGCTGTTGCTTTTTCCTAGCCATAAATGGGGTACATGACTACTCCACATACAGATATTTCCAGTGAGAGGAATCTCTCTTGCAGTGTTTCAATTTGAGATCCCGAAGCCAATGACTGCTTTGAAGATGTGTGTGGATGACTTTCCTCTGGTCAAAAAGTAAGTTTGCAGCACAACCCAGATTAAATGTCGAGGAGGCTCAGTTTGTACACTAGTCACATCACTGTTCTTGACTCTCTAGCATGTCCCCATCTGTTTCATTGCTTATTATTCAATAATGTGACCAAATGAAGACTTTTTCTGTGAACACTTGAAAACCACTTATTGTTTTTCATTTACATACTGATAAAAGTTATAAACCTTGAAATAGGCTAGTCTTATATCATCCATGTTTCCACCTTCCTGCAGGGAATCAAATATGTCTCCCGTGAGGAAATTTTAGGCTGTTTACCCTCCTGTAGGCAAGGGCAAATCATTCCTCCTTGTTCTCTAATCATATGGACTACCAACAGAGAACATTACACTCACCAGAGCATTTAAGAGACACTAAAGAGAAAGCAAGCCAAGACTGTGGAAGAAGTCACTAGAAGAGAAAAACATGCGCACACCCCCACCCCCACCCTCCAACAATAAATTAGAAAAGAGAAGTCAACTAGAATGGGTGAAAAGGGAATTTTCCAGGGACACTACTAAGGGGAACTTTTGTGGCACTAGGATGCTGTGGTACAGGGCAGAGACCTCAGGCCATGTCGTGTGCTGAACTCCTTCAGTCCCATTTCTGTGGTATGATCCGTATTGCTGCCCATCTCACAACAGCACCAAAAGGAGAGGCAGTCAGAAACCAGACACCCCATCCTCTGCAGAATTCCAGGGCTTCAAACTTTGGTTTCATTCTGAATCATAAATAAAAGCGACTGCCACAGATTTTTTTTCATGGAGGGAAATGTTCAAACATTAAGAACAATTTTTTTCCTTTGGACTTAATTAAACCTAACTTTTATTTGTATAAAACACCAGTGTATCATAAACACTGTAGCAAAAAAGAAGGTAAGAACAGAATATTTTATCACCTTTTCCAAGCATTTTAATGAAAGCCATATGTACCAGCAAAAAAATTCAGTTTTGACAAACTGGGATTTTCCACTGGAAAAAAAAGAATCCTTCTAAAAAAATCTCAGTCTTGTCTTCCCAATACATTCACCTAGTAGTTAAAATTAGATATTAACCAGTCAAAAATATATATTTGTCATGCTCCTCCTTCAATTTCCTTTCTGGAAGAAAGAAGGTCATCTAGTGATTGACGGAGTCCTCTGAAGACCAATAGAATTTTTTTTTCCAATGGAGATAAGCCTGGAGTGTTTTCATCTTTGCATCACAGCAAGATTCAGCCTTCTGAGACAAAATGGAATGCTGGTGGGGGAATAAGTAGGGAGGGACTGTTAAACAGCCATGCTGGATGATGACAGATGAACGAAAGTTGAACTCACTATTTAAAAAAAGGCCAAACTGAACTTCAAATACTTGTATGAAATCATCACTTGTCATTGACCCCTTATTAGTATGTTGTGGGACATGAGGGCCAGGTATCCATCGCATTCACCTGAAAGAAGCAACACCATACACGGCAAGCAAGTAAAATGCCACACCATTCAGGGAAGCAAATATTCCTCTGTCCCGCTATGGGTCATTTCTCCTCTCATCAATGGTCTCTTTAGTAGTAGGTTAGTATAGTAGAGCAATGTATGTAGCTGAGCATTTATGAAACTTTAATAACTTCTTGCTTTGGTCAGAAAATGAGCTTGTGCACTGTTTGATAATCCAGCAATTACTACTCATCCTGTTAGCTTCCTTTGGGAAGAAACAATGATTACAGGAAAGTCCGAGCACATTGTATTAACAGAGCATTCAAAATGCCTTTATGAAGTAGACAATATTTTACAAATAGTTCTGTAAATATATCCCTGGCCTTTGAGATTAAAATCAAGACCTAATCTAGGGAACACCTCCTTTCATTAAAAAAATATGTTCCTGAGAACAGCTGGAGCCATATGCTGAGATAAATCAGATGTTACTCTCAACTTTTATGGGTTGCTAAACCCATGAAATATATGGTATGTCCAGGATTTGTTGGCTGCATTCTTGTGCTATGAACACAGATTCTGTATTTTGCTAACAAAGAAGAATGGTGCACCCAGCAAGCTAGTGTGAAGCTATATCTTCTTTTCTCATTTTTACTGATTAGTGCTGAGAGAAAACTACTCTGGTGAAACGTCTGGAGCCTTCTGATTTTTCCCATATTAGGCATGAGCTGAAAACAGCCTGGTTCTCTTATTGCCCCTTTTACCTCTAGGAAGGAAGTAAAGAAAATGGCAGCAAGCTTTTTTTTTTTTTTTTTTTTTTTAAGGTCACTAACTGAACTACAAAGACCAAGACCTGCAAAGAATAATGGAATTTTAGGAACGCTATCTGAAGAAATAGCCTTAGGGATCACTAAGTCCCTCATGTCTATAGCATCTCCAGGTTTATGATAAATGCTTCTCCTTTGCTGGACATTTGCCAGTTTATCAAAAAGAAAAGAAAAATCACTTCTCTTAAGTATGATCAACAAGATACAAAAGGAATAAAAGAGGAAATGTCTTGTATTATCTTTCCTCTCTTCTTTCCTCCCATGCAGGATAGAGCATCTCTACAAAAATATTTCTCACACACTGTTGTAACTGAAAACTTTTGGCCAGGAGGCTACAGAGGCATGATTCATGTCATCCAATGGTGAACTTACTTTGCGTGCTGAAGGTAGAGAAGGTCAAAGATAAGGATGATGTAAGCAAAAATATAGGCATACATGAAAAAATACAGAAGGCACATCTCAAAATACAGACAAGGCATCACAAATATATAATGAAGAGGCACCACAAAAAGATAATAAAATGCACTGCTGCTTTGCAAAGTAAATTCAGAGCTCACAGAATGCTTCAATTCCAAACATCACTAGAAACGATGGGATGTAAATGATCTTCCCAGTTCACATCTTGTTTCACTTTACTGAAGCTGGTATCTCTTGGGTGTGGTGGCTGCAAAGATAAGGAGTGGTCTGTGATGTTCACACGATTTAACTGATTGCCAGCGAGATACATATTGTTTACTTATGGAGAACCTGTATTTTCTCCTTCTGTTGTTTTGCTTAGTCTGTGTTACTATATATGTTAGATTAGCTCTTCTGCTAAAGTCTAAATTCTCCCAGTTGAATTATCAGCCAAAATTCAAAGTGTTGCTTTTGTTGGCAGCTACGAGGAAAACGACAATATTGCATTATGTAAAAGCATTTAGCCTTCTATTCTCAATCCCTTTTTTCCCCTCCCCCTTTTCTTTGGCCTGGATTGAAAGCAATGGCAAATATGTTCTTAACACTCGTGGGGACAATATTTCCATTGTGAAGTCTCAAGGAGATATACCATTCAATTTGTGATTTAAATTCTGAACTTTTAGACTAAGTCACTTAGCAATTCCTCTGACTTAGGCTCAGAAGGAAGGGAATTGTTCTGAGAAGTTTTTCAGAAACCATTTTAGCTGGTCCAACTATCACGCATCTTTAAAAAGAAAGCTATTTTTACGTGCGCGCACGCACACACACACACACACGCACACATATTTTGTTTCAGTTGTAACAACTATGCAGCCATTTGCTATGTGGGAATGTAACGTAGTGACTAATGTAATGGAAAGTACCACAGGTGAGCTTCAACTTACCTGCAGTGAGAATGTCTGTCTCCACTTTTGTGCTAAACACAGAAAATTCCCACATTAAACTAATGACATTTTGAAAACAAGTAATATTGCTTAGACCAGTCAGAATTTACATTGGGTATGGTTTTAAATGGGATGTGTATTAGAGAAAAATCACCCAGTTACAGAAACAAGCTATCCATTTAGTAGCTTGCGTTGAAGTCTTTAGTGTCATTAAAGTTTCCAGAGAATCTTTTGAGTGCTAATGGCACTGTATAGAGTAAGTGTGGACCTGTTTGCTCTTGTGGAGGTCAAGAAACAGGGTGTACTAGGTACAGGAAACAGCCTGTAGAAGATAAATCCATACACCTATATTCATACCATTTCTTTCTCTCACCTGCTTGACCACACTTTCACAAGCCAACACACATGTATATTCTTCCAACCTTTTTACATATTGCACTTCGACTTAAAGTGGTAGCTAAGAAAAGCAAGAGGTTCAAAAGGTCAAAGAAGTGGTATATTTTTCCTCTCTATTGGAATAACTTACAAAACACTATAACAATCCATACTAGCAATAGCAAAGAGTGCTAACAATAGACTGCATTCTCTAAAGAAAGACCAGGGCAAGGGATATGTTTTGAAGCATGTGTAGGAGGGAAGAAGAACATTCGGTAAGCCAGATAATCTCTGTGTTGTGATCTTGTTACAGACAAGATATGTTTTCAAAACTCTCAGAAACCAAGAAAGGAGAGATCTCCATATCATTCCCACAGTTCATCCTTCTAGACTGGAAAGAAGGCAACACTTGACATGTTTCTGAGGATGAGCTGTGTGCAGTTGTTCTCATGCAGCCCCAGTGACTGCACCAAAAAGCCCAAAGCAGATGGCGGGTGTGTGGGTGGGGAGTGGATTGCTGAGATTCCAGGAAGAACAAAAAGAGAGTCTCTGGTTATTGGGAGAACTGCAAATGTACACAGGCATGGCTTCACATGTGTTTAGCCACTCTTTGCTGCACAAGCATATGGGACATGAACACTCTGGAGGGGTATCAGCTAGCAGGAGAAATGTGGTGCGACAGTAATACTCTGAGATGACTAATAGGAGCATGGTGAGAGTTTCTGTTTATATCTGGTTATTCTTCTCCCGTGTATTATGAATCATCTGATGATCCAGAAACTGAGAACAAATTGCAGCAGAGTAGGAAGGACTCATGACTGGGTACTGCTAAGGTAGCATAGGCCATGTTGGCACTTGGTGGGCCCTGCAGATTTGGCCTCCTCTTCTTTCAATTAGAATAGCATGAAAAGTGTGTCACTGCTCTCTCTGGCTGGCTTATACAGGCTTCTGGAATTTAGGATGAGGAGGCAGAAGGCTGGTTCATATCCAAGTCATGACTCAGCCGTAGGTCTGGAAGCAGGAGTAAGGCACACACAGATTCAGAAGCTGTGAAATACCCCTTGGTCCCACAGTAAAGACATGATCTGAAACTTAAATTAGTAGATGCATAGATCATAGAATCATAGAATCACAGACTGGTTTGAGTTGGAAGGGACATAAAAAATCATCCAGTTCCAACCTCCCTGCTGTGGGCAGGAACATGTCCCACTAGATCAGGCTGTTCAAGGCTCCATCCACCTTCAACACCTCCAGGTATGGGGCAGCCTCAATTTCCCTGGGCAACCTGTGCCAGTGCCTCACCACCCTCACTGTGAAAAACTTCCTCCTTATGTCTAGCCTAAATCTGCCCCTCTCCAGTTTATACTCATTGCTCTTAGTCCTATCACTACAAGACTTTGTAAACAGCCCCTCCTCAGCTTTCTTGTAGCCCCTTCAGGTACTGTAAGGTCACTATAAGGTCTCCTCAAAGCCTTCTCTTCTCCAGGCTGAACAACCCCAGGTTTCTCAGCCTGCCCTCAAATGGGAGGTGCTCTAGCCTTCTGATCATCCTTGTAGCCCTTCTCTGGGCCCATTCCAACAGTTCCATATCCTTCTTATGTTGGGGTTTCCAGAACTGGACACAATACTCCAGATGAGGTCTCACAATAAAGGAACAGAGGAGCAGATTCACCTCCCTTGACCTGCTGGCCACGCTTCTTTTGATGCAGCCCAGGATACAGTTGGCCTTCTGGTCTGTGAGCACACACTGCTGGCTCATGTTGAGCTTCTCATCAACTGACACCCTGAGGGCCTTCTCTGCAGGGCTGCTCTCAATCACATCATCATCCATCATGTATTGAAAGTGTGGATTGCTGCAACCCAGGTGTAGGACCTTGCACTTGGCCTTGTTGAACCTCATGAGATTCACACAGACACACTTTTCCAGCTTGTAGATGAACCAATAATTCAAGCGGTTTTCTGAAAGACTTCCCTAGCACTCCTTCCAGTCTACTTTTCCACTAGTACCTTCATTAGAAACCTGTAGCACAAAGCAGCTTGGCATGTTGCACAGAGCGTGCTCGAAAAAGGTGTGTCTGGGGGAAAAAAATGGCCTTAATCCAGTCCAGCAAGAGGGAGAGGAAGTCATGTCACCCTTTGTTTTTACATCCCTATTGCCACGATGTTTATGCATGAGCATAAAAGCATATCCATCAGAAAAGGGTTATGTCAAAGGTAAAGTTCTGGTGGAACAACTGGCAAGCAGAAAGAATTGAGGATCTGATTCTGTTTTATATCCTCTTTTCACTGTCCTCGATGCCTAAAATTTCCTCTGCAAAGTCCTAGGTAATGTCAGTGTCGTCGTCTCCCATCACCAGAGACAGCAGAAGGTACTTACACACAAAGATACAAAGATCAATATCACAGCTTTGCATATAAGGATCATTATCATGTGTGCACACCCATGCTCGGAGATCTACCCCTGAAAATAACACTCAAAATGAAGTCACTGCAAAGATTAATCTGAGCATGCACCAGTTTGCAGTGAGAGCAAGATCCCTGATGCAAGGCTAGCATCCTTGCAGGCTAGCAGGCTCAGGGTGGGTTATCCTTACACTAAAGCCCAGCATCAGATTCTGTAAAAAGAAATGTTTCTTTTTACTTGCAGTACTATTGCTGGAGGAACTCTCAATACTGTAAGTCCCTAACGCCAGGAATTTGTCTGTCAACAGGTATTTGAGGAAAGTATCGCCATGAGCAAACTGTTTCTGATGGTGCTGTTACAGAAGGTCCAGGGATATGGACAGTATACAGATTTTATTCCAGGAATGCCAACAGCACCAGCACCAGTAGGTCTCCTGAAACCACTTAGAAGAACATAAAGGCAATCACTCATTTTCTCTCAGTGCTCATACCTAGTTGATGAAACTTATCTTGGTCACTATTATTTTTGTCTTTCCATCCTATCCCTCTACCAGATGGTTCATTTCATGTTAATTTTATTCATAAGATTTCTGAGATAGATAATGTACCTTGCTGTGCTTGCAGTGCATACACCTGGCAATTCCTAACTTTCAAGTGCTTAACTATGTAATCTAAATAAATATAGCTTTTGTGTAAGAATACTTGTAAAATATTTGTATCATTATATTTATATTAATAATGTAGCATTAAACATTGGAAGAAAGTAATTTGAAATGCAAAATGAAGAGAGGTAGATATTAAAAAATTATAATGCTATAAAATCTAGAAAATTGCAATATATTCACAAAATGACTGATTTTGGTGTTGCAGCACTTTTAATTTTTCAAGTTTCCGACTTCACAACTTGAATCTTGTTTCTTAAAATACAGTTTTAACTTCTTTTTTTTTAAAAAAAAATGCAGTTCCATAGATTTTTTTTTCTATGTAGTAGTAATTGATAAAGATCAAGTTATATGTAACTAGAGCAATCTACTGCCATGGTGCAAAGGATTTGAACCCCATGCACAGACTCAGAGGGTGGGACTTGGCTCCAGACCTATCCTGCCACTGTAGTCAATGGAGTCTAAAGAGCTTCCCTTAAACAGGAGTATTTGGTGCATCCACAGCTCCACAGGTTTTACTGAGTTGTACTAACTGGTTCTCCAGGGACAGTAATAGGAGGCGAGATAAACATTCCACCTGCAGATAACCCTACTGCAGACAATTATATTGAAATGTCTGAAAGTGAATATAAATAGGAGAGTTTGACTCTGTTCTCTAAATGTAGACGTGTAGTGCTGGATTAGATACCCTGTTTATTTATCCCAATTACTCTCCAGCTGACTCTCCAAAAGATCTCCTGTTTTTCCTTTAGCTCTAAAAATTCACAGGAGAGAGGATGAGATCTGAAATATCATAAGACATCTATGGTTGGACAACTGAATTGAGCCTCTAGTATCCCCTCCAGGTCGGGGAATGGATATATTCAGGACTACCATGCTCAGCCTGCTCCTTACTTACTTTCTGGAGACAGAAAGTCTCCACGGCATGCACCAGGAATGAGAAGCTGAAGGTAGGAGTGAGCGTAATGCTGCTTAATATAGTACCCCCGAAGAGAAGATGCTCTGCTGATATGTACTGGGCTCAGAAAAATGTATGATTGAGGGAGAGGGAAGACCCCTGGCCTGTTCCTTTTCTCATCACTGATTGCTTCAGCAGATCTACTGGGGCATGCCAAGAGGAGTGGGATGAGCAGTTTTGTTAGAACCACAGCCCATCCTTAGGAAGGTGATGCTGGCAATGAAGCAAGTTTTCCAAAAGATGAAAGATAAGGGTGAATTTTTTGAGGCAATATGCTTTTTCACAATCAATCAGCCAAAATCTAAAAAAGAATTCCACTTTTCCAGCCAAAGGGATTTGTTGCTGCTGAAAAAACACCCCCCTCTAAAAGACTGAATAGATCAAAGTTTTTCATGAAAAGTCACGATGGTCTCTGTTAATGGAAGGTGTTAAGTAATGTAAAATGACAAGACAGTTATCCACTCTTCTTGAAGTAATTGGTAAGTTGTATAGGATTTTAAGAGGGGATATTGAGGATAGAGTTGCTTATCACAGACATGATGCCATTTAAATGGATGTCTGACATGCAAATCATCTTGGAACTTATGATTACTGCTGTGCCCAGCCCCTGCATTGACTTGTATGTTGCTCACTGAGCCTGGAATACAAAATCAGCTGCTCTGATGGAAACCACAACTCTGTGAGCTATTTTCAGAAGGCGTTAATGAGATTTTGCATTGGGACTATCAGTGAAAACTGTAAAGTCCAAGGAGAATAGAAAGGGCAATTGCTCTCTAGCAAAACCATAACCATATCTACACAAAACAGAAGTTCAGGTTTACCAAGAATAAAAAAGGGGTTAAAAACTTATTTAAAAGCAGCATCACCTGACTTGATACAAATCTGGTCTGGTGCTGAATTAGAAGTGTTCTGGGTTTGTGTATTGATAGCCCTTCTCAGTCATGTTACAGGCAGTCTGTCTGAAGTGCTGCACAGTCTGATGTTGTGTCATGTGTCTTCCCGGCTGATGATCTTCTGCCGTGTTCCCAAAATGTCCATAGCTGACAGGAGGGCGTTCCCAGGACTGTCATCCAGCAACATATCCTGACACACAGTCATGCTTGTATCCTGTTTCACTGTAGATGACATGGTCACCTGGTTGTGTTCAGCTCAGAGATGTGATTTCAGTGAGATGTCATCCTGTCTCTATTAGTGGCATACTCGGCCACATGTCACCACAGAAGCTGAATGCCTCCGTGACTTGTTCAGAATGGGGAAGATAGTACATTCGTTTTGATTTCTCCTGGGGTGCTAGGCCTTCATCCTAGCTTCCTGCAGTCAGGGAGTTTGTGTTTTCCTATGCTGCTTCCAATCCAATATGTTCAAGAGCTACTGTGTTTACGAGAAAGGAGGTCTGGGAGGTGGAACTTTGCTACAGCCATGGCAGAGCAGCCTGAGTCAGGAGGCACTTCCTCCAAGCACATCGGGTACAAATGGCTTTATTTTAATTCACCTGTAGCCTCTACACACTCAGGTCTGCAAAACAATTCAGAGGTGTCTGGAAGGTGTGCTGAACAGTGTGCCTTGGCTGGAACAACCCATGAATCTGTTTCTGCATGGCACTGAACCTAGGCTGGGACTGAGGTCAAATAGTGAATGAGCCCACTCAGGCACCGGGATGAGGATCAATGCTTGTGATTAAATTAACTGCTCTTGCGAGTTCTTTCTCCAGGCTCAGCTAATGTCCAAATGTCTTAGTTCAGATTTTTA
This sequence comes from Phaenicophaeus curvirostris, assembly GCF_032191515.1. Lineage (NCBI taxonomy): Eukaryota > Metazoa > Chordata > Aves > Cuculiformes > Cuculidae > Phaenicophaeus > Phaenicophaeus curvirostris. The sequence continues at coordinate 120,691,278 of NC_091392.1, read as the reverse complement.
TATAGCCTTTATATGTATTTATCTGAGATCATACCAACTATGTCAATGGATATTTTTGCTCATTTATATTCTGAAGTGATTTGCACTACACATTTCTGCCCGTGTTGCAATTAATTCACATCTGACTCCTCAGGAAGCCTCTGGGAAAGTCTCTGATGTTGTCTCTATTTCTACCTGCCAAGTTTCAAACTTTAAAAACTGAGGCCACATTATAATGGAGCAACTTGTTATACTGTCTATTACTGAAAGGCCACTGTGACCCCTAAAGAAACTCATTCGAGTGCTATAAGAAATTTAATAATCTTAGTCGTAAAATATGAGTGGGTAAAAAATCCACAGTTCTTTGTTTAAATATTGTGTTTTGGGCAGAGCACAGAGCTGCCCATAGAGAGCTCTTAAGATATAGTTAGGCAGAGTATTATATACTATTGGAAAACCATGACAGTGATAACAGAAGAGCTGTGGTATGGAACCAAATCAAACCATGTATTTTGTAACAACTCAAATGCACCCTGACTCTAACTGATTACTAAATTACTGCTGTAGCTGCTGCATGGACATGCTGGGAATACACAAAGAGTTGTTCTGACTGTTACACAACGCCTTTCCTTTGTGGAATGACAATTTCCCATTTCTCAGTTTCTGGTACTCCTTCAGATATGCTTCATTGTTCAGATATGTTCAGTTATTTGTATTACTGTAGCACAAGCAACTGTCAAACCAAGAAAAAAATGAGATGTCATTGAAGATACCCTCTTCTGAACCGGTTATCTCTTCTTTTTCCAGTGGAAAGCATTTTTCTCAGTTTTATCCTCCCAGAAAGATTCAAGCCTTGCTTTATTAAAGTATTGTTTCTTTTCTGTAGCTACAGCGTACAGCTATCCAGCTATTTCTGTATCTGATTTGGTTCTGCCCTTTAAATGTGTTTCCCCTTACAAGCACAGAATCATGCCATCTGCTATCAGTTCTCCATGGCTTTTCTCCTAAACTGTCACTATTCATCCAGTATGAGGGTCTTGCACCTTCCATCCCATGGTAAATATGTGGATATTCAGAATTAAGTTTTATGAAACACACCAGGAGGCCTGCACATGCACACACAAACCCACATTCTACTCCCCCGTCAGTACAGTCAGTGCTGTTCTCTCTGCTGAATCTAATCTGCACCAGCACCAGTTTGCCCATGCACATGCATACACTGCTGTTATTAGACAAGAAATTACCTCCCACTTACTCAAGTCCCTATTGAGTCTTAATTTCCTTTAGCACAAGATTGAGCTCATGTCTTTCCCTGGAGTCTCCATTTCAATGTCTCTTTGCATCCAGGAGGGCCACAGTAAATTCACTAAGCTTGCCTAGAAAATGCCGCATATGGAGTATTTCAAACCAGTATCACCCACCTATTACAGGCTTTTCCTTTCCCCAACTTTGTCATTCTCAACCTGCTCAGAGCCATCCCTTGGTGGAGAGAACAAACTCCTTTCCAGCTATTTTGGCTTTTCTAGGACAAAAAATAATAGACAGCTCCCATTATTTTTCCAGAAAAATAATTGATTTTTGGCTTTGTGCATGAATCGAGACAAGGTGATGCCCATTTATCTTGGTCTGCCTCTGTGGCCTCATCTTCAGGTACTAGGCTAGAAGGACTAGTTGATGTCTCTGTATTACTTCATGACTTTCTATATTTGTGTTTTCTTCCTGCTGCTGTTCTGGAAAAAGGTGCTGCCTGAGGCAACAAAGGCATCCTGAATCACACCTCACGTAAGGCAGGGTGATCTCAAGGGCAACCGTTAGGTTAGGAGACTGTCTGAAAAGTCTCCTAGTCCTCTCTCTGCTCCAGTTTAACATCCTGGTTCCACTTTCCTTAGGTTGATTTGCAGAAGCTGCGCTCTTTGTATAGCAGAGGATGGCCACTGAGTCTTTTAGATTTTATCCAGCACGCCCAGAAGAGTTACTGGCAGTGCACAGATTCGAGAATGAGAAAGTATGGGAATTTCTTGAGTTAGTCTCTAGACTCACCAAAACAGTTTGTAGAAGAGAAATATGCAGTAGAGAAACTTATTATAATCTTTTGTTGTGTCAGCATTGATTCTATCTGGCCATAAAGCCGAGTGGCTGAGCATTCAATTTTCATCTATTTCCTTAAATCCTCACTATGGCTTTGGAGCATGGTTTTTTTTAGCTGGCTACAAGTATTAGAACCCTGTTCTCCCTGACTGCTATGGACAAAGGGAAGGAGGTCCTTCTAGATGCTCCACAGAGCAGGAGTCACTCTTCTCTGGAGTGTGAAAACAATCCAACATATCTCAAACAGAAGAGACATAATAATAACAATAGCTACTCAATAAGTAAGTAGAGTTTCCTTAGTGGTGGTGCACACAGTCCCCACAGCACAAACACTGCTTTTTCCCAATGTTCCTGCAGAGGCAAGTCAGCTCTCTGTTTCCACCAGCACACACAAACACAATCCTTGTCATGAGTCAGTGAAGACAGCAAGACACCAAAGAACATCCATTCAGCCAAACCATGACTGAGTCATATCTGATGTCAGAGAAACTCTTTATCTGAGCCATGCATAAGGAGTTCAGCCAAACCCTCAGTGATTTTAAATTATAAATTGTGAAGAAACAGATTTAGTCTAAAACTTGAAAACACATGGGCAGATTAGCTTGAGAATAGAAGACAGAAATGAAATGAGTTTTGAAAATAAGATTTGAGACAGGTTAATCTTTAAGACCAAGCTGTTTCCAGACAGGGAGAACTGCCAGATAGGTTTAATGTAGCAATATGTGGGAAAATCATGCCGTGCAATGCTAAGAAAGGAACAGATGTGACAGAAAATAAAGAAAATGCACTAGTAGGTATAGGAGATAGTGTAAATATTTCTCTGGTTTATAGAAAAGGCAACATAAGGGATGGACAATTGAGATGAAAGATATGGGGGTTAATTTGCTGGGAAAGAAAGATTTCTTTATGTGATGAGTTGAGATCCAAGAAAACAGGACCTTAGGAATTATAGGCATCTACAGGGTCTCCTATTTCTGTAGTAGCCATCTTAAAGGCATATATACCTTTTGCCATTAACACAGTCTTCTGTGGACTGAAAGAAATAACCACGTATTCTCTACAGACGGAGAAATGAGAGCTAAAAATAGCCTTTAGAGTCAAATAATTCTGAATATTGAATAATTAAATTACACTTAGCACTTGCACAATGCATTAATTTCCAGAGCAGTGCATGAACAGTAATTAATAGGCATCATCTCAGCCAAGAGAGTGCATAAATATTATCCCTCATTTATAAACATGACAAAAAGGGGAGGGACCATCAGTGACATGCCCAAAGCTACTAAGGAGTTACTAGGAGAGGCAAGAGGAGAAAGTGGATATCTGTGGACCTCATCCTCCACTGGTCAGCAAAATGGATCATTCTTCATGCCACTGAAAAGTGAGCACAGATTATCACTGATGGAGAATGTGGGAGCATTACACATACTGCTGGCTGCTTTAAACAGCTGCACAAGTGGTAGGCAATGACACATTGGGTTCTTTGTCTCTCGGTCCCAGGTTCAGATAATGTCACCATACATAAGTCTTCTGCAAAGGAATTGTGGTTCAGATACCAGGGCAGAATTGGAAGCAATCAACTTTAACTTAAAAACAGAAAAAAAACCCCTATGTTAAACATTAACACTGATAAATAATTTAACTATTACACAACTGGAGAATGCAGCATAAAAGGACTTTATACACATGGGCAAATTTGTGCACATGAAATAAATCCCATACTCCACTGAAGTCAGTAGGATTAAGATTTTACCTGCATGGCTTTAATGACCTTCATTTGTCCATGGGTTCTTCGTCTGAAAACTGTAGAGGATACCATGTGGTTCACCAGTCTCGTTGTTAAATCAGGACAAATTAAAAGATGGAGGACTTTCATTTCCTAGGATAGGTTAGTAATAATAAAATATCTCCATCGCCCTTCAAAGACCTGACATGAGTGTTTCACCAGCCATCCCTGCTAATCCACATTTCTCCTCCAACATTGTTCTTAAAGCTATTTGACAATATTTATACTCACCTAGAATTACCTCGCTATAAGTAAAAACTGGTTGTTCAAGCAGACAACGCAGCAGCTAGATGTAACAGTGAGCTCCTTTTCTTCATGTGGACCCTCAGAATTTTGTTTTCAGAGGCTGGCTGAGGGGCATTGCTGGCAGATTTCTGCTCTTACGTGAACATACTGGTGGCTTCAACCATCAAAGCTGAGAGCTGTGCAGAGAGAGTCTGGCCATCATTGTACTTTCTAATTTTACAGCTGCACTACATTACCACTAGTCGAATTCTACAGGGCACTGAAACTGATCTCAGCAGTAAAGCAGCACCCACGGATGCTGCCTGTATGACCCTGTTTAAACTGGAGAACTGCAGAAAAGACAAACTATTGTGATTGCTTTTATTCCAGTCTCTACAACAGATGTTTTCCAGCCTAGTGTGTTGATAGAAGGGAGAAGAATAATCCATGACTGTCTTAGCTGTGTCAGCAGGAGCCTCTGGTGCAGATCCAGCTATACTGGCAAGAGTTCATGTTTTCTGGGATAGCTTGGTTTGCTCATAAAATACAGCTTTGCTTTCTTTAGGAGCACAAAGAGCAGAAACGGTGATACAGCTACACACCCAAGTGTGAACCATTTTGTCTAAAGCATTATGCTTACATTACTATATAAGTAAAGTCCTTCTAGTACAAGCACATTTTATGACTGCCAGCCATGAACTTTGAGCAACTTGAGCTACTGCCAACTCCAGTTGTCACTCACTCCCAGTTGCAAAGGTTATCATCCCCTTAGCAATGTGAAAAGAAGGAAATGCTACTTTTTCCTTGGTTGCTCCAAATTATGGTCCACACCATTATTTGAAGGCCTTAATGCGCCGAACTGTGAATGTATATCCCCTTCTGCTGACTCTTAGAACGTCATAACTTTCAACAGAGGGACAGAGTGGGCAGCTGGAGGCAACAACATCTTAAACTGCTACAGCAAGTGCTACCGTCTAGTAAAGCCCTTTGTAATGAAATGGTATAAACAGAATTGAGAAGTATAAATGTCAATAACATATCAGCTGCTAAAGCCCCAAAGAAAAGAGATAATATACATAAATATCTTTTGTGTGCCAGCCTTGCGCCAGGATTTCTGTGTCTGAAACCAGGATCGAAGCTTGATGTTTTCCCTTTTGACTTAGACTCTAGCAAGAGAGGGGTGATTTTTTTCAAACTTTCTCATGCTTGCTGGTAAGAAGGTCTGCAGATTGGACGTTTCTGGTGCCCGCGTGTGTGGGCAGGGAACAGTACACTGCTGGGATCTGTGCTGATAGATATCTAAACACATGAAGAACCTCCCTGCTTACCTTGACTTCTCCTCTGACTGGAAGTTGAGGGTGATTGAGCCAGAAGGTGAGGCAAGAGGAAAATGGCTCCAGCTAGCGTTTAAGAAGAGGCAGTTGTCATTTTCTGCTGAAACAACTTGGATCTTACTCAGTGATCACTTGTATTACTACTAACAGATTGCAAGGACCAGAACCTTCTGCCACTTCTCAGATGAGACTTAGACTTCCTCTTGCTAAGTTTCCTGCTGAGCCCCGTGAAGTGTCAGAGCTAAGCCCCATTAATGATTGCAGAGGTGTCCCTCATCAACAGGAGAGACAGAGGGAGCCTCGTGCTCCCTCCCTGGCTACCCTCTGTGCTGGGGCTGGCATACTCTCATAGCAGACTAAACCAGATCTTCTTAGGCTGAGGAAAACATGGAGCCAAGGCTGCTCACAATCAAGTCATATTTTCCACCCCCTGGTTTTATTATATCGTGAGATGGCAGAGAGAGGCAGATGAAGAAAAAGATGTGCTATTGCTGCTGCCTTATCTTTAAAAAGCTACTGATCCTCTTCAGAAAAGCAGCACCTCTGGTGGAATGAATCATCTAGCATTTCCTACTCATTTCTTAAACTATCAATGGAAGGAGAGACATAGATGCTCAATCAAATATGCTGAATTTGTATCTGGGAGTTTCTAGGGGCACCTCTTTTCCTCTCTTAATTGTACAGAGAATTTACTTTAGGAAGGCTGGATGAAATGTTTCTACATCATGGGCTTAAGGCCTAAAAAGTAGGCTTGTGCTGACCTAAATTAGATGTCTTTGGGTGCTTCTTTGTGCTTGGACAACACCAAGTCAGGAGACATATCATAGTAGTCCATCTATGGTACTCTGGTCACTGACTGGGATTCAGATCATGGGACATGTCCGGAGTGAGACTCAAGTAAAAACTCTGAAATTCAAGTCGTAAGGAGGATGGATCCTTGTTGTTAGAAGACGATCCCTCGCCTTGTAAGGTCTGACACTGTTGCTCCTCCTCACTAGCTGCTGCGAGTAGCACTGCAGCTGTGGTGGCATTTATCAGGCAATCCACTCCCTTCCCTTGTGCCTCATCCTGCTGCTCTTATCTCTCCTCTTTTATGACTGTTTTCCTGCTTGCTCTTCCATCCTGCTCCCACTCAGCAAGCTGCACATCTCGCAAGGTTAGTTTTGCCCTCCAGGTCAGAGCTGCTACTAGTAACTGCTTCATTTCTTGTTAGTGTTTGAGGAGTTCCCTCTTTGCCTCCTAGGTCTGTCTACAATGGCTATAATGACACATCTATAAAATATCTGTACCCCCAAGTCTAATGACACAAACTAGATTTTAAGACTATTGAACTAACAGGGTACCTTAGCAACAAATATTTATTTTAATAACAGTATTCCTAGCCATGTTAAACAAGCACCTACTGGAATAGTCAGAATGCCTTAAAGCATTTAATCCTGTCCCACAACCCATTTTCTGTTGATTCATCCTTGCTTAAATAGGTCACTAAAGTCATTGTCGTTGTCCCAAGGAGTTTGTTATCAGTGTCCCCTCAGCTTTTAGAACAATATCAGAAGAGAGGCTGATTACTGTGCTCCTGCCAGCCACCTGCACAGACTCGCTGTGGGGGTTTTCCTCTCACCACCCACTAGAAATTTCTGGTTATTGCTTACGGTGATCTCCTTAGAGGAGTGACATTGAAGTGCTTTCTTGCATTGCCTGTTTACTGCATATTCAGAGTCTGTAACACTCCAGTTACTTCCCAGCAAACACAGACAGCTTGATGTCTGCTTTCTTCAGAGACAATCCTTGACTGACAACCTCTCCCTGAAGTTGTCAGGAAGCAACAAGTGATATCTCAGCTGACTTCTCTGCTTCCTCTCATTCATGCTACTCACCCAACTCATCATAAGGTTCATCATCCATTTCCTGTGGCCGTTATCAGAACTGTAGGAAGGATTTTTCTTTAAAAGAAATTTTCCTCTTGAATTTTACATATAGTAGAATCATTCGCCTATCAGGGATAATTGCTAACATAACCACCTAGCTTTGTTGGTTTACTGTCATTGTACATTTTGCAATTACCTTTTTCTCTCCCCTACTGGCAAAACTTTAAGACTGCCTGTGACATCAAATCATAATTTGCATGGTCACTGTTATAAATTTGTGAAAGCAAGTAATAGTTTGTCTTATAGAATAAAATAACACAGCAGGAAATTATAGTAACTTATCTTTATATTCCTTGGGCAGCATATTGTTGCTCTCTGATGGATAGAAAGCTCTTTCTTTTGATAAAGCCTACTAGTATCTGCCTTTGAACTCTCCTAGTGAGACTCTTTAGTGAGAGAAATATCCAGAGACTTTTTTTCTCAGCATATCTCTACGCAGGATAAATCCAGCCCTTCTTTCCCCTGGCACTCACTGGGATTCAGCTTCGTTTCAGGAAGGGAGCATTACAGTCATCAGAACTCACAGCCTCGCCGAGTGTATATTTTCTTGGGAATTGTTGAGCAGTACATTTTCCATCCCTTCCTTGTTTTCCCCAAATTGCCTCCCAAGAATTTTCGTGTCACCAGTACTGAATCAAGTGGTTCCCGAGCAGCTTTGCTCCAGGATCTCAGCATGGTGCAGCTTAGCCCAGCAGGCATTTGCCTGGCTCCTGGGCATCACCCAGCCCTGGTCAGTAGGCACTTGTCTGGCTTGCAGATTCAATCACTGGCTCCTCACTAAATCATTATTTGGCCAAGTTGACTCAAGTCTATTTATTTTCTCTCTTCCTCCTTCCACCCTTCTCTCCAGGTTACAAATGAGTATTTGTGTACAACTCAGGGAGAAACACCTTTCATAGTTTCATAAAAATAAATGTCAGCCTGCCAATGAGTTAGTCAGGAAGGTCTGGCAAGGTCAAAATCTGTTCTAAAGCTGCCATCATGAAGTATTTACCAATCCTGCCTGTGCTAAGCAGGTAGATCTGCTAACCTACAAACGGTGTGTATGGGCAGGGGAACTGGTAATGAGATCCATCACCCTGGAACAGCCACAAGACTAAGAAACGTTACGTGAAGAGTTATTGTTTGTACCTGGATAGGTGCACATAGTTTAGGTTGAAAGAGGAATATCCTTCAGCTCTGTCATTGTTGCTTGGTAAGCGCCTAAGTCCAAACCAAACACGTGGTGTGGCCTGTGGTCCCTCAGCTAATTGAACAGAGCGTTTTGGTAAGGATGTCGAATACTTCCGGTCTGAAAGCAAATAACTCTTCCTCTGACTCACTCAGCACAACTTTATTAGTGACAACAACTGAGAGTGAAAGTAGCAGCCTCATAATTTAAATTGATTGCTCATTGTGTTCATTTCGTATGGAAGCACTTTGAATCTATTAATCCATTGATTCATTCTTACATGAGAACATAATTTGATTACTGTGTTTTTTGAATTTTTATTAGTTTTGTAAATAAGTAGCATGCTTATTTCAGTTTATGTTTGCTCGATTATTCATTTTGATAAATTTTATAAAAAGATCACTGGCTTATTCTTTTAGACCACACCAAAGGGTACCTGCGTAATATGGCTAAGGCAAGGCTAGACATGTAGGTCTTCTTTTACACCATCCATATACAGTGTATACAGCTGTACTCCATGTCCAGCAGCCCTACTTACTCACCTGGGGTACTCTGTTCATAAAGCACAACTGGCTACTCCAGATGCATCACAGATCTTTTCACTGATTAATGAGCCACACTTTTTTCAGTTGCATTAACCAGCCTTTGCCAGCGTCCCTCTAAGTCTGTAACAGCCCCAAAATACATGACAGTTTTTCTAGGTGGAGCTCCTCTTTCCATTCACCTGGAGTAACTGCACATACATACACACATGCACGCACGTCCATATAAACCAGGGCAAGCTGAATTCATAAAAGCAGGCAAACTGTTGGTGGTTTTGTCTGGTTTTAGCACTACTGCACAGGAAAAATTGGTGCAGGCTAGCCATTTAACTTTCCATTCTCTGGACACAAAGCACTTTTCAGCATTGCTGAGATGTTAATTTCTGATCTCTGATTCTATAAGAATGTGGCACCCATTGTAAGGCAACACCTCTTTGTATAAATTCACCTTTTATGATTCTCAAAAGAGGAGATGCCACATGGGCTATAGTGCTGAGTGCTGCTTCACAAACTGGCCTAAAATTAAGTTTCTTTATTTACAGCTAAAGCAGCGACGCACTTCAAAGAACTGGTTGGACTGTACCCAGAAATTGAAAGATGAAAGACCTGATATTTAAAAATGTCACCTCTTTGTCTGATGAAAGTATAGCCACCTCTTCCTCTCTCCTGCGAAGCCCATCTTCACCCTTCAGGCTTCACAGCATTGTCACCTTCAATTTTGTCCAGGAGAATGAAACATACTTCTCTGTGGAGCCTGTTAGTATTTTTTGATCATAAACACCAACAGTGAAGGATCAATTAGGTAAGCAGCTAAGTATTTCACTGAGAAAATAGTGGAGAAAGTTCCCCTCAAATATTTGTGCCTAAGCAGGCAGATGGTCCCTCTCATCCAGGCTTTCATCACTTCCCTTTGTTTTTCAGCAAACATTTGAATTACCACTGTTTGTTTGCAAGAAGAGTAGGACCTTAGTTCATCAGTGCTTGCACACAGACAAACACATACTGCAGGAATTGGTACTAGTCAGGTTTAACCCTCACTGTGCTGCCAGAGGGTGTTTGGAGGACATGAGGAAGCATGAGGAGAACAGAGAATAAAGCAGCCAATGTTTTTACTCCAGACCTACGTGACCAGTGGTTGGTGGCAGTAAAGGAGGAATCTTTGAGACATAGTAAAATCTTTGATCAGAGAGGAAGTGTTTTTGGTCCAGCTCTGGAGCACAGAATGAGGTGTCTGAGCGGGAAACAAACTCCTTATGTGTGCAGCCTTGCTCTAGCTCTGCTCTTAAAAATAAGTGAAAGAGGTTTGTTTGGGTGGAAGAGGGGAAAAACTGATAAATATTTAGCACATGGTTCAAAATCAGACTGTTCACTGAAGGAAACAGACAGGTACCAGATCTGCTGGTGAGAGGTAAGTGTGGAAAGAGAACACCTTGGCAAGATTTCTGCTGCAGCTGAATCCAAACTGCAAACTAATACATAATTCACAAATTCTTCCATCCTTATTACCTTCCTTGCTACGTTGAACCAAGGTCCTCTGTCTTCCTTGAGTTCAGTTCTTCTTTTAGCTGAGACTTTTTACCTGAAGAGCAACTCCCTGATTTAGGGGCAGGCAATAAATTAATAAAAAGATTGGTATAAATCATCACTGTTGAATTAGAATAGCTCTGCAATCATTTGAGTCTGTAAAGATTAACTAATGTTTCTAACGTAATGTTCTGCCATGAGATTTAATATAACTTGTACATGTGAATTTGTAATCTAAGCACAGATGTAGAACCAACTAAAATCTATTAAACCAGTATAACCAGATCCAACGGGGTGGATTTGCCCATCACTAGATACTATGACAACACTATATAGATGAATTTGGATAGATGGCCTCAGCTGTAAACTCCAATTAATTACATTTGCTGTTCTCTTTTTGTATTTGTTTTTCATTGAGCCATGTGCATCATTAGCTCTCACATGAGTTTCTTGTTTACAAACAACTCATATACATTAAGTGTTTTTTTTAATCCTCTGTCTGTTATGTCATTACCTGGACACAGTGCCACACCAAGGACTAGCATTTTTGTGTGGATTTGGACTGGCTAGTCATCACTCTGAGAGCTTATGGGTGTTGTATAAGAAAGGATACCACTGAGATCACAAAAAACATGGTAGGATGCAGCCACAATTACTAAATATTCAGATATTTTAATTAAATTGTCCATGACGTTCCCAATACACCTCCACACACTGTCCTTTGTGAGCGTCAGAAATTATATTGCATTTCTCATCAGTTAATAGCAATTAGCAGTATCATGCTTGACAGTTACTTTAGGCAATATTATCTCTTAGGTAAGCTCTTCATTTTCTCCTCAGCAGTCACCATGGTGGACTTGAGTTATTGTGATATCTCTCCCAGTCACATGGGTCTTTGACTAAAAAAATGGGTAAAACTGTCTTGAACCTAGAAGTGACTTGCCATAAAAAAAGTTCTTCCAGCTAAAAGCAGTGGAAAAGCATCCAGTGACTAAAGAGAAGAATGTAAATGGAATTGAAAAGCAAAATCTGAGAGGGGAGAATATTCAGCCAAGACCTGACACCTTCTGTACCCGATCTGTGTTTTTCTTCATTGTTTTTCTCCAGATAGAAGAAAGTGATACACTTCTTGCTGTATCACCTGCCTGTTATCCAGGGAGAAAAAATTCTTCAATAAATGAAAGAAATACAAGGCCGCGTGATTTCAGAATTAAGCCTCATTAGTTAAATTTAAACCTCTCTCATCTTTGGGAAAAATAGCATGCAGTATTTTATCTACAGACATCTTATTTCCATTTTTAAAATTAATATTAAATATAAACATCTATATTCCTGGAAGAAGAGAGTGAACACCAGTGTTGCAGAACCAATGCCTAGATACGTACAGATTCCAGCAGAGACCATCGGCATTTCCTTTCCTTATTTTATTATGCCTAACTAGAGAAAAATTCCAAATGCTAAGATAGGCCTGGCACTGCATGGCCCTAAACTTGCCTTGTCACCTACCTTCTCTTCGCTCTTCCTTTACTGCACTTTAGAATAAAACAGAGCTGAACAACTTCTTTTTAATAAACATTGGTTACAAAATGCCCTGGTCTCATTCTGCTTAGATTGTGGGAATAGCCTACTGCTAGGCTGTTTTGAACTTGACCCTCATTCTGCATCCAAATGCAATGATACAGCCATTCATCACCTTGATTTGGCAGTGTTATACATGGCCTCTGAAACATTATTTTTGGCAGGCTCTCAAAGCACGAGTGACTTTCAGCATACAAATCTCACTGACTTGCTGCACAGTCTCCTTCATGATCCTTGATCAGCATGAGCTCAAGACCTCGGCTGAGTAGCATAAAACCTAAAATAGTGCATTTGACAATGCAAGTCTGAATAACAATTAATATGCAGCCTCAGTGATAACAGTCAATATGTGCATTAGCTGCTCTGTGACTGCTTTTCTCAACCTCTGTTCAGTTGAGTTGGTCAGCAAGAAGAAGGTGCCCAAGAAAGCACTGGTGAGACCGCTCCTCGAATACTGTGTTCAGTTCTGGGCCCCTCACAACAAGAAGGATGTCGAGGCTCTAGAGCGAGTCCAGAGAAGAGCAACGAAGCTGGTGAAGGGGCTGGAGAACAGGCCTTACGAGGAGCGGCTGAGAGAGCTGGGGTTGTTTAGCCTGGAGAAGAGGAGGCTGAGGGGAGACCTCATTGCTCTCTATAAAGGAGGTTGCAGAGAGGAGGGTGCTGGCCTTTTCTCCCAAGTGACGGAGGACAGGACAAGAGGGAATGGCCTCAAGCTCCACCAGGGGAGGTTCAGGCTTGACATTAGGAAAAAAATTTTGGCAGAAAGGGTCATTGGGCACTGGAACAGACTGCCCAGGGAGGTGGTTGATTCACCTTCCCTGGAGGTGTTTAAGGCACAGGTGGATGAGGTGCTGAGGGGCATGGTTTAGTGGTTGATAGGAATGGTTGGACTTGATGATCTGGTGGGTCTCTTCCAACCTGGTTATTCTATGATTCTACGACCTGCAGCTGATCCCTAGATGAAACAAATGTTGCTGTTGTGAGTTGACTTGTGCTAACAAGAACTGTCTGGCAATGGCAACTACAGAAAGCAGGCCCCTGAGTCAGCACCTTTTTGAGTAGAGAGTAAGTAGGAATGATTCTGCATATTTTCGTAAACTTTTGAAAATTTTAGAAGCATTTCTATTCTTTTTGACTGCCTACAGTTGAATGTCAGTTAGCTCTGGGCTACCAATGCGGAACAGAACTGGACAGGAACTGCCTGTGCCACTCAATTTTAGTATTTTTTAGGCTTTTTTTTTTTTTTAGGATTTCACCTTTTTAAGTTCTCAAAACCTCTAGAGAAAAGTACAAGCTTCCCTGGGATCCTTGTGTGCAATATGTGAATGTCCTTGCAGCAGTTCTTTGGAAAAGCAGCAGGAAGTGTTTGATTGCTGCAGTGCTTTACATAATCCAGCAGCTAAATGTCCATATGATAAGGAATCTAGCCCACCCATAACTGAAGAAGTGTTATGGGGATCTGTTCTAGCCCACTGAGGTATGATTGACACCACTGCACCCAAACTACCCCTTTTCAGGAAAGAAAATGGAGAAGCTAGCTTGACCTCCACCCCCTCAGAGGGAAACCAGAAGTGATTCAGCAGAAGATGATACAGCACAGCCCTGATTTGTTTGGCAGCCACCCCACTGCAGGTCTACTAATGCTGTTGTACAACAACTCTTTCAATGATAATGTGTAAAGCCAAAACCCTCGCCTGTCATGGAAGAGAGATACTAAACATGATGTAGCTCAGCATCGCTTGATGAAGATAACATCTTCATCTAGCAAGTAGGAGTCACACACATCCACTCTTTCAGCCACACTGAACCAGAGTCTTTGTACTTCTCATGGGTCCAGAACTCAACCCCTGCCAGGGCAGGTCTTCAGCCTTTAGTGAAAGAAGAGAATGAGCACTCAGAATACAAGCCTGATTCTTCAGTTGGTTGTGAATATTTCATGCAACTGATTAACTACAGTGAAATCCATGTTGTAAGGCAGTTAAAGCTATTTTGTGATGATGAAGGATCAGGCTCTCGTAAATGTATTCAGAAATTAAATAAGTAAAACAGAGCAAACAGCTCTGGCCTATCAAGGTTATTTATATCCTGTTAACCAGAAAAAAAAACCCCAAACCCAAAAAACCAGGCACAAGAGACATCTGGAGTGAAAATTAACTAAAACGAGACTAATGACACAAACAAGAGAGAAATACGGCCTCCAGATTTGTGTAGCTGAGCCTGATGGATACCACAAGTTAGATTGATTTTTTATTTTTAAAGGAACAAAACAAACCAGAGAGGAAATTTTCCATTTAAAGCCGTAACTACTGATTCAGAGATTCGTGGGGGTATAAAAGACAGAAGCATAGAGAAAAAATCATCTACCAACAGTGCTAGATGCATGTTGGGCCCAGAACTAATTGAATAACAATAAACATTATTTGTTAATCATTTTTGTTGCCAAAATTCACCACTAAAATTATTTACAAACTGTTGTAAGACCATCTGCAAATCTGACTGACTTAAAAAAATGCACACACACATATATACTCATGAATAACTATTTGAAAGACATTTAGTGTCGAATCTACATTTTAAAAATCTAAGATAAGCAAGTGAATTCTCCCACTGTTGCAACAGCATCTTGCACGGAGGGTATTTGCTCTGGATAGTGAAGGAATTTCTGAGTTTGGTGCATTTCCTTTAGATGTGTGAGAAAGGCTGCACATTGTCCTAACAGAAGAAATCTGGCCACAATTTTCACCTCATTGGTGACCTTGAAAACACTTTAATATTCTCTTGCATATCTAACTATGAAATCTTCATCCAAACTGCACTGGGATGTGCCATCCGTTTGATTCCTCTGCAGATCTGGTCAGAGTAGTTTTATGATCTGCATTCATATCTATAATAGAGAGTATCTTTATAAAGGTGACACATACTACTGCTTAAACACCTGGTGGTATGTTGATGTATTTTTATTTTCATGTTGGCAAAAGTATCGTTATGGAGCTTTTATTTGCTCCAATCATCCTAACAAAGTAAAACATTTGCTAAAATAATGGTAAGCTAAGCAAAGCAGAAATGACAGGGTTTTAGAGTGTACACCATCATACCTTATTCACCAATAATAGTGCTTGTTAAAGTTGGAGTCCACAGCATTTCTAAGCTAGGTTTGCAGTGCCAACAAATTAAAATGTTCTCTTTCTTTACTTAGAATTTGACCCAATTTGTTAGAAAAATCTCCAGGAGAAAGTAAATGTAGAACACAGTGTTTTATTTGGTACTACTTCACTGATTACAGCAATGCTCTGCATGTCAGCAGTGTTATCCAGGTGCTAAAAGCTGAAATCTGCATCAAAATATGTCCCTGAAAGGTACACCTGTTTCTCTCATTCTTGCATGGAAATGGTGACATACTTTCCCTATAGTACCACCACTGTGATGCACCCATTGTGTCTTTTTGTCCCGCTTCTGCACGGCAATAATATCCTGTCAGTAATAAATAAGTATTATAAAGGCCTTTACTGTCCCTCTGAAATCACCAGAACCTAGTAAAAATAGTATATAATTTAGTTTAGATTTGTGTGACTTGTGTGGCCCGTGTGGCTTCTTCACTTACATACATTGAGCAACTGCCATGTGACGACCTTCCAAAAGGTGGCCTGTGGGATAAAAGATCCTGCACATGTCTGCAGCCTAGGCTTGGTTTTGAAGAGAAAATGCAAGCTGGGAGGAAAACGAGCAGATTGCTTCCCTGGAATGGAAAAAAGAGACAGAGTGAGTTCATTTTCTAAAGGCTGTAGGTTTTCAAGGCACCAAAGTGATGAATAAGAGACTTGCTGAGCTCTTCTTTCCCATGGGAGACATTCATATGAGTGTCACTGAGATCCCAGGGACTAATAGCACACTTTGCTTCCCTCATCCATGAAGACAGCATGATGGCAAGAAGACATGGGATGTTCTGGTGCTACTCTGCAACTCTTGAGCATCATATCAGAAGCCCCAGAATAATCTAGAAAGCATAGGGAGATCATTTCCACAGTGTGTTGTAGTGCTGATGTTTACGTAGCCCCCTTTTTTGTGTTTTACCATGTGAGACCAAGCATTGAATACAAGTGACTTTTACATCATTAAAAGTTCTTTCAAATGAATCAATAAACCTTTTATCTCAGTTCCAAACACATGTATATTTCTGTTGGTTGCCAGTAAAAAAAAAAACAAACCAGAAACAATAACAAATGTATCCAAAACACAACAAATGCATAAAAGAACCATACATTTCAAAGGCAATCAGCTGCTACAAAACACTATCAGTCTCGACTATACATGTTAAAAAAGGAGAGCCCTTGTTGATGGAGTGCTAAATAAAAATCTAGAGTATGTACAGTCTGAGTCCGGTTCCAGCAGACCCAGCGTGAAGGGCCAGCGATGCAGGCAACCTTCGTGTCTTATGCGTCAGTAACAACGGCACCAGTGCTTGCCTGCCAAGCTCTTTGCTGGGGACAAGGGCACATATACAGGACTTGATCTCCTTGCCATGGTGCTTGTTGCTAATACTACTATTAGTGTCGCCTGCACAGTGGGCTGAGCAGGCAGCTAACGCAGCAAGGGGCTAGGAAAGACTGTAAGACAAAGACAGATGGAGGAGAGGATGCCCAGAAATGGTAAGAGAGATGCGAAGATGCCTATACACAGTAGCCACCTTGGGAGCAGGATATCAGGAAGTGAAGTGGGAGAAGCTTTGGGTTGCACAGGCAGGAGGTAGCTGTGCATTATCCACCAGTGCCCCATAAAGAGGAATGGGGGAGCATGAAGCATGATGTCTTGGCACCTTTCCTGTGTACTTCCTTGCCCTTCTGCTCTCAACTCCCTTTGCCTTGAGCTTGTCCTTTTGCTCCTGCTGCTTGAACATATGGTGCTTTGTTTCCAGTGACAGGGAGACTCTGCGAACAAGCTGCATATGCTTCTTGCAATCCTTGACCTGAGTCCACCTACAGTGGACTTCCAGCTTGGAGCACAGGAATGGGCATGGGCATGGCTAAAATGTAGTGACAGCGTAGCTCAGACAGAGAGCATGGGTAGACTGCCCAGCTAAGAAGCACCTCCTGAGAAGTCAGCCTTTTCCACCAAAGTTTTGCACAGCTTTTTCTCAAACACCTCTTTGATTCAAGACCTGATGCCATTAACTAAGCTGGTATTGAACCCAAGCAGTCGAGACCCTAGGAAGGGTAGAAGGGTGTACTAGGGGCCTGAGAGGCAGTGCTTGTTATGGCTGGTAAGACTGACATGGGTTGAGTTCCCAGCTGTTTGCTGCTCCTTCATCAGGAGAATCAGAGCTCCTCACACAATGGCTTAGAAAATTGTCATATGATTGTGGATGAGATGAGGCTGCTCTCTGAAGGAACCTGAGAAGGGTAAAGAAAGGGTGTCTCCAGGACATAGTGCCAAGATTGCTTTTCTAGAAGGAAAGGACATGGGCACTGGAATGCAAAAAATCCTCCACAAGGGAAAAAAAGCTGCTTTTATCCACCTCTCTCAGCTCATCCAAGAAGCAAGCAGTGTCTGAGCGAGCAGCTCACATTCGCTCCATTCCATAGCATCACAGGAAAGGAATCTGCTTCAGAAACAACAGCTGATCCTCTAAGATAGAGCTAGATATTCTACATGCTCATGTAGCAGATACCTGTATGTGACATGCAACAAGCTGTCCTTGAAAATCAAGAGCTCTGCCTATACTGGCACTGAGGTGGACACAAGGTATGCTTTAAGTATCAGTCTTGTTTTAAGATTTACTGTCATCACAGTTTATCTGTTATGAATTAATTTTTAAATGTTATTACTTCATACAGCTTGGTTCTATTTGCCAAAACACGCTTGACTATTATATTGTATATATCACAGTTTATCTGTTATGAATTAATTTTTAAATGTTATTACTTCATACAGCTTGGTTCTATTTGCCAAAACACACTTGACTATTATATTGTATATATATTTTTATCACTAGTATACTATTGTAAAATAAATGGCTACTTTAAAAATCTTGTAAAATTCTGAAGACATGAAGAGGAGTCATTGTTTAGAGGGGAACTAAAACCTAGGCACCAGATAAAGAGAAAACACATTGGCTCAAAATTCATGCAGTGTACCTCAAAGTTCCTTTCACTGTGTGCATGGTCTCATTTTGACACCTTGAGCATGGCTATTTACTGAAGAGCTCTTGGGTTGACTGTGGCCTCTGTGACTTTCTTCACACAGTCTCTTGTCCTCCTCTGTACTGTAAAAAGTAGGGATTCCTCTAGGTCTCCCAGGGTATATTCTTTCATCTTTTCACTGGGGATCATGCCCTGTCAGTTGTGCCCTGAAGTTAATGACAGAACTGGTAGGTCTCTTATATGACCCTCTTCCTACGCTGCTTTGTCCTACACTGTTATAACAATAACATAACATTACTTTCTGTTGTAGTGGGAGTTCCACATCCTGACCTTCCTCGGCAGCATTCATGTCATCCATAGTCCATCAGCTGTTTTGCTCCTGAGGTTTCCCAGTCCTTCTATCCATAAGCCGAGGATATCAAGGAGTCCCTGAAAATACTGCACAATAAGCAGTTACATGTCAATCAGGAGCCTGCATCTGCCACCTAAGCAGATAGCTGCACCTGCATAACAGAAAAGACATAATTTGCTTGCCCCTACTTCTTGTGTGAACACTTACAAACCTATGATAACAAAAGGTAACTTCTGCCAGTTCTAGAGAATAGGCCAGGATCCCCAGTTTTGTTTGCACATGCTTCAGGACAGACTTAGAAGAAATCTAGGGAAAACAAATCACAACATAGTCAAGAAAGGAAAAGGAGGAAAATGGAAAACGTATCAAATGTGGTGTTCAAATTTTAAGGTGCAGCTCTACCACGCTTCTTGACAAAAGCTAAATAACGAAAATCATGGGCAAGGGGGGCCTCACAGATGCTTCTTAACCCCTTGCATTGATCTCTCCAGATGAAGAAATGATCTAATTCCTCCCAAGGTAATTGTAAATTATCTACTCACCTTAAGAATATGTCTAGGTATTCCAAGGACTCCAGGACAGAAACTGATGCTGGTATTGAGAACTACAAAAAAAAAAAGAAAACAATTTAAAAAAGAGAAGCACAGAGTGTGACAAACCAATCTGAGTGACTCGGCAAACATGCAGGGTTAATTGCCACTTTATTGCTAAAGATGAAGATTATAAAATTGTATGGCTTCATTTTTCTTGCTGTGTGTCAAAACTCGTATCATCTGGAGATGTAATAACGTTTCTCCTGAAATAATATAGATATGTTCTTTGTGTGCTTTTATGCTTTCTGACCTCTTATCTTTTTCAGGTCCTCTACCCTTTCTCTGTAAATGCTGTCAATTTCAATTTATTCTGTTATGGTAGTTATACTTAGTCACACATGTATTTCTGTTCCACTTCCTTAAGAAAGGACACTTTGCATAGCTTTAGAGTAATCAAGAAAGTCACCACAAGCCATCAGAAGTGCCTCCATGCACAACAGACAAAAATTTCACTTTTAAATCAAGGTATTTGCTGAGAAATTGGAAAAGTTATGAAAAGCACATTCACGTCAGCATTACTGATAAAAGCCAGGTATGATATGCCTGCTCTGAAAGGAAACGAGACAAAAGACATCTTTCCACCACACGCTTCCTCCTGCCTCCACACAGCTGGTTGGATTTTGGGACAAAGCTGCAAAAAAATCAAGAATTTCAGTGTCCCTATTGCAAGGAACAACACAGAGCTAAAGGAAGATCACATCACAGCAAAGCCCTTATTTTATCATCTAATAATTAGTATAAAACAACACTAAAACCCAAACATGGCAAGTGGATATACCTAGTGGCTATCTAGCTTCCAGGCAGTTGAGTGTGTGAGCTTACTCACAGTTTTGTTAATCTCTGTGCCATTTTTGATCTTGTAACTGGTTAGTTTGTCTTACAAAGTTCAATTGCTTTTACCACTTTCCCCTCTTAAAACTGCTTATTTTTATTCTTATTCCTTTGACATCTTTTCTTGGCCTAAAATAAGACAAAAGCCTTAATTTACCAAGCATAATTCATCACATTCCTATAAAGCATCCTAAGACTTTCTTAAAAGGTCTAAGAAAGCATCTTAAGATTACTACGTCTTCATCACGTTGAGGTGCCACTCTGTTCTCAATACTGCAGATCCATCCCACAAGCCCTTTTCCCTGAATTGGTGCTCAATACGTTTCATACTTGTTGATAAATTACTAAAGCTGATGTCTGTATTTGTTCCCTTATGTCTGTGCTTGCAGTAGACTGGATGTTCTTCATCAGTTGTTATAAATAGGCATATCTTAGCTGACATCATCAACACTGCATGTGCCTCCTTACAGGGATCCTTCTGATACATCATTCTCTGAGATTGGCTGTATATCCCCCCATAGGTTGCCTGGGGACAAATAAAGCCTGAGGCTTCCTTTGAAAATGCTTGGACCTGAGAGCTTGGTCCCATTGATGTGCCTGCCAAAAGCATGCAGCTACCAGCCACGGAAAGAATTGGCTGCCACGCAAGAGCTCTGCTTTCTTAGAGCAAATTTACCATTTAGAGGCATTGGTAGGACCTGTACGGAGCTGCCTGAACTCACCTGGAACATAAGAGTGCAGCAAAATTATCAGATTCTTATTTTTCCCTCTCCTTTCTGCCTTTTGCCAAAAAGTCTGCCCTTACTCTGCAATGGACTGACGCAGGCTGCAGGCACTGCTAGAGGAGGACAGTCACTGGCAGGCAACATGGAAAGAGAGGGTATAAGAGAAGGAGAAAAAAAAATCTCAAACTTCTGCTTTCCAGGTAGGCTGCAGTGAGCATGGTTGATAAGCCAGAATAGTCCATGAAAGACAGCAAAGGCTGTTGACTTCAACAGCACCATGAGCATCTGGGGAAGGCCAGGGTGGGCATGAAGGGAAGAAAGCACCACATTTCATTATAATGGCTGTAACCACAGAAGGATGCAAAGCCTTGTCACATTTGACACAATTGCTGTTTACATCTTTCCATCAGTTTCCTCAGAAAGTTTCTGTTTAACCATCAAACAACCAATGCCAGCTTCAGGTAAGGATGGAAGCCCTTGTTTTTACTTTCTACAATGTGATGCTCTCCTGTTGAGGTATTAAGGAGCAAATTCCAACCTGTGTGTTGTAGACAGACTTATTAAGAAAGAGGATATTCCTCGTGCATTATGAAGAAAAAAAGGACCTCATGGACACCAACTGTCAGAAGAATCCCTGCAAAGTGCTAGTGTTTTAAATAAATATTTTGAAAATGACACAGCTAGGCAAAAATGTCCTGTTTTGAATAACTACAAGAATGTTCTCTCTGCAGGGAGATGTGAAGAGCAACTTTGCGCACACGGATTGTAGGACTGAAAATGTATTTTGCTTTAGAAAGACTTGCTTTGATTGTGTTCAAGAAATGTACTTGAAAATCTGTAGTCCCAAATCTGCAAAAATATGATAATATGATTTTAAAAGTTAAACGTACTTCCAATGCATACATGAAGGCTAGCAATTGTTCAGTAATTCCATTTAAGCCTAAAATGTTTGATGGCTTGGTGCTCTTGTCATATTTTAATAGTATTTGCCGTAACCAGGCAGATTTATGTCCAGCTCTGTTGAGGCATTTACATTTTTAATCCAAAATTTGCATCTACATTCCATGAAATATATGGTGCTTGACTGTAAGTCAAAAAGCAACGCAGCATTCCTCCCAAAGACAGTCTCCGCAGGAGACTGTAGGCTCAAGTGGAGATAACATGGAGTATCTGGTTTTCAGTTCTCGAGACATCATCTTTATGAGAGACTCAGGGGCTGACCTCTACTGCAAAAGGAGCTTGACCTTCTCCTAAGCCCCACTGCTGTAACTTTGCCCCTGGAACTGTGAAACAGAAGACACAACTAGAAGCTGAAGATAACAGCATCCTCTTTAGAAAACCAGTCATATAGTCTGTGGAGCTGAACTGGGAGCTCTGGGGCTGAACTGGGGTCTCTCTGGGGCTGAACTGGGGTCTCTCTGGGGCTGAACTAGGAGCTCTGTAGGGCTGAACTGTCTGCACCATAGTCTGCCAAGCAATGCGAGCCAATGTTTTAGAGGTGAACACTTCTCTGTGTGTCTAAAGTTAAGCTGAGACATCTTAGCTGTCTCAAGCCAGGCACTACAAAATGGACCAACCCAAAATCATACATTATTGGCAAAAAAAACATGAGCCATTGCCTTTGTCAAATTCAGCAAATCTAAATTCTGGTTGATATTATATTTTGTTTCACACTTTCTTAAAAGCACCTGAAGTGGAGGGGAGTTACATCCATAGGTACTGACATAAATGGCTCCATCCCCTGGCCTATGACAGAAGTATTTATCTTTTCTACAGCCAACGTGTGAGGGGCAGGAAGATAAGTCTCTCCTACTCTTGCTTAGCTATTTTCTGACAA
This sequence comes from Phaenicophaeus curvirostris, assembly GCF_032191515.1. Taxonomy (NCBI): domain Eukaryota; kingdom Metazoa; phylum Chordata; class Aves; order Cuculiformes; family Cuculidae; genus Phaenicophaeus; species Phaenicophaeus curvirostris. The sequence continues at coordinate 120,668,648 of NC_091392.1, read as the reverse complement.
AAATATTACTGTAGTTTTTGTATACTGAATATTTATAACTGCTGTTAGTATCGATATAATTTTTGCCGTTACTGCACTTATTTACATTTTAATGGCCAAGTCAATAAAGATTTATGCATCTGTCATCTGAATTTTCAACAAAAGTGGTGAATGGTTAAAAAACACCCTATTTCCTGCAGAATACTCCCCCTCAAGCATCCTTTAAATGCCTTCAAATTAAGAGGAAACTGTAGGCTAGCCATTAAAATAATCAACTTTTAAAATCATAAGTCGAAGCCAACAACATTTTGAGGCAGTCTTCATGGGAAAACTTGTGTATATTGCAAAAGCATTTGCTTGGGAACCATTTTTTTTCTCTCTCTTTTTAAACACTGTCCCTTGAATGGCAATATGTCTCAGCTACGAAAACAACATTGGTTTTGTATCTTGAGGAGCTAACGGTTCTTAGAACTGATCTGGTTTTTATTTTAATGCAGTAAAAGGTATAGTTCGGAGCACTGCTTTGGAGAGCATGCAGATGCACCATTTAGAAGGGATGTGCTATGCTCCAGCATTCACTCCTATGCACACATACCCTCCTCCAAAATGTGAACTACAGAGAGGAAAATCTGAGAGCATTCTCTCCACCCCTGCCTGTGGTCTTGGTGCAGCAGTTCCGGCTACTGAGGTACACAGGCACACTCATTCTAGCCACGCTCTTCTTGAAGGCAGCCACATCACAGACTTCTTCTATCTTCTGGAGAAGAGGAGGCTGAGAGGAGACCTCATTGCTCTCTACAACTACCTGAAAGGAGGTTGTAGAGAGGAGGAAGCTGACCTCTTCTCCCAAGTGACAGGGGACAGGACAAGAGGGAATGGCCTCAAGCTCCGCCAGGGGAGGTTCAGACTGGACATTAGGAAAAAAAATTTTCACAGAAAGGGTGATTGGGCACTGGAACAGGCTGCCCAGGGAGGTGGTTGAGTCACCTTCCCTGGAGGTGTTTAAGGGACGGGTGGATGAGGTGCTGAGGGGCATGGTTTAGTGTTTGATAGGAATGGTTGGACTCGATGATCCGGTGGGTCTTTTCCAACCTAGTGATTCTATGATTCTATCTTCACACAAGGGAGGCCAGTGGGACCCACACCGCTGCCCTGCTGCCAAGATTCTACAGGATCAGCTCTCTTGCCATCCCTAGGCTAATATGGTTATTTACCTGCTGTCCATCCCTTGCCGGATTTTGTGGTGGGCTGGTATCTGCACTGACAATAACGAGAAGCAGGCTCTCTCTGGAGCTCTGTTGTCTCTCCAGGGCGTGTTGCCATTGAAGGCCCATCGTGGTCCAGGAGAGACAAGCCAGGTCGGTTCCAGCTGAAGCTAAGGGTCTCAAAGACACACAGTAGTACATGGTTTCTGATCAGTTTAGGCTGAGGTTCAATGTCCAGATTAGTTTTAGCATAGAGTTCAGATTCGAGGCTGAGGAGAAGCCAAGGTCAGGGATCAGGCTTGAGCAGCATCCCAGCTCCATGACTTGCTCTTGTGAGGTAGCATTCATAAATCCTACAGTCTCAACGCAATCATATGCAGCAGGGCTGCCAACGAGAGCTTATGTCAGAGCCGCAGAGCCGGAGGAGCCCTGGCCCCCTCAAATGGATTCAGAGCAGAGCTCTTCTTCTTAAGATACAGCCCGGCTCACCCCTATTATAAAGCCGCACGCAGAGCACCGCTAAACCCGTGCTCTCCGAATCCTCTCAGCCCGAAGACGAACAGAAATTTTCATCGTGACGCCGAAAGACATACGGGCAATTAATTCCCTTTCCATCTCCGACTCCCCAGCCCCGGGCAGGCCACATAACGCCCGGGAGCATCTCTGCCAGCAAAGGGGGCGGGGCCGGGGCAACGGCCTCCACTTCGTTTTTCAAAACCCCAAGCTCTTTTCCCCCCACCTCCCCCCAACGATATTCCCCGCGGTTCCATCCCGGGGGCAGCCCCCGGTGCCCGGGGCGCTCGGGCGGCAGGCGGCGCGGCGAGCCGGCATCCCCAGCGCCCGGTCCCCTCGCTGCGCCCGCCCCCGCCCCTCGCTCCTCCTCCTCCTCGCCCTCCTCCTCCCTCCCGCGCCCAGCCCGCAGCCGGGATCTCAGTATTATGGCATCGAGGAGAATGGAGACCAAACCCGTGATAACGTGTCTGAAAACCCTCCTCATCATCTACTCCTTCGTCTTCTGGGTGAGCGCGGCGCGGCGCGGCCGCCCCGGGAGCGGCGGGCAGGGAGCGGAGCCCCCGCGGAGCCGCCTGCGGGGTGCGGGGCGCGGGGCGCGGGGTGCGGGGACGCGGCTCTGCCCGTGCCGGAATACTGATGGGCACGCACACGGGGATCGAGCCCTGCGCGCACCCAGAGGGGCTCACACAGCGGTGCGCGCCTCTGTCTGTGCACGCCTGTATCCGCGCACACAGGCAGCTATGCACGCATGTATCTGTGCACACGTATATCCCTGCACACACGTATTTGTGCACAGATATATCCATGCACACGTATATCCATGCACACATATATCCATGCACACACATCTCTATGTACAAATACGTCCATGCACGCATATATCCATGCACACATATATCCATGCACAAATACATCCATGCACAGATACATCTGTGCACGAATATATCCATGCACACCCATATCCATGCACACCCATATCCATGCACATGTATATCCATGCACACACATCTCTGTGTACAAATACATCCATGCACACATATATCCCTGCACATGTATATCCATGCACACACATATCTGTGCACAAATATATCCATGCACACATATATCCACGCACGCGCGTATCCATGCACACACATATCCATGCACACACACATCTATGCACACACATCTATGCACACATATACCTATGCACACATATACGTATGCACACACATATTCATGCACAAATATATCCATGCACACACTTATCCACACATACATATATCTATGCACACATACATCCATGCACACACATATCTGCGCACACATATATGTATTCACACATATATCCATGCACACACGTATCTGTGCGCACATATATATTCATGCACACATATGTCCATGCATACTCATATCCGTGCACACGTATATGTACATAACACATGGTTTTGCCTCTTCTTGGGGACAGCAAATGCCCCCGAGCCCTAGCGGGGAAAGTTGCAGGGGTGTCCCCGGCTGCGGCAATGCCCCTGCCACCCCTGTGACCGGCTGGACCAGGGCTGGGGGCTGCGGGGCTCCCCCTCGCCTGTCCCCCCCGTCCCTGCCACATCCCCATCCCACCTTCGTGCCCCCCTCCCCGACCCCCCCTCCGTTTGGCTCCTACCTGGATCTTACCACCTCCCTGTAGATCCTCCGCGCTGCGTTTCGTAACCCGGCTCAGGCTCCCGTAAACCATTTTTATGACCCAGATACATTAATTGAGTTGCAGTGATTGACTGACAGGGAGCCAGGTTTTTCAGGCGACCCTGGAGGCTGGAGGTTTTCGCAGCGTCCTGGCCTGTTACTCAGCAGATCCCTGGCATGAGCAGCGTATTGTGGTGGCAATCTGCAGATTAAGGACCTTTTAATGGTACATGGTGACAGCATATGATAATGGCCCCGTTGTGTCCTGTTAGAGACCGTAATCGGCACGTAATCATTGATATGATACACTGAAGAGAATTTGTCATTTTCCTTGTGAGGGAAGCTGATTTGTGTATCATTGTTTTAATTGCTTTGTGCTGTGAAAAGTGCTCAAATTTTCATCATTCTGCTTAAAAATGCATTCGAAACAAAGAACTGATTATTCATGACAATAATGTTTTACATCTTTATAGTGAACATATGACTTTAACTTCACAGGCTTCTTTTTTTTAAAAAAAAAAAAAAAGCTTAACCAAAAATCATTTTACTGATCCATACTTATAGCGGTACCTCTGTGTTATTGAACCCTCCCATCCTTCCAGCATTTAACATAACTCCCTGTTCTTTATTTTAACAATTTTGGTTGTAATTGCAGCAGATATGTCTGATGACTGAAATGGACAGGAGACTGGAATCTTCTGTTGGTTTCTTTTTTTGTTGGCAAGTAGTCTCAAGGAGGTAGGTTGCTAAGTTGAGGCACTTACCATGGTTTCAAGATTAATCCTTTGCAGTCCTCCTTTCCTAATGGATCTATATGAAACTCCTCTTCCTCCTGTAATTAATCAGCAACTGCAGGAGCTCTGTTGTATTCATGTTATCTTTTCAAATTGTGGTTTTCTTTAAAAGTGACCGCTGTATCTGCTGTAGCCTGAATAAACAGAGGACTTAAACTGTCATCCCTGTCGAGCTAGCACATTTGCTGAACGCTAATCTCATTAAAAAAGAGAGAATTGTACATCAAGCCAAGCAGCTGGCTAAGGGCATTTGCGCTGTAGGCTGTCGTGATGCCAGGCCAGGTTGACAGCTGGGACCTCATAGGGTAAATAACACAGCTGAGCTCTGGCTTAGGCTACAGCAATGCGTCTGCGCTGGTGGGATGCTCTAATGCAAATTCTTTTCCTCTAAACTGTCTGTCAGGCTCCCATGTGTTCCAGTCTTATCCAAGGGCACAGCCCACTGATGTGGCTCTTCCAGTTACTTAACACCTGACAGCCATCAGGTGTTTTTCTGTTTGTCCTCTTCCTTGAGCGTGGAAAACGGGGAAGAAAATAAACACTTGGAGAAAGAATCCTGCAACAGTGAGCAGAAGAGAACAAATTTCTCTTTTCCATCATGCTTAATGTTGCATCTGGTTTCCCAAGGCACCAACCTAGGGAAACTTAGACAGATCTCAATTGGAGAAGACAACAAAAGGGCTTGTAAATGACCAGAGTAGTTGACAGCAAGCCCTAAGTCTTCATCGGCTGTTCTTCCTTTTAGCATAGAAGAACAAAAACTAATTCACATTTTTGGCCCCCTTTCTGGGCTTTGAATCAAACCATTTAGTATAGATTGGAGGAGGCTGCACCTATTGCCATGAGTAGAGCAGAAACATGCTGTGTTTAGGCTATATCCTCATTTTCTTTTTACAGGCAAGTTTGGAGACTGAGGGATGCACCGAGTTGTCTCACCCTCCCTCCATTATTTTCTTTGTACTCTTATAGGCTGCTGGCTCTAGAGTCAGTGTAACTCAAATTTGGTAGTTGTGAATTCTCAGAGCTGAAAATATGGGAAGGATTCAATAGAAGTACTGAAAAAAAATATTTCTCAGACCTACCTAAATACCAGAAGGAAACCATGCCAGTGCCACAAATGGCTGGTTTGTAGAATTTTATTCTGACAATTTCCCTACATTTTTTTTGAGAGGCTGTAAGCCAGTTTCTGAAGGAGAAAGCCCTGTATTACTTAGCTGCAGTTTGTACAGGGGTTTTCTTCCAGTGGGGTTGAAGCTGCAGTATAACACAGGGAAGAAAGTGGCCCTGTAGTAGGGAGATATGTGGTGGAAACCTTTCGAATATCTGCCAGGTGGTTATAGTTTGTGATGTGAGGGGGCAGGGTAGAAGATGCACCTTTGTGAAAACAGTGAGCTGTTTTGAAACATCCAGAAGGACTTATCTGTGTTTATATTGTTTATAAAAGAAGAAAATCTATGTATGCAGAACGTTGCTGTCATGAGTGGTTATTTGTCAGAGTTAAATACAAATTGTATTTGTATCCATGTGTGAGATGTATGTAGATGAAGGCTTTTAGTATAAGCTTAAATGAGGCTCCACTGACTACATGAGAGCTGCAGGGTGGTAATGAAGAGACATGGTTCATTCAAATTTCATACTGCGTGGTGTATTCCTTTCAAAATAGGTTTTATTTGATAGTATTTGTTATTTTGATAGCTTCCTCTCCTCACCCTCACCATACTTCCCAACTTCTTTCCATAAATGTATCAACAGGGTAAAAAAATTCCAGAAACAGAGATAACAAGCTTTTTATGCTCTCATATGTATTGTTATTCATAGTACACTTTAAATGCCTAGGGTTACCGCTTTTGGTCGTTAAGAGACATAATAATAAAAATTCAACAGCCATTTTTTTTTCCTAATCAGAATTCTGTACTGAATGCATCTGGCTTGGAACTAGTAGATTAAAAAAAAAAAAGGCAATAAAAACACTGCTTGGCTGTTAGCTGTTTTTTTTTTTTTTCCTTTTTGTGTATCATAAATTGCTTGCATAGAAATCCAAGATATAACCTGCCTTGTTTTCAAGGGAAGGTGAATTTTGGGTTAGGATTCAAAGTGAGTTTTTCTGTGGGGGAGTGAAACCTTTAAGGACCCCTCAGTACCTTGCAATTGTTTAGTTCTTAAGTCATCTCATGTCTTAAAATGTATGTATACTTAATATTTCATTGTAGGCTTTGAAATTTAAGTTGTTATGAAATTAACAGCCTGCTCAATGTGTTTTGGGAAGGAGCTTTAAGAGTGCGTGCACTGGTCCTTGAAGTCGTAGGGCTGCAGAAAATGGATTTAATCTTCCCTTCAGAGCTTGTTGTTTCCCCAAACAGGCACCGTAGCAAAGTGGTTAGGTTCTGATTTTAGACCCTGTGAGATGCTTGGCACTTAAATCTGTGCTTTGTGTGTGCTGTCCTCCTGGTATGGGTGTTTCTTGCTGTATAGTAATGTAATAAAAGAATATAACTGGAGTTTCCATTCACGTATTTTTCGAAGGTGGGTCATTGAGCTGAAGAGCATCTTCTGATCAGGATCCATGGTTTGGATATGAAGTTAGGTTCTTGGCTTGTCTTTTGCTATGTGATAAGATCAGAACTAAGATACGGATTTGCAATAGTTTAGTTTTTCAAGTTTTTGTCGCTTGGAAAATGGGCTTGTGCCTCCTGGTCCAGCCCTGTAGCAGGTGACAGGATTGCCGTGGTCTGGAGTGTGGTGAGACAGGTAAGTGTCGCTTGGCTGTGACAGAGACAGGTCCTGTATCTCCTTCTTCTTTCAGGCACCCCTGAAAAGGAGGCTGGTGGCAGGGTGGCGGGAGCGGCTGCAGCACTGGAGCAGGCAGCTCCTGGTCCTCACTACAGCACTGTGGCAGAGGTGGCATTCACCCGCCATTTCAGGACCTCACAAAGCCGTTTTCTGGGAAATGTGTGAGAGAAAGAGCAAGTGTGATGGCCTGCTCTGTAACACAAATTTATGGCTGAACTGCTGACCTATCTTCAAATGCAGCCATTTGAGCTGTGCATTATAATAGGGGATTAAATTTGCTTGTCCCTTTGAGTTACTAGTGGCATTAGTCATCTTCACTATGAATGTCCGACTGGGTTGCTGAAATTACTGGTTTTTGCCCCAGAACTTTTTACAGTGCTTCTGCGTTGGTTTCTGTGTGTGTCTGGTCTTTTTAATATCTTTTACTTACCATGTTTATACTTTTTTCTTCTAAATTTTGTTACTATCTGTTAGAAGACATGTTTAAAGGAAATATTTTGAGAAATGATTTAGCTTTCCCACATGGCTTAGATTGCTCTCACTTTTTTTGGTGACTATTAACTGCAAAGTCATCATTGCTGTATCTTTGCAAAGGAATGTTATTGTTTGTACCTAAGTTAGCGGAAATCCTGAAAAAATTACACTCTCAAAAGTGCACAGTATCCCTGTCATGATGGATTTGAAGCACTCCATTGCTTAGGCACAAACCTCATGCAATCACTTCTTTAAGTCAGTTGTTTACTATTCTGTTCTCGGAGCGACATACATGAAACATTAAAGATAATGGTGTTTTCTTGTGAGTGTTGCCCAGGGTGAATTCTGTTGGCTAAATACATAACTGGATTTAGGGAGAAAAAAAAGAAAAAAGCTAGATGGTGTTTAAAAGCACAGCTCTGGAGTCAGCTTTCTAAGTTCCCTGTTCGGGTGCTTAACCAACTTGTCTCAGTTTTGCGGTTTTTTTTGTTGGGATCTTTTGTTTTCATCACAGCTGCAGTATAAAACCCACTTAATGACAGTCCTAACAGAGGAGAACCATGCCAGCATGAAAGCTCTGGTAACTGCAAGTAATCAGAGAAGATAAAGCCATCCACTTGTGCTGTTCTTGCAGGTGTTCTGGGAGGAGGGGCAGGGGTAGTCCCCACCTGTCCCCGAGGTCACCCCTGGGTGGGACAGCACAGGAGTAAAGCTTCCATATGACGTTGGTTGTGCCTTCAGACATCACGAGGATGTCATGCTGTTCTCCTCCTTGGTAGGGAACTAGTTTTATGAGTGTAGTTGGCATATGTATTTTGAAGCTGAGGAGTTGGTAAGTTAGTGTTATTTTAGCATTGCTGATGCCCAATTTATGTTGTGAAAATTGTTTGTGTATGGTACAAATTAGCATTGTACACCTCATTTAAGTGAGTTATTGACTTTGCTTTTGGTAAAATGCTCGTTCTTTTCTTGCTCTTTGTGTAACTATGCTTATTGCATCTTGATGAGTTACCTACTACATCTTGACCTTAGAGTTTGCATCTGGACAGTTCTCTAGTTTGGGAATGGTAGCTTTTTCATATGAACCAGTTTGGACTGGTGAAGAGAGATAATGGATGACTTGAAGTGTTTTAGCTATATTTAGGAAAATATAGGATGCATTCATAAACAAGCAGTGGCAGAAGTCCTTGCTCTTTGACAGGTGGTGAGAGAGGGCTGTGGTGGAGTCCTGCTGTATGTGTAGTAAACACTTTGGTTGTTTGGTGTTCACTCCTGCTCTAAGCAACCTGTCGTGTGGCCTAAACAGTGTAAATACAAATTCTAGAGAAGGGTGCTGGGGAGGCCTTGTCAGCACTTTTCCATCAGAAAGACTGTAGAGTCTTTTTCTTGGATGCTGGTTCATACAAACCCTGGTTGTCAAGAAAACGGAGGCAATTATTGTAGGTGAACCAAGGGAATTTAAAATGGATCCAAGAATCTGTCTGATCGTGTGACTATTAATCAGTTCCCTGTGCTTTCAGGGAGGTAAATTAGGTTACCTGGTACCGTTAGTTGTCTCCATCTCTGGATTTTTATCATTGTTTCTTTGGTTGCTGCAACTGTCCTATGAAGTTGTGTGAGTTAATAGGTGAATATCTGGAAAGACTCTTTGTGTATGTGAGCTTGCAGAAACATCTACTTCAATCTTTCATGTGCCTTTTAAGTTCAATAATATTCATTACAGAGGTACTAACTTCACTGTAATACTGAGTCTGTCTGCCTCCACCAAGTCTGCGACTGAAAATCCTGTTGATCTCAGTGTCTTTCAGACCTAGGTGGTTGAATCTGTAGAAGAAGATACAAGACTCTAGAGGTGACTACAGGGAACAGACGACAAGTTATCGTAAGGGCTTTTTTACTTGCATAATGCTATTTCTTTAGGCTCATCGCTATTACTTAGCATTTAATCATCTCTCAGAGAATAGATCCTTCACATCTATAGAGCAGAACGCTTTCTATCGTAGCTCTTTCACTGTGATAGGCAGATGGCTTAGGTGTTCAGGAGAGAGTGCATTTATAACAGTTCTGGGTTATGAGAGGGAGGCATTTAAATTTCTGTTATACTAAAGGGACTCTGAAACATGGCATGCTTGTGTCTTATTGGATTATCATTATTTCATAGCTTAGCTGGTTCTCTGAGCTCTGGGAGTAGACCATGGGATTTTTTAGGAGCCGTAATAAAAGAATTAAAGAGATGCTGTTAATATTAATTTTGCTGTAATTTCCACATAGTGTTTTGCAAGATGTTTTCCAGATGTTCTTTTTTTTCCTTTTAATGGTCTTGGGACAGTTCTAACATCCTTAAAGGAAGCAAGCAACCCTTCTTCCCTCTCTGTTTCTTGCTTTCCCCACCTTCTGGAGTTGCCAAGCAAGGACCGATGTACATTCCCTGCAACTGAAGTTTCAAATGGATCATGCTAACTTAATCCTTTGATAAGTTTTAAAATATATGTAATTTGGATGGGATTTCCGACGGGTTGGCTTCCATCTGGCAACAACGTTGAATGTGTAGAAAATTCCTTTCAGCATTTTTGGCAACAGATTATGAAAAAGTGCTCATTTCATATGTTTCTAAAAATAAGTGGGAGCTATATCAAAACCTGAACTTTTTAACGGAGGTAGTCCTTTCAGGGATGGACACTGCTGGTGATTTGGGAAATCCTAAAAATAATGAAGTTTTTAAGAAACAAGAATATCCTGGATAGGTCAGGTACCAGAAACATTATTTTTTCTAACTGGATTTGAAACTTAGGCCAGTTTATGGCATCATGGGTTGTGTCATGGCATGTGTTAAGTAAGTCCAGTTAGGCAGAACCAAGGCTTGCCCTCTTGAAGATCTATAGAATTTGTTGGCTTCAAAGTTGTATATGGCGCTTGGGGTCCAACCAGAGGTGAAAGTCTGTAGCAGAGACAGGGAACCTAGGGTCAGGGGCCCATGCAGTCTGCAAGGATGTATGCCTGGATTGGGATTTTTGTCCATGTTAGAAGATAACACAGAGGTGCATGACAGTGGGCAGCTTGCCTGGGGCTGCCCAGATGCTCTACTCTGGCATCACCAAAGAAAATGTGAAAGGCATTGTATATAGTTTATGGAAACATGTGCAGATCAATTGCAAAAGCTATTTGAGATGGAGGATTGCTGCAAATATCCTGTGGTGAAGGAGAGGGTGGAAGATCCCGTTATTTCTGTTGTGTTCCCTGATAGGCTTATGGCCAAAGCATTTTCATTACAACTTGCTATTGCTACCACAGCATCAAAAGCCAATCAAAACACAAGAAATCTGTCAGGAAAGTTGTGGCTTTTACTCTTGAAATAATAGGTTAAGATAAAAGTGCAGAAACTTTCCAGGTATGCATTAACAGACGAAAAGATAGAAGCTCAGTCCTCCCCCATGCAGTTTGCCTCAATAGTGCTTAATATCTAACTGGCTCTAATTAGCCTTGGAAAGATAACATAATTAAGTGCATGTCACTTCAGTCTCCCTTTGAAAAGGAAGAGGAAACAGATATACAGATAGGTTACCTTCATTACCTTCATGCTTTCCCTGATGACTGCATCTCATCGCTGGGATCATTTTTACTGGTACAGCTGCTCTGTTCTGGATGTAGGACTTAATGCTCTGTGGTGTGCACTGATTGCAGACACAGCATGATTCAATTTACCTGTAAAATAATCACAGAGTCACTAGGTTGGAAAAGACCCACAGGATCATTGAATCCAGCACCTAATATTATTGCATGCTTAGAGATTTGTTTTGATTTCCTCTTGGTTTACAGGTCATTGATGCTATGGTAGAGCTGCTTTTTTTTACAACTACATCTTTGAGTCAGTTGAAGCAGACCCAGTTTGCGGTTGCCAGCTAATGTTGAGATCAGCTTGTATGTTGTATGGGACCAAGATTCTTCTTCCAGTATACTTCAGGAAAAAATGCAGAATTAAATTCTGCAGGTCAAATGGCCTAGAGGCTTAAATTGATCTTTCTTCTCCCAGAGAAACTTACAGACCATCTACATTACTTGCAGACTTCAGAGTTTTTTCACATGCAAGTCCAGCTTATAAACTCTTGAAGAAAGAACCAGGACCTCAGGACTTTTCGGAGCTGGCCCTCAGGAGTATTTCAGTATTACTTCCTGGAACATACAAGCCCAACCACAGTGCATTCCTTACTGCCTGTTCTCATAAAACAGGGGATGCTGAGAAGGAATTGGATCAGGATTTACTAATGGAAGGTCACACCTTTCTAAAAAAAAAAAAAAGTAGTTTGTGGGTATGGCATTGGGGCTATATTTTTGTCATGACAGGTAAGACTGGGGCCGCATACAGCCTTTCTAGGAGGTAGCAAGGCCTTGCTGTATTTACTGATTATATGCAAGATCTTTGTGCAGCTTTCAGAGTGTTTGTGCAGAACTCTTGCTGGCAGGAAGGTAACAACTGTTACCTTGCCTCTTTCTTATGGAAAAATACTACATTTTAAATCATTCTGCTTTGGTCTCCCTACTTCAGAGTGATGCTTCCGCTAAGCATCCTCCTAAGCATTCCTCCTAAGTGGAAAGGGCAGCTCAGTGCCCTGTGTCCCCCACTACATGGCACTGAGCTCGCCTGCCTTTGGCTGTGTTTACCGGCGTGCTCACCAGAGAGGCACGCAAGACACAACCACTGGTCCTTGCCCCATCCAAGGTGATCCCTGCTGCAACCAGAGGTTAGCAAGCAGCCCCCCAGCTGGGCCAAGAGCACCGCTAGGGTCTGCACTGGAGTGGGCAGGCATGAGGTGGGCTCTCCCACTGTGCTCACCAGCCTATGAAATTGCAAGCTGCAGGAGATGTGCTGAACCAACCAGTGTAGCAATAAACCGAGTACTTCATCGGGTAATGGTGTTATTTTCAACTGAAACCAGTAACAAAAATAAAACCTCCCACTTTCAGGAGTTTTGTCTTTTGTAAGCAACAGCTAGTTGGTTGTACTTAAAATAGGTACATCTCTGGGGGAGACAATTGTTCAAAATGATGTGGAAAAGTCGCCTTGGTTTCTGTGAGCTAGCATGGTATGCGTGTAACGCTTATGCAGAGAAACAGGTGCAGTTAAACACAAAACAAACGCAGTCCCTATCATAGGGAAACCTGATCGTGTTGCAGCATAGCTATTTTTTAACAGAAGTATCAGATTTAAAGTGTTCCCTCCCCCTTCGCTTGCTGACCTTAGATTGCCAGGGGACCAGACAGGATTAATCCCTGTACCCTGAAGAATATCCAGTATTAAAGCAAGGAGCTGGGCTGTTTCCTAGAGCAGTGCAATACCCAAATGACTGAGAATGTAACCAAGCCACGACCTCTTAGGTGATTTATTCTTTTAATTTTATGAAGTGCTTGGCTTTGCAGTTTCGTGCCAGGTGTTAGACCAAAGTGATTTCCTACTTTTTCCAGGACCATTGAACCTCTGAATCTGAAGGAAATTGAGTATAATTCCATGCTAAATCTTTGCTCTTAGACGATCAATCAAACTTTTAATGATATAAAAGCAAGAGCCACCTCATCAATGAGAAACAGTTAACCAGTGTTTCTTCTAGTACCATTCACCAGACGATCAGTTGTGCACTCAAGTCTGTCTGTGTGGCGGTAACATTTGCCTTTTGAAAGTGTATTTGCTGTATATCACATGAGTGCAGTACTAGGAAGCAAAAGGATATGATAGAATCATACATTTTAAGAAGAATGCAATCAGCTAAGGTTAATGAATTCAAGTGGGTGTACAGCTTTGTCCCTATGAAACATATGAAATACCTTGCAAAGTCACCTTGCTTTGCTTAAAATCGTTGGAACCATAAATGACCAGACTGTCTTATGCAGTGAGCTGACTGTTTTTGAGGCTCACCCATGCTTAATATTCAGGTTTGTTGAAACAGAAGATTCTTCTCAGTTGTATCCACAGAATTCTCATGATTTGGGGTGGGGGGTGGTTATCACTCATTCTTGTGCTGGATATCTGAGCAGGATAAACCTTTTTTCCCTTCCTCTGTCGAGACAAACTTGTTAAGTTCTGCATGCTGTCTATAGATTTGCTTTGGTTGCCCTTTGATTTTGCAGCACAACATAACTTCACAAGAAGATGTGCATTCCTCCAGTGTGGTGATTCTGCTGAGGCTTAGATGGATCCTGTTTAACATTTTGCAGCTTCTATGAAAACAAAGCCTAAGCTAAAAAATGTGAGAGTAAAAGACTCGATCTGTAGATGTGTTGATGAGATAGTGTACTGCGAGATCACACATTAGTCAGCTGGTGGATGAATAAATGCTGAGTATTATGATTAGCATCAGAGGGCATGGCAGAGTGCACGTTGTTTGGATTAAATTCAGGAAAAAAACAGAGCATGGCTGCTTCCTGTATATTGACAAGGTGGTGGGTTTTACGATGCTGAGAGTTGTGTATTACCTTTTTTTTCTTCTTCAAATACTGTTTTTCTGAAGAAACATTAGGTAATCACTAATGGTGGTTCTTAAAATGTAGTAGTTGACACATCTATTTTATAGACAAAGACATGGATGCAAGTCAAGCAATATGTGTAAGGAACAGTTTGGTCAAATTCGGCACAGCTGTGAGTCGGTTATCTTAAGTCTCTGACTAATAATTATCACATTTTAGCACTCACTTTGACATCTTATTTCAATTGCAGGAATAGAAAGCTGAAATAAAAATTGCATTTTACCTGGTGTTAAGGTAGCTTGTAGAGTATCAGAATATTTCTGAGAAGTCTAATGAATACTGCTTGTGGAAAAAGACTGGATGGAGCAGCTGGCTGTGTCTGAACTATGAAATTGGTAGACTGTGACGCTTCTTTATTCTGAAGTTGCATACACAGTGCACTGGAAAACAACATTTCAGGTTGTCTTGGACAGAGGGGCCAGAGCTCCCAGTACATGACAGCAGGCCACCATACCAGTGGGTTTCCATAGATGGGAATGATCCAGGCAACTTTCCTGGCTTCATTGATCAGGAAAGCCCTTTTGTGGGGAAAAAAGTAATTTCTCCTTATGCAGGGCATATTTGGGATAGTTTTCCTTCAAGGAAATCAATGCACATTTCAGTAGATGGATATACAACGATATTTTGAGAGATCATTTGGCTGTGGAGTAAACATGTTGACACTCTTACTGCAAAGGAAGGAAACTCTGTGTGCCTGTGTATGAATGTCTTCATCCTCTTCTTGCTAAGTGTCAGTTATCTATTATCTCCATGGTATGTACCAAGTGTGACAAACAGGATCAAGTTTAAATGTTGACCTCCAGAAAAAGCCAGCACTTACTTTTACCCTGCTGTGGACATGAAAATGCAGAGAAGGATTTTGCTAACACAGAGCTCTGATTAAGGACTGGTATGCAGAATTTTGTGATTTGTGGATTCTGCCAGATTTTCTGAGTGAGATTGTCAAGTGCTCCTAGCAATTGGACAGACTTCTTCGCTAAAGAAGGATTTTTCTCTAATTTACCCATGCAGTGGATGCTGTGACAGCTGTAAAGACTTACTAGCAGTTTTCTTAGCTAAATTTTAATCAGACAGCTACCAAGTACAGTCCGTGCGGGGTTGGCAGCTCTCAGGAGTTTGCTTTAGCACAGGAAAAGTGCTATAGCAACTACCAGGGCTGTACCTGAGTTATGCCAGGAAGGACAGAGTGGGCTTTCCGAGCTGCCTTTTAAGGCTAGAACAGGTTGTCAGGATAAGAGCTTCAGGTAATTTAGTGCTCAGTGGAAACATTTAGTTCGAGGATTTCTTCAAGAAGAGAGTTTGTTCATGCTGAGAGCCAATTCTTAGCCCATGGTGTAGGTCTTTGCATTCTTCCACACCCCAGTGAGGCCCCTCTGGAAGAAGCTAATGCAATCTGTCCTTGGTTTTGTGCCAGAGTTAAATTCAGGTTTTTCACTATCTATTGATTAAGGTGTATTTATTGTTTGGTGCGTGTAGGCAGGGACAGCTCATGGAAAAAAAGTGACTATTCATCCTAGTATGCATCTTGAAGCTGAGTGCTTTTCTGTAAATGGCAGGCTGATGTTCCCTGTGCAGTTTTATTCTAACATCTCTTGTAGTGGGTATTGCTTCACTGGCCAGGTTGAGAGCAGAGCAAAATAGTTTAGAGCAGTCACTGTTTTCATAGACTCATAGAATAACCAGGTTGGAAGAGACCCACCGGATCATCGAGTCCAACCATTCCTATCAAACACTAAACCATGCCCCTTAGCACCTCATCCACCTGTGCCTTAAACACCTCCAGGGAAGGTGACTCAACCACCTCCCTGGGCAGCCTGTTCCAGTGCCCAATGACCCTTTCTGTCAAAAATTTTTTCCTAATGTCCAGCCTAAATCTCCCCTGGCGGAGCTTGAGGCCATTCCCTCTTGTCCTGTCCCCTGTCACTTGGGAGAAGAGGCCAGCTCCCTCCTCTCTACAACCTCCTTTCAGGTAGTTATAGAGAGCAATGAGGTCTCTCCTCAGCCTCCTCTTCTCCAGGCTAAACAACCCCAGCTCTCTCAGCCGCTCCTCGGAAGACCTCTTCTCCAGCTCCCTCACCAGCTTTGTTGCTCTTTGTTCTTATCCTCTTGTATGGTCTGGTGAACAAGAGGGAAGAGGGTTCAGCAGGGACTCACAAAAGATCATTAATTTCTCTGGCATGCCTGGATCTTGCTACCTAAAAAAGAGAATTTTCAGGTAAGATACAACATGATTTCTGTTTCCCATTTCACTTTCTCCGTAAGTAGTACCATGTAGAGACAGACTGGCCTGTGGCTTAATTCATGCTTTGGTGTCCTTTATCACCTGATTTGGCACAGTTTAAATTACGCTTTTCCAATGGTAAATTATGAGTTGCTTAGGAAAGACTTAATGCTATTTTGCTGACAGTTTATTTCATCCTTTTCATGTAAGTAGTACCAATCTAGCGTCTAGTGGTGCTGTGTGCTAAGCAGTAACAGATGGCCCATGCTAGCTAGCTAGGACAGGGAGAATCATAGGGGTAGGAGCCAGTGTTATCTACAGAAGTGTTTTGCATTACATCATGAATGTTCCCCGGGAGGGAGAATAGCTGGCACTGGAACTGTGGAAACCTGATTTTTGGTATTCTTTATTCCAAATCTTGGCATACTTGAAAATTAACATATGTGGTTCATGTTAGGCTATGTCAATAATATTGAAATTATACCCCTTCTTGGATAAAATTGCTGTGCTTGCTGGTTTCCACTCTTTTTTTTTTTTTCTCTTATCCTGTAATCAAAACTACTGTCTGAGAAAGTATACAGAAGATAGCAGCCACTTCTATTATGTAGTTGTGGTTCCATGTATGCTGCACCACAGGATGGCCTTGAAATATAGTAACTAATGCAAAGCTGAAGGATGAAAAATAGAGTTAGTTGGAGACATTTTGGATGAGCTGGTCCCCTGATAGCTTTGCTCCTGCACCAAAATGCTTAGGTATCATTATGGTCAAAAGGCCAAACAGAAGATGCAAATGTGTCAGAAAGTGGCTACCTTGCAGAGAGCTCCTGTTCTGGTGCCATCTCTTCTTAATGCTGGGCTGGCAACATCCTCCACACTCTGGTTTGGTTTTAATCTGTAGCAGTAGGCATATCTCTAAGGGAACAGGGAAAAAGCATTTGTGGATGAAGAAGGCTTAAACACAGTCTGTTGAGGAAAATCTTTAGTTCTGCTAAGGTGGCTAAGGCTTAGCCATAAAAACTGATATTATAGCTTGCTTTCTGTACTGTTGGATGCTTGTTGAGGCATCAGCAGGCAAAGGCCAGGAGATCCTAGATATGACCATGTGGTTGTGATTTGGTAGATCAGGCTTTCAGTGAGCTCTTAACAGTATATATTGGTATCTGTCTCCTCTTAACATCAAAAAAACAGATGTCTGGGAAGCAGGAAACTGTCTTTTTTTCACATGAATAAAAATGGAAGAAATTTCTTACTGAAAAAATCCCTGTCAGACATGAGAAAATCTCCGCTTTGTGGTTTTTTTTTTGTTTTGTTGTTGTTGTTGTTGTCCTAGGAGCTTCCCATGCAAATCCAGTTTAGAAGATCATATTTTATTTAGTTCTCTCGCTGCCACAGTTCTGAATTTAAATCTTTTTCTTTCTTCCTGGATGGATGGAAGTTAAGCAGTCCTTCCTTCATGTAGGGTAACTAGAGCTTATGTCAACCACGTGATGATGTAACATTTTGACTTCTTTTTTCTACAGTAGGATGATAACCCTCTACTAGGTAAAACACATTAGAAGAGCCCAGGAAATGATGCTGAAGATGACCTAAGGTGATGCTGTCAGGCTCAGACCTTATCTTTGGGCTGCTGAGCAGGGGGAAGACACTTCACCTCAGCCTGGCCTGGAAGCATTCCTGTCTTATAATGTGGTTGAACTTTCATGGTGCTGCCTCACTGGAGTGGCAACAGTTTTTCCTATCATATTGTCTGCCTTTTGAGCATAAGCAGAAAAGTTTGGCAATGCATTATGAAAAAAAAACACATGAGGACTATCTCTGAATTGTCCTGGGAGAGGAAAGCAAGTAAGGCAGTGAAGACTCCTCCTCTCCTCACCGCCCCATGTACGCACACTAGCTTGAATTTAGGGTAAAGCCACATTCTGTGTAGGCTCACTTAGAAGCTTTTCTGGTCATTCAAGAAATAGAGAGATACAAGTGGTACATCTGGAGTCTCTTCCCAAATTAATGTGAAACTTTTTATTTTGGAAACAGCCTTCCCTTCATTTAAAGCAACTTTTGCCTCATTTGTTATTAGAGTAATCTCCAAGGCAATTAAAACCACCTATGTGTCATTTTGTGTTTGTGAACTTGTTTTCTTTGACAGAAGGTTATTTTCCTTGAGGCAGTTGCTTCAGCTTGTACAAGGGAATAGCTTTCAGGACTCTAGTGACTGTATTCTTTCTGCAGAGTGTCCAAGGAAGGGCTGAGGTATTTCAGAAATTTCTCTTCCAGGTGGTTACTGCATTCTGCCACAAAGGCCTCTTGTTCTGTCAACTTTCTTCCCAAATCTGCCTGCTTGCAGTAGCCAAGACTCTTCTCTACATGTTTGGCATTAGAAAGTTAGAGGGGCCCTGCTCATGGTGGGCTGAAAGAACTTAGATGAGCTTCCTCTCCTATGAGAGCTAGGAATGCAGCAGGATATTTCAGACTAGTGGACGTAAATGACTGCCACAGTCCTGTGCCCTGCTTTTTCACCAATGGTCTCATCTGGGGAGTTGGGACTAGAATTGCATTGTTGATGTTTCAGGGGAAGAAAAGATGAGATTATTGCAGGTGTCACAGTATATGTGACTGTGCAAAGTGGTCAAATGCACTTAGGCTTTGTAGAGGTGACAGCTGAGTTTTTTCTGTCTCTCTTATTGTCTCAGCTCTGTGATGGAGTGTCATGGCACACCTTTCTGAAGAACAGCAAAGGAGAGTGCACCTGCTTTTGTACCTAAGCTGCTGAAGGGATCAACATATTTAATGCTAACTCTCCCTTGTGCTTCCCTCTTTAAGCTCTGCTCTTGAGAAGTAGCTCATTAATTTGTTAGCTGTCTGGTAAGGAAGAAATTGGAAGAGGGCCGATAACAAATTAATTTTGTCCAGGTCTGGTGTCCCCATAGCAGTCAGGTAGTTGCTCTCTACGACTACTTGAGAGGAGGTTGTGGAGGGGACGGTGCTGACCTCTTCTCCCAAGTGACAGGGGACAGGACAAGCGGGAATGGCCTCAGGCTCCACCAGGGGAGGTTCATACTGGATATCAGGAAAAATTTTTTCACAGAAAGGGTCATCAGGCACTGGCAGAGGCTGCCCAGGGAGGTAGTTGAGTCACCATCCCTGGAGGTGTTTAAAAGACGAGTAGAGGAGGCACTCAGGGACATAGTTTAGTGGCAGATAGGAATGGTTGGACTTGATGATCTAAGAGGTCTTTTCCAACCTAGTGATTCTATGATTCTATAATATATTCTTGGTGGACATGAGAAAGTACGTAAATATTATGGTAAAGGTTGCATAGGCTACACAGATTCCTGATTTAACTGCCACCTTCCTCCCAAAACTTCATACTAGAGTTTAAAGGTGGTAACTTTCCAAACAAAGATGTCTGTGTATATCACAAGCTGACAGGCAAAAAGATCTTTACAATAATACTTTGACCTCATAAGTCAGCCTTCCAGGCAGATAGAAGTTGGAAGCTTCCTTTTGAATTGTCTTGGCAGGCACTGCTAGAGAAAAAGACAGTTCATTACCTGCTTAGGAAGGAGAATATCTATGTCATAACACTATCCATTGCTATATTTTTCTTTAGCTCACTGGTGAGGTCTGTTACAATGAACTAAAGAACTTTTTACCTGACCATGAAACTGGCAGGAAAGCCACAGATAAATGTGAAGTGTAAAGATTTGTATTTAGTTCCTGTTGTAGGAAGACATTGTGGATTTTCACATTACTAATGCATATTTCAAATTAGGCCTGTATTTGGGCTGAGGAAGTGAAGATGCGTGTAAAGACCAAACATTTTACTACACTTTATATTCCAGCAAACTATATGTGAAAGATTGTCTATCTAGAAAAATGCAAAGAATTTAGATAACTTGATCTCTGGCGACATAGTAAGATGAAGGGCAAGCATTGCTTGTTTTGCTATAGTTACTGGCAAGTGCCGTACTAATGAAGCTTTAGATGTCTTCATTCCTGACATACCTGCCAGTGTTTCTACAGCACACCTGGGCTGCATCTTCAAGGCTGCCAGTTTAAGGAATGAGAAGGCAAACAGTGAACCGTTTGTCCTGAAACAGCTAGCGATTAAATAGTATTCTTATATATATATAAATTAAATAGTAATAGTCACAACAACAACAATAATATCGATCATCCTGGAAGTGATCTTGAAGTTCAAAGTTCATTCTGCATCCAGCATCTCTAGCTTGGGCTCTGGTAGAATAAAGCAGCAAAACATTTATCCCATTCTTAGTATTACACTTCTCTTTGGCTAACCAGCAGGTACCCTCTGTTCCATTGGTGGTCCCTTCCCAGACAGCTGCTGTGAAGCTTGCCCTTGTGCCAGTGGGGTGTGAGGGGTTGACCTGCAGCATTTGTCTTTTGTTGTAAGGGTAGTAAAAAATGCTCATCAGTGGTCGTCATACCACTTTAATGGCAACAGCTTGCTTTGTGTCATTCTGATGCCTTCTCTGGCAGGTACTGTTTGCCGTGTTCTTCCAGGTGGTTATGTTTAAGCAATCTTCCTACATCTCTCGAAAGTATACCTTTAGTGCTGCTTGTTCTCTTTAATTTCCTTTCAGACAGTCTCCCATGCTTTGGGGTCATTAGTTTGGAGAAAGGCAGCGGATATCTTTGGCTTTTGTAATGGCCTCTGCTATCTTTGGTCATCACATTGCTAAGGCAGTGCTATTTCCCCATCAATATGACCAAGTCTGTCTTTCCTAGGTAATAAGTAGCTTGTTTTTAAAGAATCCCAATTACTACCTTCCTTTCACAAGGTTCTTGATGATTGTTGGCATCCTCATTTAAAATCAAACTCTTCAGCCCTCCCCTCCCCATAGTCTGCATCATCTGTTTTAGACTTCACCATACTCTGTACAAGTCTATACTTATGATCTGCTTCCTTATTTTCCCATGCCCTTTTTAAATGGGACAATTTATTCAGATTTCTCTTTTGTCTTTCCCCTCTACTTTTTAGCAGCTCCTGTTATGTCCCCAGCTTGAGGCTGCAGAGGTTTTATGGCCGGGCCTGCAGGGTGTGCATCATCCTAAGTACTGTGATCTTTTGGACTTCCCTGTTGCCTTTGGTTTAAAAACTCCTGGTGAAATAATGTCTCTCTCTTTTTATTTTTATTTTTCCCCACTCAGTTTAAAGGTTTAACATATGGTTTGAGTTTGGTTTAGATGAACCTGCCCTTCCCTCTGTGGGCTCCCTTTATCTGAAACTCTACTCAGCTATTCAAGAGACCAAATGCTGCTGGGACTTTTAGGTTGTGGTACAATCTGCAATCTGGGGGTTCAAGCGCTCACTGTAGACTGTTTTCCCTGTGATTTTACCCTTGTTCAGTATTTTTTGAGAGTTACGTGTTGCAGGCAATCTGCCTCTTGATCGCTGCTAACACAGCCATGGGGCAAGGACAGTTTATGCCAACACTGAATAGCACAACCACACTAAATCTGTCCTGTGCCAGCTGTATCATGGATTTGTAATGCTTTTCTAATGAGGCCATCGTTATTCACTGTGTGCAGTCAGTACAGCCACCTCCTCAGCACCTGCAGCCGGAGGGCAACTGTTTGCCCTTCTGGGCACCCAGGCTGAGCTCCTCCCTGGCACCCTGGGTGACATTGCTCACCCTCTCACTCAAGATCCTGTTCTGCCCTTGAGGTGCCTTGGGTTTTGGTTGTTTTTTTCTGCCTATGTTCAGCAACATGCAGGGTGGGGGGGGGGAATCCTTCACTGCATTAAGAAAAGAGGTAAAAAAAATGGTAAATAAAAGTGCAAAGGAGAATGTGAAAGGGAAAACTTTGGTGCAGTGCATGCTGATGCAGGAGGGAATGGCATCAGACAAGGCACTGGCACGCACAGAGGTGTCAGGAGTACAAGGTGTGCTGTAAGTCCTAAAAAGCTTTCTTGTCATCTTATTTTCAGTAAACCCCATCCTGGAGAGTATGGTCTCTGAATAGATGAACCATCATTTGCTATGTGAATATTGGCAGGTATTCCCCAGAGGTGGTGATGCAGGCAGGCAAGTGGTGGCAAAATGTCTCCTTGCATGCCCAGGGTTTGGGTCTAGGACAACTAGACAACAGACCTGTGGGTTGTGGTCTAGGACAACTCTCTGTGGCCAGCTGTTCATGACCAAGTCTCCGTGGCCAACTCTCCATGAGACACTGCTACATGGCTGGCTCTCTGCAGGGACAAGTCTGTGCAGGGAAGCCCTGAATGCTCAGGGCTCCCTGTGGTGCCACACGCAGCCCCTGCCAACGTTCAAAGGCTTTGCAGAGCTTGGTATGCACCAGGTGGAAGGACCAGTGGCATCTGCTGGACTGTTTACTGCCAGGCACTCACAGCTACCTGCGTAGAGTCGTCTGAGCTGAGAGTTGGCTCCATTTGGGGAGTTCCTCTAAGGCCATAATATCATGTAATGTCTATGGGCTGGAGTTTGTCCTTTCGTTCCTTTGGGATTTTCTTCCATCAGATGAGTTCACCCACCTGGAGTGAGTGTGGATGTTAGAGCTGTCAGCTGCCTGTTTCTGTTCATGTGAAATGGGGACACTGAAGACTGATGGAATGTATTTGTTCAGGCTAAGATGAAAGAACAGAAATAGAGGGTTAGTGAAAAGAGAGGAGGGGAGCATGTGGAAGAGGAAGGTAAAAGTCAGTAGAGATGAGAAGGGCAGAAGGAAACTGACGCTTGAGGTGACCCACCAGTCATTTGATGACCAGTAAAGTAAAGGAGTGGCTAGATAGAAAAAAGTGGGTAGGTGGAAGAAGAAGTGGATTCGGCAGGGGATCCTGTTGTATTGTGCCGTGTGCTTACCTTCTGGGACCTCTCACTTTTCCTAAGGTTTCCTGCCTCAGGAGCGACATGCCTATATGTGGTGGCCAGTATATCGGTACTATGGGAATACTGTTGTTCTAAATCTGCATGATGCCAGGTAGCTCTAAAACACTGTAGCACTTGACATGTAGCCTTCACTATGGAGTCAATTCATGCCCCTCTGTACTTCCCCTTCAGTTTCCCATCCTTTGGGAGGGGGAGCTGATGGTCCAATGATCCCACTCTTTGGGGATGTGCAAAGAGGGAAAGCAGACGGGGCTGTGGGATAAGTGGGTAGCAGAGGGGATTGTATTGGGATAGAAGAGGGAATTCTCTGGTTGGGTGTCTGCAAAACTCCTGTCAGCCCCTTTCTAAAGTAGTTCTGTAATGGCATGGCTCTTAGTGTCATTGAGATTCACAATACTTCCACTGGAAAAGAAAGGTGCCAAGGGCACTGGCTCTTGGCAGGGCAAATGTGTAGCAGAGCTGGATAGGAAAGAACCTGTGCCTTGAATCAAGCCCCACACCTTTGGATATGCCTGTGCAACTGTATTTTAAAGCTGCATTTTATGTCCTGGCTCTGTACAAAAAGGGAGTGCATATCAAAGATACTTAGAAAACATCTCTGGCTGCAAAGACTTGCATCGCCTTCTGGGGCACTTGCCACAAAGCCAACTACAGAAACATCTGTGTCCTTCAGTCATATTAACATTAGTAAGTGTAGGCACTGAAACCCCTAATGTGCCAAGGAGTTCACTAGCTGCATTGCATGTGGCTGTTTAATATGCTGCTGCCAAAGGTGTTTGTGCTGTGGGAATGGGGCATTTAGAGAGAGTCTAAAGCCAAAGGACCCCACGTGTCCAGTTGGCTTCAGAGCTGAGTAGGCTCTGAGGGTCTTAGTTTCCACCTCATTCCTATTACAATGACATATTCTCCCACTTTTTTTTTTTTCTGTTGCATTAAAAAGCCAACATTACTAAGAATCCTATTTAAAAAAATAAGTTTCAGAAATTCATGAGCTGCCTGGGGAGGACAGACCATCTCCTTTGTTTACAGAAGTAAATTGTTACATCTTTGCCAGACCATAGTTTAAAGAGCCTTTTCTTGTAACAGTAAGGGACACAATATGTTGAGATGGCCAATAATAGTGAAGTTGTGCTTATGATGGGCAAGCCTGTGCTGACAGCAGAAGGCTGTTTCAGAACATTTGTACTAATAAACTTTCTTTGTGCTCTGCTTGTTTATCTGCTTTGTTCCCTTAAATGATGGCGCATTTGTGGATAATTTCCTCCGTTGGTAAGCTACCCCCATCAAGTTGAAAGTTGTCTATTTTTAAAATGCCAGCTGCCTCTCACATAAAAAAGCCACTGCTGATGTACCGTTGCTTGCAATGCATTATTCAAAGTCCTTTTTAGATTCTGTCAAATAAAGAGCTTCATTAATATTTCAGCAGTCGCTGTGATTCTCTCCAAGGGGGTTCTGTTCCTTTTCTCACTTGACACCCCTATATTTTTGTGTGTAGCAAAGATGCTTGGACATTGAGTTACCCTTGGCAGAGCAAACTCCTCTTCCTGGAGGAAGTGGATCTTTAAAGGAAATTTTACCTTGAGATAGGTGCTAAGCAGGTAGCTGGTATACCCAGCATCTTAGTGCAGCCCTAGAAACAAGAGTGGTTTGGAGGTGGAGGGGCTACTTTGTACACCCAATACCAACTATTGTGCTTCATCACATGGGCTGATTTTTCTAGTTGGCTTTATGAGTTTAGAGGGGAAACCGGAAAGGGGATTGGAAGAGGAGAATCAAGAAGTTGGATTACTTTACATAAGGATCTACTTAAGAATATTTTCTTATTTAAATGTTAACTGCTTTTACTCTGATTTCAAAACCACACTGTGGGCTATTTTCTTCCTTCTCTATATTAGGTACAAAATCTGTGGTGAGGCTGGGCTTTTGAAAAAGAATATAGTGATTTCCTCACCTGAGGGGCTGGTGGAAAATCAGTACCAGGCAGGTCTGGAAAAAATGCTTTAGGGTCTAAATAAAAAAGGCTAAGACAAAAACTACAGCCATTCTGAACTCACTGCATAAGAACAGTTTTCTTAATCCGCAGGGATCTTACTGCTTTCCTTGGGATGCCACAATAAAAGATTCCTTTGGGTTGATTGTGCGTGACGGGTTTTGATGCTGGGAGATGGAGGTCTGGTGATACAGAGCTGCGTAATAATTTTGAAAGGTAGTTTCTCAATACATCAAACAATTAAGTGTTTGAAGGGAAGACAAGCGTTCAAAGCTGTTGTTCACCCGTGAAACGAGAGCGAGAGCAATAATGCTTGCTAAAAATCAGTGCTGTAGTCCCCTGGGTGCATGAGAGCTACGGGCTGGAGTCTCCCCTGCAAATGGGGGCAGCAGGGGAAGGGATGACGGAGAGATTGATCTAGGTAGGGTGGGGACCATCAGTTAACAAAGAAATAAAGCAACCACAAGCGTTGAGGGGATTCACATAGTGGATGGGTAACTGGGCGCTGTGTTGTCTGCCTATGACGTGTTTGGTTTGCATGTCAGGCAGTTTTTGCCTCCCATTGGAACAGCGTGCAATTGGAAGTCTGTGGCTTTGCTTGCAAAATACTAGAAATGATGTGAGCTGTGTTGGCCGAGCATCCAGAAACTTGAATTCTGGTTTGATGTTGAAGAAAATTATTCTGACCAGACTTGTTCAAAATAGCTTAATATGTCTCTCCTAAGTCAGCAGTAAAGTGATATTCTGGGCAAGAAGTAAGTTTTGGGTTTGGGGGCAGTTGGAGTTTTTTCTGTTGATACCGCTGTGCTTTAAACCACGGCTCAGGATTAGTTACTGTATCCAGGGCGAAATTAAATTACACTTCTAGTTTTGTTAGGTGAATAATAGTTTTTAAAAGTCCCAGTCTTGCTCTCCCAAAATGTACAGAGACGTTGTTTATTCCTTCAGGAGAGAAATAACAGCTGCTGTTCTCAGAAAATAAAGATTTTTTTTTTTCCCTGCATTTCACTGGAATAATTCGTGACTTTCCCAGTGTAATTTGCTTAACATTTAAAAAAAGGATCTTGGCTTACAAGCTGTTCAGAAGGTATAGGAGAGCAAATTGCATGCTGCTGGGAAGATACAGGGGATGCCAAAGCAACACTGGTGTGTTTTGACCAAAATATTGTGTCTTGGTGGGGAAGGTGGGGAGGTTATGCAGCAGACAAGTCCAGCAGCCCATGGGGGTCCTGTAGACCCCGTGGTATTGTGCTGAGTGGTGGAGCAGCTGAGCTGCGGGACTCTGGGTGGGGGCTGCAAGCTTTGGCATTGCCGTGTTGATAATGGCAGGTGACTGTTGGGGTACATCCTGGCCACCAGCACGGAGGAGCAACCCGAGTGCGTGGGAGCTCTGTGGAGGCTGTCTGGATCAGTGGCTATCTGTGGGTGTGGAGCAGAGGAAGGATGTGTCACATCTCTGCCACAGCCCCTTTGGTGCCTGCAGGAGATTATTGTGTCATGCGCTTACAGGCCGACCTTAATCTTCCTAATACGGGATCGCCCTCCCTGAGAGGGACAATAAACAACCCAGATTTTCCTGCTGATGGTAATGCAGTAGGCAAATCCATTGCTTCAGGGAGGGTTGACTGAGATGTGGAGGATGGAAAGAACATCCTGGGGACAACAGAGGAGAGACAGCATTTCTTCCTACTTTCCCTACGGTGTGTCCATCAGGGCTTTTGGGATTAGTATTATTTGATGGAAAGTTGCGTTTACTGGCCAGTAAGCCTTTTCCCCATAATACTAGGACTCTCTGAGATGCTTCAGCTGGACGCCACTTGCTCTTTCAAATCACTGGAGATCTTTGCTTCTTGTTCCCTGTCTCAGTAGAGAGAGGAAGCATCTTTATCCTTTGCGTTCTGGCCCTGCTACCTCTGCCTTTCCTTCAGCAAACTGTTAATTAAAATTAAATGTCTGTTACTGGTTCCTGCTGTAAGTGTGTAATAGGCAGCTTGCTTGTGCAAGGGCTACAGAAGGGTCCCATCCCAAGGGACCTGTCTGGATGGTGTTTGGAGCCATTGCTCCCATCTGCTTGTTGAGCAGTTCACGCTTATTATTTTACCTGAATGGTGGCTACTGGAGTGATCAAAGCCATTGTGTCTGGACTGGCCGTTGTAAGAGCAGATGGTCAAAACCGAAGATGGAAGTTCTGGTCTGCCTGAACTTAGTTTGGGAAGCGTGAGCCAAATTTGTTTTAAAAGCTCTTAAAATTTGCTAATAGTAAATCTTTCTTTTCCAACACAGGAAGCAAGGACTGTTTGAGGGAGCGGTGAAAACACAGTGACCAAAAAGCAGAGCAGGTGTTCAAATCTTCTGGGCAGATGTTTGATCTAGTGTCTTAATGGATTGGAGTAGCACATGAAGATGCCTTTTTGTAGCTTTAGCCTCTTCTTTTCAAAGTCATATGTTTTCTGGAAATTGCCTTCAACAGTCAGTATCTGCACGTCAGTATTTGCATGGGTTGGCTTTTCTCTCCCTGATTTGGAAGTTTATGATTTTTGTAAAGGTGACAAGGATGAGATACATGGATCTCTGCTGTTCCTGTGCATTTTACTTTCCTTCTTCCAACTTAGTTCTGAAAAGGGTTTCCAAGATTTTATTGCTGAGTCCCTCTCCCAATGGGAAGAACAATTTTTGCAAGCCTCTTGACTCTTACTTGCTCAGAAAGGGACCAGGAGATTCAATCAGAAAAGCTGATTTGCTTGGAGGACAGCCAGGCAAACAGGCACTCACACAAATCGGTGCTGCTGATAGAGTGAGATACTGCTAGAAGTAACTCAGAGGAATTGTCCTGCAGCTATAAAGAAGCGTACAGAGTAAAATGTTACTGTCAGCAGAACATCTGATGGTGCAGTAGGTAAACTTGTTCTTAACAGAAACTGGAAAGTGAGGCTTGGAAAAATGTCAGGCATAGCCTACTGGGTAAAAACTGAATGCTATGTTCTTGAATATTTGCAGGACTGTAATGCTTATTTAAGAGAGTAGAGAGTTAATTTGTTAATTAAATATTCTGTTAGCTTGCTCCTCATCACCAGCTTGTCTGACTCACCACTTATCAGCCCAGCCTACCTTCCTACAAGTATCTCAAGCTTAAATTTTTACCAGAGCTTGATCTACATATAATGGAAACTGAACTCTGCTCATTTAAACCTTTTCAAATGTAAATGTTGCCTGCAGCATACCCAGCACGGCTTAAAATGACCTCTGTTGTGGGAAACATGTCAGAATAGTTGAACTGGCTCAGATTTTCTCCTGGAACAACTGTTGCACTGCTGATGGTACTGCAGAAATGCTGTTGGGTTGTACTGATGGATGTGCAGAAAAGGAGAGTGTTGACGTGGTTTGGTGTGGTTGTAAGAGCACTAGAGAACTAAACTACTGCTATGTGAAGCAGAGGGATGGCACATTGTGAGCATCTATAGTTCAGTGTCTACTTTTCCTTTTGTTTTTTGCATCCTTACCCTGGAGTTGGAGGGCGTTGTCAGACATCGATGCAGTCCTGTGTAGCTGCAGGCTCTTCATATCCAAGTTTTTGGTGGGGGTCCCATCAGGGCTTTTGGGAGACTCAAAAATGTAACTCAGAGCAAAGAGAAAATCAATGAAGTGCCTCTCATGGCATCTCTTACCTGGATAAACGTATGTTTTCAAATCTCTTTGGGAGTGTGCTACTTTGGAGCACCTTCTCTCAGCGGCCCCTCTTAGCCCACAATGGCCAGAGTGGGCCAGGGGAAGACTGATTTTCCATGGCTGAATTAGAGACTGGGTTTTATAGCTTTTTTTTCTCTCCTGCACCCTCTGGATGCACACCTGCTGCTGATTCCTAATGTGTGCAGCTCCTTTCTTCTTTCTGTGCTCAGCATATTCACTATAGCTTTATTACCCTCAGTTTATGGAAATGCTTGTTGAAATATAGCTCCTGATGAGCTTTGCTAAAATACCTAAAGCACTAAAATATTGAATTATTTTTTAAATAATTTTTGAATCATTAAAGAAAACCAGAGAAGATAACTTTTCTAGAAGATCTATTGGTTAAACAGGTGAGAAACTCAATAGTGTAGCTAACAGTTTTGTTCTGATGTTTTAATTTTTAATTTTATGTCCTTCGTGTAGTTCTTGAGTGTTCAGATATGGACTAGTATGTTTGGTTGTCCAGTATCCTTCCTGTACCTCTGCTTTCTTCTCTGGATGTGGGGGAAGAGACTGTGACAGGTAACTTCTGGCTTTGTTGCTTGACAAGGCTGGCTGTGTGGCAGGGTCCCATGCTGGTTGCTGTGCCAGGAGCCAGAGAGCTGAGGAGCTGCTGCTGGGGGGTGGAGCAGTTATCACAGCCAGGGTAGCAAACAAGGCTTTTCAAAAGGGACTCCAAAAGCTGGATATCACTTTGCCATTCCCTCCAGCTCGGTCTATATTTCTCTCTCCTTCATGCCCCTGCTTTCTATTTTTAATTTTTTCTTTTTTTTAAATGAGAGGAGGGAGGACAGTCTTTGCTTGGGGGGATTTTCTGTCCTGACACCCTCTTCTGTAAGAAATTGCTTCCTTTTGCAGATGCTGCATTGCTTCCTAGCAGTTCCTTTGACCTAGAGAGCACTGGACACTGATTGTGCAACTGCTGATGTCTCCATGCTTTGGTGGTTCTTTAGAGAAGCACTGAATGCAGTAGATGATTGTCTCAGGGCATTGAACTCATTTGCAGTGCCACTGCACAGGCCCTTGCCCATAGCATCTTGCATCACAAGCTTTTTGGAAAATGTGGTTCCTTGATTGTGATGGGGGAGGATTGACTGCCTTAGAAAGCTACACAAATGTCTAGCTGGAAAGTACAAATTATCCTCAGTGCACTTTTCTGCAAAACCACACTCACTGGCATAATTTGTCCTCATATGACTAGTGCCATTAACTTTAATGGCTTCCATAATCAAGTTTTCACATTATCCTACCCTTCACTGTATTTTACTTTGCTTATCATTCTCATCCAAGCCTCTGAGGAACAGTGTGTCCTGTATGTACTGAGAAAAAAAACATGCTGGTTGATGCTGAATTGCACAGGCTCCACTTCTCGTGGCCATTCAGCCACCTAAGAAGCAAGGATAGTGGGTTTGTTAATTTACCCTAAACAACCTTTAGAAGTATGTATTACATACTTTAATTTCAAGATTCTTTGCTCTGTTTTCAGGCACTGTCAGCATCAGTAAGAAATGAGGACAGAGACCAGTAAAGTATTTGTGTACCCAGCGCTGGGGAATAGTGGGAGCACTGGCCTTAGTCCAGGAGAAATGTGACCCAGTAAACTTGTTAAAAGGCTATTCAATTGCTCTCTTTATTATGCAGGAGCATGCAGGATGTATACAGGATAAAGAGCATTTTCTTAACTGCTGCCAAAGGAAACATTTTCTACACTGCGTATAATAATTTTCTCCACTTTGGTGTCTCTGCTGGCAGCAGAAGAGAGCTGCTTCTTCCCTTTTCACAGGGGTGATTCATAAAGGTGCAGCTTGAACTGAAGGGAGACATACGGGTCTCTTCACAAGTGTTTTGCTTCCATCAAGTCTAAGTACAGCTCAGTTGGTCAGTATCTTTGCAGAGAAATCCACTGGCTTTCCATAGTCTTATAGAACAGGAGCTAAATAACATAGGAAACAGTTCTTGCTGAAGCAAAGTGCTATAGATGATGAGTAGCTGGATGGGAAAAAAACAGAGGGAGAGACCTCTCTGCCTGTCTCTGCCACAGGCAACTCTCCTGGTGGCTGGGACGGGGGCTGTCCCCTGACCTGTTCCTGCTGTACATCTCTGCAGGAGACTGTGCCCACGTCCCCAGCATCTTGGGTCTTAAGGGACAAGGTACCATAAAGTGCTGCAGGGCCGCTTAAAGTGAGATGTGTAGCTCCTTCATCCTTTTCCAGCAGTGCTACTGGTGAGGAAGCTCTGGCTGCGAGACACTGGCCATGAGCAGGCTGCAGTGGGCCAAATCTTTGCACTGGACTGTTGGACGTGTGGGTGGTGTCACCCACTCTGCCACTGTATGGCTGGTTAGGGCAATTCCTTTTACCTCCACTGCAGTTCCTCTGCGACAGATAATCCAGCTTTGGCTGCTCTGTGTGAAAAGCACTGTTCGAGAATCAACATTACCAGTTGACACCTGCATGATGAAGCAACCAAGCAAAAATCCTCAATAATGTCAGAAATAGCACAGTGTCTCCAGGTGTTTTTTTTTAACGTCTGTAGCCTTCTCTTTAGCCTTTGCCCTTCCCAGTGGTTTATTACTTTCCCAAAATAGATTCCATAGTAAAAAATTTTCCACTAGTTTCAGTCTGAAGCCAGAATGACAAGCTGTTTATTTATTTAATTGCTTTTATGTTCCAGCCAATAAATTAATCTGCTCTGTGTTTGATTTTTTGAGCAAGCAAAGCTAAGGGAAGGGGAAATGTGTACCAGAGATGTAGGGTGGGGGGTTTTTTATGTTTTATCAGCGCTTTCTTTAAATAAAAAGCTTAATTAAGCATGCCCTTCTCATTACAGGCTGTATAAATGTGCCTCCTAAAGAACATGAATCGGGCTTGAGAGTTTACTGTTCCTGTGCAGTCCATCATTTTCTTTACCTAAAAAAATCCTGCATATAATTATTTGGTTTTCTCAGTATATTTATCTTTTGCAACCTCATACGTGACTCTCAGAGATTTTCCTGGCATTCTGACAGCCGGAGCTTCCCCAGCACTCAGAGTAGAGTTTTCTCCCAAGTTTCTAAAATTGCATTAGAGTGGAGGGGGGTTTCTTACTCTTTAAATCTACATTTGTTTTCATGCTTCATAGGTCACAATGCTCACACTTGTGTGTACAACCCATCTGCACACAAAACAAGAATAAAATATGCAGAGTTCATTAGTTAGATGTGGTGAATGGTTTGAAATGTTTAATTAAAGAAAAAACACAAAAGGCCCAGTGAATGAGATGTTCACTGACTAATAAGGTGGGGGGAAAAAATTGTGAATAATATGCAGTTTAGAATGAAAGGCTCTCTTATTTGTCCACAGTTTGTTCCCACATATGCCTCTCTGCAAGGATGATCAGCCAATAAAATATATGGTATTCTCAATTTTGTATTTCTTATGTAAATTCTGCTATGTTAATTCTTGGATGTTGTCTTTCTGTCTTTGATCTGTTTTAGAGCTAGGCATTTCTTGAGTTGACCATGTACCTTTTCTTAAGAATGAGATACCCAGATCTTGCTTAACAATGAAATGGCCCTGTTGTCTTAGAATTGAAGCTTTGGAAAAGATTATTCCTGTTTAGGAAAAGTCTATTCCCACTTACATTTTTACATACTAGTTGGCATAGCCAAACATGTGGCATCCCTGGTAATCAGCACTTACAAGGTTAAAAAAGAAGCACATAGAAAAATAAGTGCCTTATTTCTCTTGTGGTTGCTGTAAAATTTTGGTGTATTTTTAAACCTTTCCTGACAATGCATGCTCTTTGTAAGCTTCTCATGAGTAAAGATTATTTCAGTTAATTGTGGGTGTGATGTTATAGCTCGAAATGAGGAAAATGAATGAACAAGCATTTTTGAGTGCTCTGCCGATATTCCATTTTGTGCATGCATGTTAATAACTGTATCTGTTAGTGTATTTTTAAGGCTGTGTTCAGGCTCAATAGGGTGATGTTTGTCTGTGGGCCTTCCTCTTATTCTGTTTGTGACCAGTGTATTTCTGACAATGCCTGCACTGTCTCTGTGCTGTGAGCTGAATGGATGACTTGTAAAGGGGACTGAGATGTTACATTGGCTTGTCAGTGATGCTCTTCATTTGTATTCTGCTCAGGGGGCCAAGCCGCTGAGGAAGAGACGTGCCAGAATGCTTTCCTTATGAACGCCTCTGCCCTCTTCAATTTTCCCTTGCACTACTTTACCTTGGTGAATGTTTCTTTTTCAAGGTGTTGCTATTTCTGCAGCATGGAGCTTGGCTTTAGACGATAAACAGCTAGGATGTGCAGTACCTATAAATGCATGGGTTGGTTTGGGCTGTTTGATTTTTGACTGTGAAATGCAGCATTAGGAAGCAGAAAGCTGCACTGAGAGCATCTGGTGCCTGCTCTCTTCCTGGCTATGCAGGGGGATTTGTGTGGGCAGAGAAATACGAAGTAAATTGTGGGACCGTGACCCATGCAGAGCTGCTTCTGAAGCAATAGCTAGTTCAGTTTTTCAGGGAATGGCGCGTGCACTTGGAAACTCATGAATGGGAAGCTCCCAAGCTGCTCTTGTTTTAAATTAAAAAGAGCTGATTTCGCTTTTAATCTAAAAGGATGCATTTTGGGGATGACTTGCAAATACAGTGTGTTTATCCTAAAAAGATGCAGTGATACATCCTCAGTGATGAGGCAAAATGTAGACAAAGTGTTCTGGCTTGCTCTGCTGCTTGAGATAGTGGTAGGCTTCAGGGAGAAGGAAAGTAATTTTAACAATATGAGATAATCTTGCTCCCAAATTCTTGAGTACTTTCTTGTTAAAAGTCTCCTTGTTTTGTTCTGTGGTTTTCTGGAAAGTGAAGTGTGCTGGTTCACATGCTATCATCCTCACTTGCTTTAACCACAGCAGTTTCCAAGTCTCTTACGTGACGGTCCCATTTTCAGGGCTGCAGATGCAGCATAACATCATTGCAGGAGAGACCAGCTGGCCTTGAGTGATATCCTTGTGCACCGCACCGACAGGGATCAGGCAACTGCTGCTCATCTCCCAGCAGACAGTGATTGATGAGGTACTGAGGGGCATGGTTTAGAGATTGGTGGGAATGGTTGGACTCGATGATCCCATGGGTCTCTTCCAACCTGGTGATTCTATGTTTCTCTGATTCTATGATTAATGTAAAGTTCAACGGCACCAACTTTCAGCTTCTGCCATGCAAGTCATCCCCACCAGCACGAGAAAGCTCTAACTGTTTTGATATTGGCTTCAGACTATGCTGCTGTTCACATGCTGGTGTGGTTTTTCTCTCTTCCATCCTTTTTGCAGCTCTTTTTGCCCTCCTGTGTAAAGGCCAGATCAAAGAGTCATCCTGGAAGGAAAATGCAGAACAGAGAAAAGGCAATTCTGGTAATGATTGCAGGTCATACGTCAGGTCAAATAAGTCCCCAGTGCAGACAGCAAAAAAAATGTAACATTGCAAGAGGAAACACAGTTTGCTGAGGAAAGGACTATGGCTGGTTTTGATTGCTTCAGAATCATCTGCATGGATACCTACAAACCCTCTATGCACTTAAACTCATGTTGTGCCATACTCTTTCAAGTGAGGAAAATGAAGATCAAGAGGAGGTTGCTGGACACTGGCCAAAGCAAGTGCCTGGCCATTTGTGTGAGGCAAATTAAGAAAAAGAGAAAGCTGTTCCTACCTTGGTATCCCAGGGAGTCTGCGTAACACGAACAAAGATGCCCATTTCTTAGTATCATACTATTAATTTCCTCTGAGGCTTTCATTGTCTGCCTGCTTGTCTTGGAAGAAAAGGATCTAATTCTAGACTTAGATAATCACAGGTTGAGTCAAGGTCAGTAAAAATGCTTGGATATATATATTCCTAAAGGAAACTGTTTTATCAGTCTCACTTTTCCGCTTCTTTTGCTATGTATTGGAAGCAAAGCTTGTTTTTTTAATCTTGAGTTTCATCAGCGTTTGATATGATGGGTGCTTCACGATCCTGGTTCAGCAACAGTCTGTAACTGCAAATATCACTTTTTGTAAAGTAATCTTGCGTTCTAGTGACTGGACAATTTTAATTTGAACGTTTCACTTGAAATTAAAGTCCTCTCAGCCCTTCTGCATATTGAGCTAGGTTGATGAGCAATTTCTCACAAATCTGTGCATCATCTGTGTTGTGTCTTCCTCTTCTCCTTTCCCCAATGCCATGCAGATTGATGGCAAGAGAAGATCGTGACTCAAATTGTTATTTGTTAGGCCTTCTGGTTTTCTCTTATATAGGAATTTTGCGATTTCAAAGCTAATGTTTCAACCATAACTAGGCATGTGCAAAATTGATAAACATATAATGCAATCACCCTGCTTATGAGTCCCAGCACTAGGCTGATGGATGTAGTCTGTAGAACTGGCTAAGCAAAGTCTATGAATTAATTACATTTTAATTAAGTTAAGTGCTGGTTGGGGTGTCTCTGAAAGAAGAGTTTAAGTAAAGGATCCTGTCTCCATTCTCCAACATTTTCGGCAGGCTTAGGAAGACATCTTGGAATTAAATAGGCTCCTGACTAAAAGTTTTCAAGACACTTAAGGGTGATCTCACTGCCTCTTTCTAATACTTTGCCTCCTGACTAGATTGAGCCTCTGATGCAGATGTCAGCATGTTCCCAATTATTATGGCAATGTCCTTGAGCGCAGACATCTCCAGTCAGACAAATTTGTACAGTTGAATATAGTAAAGTGCTGGTTCAACCCCAGTATGGTTTTCTTACAGCTAACATTGCATTTGTTCCTGAAGTCAATTCCAGTACAATTTTTTTCTTTCTTTTCTCTTTTTTGTCATTTCTCTAGTCCTTTCTCCCAAAGCCATTTCAGGGAAGAGAAGTCACATATCTTCCGTTGGCATCAGAAAGGCACAGCTGAATATAAATTCACTGTTATTTTTCAGTTGATGTTCTGTGCCATTTTTGGCAGAACTCTCTTCCTAAGGCTCATCTATGGGAAGTGGAGGGAATCTCTGAATGAACTTTGTTTGGGATGTTAACATTTAAAAGTTTGTCCTTCTTCTACTTTAGAGCTAGCTGGTGTTTGCCTGGCTGTAGAAATCCTGCTGTAATATATATGTTGGCATTATTAGGTTGAAAAACAGCCTCTGTGCTTTCCTGATAATGTTCTTCTGTAATGAATAATATTTGCCAGAGTTAGCCCATCTTCAATTGCCTTATGAAGTTTCCAGAATAATAATGGATGCTGACTTCCAAATATTTAGAGATCTCAAATTAGAAGACATTATCTTTGTGCTCCACAGTAGGGGAATTGTGTGTGCCTTCCTTGCCCTCTAAGCCCCAAGGGGGCTGGAATGAATGCTACAGTGTAAGAAAGCAACTGCTGGGCTCCTGTACCGTGCAAAGGGCCCCTGCGCTGTGGAACAGCACTTTCCTAGCTCTGTAATGTTTTCTGGAAAGGTTGAGCCCCACCAAGAGAAAATTCAGTGAAAATGTTCAGACCCCAAACCTGAAGGATAATCTGAAGGGTTCTGCTTTTCTTCCTTGCAAGAAGTTAGGCTGAATGTTTCAGTAAGGGTGTAACGAACTGTTCCTCTCCAGTAGCTTACTAAGTTGTTTTTTGAAAATAAAAGGGCTAATGATACAATTTTCAAAGAAGTCTTACTCAAAATACACTGACGTCCCATACAGACTAATATCAGTGACAGCCCTGAAGTACATTGGGAAGCTTTTCTCCTTTATGTTATAAAGGGTGTAGCCAAAGTCCTTTAAGAAGAGAAACCTAAAGTCCACCTGAGACCTCATGTGTCAGTGCTGTAGAGCATCTCCTTTTTGTAGCTGTCTTCATTGATAAGGAAATAGCTGGAGCTGTAAGCATGGGTTTCTGCATGAGGTGCAGTGCACACAGGTAAGCATTACGGTGCACGTGTACAAGTCTTACTGTGTTATTTGTACAATAAATCTTGGGATTCCAGCCAAGTCCTGAGCTACCCTTGAGACTGCCGGCCCAGCCAGCACAGAGTGCACCCCTGGCAGAGCCTGCTTTGTCCCAAAGTAGGCACTGACCATGGGTGTTTTTCTCCCTTAATGCTGCTGGCAGAAGAGAGTGATATGTGGCTGAAATTTCTCTTGTTCTGCTAAACTTAATGGTAGTTGAATCCTGTTGTTTGTAGAAGTCACTTCCCTGCAATCACACTGACCCAGACAGCACAGTTAATTTGTGGCTTGATTTTCAGTATTAATTAGGTATTTATTGCATGTACATTTTTCTATGGCTCCGATGGTTATAATATTGTTGTAACTCTTGGTGCTTATCTTGGTGCTCAGTTGTAAAGCTGAGGTTCCTTGAAAACTAGGAAAAAATGAGTTGGAGGGGGAATGTCAGGAGGTTATCAAGTCCTTCGCTCTGCTTCTGGGTATGGTCAGCAATACTCGAGTCATTCATCACTGGCATCAACCCGTACTGTGTTTGAAGAACTCTGCATAAAATCTATTCCTGTGCTTTGTTATCATTATATGTGTTTTTTATAATGTTTGATCTGTCATTCTTGTTCCAGTTTCAGCACATCATTCCTTATCTGCCATAGTTATGGAGAACAGATTATTCTATTGACTTTTGTAGCATGTTTCTGTGTACGTGTAGTCCATCATCACCCTGCCCATAGCATTCTCATCTCTAGATGAAAACAACAATATTTTATTTAATCTCTTCTCATAAGTCATATTTTCTAGATATCTTTCTTGTTCTTTGATCTCTCTTCCTTTGGTCCTCATAATTACTTTTTTTAAAAAGTGCTCAGAGCAGGAGATAATACTCCATCTGGGGCCTTGTGAAGCTGAGCAGAATGGAAGGGTGACCTATACTGTAGGTGTTATGCGCTCCTGTTTATATACCCCAGTGTGTTCAGTTTTCATAACAGTATGACTTCACTGAGTCACGTTCACCTTGTTGTCTGCTCCTCCCCTCATCTTTCTCTGAAGAGCTGTTGTCTGAACTGTTTTCCCCAGCCTGTATTTCTTGGTTGTTTCTGGGTATATGTAATACTGTACTCCTAGCCATGTTGAATTTCAAAGCATGTCTTCAAACGATGAAATAATCTCATATAATCTTGTCCTCCAGTATAATTGCATTCCCTCCAGACTTGTGCACTGCAAATTTTAATAAGCATCTCCTCTAGTTCTTCCTCTCCTTAATGTCAGTGTGGAATAGAACTAAGCACAAGAAAAAAATAAGGCAACCTACCTGACATCCCTTTTTGCTTCCACAGTGATTGATTAATGACGGTTGTATATGTCTCCAATTCATTGCTGCTTTTATCCAGACTATGCTTCCTTGATTGCTTACAGGAACATCTGTGGATGCAGCACCCAAAGCATTGTGATTATACAGGCAGGAAGAAATCATAAAAATATTTTTATACACAGGGATCTGGAGGTTTCCTGCAGAAGTGAAAACTCATGGGATGCTAATATACTAACTTTCTCTTCAGTTTGACTATAGTCAAGTTGCAGCAGTGAATAATTGTCCAAAACAGTAGAGGTGCACGCTACTCACTTGAAAATCTTATTTTCAGATGGAAGTCTTGCAGGGAAATGTAAATCAGTCATAAGCATAGGGATTTTGGAAGCTGGTAAGTAGCAAATATTGGTATGGCCACATTCCTGACTTCAAATAAATGTTCAACAACATGCAACTAGATGCTGACATTCAAGAACATTGGCATTAAAAGCCTGTATGTTAATGGCCCCATAAACTTGAAAGCTAATATTGTTCACAGACTGAAGGCAAATGGAGGTTCAAGTACAATATACATCCTCAAATCTCTGACCAATGTGTGAGTTTTACATTAGGTACTTTTCATAATACTTTTGCACTTCTTTTTGTGCATCTTAGATTTGACAGCTGGTGAAAATGGAGATAGCATGCATGGCACTGACAAATGCCCAAACTGCAATAATGCTGAGAAAGTTATCGTGCCACTTTGTCTTTGAGTTTCTGATGATAATAGCAGATGTCTTTAGTGATGGAAGATGCAGGCTCCTGCTGTGAAAGACTGTAATAATGAGAAGCATTTGATGAGCTGACTCTGTTTCATTCTTACTGATGAGTTGATACTTTAGAGATACAAGTAATCACAGCAACTTTAATCAGATTTGGTTTAGGTGCAACTGGAATTGATTCCAAGAGAGGCAGCTTATGAGGAGTGAAATGTAACTAAGATGTGATATGACTGGATATACTATCATGCTGGCTGTTTTTCATTCCTTCACCATCTCTGTTTCCCCATCTACTTAGCACTGATTTTATGTGAAGTATCTCCTTAGACTTGTTGTGCAGTCTTTAACGTTGTATGGCATCGTTTTGGTTGCATTAGCAGAATTATAGGGAAAGCAGTTGTCTGTCCCATCTGCTGAACATGGACAGTATTTCCTAAAGTCTCTTCCATGCAGAGTTCAGCCCTGTGATGCTGACAGACATAAACCTTGACACATGCCTCAGGGGCTTTTGGGGGGCAACCAGCATGTCTGTTTAAAGAGCCATCCCTGTTCCTGCTCTGCCCTGCCTCCAGGGTGGCTAGTGCCAAAGATTGAGAACTAGGGTATGCAGCCAAATACTTTGCCTGGAAAGGTTTTGCTGCAAACCATGTTTGCCTCATCAACTGCTTCTGACTGTGTTGGCAGAAACCTGAGGGACCTGTTCAGGATGAGAAATGGCAGTGGTTGGGGCTAATGGTGCACTTCACAACAATCATTAAGGGGCTGGTGGACTGGAACACTTCCACAAAAAAGGTAGTGATACCGAAGTATCTTCACACGTCGCTGCTAATCACAGGAAGGACAAAACACTGTAAACAACTCTGAGATGGAAATATGTGCAGCAGTCCTCTCGGTTGTTCTGACGGAGGGTAGGCCAGCAGGAGGTCTGTCTGTAGCAGGCTGTTGTTGACTCAGGTCAAGGAAAACATTTTAGTAGTCTCCCTCTGCTTTATTTTGCTTTTCATTCCTGTTAAACATTGGGGTGGAAGAATAAATAGGCAGCCGTTATTGCTTCATGGCCATTGCCCCAGGTGAGTGGGTATGAACCTGGTAGCTGTGCTGCTGGCTGTCACCTGCCTTCCTATGGAAACTGCAGGCAGGAACCACTGCAGGCAGCGAGTGCCCCGCAGGCTCTGACAGCTCTGGCTCCACATTCTCCAAAAGATCACCCAGATCTGTAAGGAGTTGAAATAAATAACCCTTTTTACCACCGTAAGGTCTTGCCTTGAATTTTCTTACACAGAGAAGGACCAAGTGCCACCTGTGCTACCTGCTGTCAGCCAAGAGAGACTGCCAGGAGGTAAGCCCGGAGGAGCAGAGTGCTCCTTCCAAGGCTCTCCATGTGTGGTGGTCTGCAATTAAATGGTGGCTGTGAAATGGAGGTGAGCAGGAGCAGTTCGTTTTTGGAGTGCTGATGGTGAATGTGTCGAGGAGCTGCCTGCCTTCACACCGCACTGGCAGCAGCAGCCCCTTTGCGAGAT
Organism: Phaenicophaeus curvirostris; assembly: GCF_032191515.1. Classification (NCBI taxonomy): domain Eukaryota; kingdom Metazoa; phylum Chordata; class Aves; order Cuculiformes; family Cuculidae; genus Phaenicophaeus; species Phaenicophaeus curvirostris. The sequence goes on along the minus strand of NC_091392.1, from coordinate 120,628,398 downwards.
CAGTGCTATAATTAGCTGATGGCAATCCACAGCCACTTGCTTCTGTTGCAGGGATCCAGACTGTCTGAAATGGTAAACATGCAGAGGTTTGGTGGGTTTTTGCTTCAAGGACTGTAAGTATCTTCCCAGTGACAAAACCAACTGGCTTTGTTAACCTGGATTTCAGACTAATTTGTGGTTTTTTCCTTGTAATTCAGCAGTAGGTTGATCTTTGCTTTCCCTGAGTAAATTGTAGGGGATATGTTGAAGCATTAAGAGGCCGTATTGACATTTCTGTACAACCCCTTCAGTTTAGTTTTCATCTAATTAAAAGACCTCACTGACTGGAATATGTGCAGAGCCCTTTCTGGAGATGGTCTCAGTGCACCTCTTTAACCCATGTTCTTGATTAGTCCACTCTGCCTGAACCACTTGGGCATACTGGAGCCCTTACAAGGTCTGAAGGGTCTTTTCAGTGAAGGCATTTTCTTTGCTTAATGTGGCAAGATCCTGGGTCAGTTTAGCTAAGATTGCTTTCACTAGTGATGGAGAGACAAAATTATATATGCCCCACTCTCTGACTTAGAATCATAGAATCACCAGGCTGGGTAAGACCCACTGGATCATCGAGTCCAACCATTCCTATCAATCACTAAACCATGCCCCTCAGCACCTCATCCACCTGTCCCTTAAACACCTCCAGGGCAGGTGGCTCAACCACCTCCCTGGGCAGCCTGTTCCAGCGCCCAATGACCCTTTCCGTGAAATATTTTTTCCTAGTGTCCAGCCTGAACCTCCCCTGGCGGAGCTTGAGGCCATTCCCCCTTGTCCTGTCCCCTGTCACCTGGGAGAAGAGGCCAGCTCCCTCCTCTCCACAAACTCCTTCCACGTAGTTGTAGAGAGCAATGAGGTCTCCCCTCAGCCTCCTCTTCTCCAGAAGCTCTCTCAGCCATTCCTCATAACGCCTGTTCTCCAGTTCCTCATAAGGCCTGTTCTCCTGTTCTTGCACCATTTACTTGTGCCTGTCTCATGGAGAAGGGATTATGACAGTGTATGCTGCCAAAAATTGCTTTTGCAGGAGCTAAAACCAGCGGAGTAGGATACTGCATACTGTCCACTCTGTTTTTCTTTTCATTAACAGCATGATAGGCAAGTATATCAGAATTTATTCTGGCTTTTTAATACATCAGTTAACTTAAGTGGCTTAATACCTGCCTCATCTGGCAAGTTATCAATTTACTTTTTTTTTTTTTGGTGGTAGTAGGAAATGTGCTTCAGGGTAGAACTCAATGGGATGCAGTTGGTGGCTTCTCTGAAAGTTCTTAGCATTAAATGTCATCCACTTTGTCTTGCATCGAAAGCTTTCAGTCTTTAAAAGCAAAAGAAAACCATGGGAAATTCCATCAAATGGGAAAGGATAGGTTTAATTTCAAACCTACAATATTGTTGTGAGTTTTTTTTTACCCTTACAAATGGCTGCATCATCTTTGAGATTCCTTGTAGTATTTCTGCATTTTTTTCAAATATTTCTTTAATTTAAAATACAGCTGCTGATATTTTCATCTATATGTCAAAGATGTGAATGCTGATTTCTGTACATATTCACTCATGTGTTGTTTGTTTAAGAATAGAAGAACAGCTTCTCTTTGAAACTGGGAGGCAAAAGTTTGGATATAGTGTTGAACAAGATGTCTTAATTCATGCTGTCTCAGTCTTACCAATTTATTTAATGTCCCCAGCTGTTGTGTTTATCTTCTTGGTGAAAGCTAGGAGGTGGAGTTTTCTATTTGCAAGGCAGAGGCCAAGAGCTGACCTAACTCTTCTCTCTGAAAATGCTCACTGTACTTCAGGACCGTTTTTTTGTTGTTGCTGATATGTCACTAGCACTTCTCTGACAATTTTTAACAACATGACTCTAGGAAAGGAGAGTGAGGTCACGCATCTTCTTGGTGAGCAGGGTAGGATCCAGAAGTCTGCATCATATCAGACTGATCAGGCCTGATTTTGACCTGATTCTATCAAACTCAAATGCCAACAGTAGGAGCTTGAAACATGAACTCCTTTTGGTGTCTGCAGTTCCAGGGTGCGATCGACCTGCCTTGTATTTGGTTAGACCAGGACAAACAGTGTGAGGAAGCTCACCTTTGGGGGTTTTTTACAGTTTGTTTGGTTTCTTTTCCTGTCTGTCATATAAATTGTTCATTTATTGTGGAATTTGGGTTGTGCCCTGACTGCCTTTTTTTTTTTTTGGCAGCTGTCATCAGCCCTTAGAGCACAGCTCTCCAGACTTTACCTTTACTTCCAGTTACCGGTCTGTGTGCAGTCTCATCTAATGCCTGTGTGCTTCATGCAGCCCACGGCTCTCTTACACAAGAGTAAGGCCATTTCTATGAAAAAGCACACAGCTCAGCAGGTCTGTGCCTGGATCTCTGTGGTGCAGCTCTGAACAATTAATCTCTCCTGTGGTTGCTGATGCACATTTGGAAGCATGATATGACATCACAAGGCTTTAGAGTCAATGCTGTTAGATAACTTCACAGTGTTATCTTTCAAAGTCAAATGTTTTTTTCTTCAAATCCGTACATATGTTACAGACCTGAGCACCTTGTTTGTCCCCATCTCTTCCCTTTGTCTGCCCACTTTCATGAATTATTCACCATTTCATAAATAAATAAGCATGCAAGTACATTTTTGGAGATTTTGCAAATGTTGTTTATAGAAAAATTTGTTTAGTACAAAATATAGCCCTAAAAAGCATTTGGCATCAGATAACAACACTGTAATCTAAGCACCTGCTTCACTCCCAGGTTGCTGTAACCCTAAGGACCAGATCAGGAATTTTTATGAAGAAGTACTGCTTGCTATGTATGATACTAGAAGTGTCTGCTGCCTGACATACGGTGGAACTAATGTACACCCTTAGTGGCTGTATTTATAGCATGCAACAGACAGATGCACTGCAACAAGCAGAACTGCTTTTCAGTGTCCTGGGAATTCCCGAATGTTATGGCTTAACAGAAGGATGGGGCCATCTCCTCGCTGATACATTTGGTACTCAGGCCCTCCGAAGCAATTTTCATTAGACTGTACCATGTGCCTCACATACTGAGTGTTTTATGCCGAGGCTGGCACAAACCAATTTGTTGACACTCTGTTTACCTTGTACTCCATACCGTGCTGTGTTTCAGATAGCAAAGGAAAGCATTGCGTCTGCTGCCCTCAGTGCCTCGAAGGGGGATTAGGATGGGAGGCAGAGCATCCACAGTAGCTGGAGCTGTTGCCCATATATCTTCTGCTCACATAACCGATAATCTCCTATATTCAGCATGAAGCATCCGGAACAAAGTGCTCCCTGCGCCGTTCCCCTGCTGACATCCATCGTTCCAGTTTCCATCTGCTCACAGGCTTCCAGGGCATCAGCTGTGTTCCCAGCTGCTGGTCCTCTCATGTATCACTCGGGTCCTGGGATGGGCTTCCTGAGAAATTGACCAGTATCTCCATCCTAAGGACTGGCAAATTATCGTTTCAAAATGTGGCTTCTTAGATTTCTCACATGTGGATGTAGGTGTGTATGTGTATTAATCTAATGCAATGTATAAAATCATACATGAGGAATTTTTAGAAAAATGATTAATTTGCCATATGCTATTGACTACTTTGCCAGGCTTCTTTCTCCTTACCTGATGTGCACTCTCAGCCCTGTTACAGTCCGTGATTGTCTTCGAGTGTTAGACCTGTTTTTCAGTCACTCAACCTGCCATAGAAATATTTTTCTTCTCTGGACATCCTTTGCTTGAAGCCAGTCAAAAGTGCAATTTAAACAGCCATAGCTTTATTTATGTTCTTGGACTGCTCCAGTAAAAAATTTGCACTGCAAGAGAAGTGGGAGTTTTTCCTTTCCCTGGGACTTGTAGAACTTAAATGTTACCTCGAAAAGGCCCCAAGATACCAGTTTTTAACATTCTTACTCTCTTTACAATGAAGTGTAAGTATTTTACATCATGTAAGACACTTCAGCATCCTCCAATCCTTTTATCCATCCTGTTGAAAGAATACAAAAAAAATAGTTGTATGGTTTGAAAAGCTGCCTGATGCGTTTCCAGAAAGGTGGCATACGGAGGATGCAGGGCAGTGGAGTGTAAGGATAGCTTTTTTTAGCATTTCTATCTTGCCATCAAAACTGAGTTGTGGTTTTACCACTTGTGTACAATCCACGATTTCAAATTCATGCTGTGATCACCTTATATGCCCTCCTTCTCCACAATATATTTCAATTCATTCTCTCAGGCTCTGCTACAGTGTGGTTTAAAGGGACTCTTCGAATTTGGCTGCTATAGAGTCTGTAATGCATCCTTCTGTATTTTATTCATCACTGAGAGGGGATTTGGAGAGGGTGGGGATATGAATAAAGGGTGTAAAATTTGCTGCCAACAGCACAATAATTAAAAGAGAAAAGATAACAGTATATGTAATAATATTGTTATATATGCACAAAGCACGGCTGATCTTAATGTTGGAAGTTGGGTATTTCTGAGCCATGTGCCTTTAAGACCTACATAATGCTGCTGCATTACCTTAGGGTTTTTCTTTTGAATTTCCAGCTTCAGAAAACCAAGCTAGCTTTTTTTTTTCCTTCTTTCCCTTGATGGCACTTTCAAAACCTGTGGGTGTTTATTTGAAAGAAAACTCACTGCATATAAGATATCATGGTGTGATAAGACATGTTGCGGTAAATAGGGATAGAATCATGTGGACATCACTGTCATAGAGATGGCACGGTTAAGCTGACTTCATTACCTCTCCTTTATAATACCAGCTTTTTTGACTTAAGAATCTACAACTAATTTTTCTCTATTGTTCTCTGACATCTGGTGGTAGCATCAGGTAATGCAGGTTTTTTTTGCTTCGAATCTTGCCAAAAGGATCCTTCAGAAGTTTGATTTTGAAGCTTCAATAGCTTTGCTGGAAAAGAAATTACTTGGCTCTTGGTATTGTATTTTGGAGTGGGTTTCCCCCCTGGGTAGAATGAGATCTGAGCAGGCCAGACCTTTCAATAAATTGTGGGTTTATATATGTATGAATATATGTATATATAATCAGAAATGAAATGGTAAACTTGCATTAGCGTGGTGCATCTTGATTTAAAATGTTGCCAGTGAAATTTCCCTAAGAACTGCTTTGGTGCTTAGGGAGCGTAAGGCTGGTGGCAGCAGTGCTGTAGAAGAGGTGAAGGCCATTGGCTGGCTCTTGCCGGTTAGCGCTGAGAAACTGGCCAGGTGCAGAAACAAAATTATACTGTCATTCTCAGCTAGATAGACTTATTTTTACTTTTGCTTAAAATGACTGAGTCCTTTCTGCTCCTTTCCTTTCCTCCCCTTCTTAAGTGCTGAATAGAGACAGAAATGAGGATAAAACAAGCAAAATGGGCAGTAGATGCACATATGTGTGTGGCAGGTGCAGCAGGCTATGAGCTCACTGCAGTGTCAGCACAGGGGCTCGAGGTCTGTGTGTGGCTGCCGGGAAAGTGTCAGTGAACCTCCCTCTGATACTTACGAGCTGTGTCTCTAACACGTAATGTGGTTTCTCTGTGAAGACCAGCAGCAGGAATAGATGGGTAAAGTGTTGTTAACAGGAAGGGTGGCTTGCATTGTACTGGTTTGTCTCCTATTTACAAGGATTCCTTTGTAATACCTGTTTCTGCCTTCTCACTGGGTAAGAATAGCGAGACCTCGGTGGAGATGTAAAGTGATAGTGATTAATTTTGTGCGGCATACTGCAGGCTGCAATCCTGTTCCAATTTTAGGCAGAGTGCTTGAAAATCCATATTTCTTTTCCTCCCCAATCTCCAGTGCCAAGATAATAAACCAGCCAGCTAATACAAGGAAGCATAATTCCCACAGCTTCTTCATTTTGCAGCAAGAAGTGCTGTATTCAAGAAGGTTTTTTTTCTGACATGTCTCCTGCTTTTGCACTTAGTGCCATCTTGCCAGTTCTTATATGTCAATATCATGTCTTTATCAGCAGCCTGTCCCATATGTTCCTGGCAATCTAATGAGCCAATGTCTATGAGTATCTTCTTTTTATTCTCTTCCTTGCTTTGTTTGCTTATTTTAAAGCCTCCTCCATACTGGGTTTTGTCTAAGAGATTGCCCAGCTTTACTTCTCTGGCACAGTTGCAATTTATTCATCACCATGACTTTCCAGGCAAAGTATTTGGCTGCATATCCTAGTTCTCGATGTTTGGTGCTAGCCACCTTGGAAGCAGGACAGAGCAGGAACAGGGATGGCTTTTTGAACAGCCCTGCTGGTGGCCCCGGAAAAAAGCCTACGGCAAGTGTCAAGGTTTATGTCTGTCAGCATCGCGGGGCTGAACTCTGCATGGAAGAGACTTTAGGAAAGACTGTCCATGTTCAGCAGATGGGACAGTTTTGTGAAAGCCTGAATTCCACTGGAGACTCAGTGCTGATATATATATATACACACATATATATAACCTGCATTTTACAAGGATGGTTAGTAGTCTGAATGATAGCCAAATACACTATAGCTTATGGGTTCAAATATTTACCGTATGTTTTTTCCCACTATGACAGACAGGTAGACTTGATTAGATATTTAAATGCTCAGATGTTTTGAATGAGGAGACAAGAGGAGGCTTTTGGTTGGTTGCAGAGGCAGCAGGAAGGACAATATGAGCTTGAGAACTTCTGTAAGACCTCCCAATTAAACTGCATTCTGCAATTTTTTGTCTTCTAGATGATTTAACCTACATAGCAATAATTTCCTGCCAAGTAGTGAATAAGTGATCATCATATGAAAATTTGCTCAATCCTTTTGGTCTACCTCCTGCCTTGGAGGATGATGTCCCCTTCATATCAACTACTATCTACTCTGCGTGACAAAGAGTAGTTTCTGTTCTCCTTCCTGACAGCTGGCTTTTGTGTGGATGGAAAATAAACCTGATGCATTGGGTTTCATGTAGTGCAATGACTCCAAGTTGTTTCTTGGGGCTTCGGTATCACGTAGAACCACTGGAGTAGCTACACCACTCACTTCAAGTACTCATTTCTTGTATCTTAGTTATGCTTACTACCATTTAGCAATTGGGTCTAAGTAGTGACAGAACTCTCTGCTTGCTGTTGTAAATGGCATATGACTGGAGAGCCAGTAGGACAACCTACTTTTAAGAATTTCTCAGCACTGCTTGCTTTTAGCGTTCCTCTGAAGAAAATGAGTTCAGGAATGTGCCACCACAGAGCTAGAAGGATTTTGTAGTTGCTTTCTTTCGTACAGAAAATGCCTCTGCATTGGAATAGAACATTTTTTATTTAAAAGCTTCATTTAACATTTGAGAGTTTTTTCCTGTCCAGTTATAATTGTTAAAATAGGTTGAAGCTGAGATGCAAATCATCATAAATCACTCCCTCCTTAAAGGCAAATGTTTTCCTATGCTTCCTGAGGGACTGAAATCAAGTCTGACGAGGCACACAGATCTACATTTTATTCTTAGCTTTTTTGCACTGTCTCTGTCATATTTTTCTCCATCTGGAGAGTAGTGCTTACCTTGCCCTGCTGTTGTGGGGATTAATTAATGCCTCTGTTTGCACAGCACTTTGAACATGCACAAACGAAATGCTGTTGCTTTAATTGACTCATGGCTCTGGGCAACCTCCCGTTACACCAGGGTCTGAGAGCCAAATGGATGGGCAGAGGGAAACTCTTGTACCCGGTGAACCACCCAGCATGCTGCCTCTGAAGGTCTGCCTGCTCCTCCTCCCAGCCGGCTGAAATGGAAGGGGACACCATACCTGCCATGGGGTGCACCCCACATGTGGCAGGAGAAGCTGCTTGTACTAGTGATGAGGCTGACCTGGGAAAGTCTTCTTGCAGGTTGTCTTCTAGAAAGACTAGCTTGCAGGTTGTTGTGCATCTACAACTGACTGCTAGAAATCTGGACCTAAGTCTAGCAGTCAAATAGTTATGTTATCTAATGGTGTTTGCAACACAAGAGGGGATTTGGCCTTTGCTTAGAAAATGTCAAACAACCACAGGACGATGTCCTACATCATATGCAAATGTCTGAGGGCAAAACGGTCACTTAGCCATCTTAAAGGTGGATTATCAACTTTATCTGTAATCTCCTATACATTTAAGGGCACAAACCAGATTGCTGGTTCTGTCTTTAGAGGGCAATAGATTTTGTGTAATTTTTGGCAAAGGGCTGTCTTACCTGTCTTACTTGTGGTCTCACCTGCGTGATCTTTTTTTTCCGTTAAATAGCTGGCTGTATTGGGGGGGGGGGGAGGGTTGGTTCACAGTACAACGGGGGCAGGCTAAGAGCATAACAAGGATCTTAACCAGTTGTAGTTACAGCAATAAGTATTTGCATACTGATGATTATTTTCTTTACATCTCTTCTTACAAAAGAGATGCACTAGTAAAGCATGTAGGGCTTCACAGATGGGCTGTAAAATATCGATAAAAACATTGTGGTGGCATTTGCTGTTTCATTTCCTTCTGTCTCTTCTTTTGCTGTCTTACTTTATTGCTCTTCATTTTTTGTTTTATCAGTCTCTATTTCCTCTGTTCCTTGTTGGCAAAGTTATTTCCAAGTGGATCTGGCTGCCAGCATGGTGATGTTCATGCAGTGGTGCCCCGTCTGCCAGTGGCTCATAGTTTTGGTGAGGTTGGCTATACAGGAGCTGCAGAAAATGCAGTCCACAAAAGCACAAGGGGTGGTAAGCCAGAAGACAGAATTTACTTTGCTGTTATCATGATGGTAGATCCTTTTCCGGTGATATATTCGGGACACTTAGATGCCAGTGGGAGGAAGCAGAGTATAAGGGAACACAGAGAGGGAAAGGCCTCCAGAAAAAAAACATTTGAATTACTAATCATGTGTCAGGAAACAGATTTAGGATGACAATGCGGCATGGACAGAGGTGGCTGTGGTCAGCCTGTGTTGACCTGCTGGAGCAGTGGTCTGGGCTTTCCCTTACAGAGAGGAGGAGGAATATGAAAAAGACATCTTTCTTAAGTTACCTAAGCTGAAGAACTGCTGCACAGGTGTAGCCTTCAGAAAATTCAGCCCAGGCATGAAAGAGGAGCTGTGGAGAAGGCTTGAATTACTCCACATCCCTGAAGAAGAAAACCAAAACATGATTGTAGCTATAAAAATCCATCCAGGAACACCATGGTGTGCTGGCCTGTCTCTGGCGTGAATGCCAGAACATGCTTACCACACATTGTCTGAAAAGATGTATTTTGATCCTATAAGAACTGAATTTCACCCATCTTTATTTTGTCAAGTCTGTGCTGCATTGAACATTCCTGCTAAATGGAAGATTTTTTTGGTGACTGACAGCCATGGAAATTGTGGTGTGTGACCTGTATGCTGACTGGGAAGTCAGAGCTTGGAGCTCATAGACTCAGCCCAAATCCCATGTTGGAGTGATAGCAGTGTGTGGTGAGGTACAGATTACTGTCATTTCTGTCTTCATCCATGTGCTTTGCCACAATGTAAAAGGCTTATAACTAACATTTAATATAAAGCAGCATCTGTAAGAGAGTGCTAGGTAATGATTGATTAGCAGCAGCACAGCTGACTGCCCAGGTATGTGTCACTTCAACATATGCTGACCTGCCTTCTTCATTCAAAGCTATATGCTCTTTGCTTTTCTCCTGCCATGGGCTATGTTTCATGGAATAATCCAAAGCCTTCTCGAGGGCACTCCCTTAGTCATCAGGTTCCTCTTGGCCATCCCTGGAGCTATTTTATACTTTCTTGAGAGCATGCCTCATGCTAACTACTCTGATGCAAGCTCCTCCTCTAAAAAAATTAACACGGTTGCCTTGGGTAATGTTCATTCTCCTAATGTGCTTTGCTGTGATAAGAGTAATGACTGCTTCTTGAGATAGCTGGAAAAGTAAATGAGGAATTTATTCAGCAGAATGTGACCCATATTGCTTTCTTTTCCAGGGAGCCGGCAGGTACCAGTGGTTGTTGTGAGGTGGACGATTGCGTGGTGTTGGAGACATGACTGTGATCCAGTATGCCTGGGTGGCTGGGGCCCCTGGACTGGGCAGGCATACTTTACATTCTGACTTTCAGCAGAAATGCCCAGGAACTCCTGCATGGCTTTGGCTGTTGGCTCAGCTCTTGCTGCCCTGATTTTGTATTGGTTTGGTTTGTATCGGGGGGAGGGGCATGAGGGCTGAGAGGAGTTATCCTGCTTTCCTTGGCTTCTTCAGATTCTTCTTCCCATGCAGATGTTGATGTGGGAGGTGTGGGAGCAATGCTTGGCTGAGAGGTTGTGGCACTGAAGCCTCACAATGTTACACAGTGCACTCCGTGATCCAGTCAAGGCTGCAAAATCAGACCTGCAAGGCCCATCATGTGCTCGCTCAGAGGTTTTGGTCCTTACCTAGGTCCCACCTCTCTGCTTCCCTGGGCAGCTCTGTGCTTTGTTTTACTGTCCTCCTAGTGGCCGTTGGTGTTGGGGATGACGAGATGTGCTCCTTTGCGGGTGTTGCCTGGTACAGTTGCAACCTCTCTCCTGCTGCCCCATTTCTGTCTGCCTCATCATTGTCAAGTGAGACATAGATTGCCAGGAAAACAGGCTTGTGCATTAGCAAATGTGCTGATTTTGTCTTGGTTTGTCCTTTCCAGGACACAGGAGAGAGAGGAGATGAAGAGGCAGAGAGTAGAAAAAGCAGACTGAGGGCCTATCCATGGCATTGCCAAAAGGATGGGTGGGTTTTGGTGGGGAACTTTTTTCTCCCACTTCCCTCGTGCCACTCAGAGATGCTTGTGGGACAAACACAATCCTCTTGGGAGCTGGCCTGGGAATGGAGGACAGGAAGCACCCTCTTGTATATCACAGCACGGTCCAGAATTGAGGCAGGAGCTTAAGCTGCTTGAATATACTCCCCTGGGATTTCGTAGAGGAAAACCATTTGAGTAAAACTTGCAAGGTTTAGTTGTGAGTTTTTGTGGGGTGTAGGGAGTGGCTTCATGTTTAGTTTTGATCAAAATATTTTTAGAAGCAAGTCAATTGATGTAGAATATTCCTGAGTTTTCATTGCCCTGCTATGTGACATCAGTCTTTCATTGGAAATCTTGCATTTTTGTGATTTTTCATCTTTAAAATGAAATAAAAGAAATAAATTTCATCGGAACTTCTGCTCAAATTGTGCTCTCTCACTACTTCTTAAGCACTTAAAATTGGTTCAGAACTGAGTATTAACAATGGCATTGTATTCATTTATTTTTAACTTCATTTATTTTTAACTTGACTCTAAGCCTGAAAGCAACCAAGCAGAAAAAAATATTTAACAACCGGGAAACTCGGAGGAACAGTACACATAGCCTGGTGCTGTTAACATCCTTCAGCAAAAAAAGATTAAGTACTGCTGTCGTCATTTAAGCTTCGGGGGGTGGGAGGGAGCAGGGGAAGGGAGAGGGGATATGTCTGATCCACTTAATGTAAAGTATAAATTGATGTCATTTTAATTTTCTTCTTATAAGACTTACCACTTTGCATGTAAATACCAGGCAGCAATGTGGCAATGTTGGATTTCCTATTCATATGGAAAATGTATTCATCTGCTGGAACTTAACTGATCACACTGAGTTAAGGGGAGGGTAATAAAAAGCTATGGAGTGAATAATGGAAGGATTTAAAAATGAGGCACGAGGGGCAGAAGATAGAATACAGTGTAATTTTGGAGGTAAAACTACAGTTGAGATTAACTGTGTATTTCTGGACATCTGGCTGATCTAAAGCCTGTCTGATGATTAACTTGTAACTGTTAAACCTGCTGCCTTTATGTATCAGATTAGGTCTGTTTAAATATGTATGCAAAAAGCAGAACAGTTATTGATTCTGTGCAGCATAACTTATGTGGATCTTAGTTTGGAGTCAGTTTTATTTCTACTTTAGTTCATGTTATTTGGTTCTTGTTTTGCTCATTCCCAAAAATAATGTCAAAATGAGCATTTGTGAGAAGCTAAAAGATAGGAAGGAGTTTGAGACAGAAACAGTTACAATTTCTAGAGGAACTAATGTAGAAAGGAAAAATGGGCATCTTATTAGTTACTAAAAATGCATCTTCTGAACAATTGTATGAAAATTAGCATCTAATAATTCTGCATCTGTATTTAATCCCTCTTACTGTTACAGATTTTTAATTAAAGTCTCTTTTGTCTTTGCGCCAATTAGTTTGAGATCTTAACCTTTGTGTTTAACAAAAGTCGTTGAGGGAGCTCTGCTGACATCCTCAGCTCTGTTTGTAAAGAAAGAGAACTACTAGGAAAACCACATTAATATCAACTCCCATAGAAACACTCAAGCATTTCATTAGCAGTTGTAAGCTGAAGAGACAATAGGGAAGGCCTTATTAGGCAAGAGGTGGTAAATTGAAAATTGGCAGCAGAAACTCAAAGTCTGATCATGAATAGCTTCTCATAACTGCATCATCATCTTATTGTTCATGTGTTTGCATTTCCATCCTGCCCCAATCACAAGTGTCTAAGGCCATGTAATAAATAAATAAATAGCCCAACCTTCATAGGCAAGAAAATACAATATGGTGGCTCAGTGCCAGCAAAAAACACTGCAGCCATCTGCTCAGCATCAGCCCAGCAGCAGTTAGCACACTGTGAGCAGGGAGTACAGATCATTCCTCAAGGCCTGATGGTCAAAATGTCACTGATTTTATGTTCTTCGCAGAGTACATTTAATATGACCTTTTCCTTACAAGAACCACTGGTGTTTCTAGTAACATATCTATATTAAAAACCCACTGTAACTATGTTGTGTCTGTATTAGAAAGCTAAGGGTAGGAAGCTGAAATTAGAGTATTTTGGTACATTATTTTACAATGGATTAATAGAAAAAAAATAACACATGTCAAGGAATGTAGGAGGAGGGGCAGATTAATGCAGGCAGATTAGTGGTTAGAAAAGGTGATATTTGTATAGAGACAGGTTTCTAAAGATGCTTAGGTACCTAAAGGTGCAGATGGAGTCTTCAGGTGGTCTGTTTTCTGGACCTCTGTGCAATGAAAGACAGCCTTTGGAAACTGGATGCCTATTTTCTAACGCATTATCCCTTCTGAATATCTTGGTACTTTTGAAAATTTCTCTGTTTACATGCTGAGCTTCTTACAATCTCTGATAATCTTGTTTGTAGTAGTTATGAAACCTGCTACCTCTGTATTTTATCTTGTGCCCTGTGATGCCCATTCTTGGGCGCAGTCTTCATGATTTAGTAGTGTTGACAGCCAACCAATCAATGCTGGGGTTTTAGACTGAGAGATTGACAAATAAAATAGAAGACATAGGAGCTCACAGCTCTGGCTTAGTGTTTAGATACCAAAATCTGTTAAAATAAGTGATTTGTAGTCTACCAAGCTCCTCTGTGGATGGAGGCTTCTGGGCCTTTATTTCAGTGTTTCTGCAGAGTTATGCAGGCGCTGCTATGTGTCCATGGGCACTGTTGGTTCTTGAAGGACCTGAACACTTACTTGCATGTTAAAGTGGAAAAGTAAGATCTGAAAACTCTGTTCAAGTAACACTGGATGGATTTACTTAGGAAGCCATATGTTTGATGCTTCAAAGCAGGGGACTGAAAGTTTAGCAAGCATTGTCAAGTTGGAGTATAAAGCCTGTAGACGTAACACTTGTACATCAATGACTTGTGATGTTGCTGGAGGAAGACAAGGAATCCACTAAGCAGCTTGGGAAACTGTGGTTTCTGCAGCAGTCATGGTGGTGGTGAAGACTCCCTGCAGGCACTGGTGACCCTAATGGGGAGTCACTGGAGCTTGAGAAGCTTCAGTCTTCTGATGAAGACTTTAAAGAAGAAAGATAGAAGCTTGCTTTCTCATGCCACCTCTATTCCCTTTGTAGGTTTTGCCACCAGGAAACGCATGTGTTAGACTTGGGATCCAAACAGCATTGTGGGCATTCATTGCTGTGCATCCTGAATGCAGAATTACTAGGGGTCCTAGGCAGTATGGACCATGTCAAGCTTCAGTCTACTTCAGGGCTCAGGTTCTTCTCTTTGCTGAGTGCAGGTCAGGGAGAGCAGAAGTCTCTTGCAGAGAGATGGGATTTGGGGGCAGACAGCCAGGTTAAGAGACTGGTTATTGGTATAACCTAGCATGAATATAACCTGACTACTAACCACTGATAGCTACTTTGTCTGATATATTCATGTATTAATCAAGCTCTGTCACAGAGACCGTTGCCTCCAAAAGTCTCTCCAAAAGGCTGCCAGATATTCATTTGTAGAGGGGTTAAACACCTAATTTTATCCCTAGACAATACAGTTGTTTTATTGTACCCACGCAGTCCCCTAGGAGTAAACAGAGGAAGCCAGCTGAGCTCGAAGACAGTCAGGTATTGTTGCATTCAGCATAACAAGCCACATTCTTCCATTGTTCCCTCATACAGTAGGCTGATCAGAGGTGGAAGGGTTGGCTATTTCTTCTCTAGGTCTTCTACACTGTTATGTTCAACATAGCCAGAATTACACCGTACTTCAGTGGAGCATGCTTTGATCTGTAGCACCCATATTTCCATGTGCCTACTGGGAATACATCATATGCACCAGCATTTTTCACACCTGCTTTGCTAATATGCACCTTTTGAGCATCTGGTACAAGTCTTTCATGTGCAATTCCTGATGACTGAGATCAGTGTATGGCAAAAAGCTGTGTTCATATGCTGAAGACATTAACAGCTAATTATGTTTCTTCTGTTTTGTTGTGAAATGCCACGATTTCCTGTAGTGTCCTCCATGTGACCATATTCCTCTGTGTGACAGTGCTGGCCAGTTTCATCACCAATAAACTTTCCTTAGGATATTCCTAATTTTTTGCGACACTCGTAAAAACAAGTCCACTCCAATGCTTGCAGAATTTCTTCAATAACTCTTGTAGCTTCCCCTATTTTGCCAGCACCTTTATCATCAGTCTGTTTCCGTACAGGCTTTTTTGTGTTTTCCACGTGGTGCTCTGTCAGCAGGTTTCCTGAAGGGAATGCAGATGGTTCCACTGGTATTCCTGTGGTATAAAACATGAGTCAGCTTTTCAGAGAGTTATTTGGGCTAATTTGCAATATCTAAGCTTCAGTAAGCCATGTTGTGTGGCTTTATCCCGCTTTCTACTTTCCTCTGTGTCTTCATTCAATAAAGCAAGTGAGGCAAACTAGAAAACAGTATTTTTATGTTATAAAAGGACATCTGTTTAAGTTAATGCAACAATTTTTTGGTAAAGATGTACACTGGTGATCTTGATTTGAAATTAATGCTGTTTTTAAGTTTTGAAAGGAATATTGTTGCATAATATTGTTGCATTTTAATGGGACATTATGAGTTTAAGAAATAACAGTGAAGGTGATACCTTGCTGATGGCTTGCTGTGAGGTCTCAGCCATTTCGAAAGGAGGAGGCAAACGACTCATACACAGTGGGATGCCTGACCGTAGATGGTGCAAGAATTATTTTTTTTCCCCAATAGGTGGGGCTTGGTTTTCCATTTCTGTTGGCACTTAATCATCTTGGACAATGAAAAGAACATCAACATCTTCTAATAGATTTTACTTTCTTGTATTTGCTTTCTTAAACAGTAAATTCCTGTAATGATGCAGCAGGGGCGTATTTACTTGTGCTGATATTAAAATATCCATTTGAGTGAGAAAATGTTTTCTTCAATGCATCTTCAATGTGTGTAAAAGTATTTCAGAACCCCTTACAGATCTGAATTTATTATCAAATTCAATCAAAGTAAGTTCAGCTTACTTTGTCAGGTTGGCACAAATGGGAATTTGGCTGTGTTTAAGCAGTCCTGTTGGGAAGGAGGGCAAAGAATGTAGAAAGGACATTTTTTTCACTGCAGTTTAAGCACTACTTTTGAAGGATATTCTTACGTATTCTTTGTATGATGTAAGAAAGTAAATAAAGAGTGTAATGGAAAAGGGTCATTCTATTTTACCTTTCTGTACCCAGCAGGTCATGAGTGGCTTTTGAATACCCCTCCATGAAGAGAGATCTAGAGCCACTGAAATGCTTGGCAGCTTCCCCACTGTTATTGTTGGCTTCCCTTTATGTTGAGCTGGCATTTAGAAGAAAGCAAACCCTACCTCTGGGCTGTAGAGCCCAAATGCCTGGCAGGTATTCCTAGAAAGGGATGCCTAGGCATCTATGAGGAGTATAAAACATGGAGATAGAGCAAAATAGCAGCCAAAGATGAAAGAGGATGAGAGAAGGTTTTCAGGGACTTCTTAAAACAGTTCTGTTTATTTTTCAGTGGTAGGTGAAGATATGTACAAAAAGTAGTCTTGCCAGAGAACTAACTTCAGCTAATTTCCTTCAGGAGAACACATTTGCTTTTGAAGATTTGCTTTGTTTACACTTACTTATGGTTTTTGTCTCTATTTATATTTTTCTGTATTCCTTCTTTATTTATCTTCTTTCCATTCTTACTCTCTCAGTAACAGGGTGTTCTGCTGGGCTGTCAACTGTAGCACAAAATTGCTAATAGCCAGGCCTTGAATGGTGCTGGCAATAATATTTATGTATAATGGGGGCAATGTAGTTGTGATGAAGTGAAAGCACTGTACTGTGTGTTAATGTGGTTAGTGATGTCTGGTCTTTTCCCATAGTGTTTTGTGTCAAGGTTTTTATTTCTTTCATTATATGTGGGAGAACGTAGCAACTTTATTTGCTGTTGCCTTCCTAGCTGATACTGCTATTATTTTGTTCCTGGACTGACAAGCTCCAATATGTTATGCTCTACATAGTCTGTTTGGTAAACCACTCTGTCTCCATTGTGTTGTCCTGGATTAACAGTGAGCATCAGCTACAGGCAGACAGGATGGCAAATTTGGAAGCTACGTCTCTGCCTCGAGCCAGTCACAGTATGGTCCTGGTGACAGCTGCTGGCAGTTTGTAGTAAGAGCTGGTGAAGTAAAATAGGAAGGCTTGGTAAATGCATGGAAGTTGTATAGTTTATAGTCATACCTTCTATTTTCTCTCATTAGTAGGTGGCTCCTCAGACTGGAGCCTTTAAAGATCATAGATGAGGCTTGAACAAGACTGACTGGCAACAGCACAAACATGAATTTTACAACCACCAGTCAAATATTCTGGGCCATCTCATTTAAACTATGTATTACCTAAAAGGTTGGACCAGATGATCCCTGAGGTGCTTTCCAACCTGGCATTTTGTGATTCTGTGAAATTAAATAAAACAGAATGGTGTATATAATGATAGTAACATTAGCTTGCCTTACTGTTAATATGAATGCTAGTAAGATAAATATTGAATATCTGTAAATAAACTATCATTATACTAGCCTGAAACCTTCATTCAAACTGTAATTCTTCTTGAGAAAGAGGCAATAGTTTTCTTTAATCTTTTCAACAGGCACTCTACACTGAATCATTTCATTTAATTGCTGTTCTAAAGCATATAACTGTTTTTTAATGCCTATTTTCTATATTTATCTTTTTACTTCCCATTAATTGCAGTACTTCCATTCAAGCTTGAAAATGAAATTACTTCCTCAACATATTTCTTTTCTGCTGTATGTAAACATGGACATTTTTTATTAGCTCTGTTTCCAGTGAAGCTGAAAATGCACTAGTGCCTAATGCACAAAATGGCTTTTGCCGGTTATCTTAGTTACAGGCGCTTTAAAGGAAACTCGGAAAAGCTGCCACGAAGAACAAACCTTATCTCTTCCTCGTATTGTGGGTAACTGAGCTTGTGTTTAGGCAATTGAAGAGCAGCACCAAGAGTCAGTGGGATGGCTGCTCGGATGTCTTTCCAGTGGCTGCTCTGGGTGGCTTAGCAAGGTTTTGAAATTGTGTGTACAGGAACTGGGGATCATGATAAAGTCGTCCTCTCTCCTTTTGTTTCAACAGTCCTCCTACTTCATTTGTTTGCCTTGATTGTAGATTTGGTTAGTAAGTATGTTAATGGTATATCAAAATCTGGTTAGAGCTGATGAGATGAATTGGAATTAAGAAGTCTTAAACTATTTAACAATGAATCATCTTTCATAGCAGTAAGATACACGAAGTCTGGTACAATTTGGTCCTTCTGTCATTTAGGATATCACTGTAGTTGTTTCAAGTAAAATAAAAATGAAGGCGAGAGGAGCAAGTCAGACACCTGTAAATCTTTCACTACATCTCAAATAGCAGGAGCATTCCTGCTCAGAAGTTTTGAAGTATTTCACTGCTTTTGACAAAAGATGTTTTGCAAGCCAGATGGAGGTGTATCAGTGAGCCATTGCCTCTCAGGCTTTTCTGAAAGGACTCTCAGCAGTTCAGCTGCAAAAAATGAGAGTGTTAGTCCCTGTGCTTCTAAAGGAGTTGTGCCAAAGCTTCAAGGTGGGATGAGTGCATCCCTCATGTGTCCCACAGCTTCTGGATCCACGCCAGAACGTAAGCTGAGTTTAGATGGTGGGGAACCTATGGTTAAAGAGCTTTTCTGGTGGGCTGATGAATTCCAGGTTAGTTTGCGTCTCAAAAGAGTAGTGTAGTAGGAGCAGTACAGTTACATGTGTCTTATCTAGTAGTGTCACCTGGTATTATGATTATGTGATATTTTCTACTTTTTTTCTTTTTTAATAACACAACACTATTTCACCACCTCAAACATCTGTGTTTAAAGTTTTTGTTCTGTTCTGGCTGACTTATTTTGGGTTTGTTTTAGCCGGAATTTAGCAGTTTGAGTGCAAAGCTAGATAAAAAACCGCAAGGTTTTGTTGACATGAGAACACACACAGTTGTACAGACACATTCAAAAGTGTCACTTTTTTCATTAAGCGATGTAGCAAGAAACAACTGACGTGTGAGGGATATACCTTTATTTTCAGACCCGTGCATATATGCAATACCCACAAATGCAGGCACTTCTACATCTCAACTATTTAAGAAACAGTATGTGTTATATGTATACAGATATAAAACACAGTTCAGTAGTTTCTTTCAATGTAATCCAGGGACTTTTGGTGAACAATTACATGTCATAAACTATCTTAAGATAATACTTATAAACTATGGTGTATTGGCTGGGGGAGGTGATCATTTTGAATTTTGATTCATGGAAATATTTTTCTGTTAATAATATGGTGTACTGTAGTAGGCCAGTTCTCTGCAGTCTTGTGCTAAATGCTAGGAGCATAATATGGAATTGTAGCTTCTCCTCTGCAGTCTTCAAAGCTGCCTTGTCATTTGCCCCTTTATACAGCGTGGCCTGTGCAGCAGTTATCTTTTTTTCTGCTGAGGATAAGGATATTCTGATCACATAGCTTCACATGCACAGCTGAGCATCACCTCCTTGAATATCCGACTTGCTTGCAGATAAAAAAATTATATTCCTGATAAACCTGCAAACAAGGGAGGTGATGGTCACTCTGGCTGGCAGCTGTTTTCACCTAGAAGGTCCCTGACACACACATAATTGTTTCAGGAGTGTACGTGTCAGATTTATCTGCAGGCAGTTGCTGATTTTAAGAAATGTGCATTCTAAAAAAGGCACACTTGCACATTTCACAAAACTTTTAGAAGCTAGGAACAGGCTACACATAGTGTCTGTTTATTGTGTGGTCTCTGGAGGGACTGACAAATTTAAATTTCATCAGTCTTCTTCCTCCTTCTTTTAACTGTTAGGAGGATAGGAGTTGAGAGAAAAAACATGGTTATTAAATCCATCTCCCAGCAGTGCAGGAGAGTGCACAGAGCATCTGTACACCATAGTCCATAGGAATGCCTTCCTGTTGGGCTTCAGGGCAGTTATTTCCTTCCTTTCTCTAAAAAAAGCATTTAAGTATTAAAAGAGACTTCTGGCTTTGACTTTGGCTTCTTTAGTAGGAGCAGGACATGAGAAACAGACGCACGCAAATAAAAAACAGAGCAGTATGAAACATTTGTGTAGACGCAGAGCCAGAGCGCTAGACCTTGACTGGGACAAAACTGGGATATTTTAGAGTGGAACAAACCATGGTTTTGCGCTCCTTAGCCTTGTTTTGTTATGTTTTTCTTTTTCTTGGCTGCATTGCTTCCCGTGTTTGGGAGGAGGAGCAGTGGCAAAGGTGTGGGTGAGTGCAAATACAGTTGGTTACAGAGAACATCACTGGTTTTGAAGGACTGACTTGGGTATGCTGAAATGATAATGCTTGCTTTCCCGTGATGGCCCGTGTGCGCTGCACAGCAATATAGTTGGGAACTACCATATTTGCACTGCTTGCCAAAAGCAGATCTGTATCCACCAGAGAAATTCACTATAGCATGGTGCCTGAGATGGAGAGGAAACCTTGGCTCACGTGAAAGGAGAAAAAAAAAAACACCCAGAAGTTTCAATTATGAAAGGAATGTGTTCTTTTGAGGAAAAAAGCAATCAGAATGGCAGTTCTCGGCTCATTCCAAGTATGGTTAGGAGAATGTAAATAACCATTTTCTATAAAATGGGATCAGTACATTAGGGCTTTAGTTGCAATAATAACATCCTTTTTAAACTTTAAACAACGCTGCTATGAGACTGTTACATGTGCTTCCGAGCAGGTTTTTGCATGGATTGAACTGCAATGAACACTGCACCTGATGACTTTCTTGGCAGAAGCGTCCTGGCACTGCACAGGAGGAGGCTACGAGCCCCAGGCCCTGAGGCTTCCTTTTCACAGGCTGCAGCCAATTAGGGATTTTAGCAGAGCCCTCCTGCTCTCCACTTGTGCTGCTGCTTAGCAGCCTCTCTCCTGTGGGTGAAGGGATGAAAGCTGCCCAGTTGTCATCTTTTGCAGGCAGTGGTTGTGTTGCTGGCTTCACCTCTTTCCCTCCCACCTCACTTTTGCAAGAGGAGGAGGCTGCTCACAACCTCATTACTCTCATTTCCACCCTAAGTGCACTTGTTGCCAGTGCGTGCCTGCTTTGTTCCCAACATATTTGTCCTTTGGCTTAACTAGCTCTCTCTGTCCTTGTTGTGTAATCCCTTTAGCAAGCAGGTTCATATCCCCTTACCCTCTTTATCCCACTTCACGTAAGGCTTTTAAAGACACGTATCTCGCCTCCTGCTAGAGACTCCCCATTGCCTCCTCATTGTGGGAGTCTTTCTTTGCACCTGTTGCACTATCAGATCACCTTTCTTACGTGGAGATAAATAGACTGAACACCCGTTGTGGATTGCATGCAGCATTGCAGAAGGGGCTCACCAGTGCCTTCTGCTACTGCAGCCTGTGCACGGCCTCTTCTGGAAACGCACCCATGTTTCGCGTGTGCCTTTTTCTCTGTGTGTCTCGTGTGAGTGGTTCCACATAAACCCACTGTCAACTGGCATTCAGAAGTCCTTTTTCTCCGCTATTATTTGCAAATTTAGGAAAGTTCTGGCATTCGTCCCAGAAGCATGACCTTGAATTTGGTAGTGTTGAATTTTATCACAGATCTATTATTGTACATTTCAATGCTGTATTCTGCTATTTCTGAAGGCTATTAGGAGCACAGACGATTGAATACAAAGTGGTTCTGAGAGAGTTTCACACTACTGCTGTTGTGTGCGGTGACTAATGAGCTTGTAAATCACTTTTAAATTCTTTTCAAGTTTTCTTGCTGCTAAATCTTACCTTTGTAAAACCAGCAGATAAACAAACTGATAGCTCTGCATTTCCTCCAGTTCCCACAGCCAGCGAAGTGAGAAATCGCTTTGGGTCTTGTGCTGCTGTGAATATCATTACTGCCTCTCATTATATTCAGAAGGAAACTGTGCAAGATCAGTGGATTCATAATTACGGAAGTATAATAGCAATATGGACAGTGGCAGACTAGTGCCTAGTTAAGGATGGAATTGGATTGATACTGCTCTGCATCTGCTCAAGAGCTTTTGTGCACCTAGCAGGCCTGGTTGTTACCTTTCATAGAATCATAGAATCACCAGCTTGGAAAAGACCTCTTGGATCATTGAGTCCTACCATTCCTAAACCATGTCCCTGAGCATGTCCTTTGCCCTTGGGCACATTGCTGGTGGTGGTGCAATGGCAAATCCTTTCCTCCCTGCGCTGGCTATGAGTGTGTGTTAGATGGGTGCAATAATTCCCTGGAGGTGTTTCGTCTCCTAACGTGCATTGCAGGAACTCCCCTGCAGAGTTGTTTTGCAGAGTCTTTGCTGACTGTATCTATTCTGACAACTTCTGTGGTGTCTGCTGTCATCCTACATGTGTACTGGTGTGAAAGAGTAAGTTTTTTTCTGAACATTTGACTCAGGATGCACACATTATATTTTATTCCTATCTCAAGCTGGATGAACTGTGATATGTGGTCACTGGTTAAGTGTGTTCTGGTTTTTGTTTTATTCCTATTGAGAGATTAAGAAGTTTTGGTGATTTATTTGCATTTAAGATTGTGTAGTACCGTGCTGTAGGTTGTAGCTACATGTCTGAAGACTATTAAACATTGAGGGAGGAATTCCTATGAGGAACCATTTGCTGAAACTACCAAAACTCCTTTTTTGGAGACGCTCTCAAAGTCTTCTCTACCCTGGTCAGTGTTGAGGTACAAGAGTGTCTTTCCACTGAGGTCTAGATCATTCTTGTGCCAGCTTAGGCTTTGAACGTAATGCTAGTATGATGGCCATAGAAAGCACTAGAGGCTGTTTTTTTGGGGTGTTTAATTTTCTTCCTTTACTTTTTTCACATTATAGAAATTTAGATTTTTGCATGGGTTTATTAGGAGGCAAGCAATCAACGAGAGCATTTAAGAAACAATAAAGGATATAAATATGGGGTATTCCTGTTTCAAAACATTTAGTCATGACTATCTTGCATTTTTTATCTCTTCAGGTCTTATATCTCAGTAAAATTGGAGAACTATTTTAAAGTTTGAGGTCAAACTGTATCATTCTGCGTAAACACGTTTCTGTTACCTTTGTGTATTGTTACTGCAGGGATCTGAAAGTGCGAAAATGAGAGACAGCTGCTGCATTTAAGCTTCCAAATACTTTCTACTCCACCATGTAAATGTTCTCTGGCCATATCACTTTCGTGATGATCACTTTGGTGATGATCAGTTAGTTTCTTCTTTTGTACCATATACAGTACCAGACCTTCAGAACAACTACTACTTCTTTGGTTAGAAGTGCACTTTCTCATTGGTATTGAACTACATACATACATACATATATGCTTAAAGTTATATTTGTTGAAGACTTGGCAAGGAGGGAAGGACATCTCTAGAAGAAATGGACAACTGGAAGAAAGTAAATCTAATCTGCCCTAAATATTTGTTAAACCAGCAAGTAAATGCAAAAAAAACCCCACAAATGTGGCCACAAATTTCAGACCTGAAAGTAGACTCATAACTTTGTGGAGGACCTGCTGGTTTGCTTAACCAGGCAGATGTGGAAAATTAAAAAATCTGGAAGGGCATGCATTGGTCTGTATCCACCTTTCTCAAGCTGCTGACTTATGGTGCTGCCCCACCAGTGCCATCCCATGTGCTCACAGGCAGGGCAGAGCAGGGCAGTGCTGCCTGTGCAGCCCCATGAGCTCCCAGAGTGCGGTCCCGGGCTCAAGAGCAGCAGTGCAGCACAGCAGTCTTAGGCTGCAGGTGATGCTGCGCTCTACTCTCCAACCTGGTGTTGGAGTAGAGCTGTGCCAGCAGCTCTCAGGTCATTGATGGACAAAATTATTCACTCATTTAAAGGACTTGCTGTTACAGGGCTGCTTTGTACAATTATCCAAATCTTCAAAGGAGTGGTTCCCATTCTTCACCTGGGACCCGAAGGGGGAGCCTGGAAATCCAGTGCTGAGGCTGAGAGGCCACCACAAGAAATTGTTCCAGCTCTTGAAGCCAATCAATGAATGGCAAAAAGACAGAGCTTGAAGAGGCGTGCTACTCTCCTGTGATGTGGCTCCTGTGGAAGGGTCATCCTATTGTCTAAAATGGTAGTTTGCTGGACATCAGTCCTGACAGTGACTCTCAAGCTCTGTGGCAATGTTCTCATCCACCAGTAACAGCATTGCCCAAGAGGAGTAGAAAGAGAGGTGGTCATTGTCATCTTTAAGAGCAGCAGGTGTAAACAAAATTCTTCTCTGGTGAAACAGACACTATCAGGGAACGGCTAATGACATGAGATGCTCTCCCTTCTGTGTTCATCCATACCTAGATCACAGGGCTGGATTCCTCTGTACATGCTCTGCCCACTGTCAAATGCAGATGGTGACTTCGTTGCCTCTCATTGATTCCTCCCATCCCAAAGGCTGCCTAAACCATTAAGACTGGTTTTAATTAGGTTTAATCTGAGTGCCAGAAGATTTGCTTTTCCTTTTGTCACATACTGGACCACCATCTCTGCCTTCCCGTCTGTTAGCCTTTTGTTGTGCTGAAAGTCAGTTGCAGTGGTGAAAATACTGTGGTGAACTCTCCTTGAATGCTGTGTGTTTGGATCACATTCATGGATGAACCATATCCAGACTTTGGTAGCAAGAGCAGATCTCTGGCCAGATACCAAAGAGACGAGGTCCTCTTCAGAGCACATACATAATAAGAGGAAGAAGGATATTCAGAAAAAAACAACTGAGGAAAGAGCAGCTTAGCTGCAGATGAGTTTTCAGCGATGCAGGTGTAGCATTTGCAGAACATCCTGGACATGTGTTGAACAGATGCGCGCTGCAAAGATGCTGCCTCACTGCTGCATCAGGTCTTCGTGGTTAGCCTTTGCTATCGTCATGTATCTTTTGCAAGGGGATGGAGGCAGGGAATGCGAAACACCCATCAGTGCAATGTCTAGCTCAGACAGCCTTCTTGGTCCTGGCATTGTGCCTCAGCCTTTGTCCAGCTGCAGGCCTTTGAAAACTGAGCTCTGTGAGCCCAGTTAGTCAGAAATCAGGCTATAGCTGCCTGCCCTCTCTAATCACAGCTCAACAGAAGAGGTGCAGGTGAGGGGAGAACAAGTCCTACTTCCATCATGGCTTTGTCAAACAGGTGACATATCTAGCCACCGCCCTGAGACGCGTGGTCCTGCCTGATGCAGGCTGCAGCTCTGCAGTTGCTGAGCAAGTCAGAGCTGAAGCCATCCAGCCACTCTCCAGAAAAAGCCTGTGCTCCTTTTGTCCAAAGCAGACTTGCCCCCACCAGCCTGTTTTTTCTCCTGGTGGCCACGGACCACCATGCAGCTTCTTCACAAGTGACCACAAGTGATGTAGGAGCTGTGGCATGCCTGATACATCAGTATTCGGGAATCGTGAACAGCCACGGGGCTCTAAGCCATGCTCCATGAGCTATTGATGGGTGCTGAAGGCACTTCCTTTCTCTAATTATGTGCTTTAGCTTGCAGACTGGGATGCTGCTTTTGATGTCTCCAAACTAAGTTCTTTTTCCTTAGACATTCAGCCATGCATATTTAAAGCTACATTTCATTAAATTAGGTCTGAAAATTCCCAGCAGAAATGTATTTTTGCATTTTATTTTTATCCAGAGATGACCACATTTTTGTCTCCAGCAGACTTTAAAGACGCATCAATTAATAGAGCCACTGGTGACTAAACTGTAAATCAGAATATTTTCTCGCATTTAATGAAGTGTCTTGCATAAAAATAAGCATAAGCTTCATGATGAGGAATTAATTTTTATTAAGATTTCCAAGTATTTTTCCTGTAAATGCAAGGTGTAATAAAGTTGAGATTTTACCATAAGAATAATGACTGTCTATTATAACCATTCATGATATTCATGGCCTTGTATGGACCAGGTCCTCAATCTCGTTATTCTTCCTGAATCTTCCTGTAAGTGGCATGTAATTAATTATGACCTTATAGGAAAATTCTGTACAAATAGGTATTTGCTACTGTATTAGCAAGAGATTATTAGGTTTGAGCCGCACTGCAAAGGCGTTTCCAAGCTCTTGTGTTGTATGTGTGCCTGTGTGTCCCACACCTGTACCCTTTGTTAGTTCTTTTTGGATTTCTTGGGCCATATCCAGTTTTTCATCCTGCAACACACAAAATAACTCTGATGTTTTTTTTCCGTGCTATTCATTAAATGGTCATTGGCCTCGTCTAGTCTGTGATTTTTAACCTGCTTTCCTTACAGAATGAGTGACACAGACCTGGCTGGTTGTAGTTTCTGCCCTAACCTGCATGGAAAGTGAGTGTCTTATTAGAGTATGGATGGGTGGGGGTGCTGGAAAACAGCTGGGTTATATGTGCAATTTGCATTTTCCTATCAGAGGGCATTTAGCTGTACTCCTTTGATGGAGGCACTGTTAAGGTTAGGGATAAGTACACATTCTGTTGCCTCAGAAGTTGGTGGTGAGTAGCCATATCAGCTCCATGATAACTTTGGCATCTATCTGAGAATTGTTTGGGGGGGTTTTTTGTAATTTTTTTTTTTTACCAGCACTACAATTTGACCTCTGAGGACATTATTTTGGTGACAGTTTCCTCAGCGAAGCTATTAATGTCCTTGTAATAGCGACCCTACAAGGAAAACCACTGAACCTTAAAAAGATTTTTGGAAAAGAAATAGGATAGCAGTCACACTTACAGAAAGTAGCTGTGCAAGAACAGGTTGTAAGGCTTGACATTAGTGTGTCTTAATCAAATCTCCACTGTATTTCAGGGCCAGTCTGGTGGCTATTCCCTGACCTGGGTACACTACATACTCAGGTCTGACCTGGTGGCAACGCGAAACCAGAGGCAGCATCCCTATTCCCTTAGTTTGCATGTGTTGGCATCTCTGATGATAGTCCCTCTCTGCAGGGAGGGCATGGGCAGATAGTTTTAATACATGGGAATTGCAGCTTTGGATGGCAACGGCAAGAGCTATGGTGGATAATGAATTTTGTGATAGCAGCCAGTACAAGATGGATGCTGAGCAGCAGGGATCATAACTCAAATAGATTGCTGGGATGAAGCAAGACCCTTTGTGCTGGGCAGCATACATGCGCAATAGGAAGGCACAACCCTGAGCCCAAATTGTTGCAGCTTACCCAGGTGGGACAGGCAATGGGTCACGGAAAGAAATGTAATCTAGTAAATTAATCTTATGGCATTTTTTCCTTTAAAACTTTTTGGCTTGTGTTCCTTGGGAAGGGATTATTTAGATGGTGAACTCTGGCATGAAAGGAGAGGAAGAGGAGGGACAGGCCTGAGTAAGAAGAGCAGGGAGACAAAAAGTTGTCATGTTAAGTACTGAGGGATGTATTGAGAGGATGATAAAGTCAAGGACTGGAGTATGTTAGAGCAGCTATGTACCAGAATGGCTACTGTTCTCCTAACACAGTGACCTTTACAGATAGTCTCTCAGTTTGCAAATGGTTCAGAAATGGTTATTAATTGACTTTTAACATTTTCTTGAGTAGAATCTTCCCTAATTGCAATACACTTATAGTGGATTTAAAAAAAAAAAAAAAAAGACAAGACAAGGAAGTTTTACCCCTGCCTATCATCAGAATTTCTTTTTTTTTTTCCAAGCATCTTCATTTTTAGTGGCAATAGTGGGCAGTGCTTTAGTGACTACACCTTTGGTGGTGATTTTGTGTTTGGCTTTTTTTCTATCAATGTGCATCCTTTTTGGTTTTTTTCCAAAGAGGAGAGAAGAGCATGAAAGAGTTACTTTCTTCCAAAGATAAAGCTCATGACATCTTCATTTCTTATTAGCTCCGGCAGAAGTCGATCCTGTGCTAGAGGTAACCTGGGTTGGTGTAGTCATGATCATCAGATGTGAGAACAGAGAATTCCACTGTATTGCTGGCTTACATGCATCTCCATGTTGGTTGGCTTCATAAATGTAGTCATGATCATCAGATGTGAGAATAGAGAATCCAGCTGTGTTGTTGGCTTACATGCATCTCCATGTTATAGCGTATCTTTTCTTATTGATTTGCTCCTGCTTGTGAAGAGCTCAAAGAAAGATTTATGTTTGTTTTAGTTACCTGTCTGTCTGATGAGAGCCCAGAGGCTTCGGCATGGGAAGAGTCAAAGGCATTCACTCCTATTGCTTGGCAGGCTGTAAAGCAAGAACATTTTGAATGTGATCCCTTGCCTATTTTGGGAAACTTATAAAATTTTCAGAGGTAGGCCAGTTATTTTTAAGACTCTCTGGACATGCTTTTAATGCAGGATTTGTTCCGGATGCTGTCAAGGTCAACCGTTTGCTTTGTGGAAAAGTTTCCCTCCTTTGGGGAAATATCTGGGAGATCTAATTAGCTGTGTGCCTTGGTCCTCTCTCGTTTCCTCACAGCCTGCTAAATCCATCACTAGACCTTTCAGCTTCAGCCAAGATGGATTGCATTGGTTCTTGTCTGCCTTCCCC